>NC_141921.1:46904166-47557916 GCF_057802395.1 Ceratotherium simum simum | reverse complement strand
CTAGCGACAGCCTGCCCCTGGAGACTAGCCAACTCTTAGAGATAGCCAAAGACCCAGCAGGGAGCATGCATTTGTTATGCAAACTAACCAACCCAGATCCAGACTTCTTCTATCTGACCTGTACATCCCAGGAGGCAATACTCCTCTGTTTTAATCATCCCAGGACCAGGCACCTAGCAACTCAAGACCGCCTCTAAAGCTTAGACCCCACTGAAATTATTCAAAGGACCCAGTTCTAAACCATTTACCCTGCCCTGCCCTGCGTTTCACACAGAAACTCCTATAAAGGCCATGGCCTAAGAGTCTCCCACCTCACCCCATCCGCAGCTCCTGTCTTCGGCCTTCTGTCCACCCTGGTGCTTCCCCATGTGGCCCTGCGGGGTGTGCTGTGCCTCCTGTCTCTAGAACCTATGAGTGTAATCAACTTTGTGTTTTTCCTGAGCCTCTCCTCTGTCTCTTATTGTGGCCGAACATAATTGACCATCTCATAAAAGAACACAAAATGGAGGCCATGGACAGATTCTGTTGGGTTGTTCATTTCTCCAGTTTGGTTAATAGAAGGTCTCGTTATCATCTGGACACTGGTCCTCTATTGATTATATCTGTTGAGATCTTTTATCACATTCCATGGCATGTCTATTCTGCTTTAGGTAAACATTCCTAATTTTAATGTAATAAAATTTATCGACGCTTTATTTTATAGTTAATGCTATTGGCACCTTGTTAAAAAAAATCCTTTCTTACCCTTTATAGTAATTCTTGATTTATAGTAGAGCAAATTATCCTGCCTTGTTCTTCAATAATTTTATCAGTTTTATCCTTCTCTGAGGCTGTTGGTTCCCTTTTATATGTTGCTTACTGTTTATCTCTATGTCAATACTACACTATATCTTGGTCATTTTAAGATTGTTGTAGTAGATGGTTGCAGTAATGGCCCCCCGTGGATCAGACCACCATTCACTTGTGTATTTGCATCTCATGGTGTGACTTGCTCCAGGCAGTGGGACATCAGCAGATGGGATGGAGAGACTTGATAGGTGCTTCTTCACAGGGGCTTGTCCTCTTGAACACTGTTCAGAGACGGTTATGGCATGAGAGACCATGTGGAGAGAGTGGCTGAGCCATATCAGCCATTGCAGCTGAACCCAGGCAAGCAACCTCCAAATGCAACCAGCGAGTCTAGGCAAGATTAGCAGAACTGACAAGTCACTTCACAGAGCAGGAGAGAAAAAAGTCACTGTCATTTTGGGGTGTTTCGTTTGCAGCAACAGATAACTGCAACAATGGCCTTGCTATTCTTGGGTCTTGTGCTTCCTTCTGGTCCATAGTCTTCTCTCCAGCTCCAACCCTTCCATCCTGGGATGAACCACTGACATCTCTGCCAGAGTCTCTCACTGGTGCCTCTATGTCTACTTCCCTCCATCCAATCCATTTAAATTCAAAGCATAGAAAAGTACACAGAAAAATGTAATAAACTCCTTTGTAATCAACGTACTTTAAAATTATCATCTGTTTCAATTCAGATTGTTTTGAATACAAAAGAAATAATCTGTATGTTTTAAAGTTCCCTTTCAGCCCTTCTCCATTATCATCCCTGTCCTTCCTATCCACAAGAAGCACTCCAGGAGGAACTAGTATAACACTCTCTGTATTGACAAAGACATTCTCCTTGACCAAATTTTAGCCAGTCTCCTCTGAACCCTCTTTTCACCTAGGCCTCATCCCAAAGCCCTGTCTTCAGCCTGCCACATCCAGTTGTAGCAAGAATCCTGCTAAGTCAGTTAGGGGAGAATCCCCTGCCCTTGATGGATGATCAAATTCCTCATCCCCCACCATTGATATCCGCTCACCTGACCTGCCTTCAGCAAGAATCCTGGCAATCAGTTTAGCAAGAATCCTGCTGTACTTGATGTCTCTTCTTCATAATTTTCTATCCATTAACCCCCTCACTCTGCTCCTTGGCTGTAAATCCCTACTTATCCCTGTTGTATTTGGAGTTGAGCCTGATCTCTCTCCCCTATTACAATAGTATTGAGTAACGTACATGACTTATTTACATTAATGTGACAATTGTGTACATATAATTCTATTATGCCTTTTAAAATTCAACCTAATTTTTTGAGCACTACAAGCTGATTCAAAGAAAACAAAATCATTTTTCCAACAACTGAATAGGATTCCATCATAAGACTATACCAAAATTTGTTTACACATTTTCCAGTTGATGAACATCAGGTTATTTCACATTTTTCTCTCTTATTGACCATGTTACAAAGGACATCTTTGTGCACATCACCTGGGGCATATATGCAAGAGTTTCTAGTGCAGGTTATAAAGAGAAAAACAGAATTTCTGGGTTTTAGGGTTACACGTCTCAACTTCACTAGCCAATGTCAAATGCTCTCCAAAGGAGAAGTATCAAGTCACATATCCACCAGCTCTGTATGAGAGTTCTTGTCTCTCAACACCTTTGCCAACACTTGACATTTATACACATTTATATATTTGATTTTGTAAAAATAACTTCCCTTTGAGGTTATTTAAGGAAGAGCCTGTCAATATAAAATCTCTTGGTCCGAAAGACATGTATGAATGTTCTTATTTAGCCTTCAGCCTTGAATCATAACTAGCCCAGTACAGGATTCTAGATCAATTGTTATTTCCCCTTAGCTCTTTGAAGTATCTTTCCAATGTCTTATGCATTTATGTGCTCTCATTCTAATTGTCATTCCTTTATAGATAATTTTCTTTTTTTCTGAAAACACTTAAAATTTCCTTTTCCTTTTATCAACCTTCTGCACTTCATTACACTGTTTCCAGATTTGGATTTGTTTTTATATTCTATTTCTTTGATATTTGAACTTTTTTTTAGGCCTCTTTTAGAGTTTCAACATTCATTATCAATATTCATTATCAGTCTTCATTATCTCTTCTTTGGATTTTCATCTCTCTATCCCCCTGTCGAACATTTTGACTGATTTCCTTAGTTCTTTTCGGTTCATTAATGTTCTCTTCAGCTCTATCTAGTTTCTTCTGCAATCCACCCATTGAATAGATTTTTTTCTCATAATTTTCTTTTCTAGAATTTCTCTTTGTTTACTTTTTAGATTTACCTATTCATGTTTTATACTTTCTGATCTTGCCAACAGTGTCTAGTTTTTCCTCCTTTTTGTCTTATCTTTTTGTTCCCTTATCTATTTTTTGTGTATTATAGTTTACCCAGTATTTCCTCATACTCTAAGCAGGATGGGGCATCCTCCACTTTGAATTGTTGCACCATTGTGCAGAAAATTTCCGACTTGTTCTTCACCCGGAAGCAGAAGTGATCTATTGAAAATGTAGATCTGCTCAGATAGCTTCACTGGTGAATTGGACTAAGCATTTAAATGAGACCATCAATGACACATAAGCTCTTCCAGAAAATATGAGGGAGAAACATTTTCTAATTCATTTTATGAAGCTAAAATTACCCTGATATCAAAACCCAGAAAAAGACAAAAACATCCAACAACAACACTACAGATTAATATCCCTCATGAATATGGATTTTAAAAATCCTTAAGAAAGTATTAGCAAATAGAATTCAGCAACATATAAAAGAAATTATACACTATGATCAAGTGGGGCTTATTCCAGGGATGCAAGGCAGTCCAATATTTGAAAATTAACCAACGTAATCCATGATATTAACAGACTAAAGAAGAGAAATCACATGATGATATCAATCGGTGCAGAGAACGCATTGACAAAATCCAGCACCCATTCACAATAAAAATTCTTGGAAAATAGAAATACAGGGTAACTTCCTCGACTTCATAAAGAGCATCTACAAAAATATCTACAATTAACATCACACTTAGCAGTGAGAAACTGGACATTTTCCCTGTTTGAGTGGGAATAAGGCAAGGACATCTGCTCCCATCACTCTTACTCAATATAGTGCTGGACGTTCTAGCCACGGAAATAAGGCACATAGAGGAAATTCAAGGCATACACATTGGAAAGGAAGAAATAAAACTGTCTCTATTTGCACATGACATAATTGTCAATGTAGAAAATTCTGTTGAATCTACAAAAAAACCTCCTAGAACTAATAAATGAGTTCAGCAAGTTTACAAGATACAAGGTAAGCATACATAGACTTCAACTGTACTTTTAAATATTAGCAATGAACACACAGACACTGAAATTTAAAATGAATGCAATTTACAATTGCTTAAAAAATTAAATATTTAGGTGTAACTCTAACAAAACATGTACAAAATTTGAATGCTGTACAAAATGCTAGGAAATCAAAAATGTAAATAAATGGAGAAACATACTGTGTTCGTGGATCAGAAGGCGCAATGTGGTAATATGTCCATTCTCCCTTCATTGACAAACAGGGTTAGCACAATTCTTATCAAAATCTCAGCGAGTTTTTGTAGATATGGATAAAATTATTCTAAAATTCATGCGGAAAGACAAAGGAGCTAGAATAGCTAAAACAGTTTTGAAAATGAAGGACAGAGAGGGAAGATTCAATCTATCTAATTTCAAGACTCATTGTGAAGCTACAGTAATCTAGAATGTGTCGTATCATCAGAAGGATAGGCACATAGATCAATGGAGTGGAACAGAAAACCCAGAAATAAACCCATAAAAATATTCCCATTAACAAAGGGATTTTTGTTAAAATCTGATTTTTGACAAAGGTGCAAAAGGAATTCAATGGAGGAAAGGGACTTTTCAACCAATGACATTGGTTATGGGTTGAATCACATCTCCTCCAAGAAGGTATGCAGAAGTGTTAAAACCCAGTACCCCAGAAGGTGACTCTATTTGGAAATAGGGTCTTTACAGAAGTAATTGAGCCAAAATGAGGTCATTAGGGTGGGCCTTAATCCAATATGACTGGTGTCCTAATAATTAGGGGAAATCTGG
This sequence comes from Ceratotherium simum simum, assembly GCF_057802395.1. Lineage (NCBI taxonomy): Eukaryota > Metazoa > Chordata > Mammalia > Perissodactyla > Rhinocerotidae > Ceratotherium > Ceratotherium simum. Next base: position 47,552,993 of record NC_141921.1, on the reverse strand, counting down.
ACATAGAGACAGACAAACACAGAGAGAAGATGAAGCCAAGAAACAGGGAGAAAGCCAAGAGACGATGAAAGCAGAGGTCAGGGTGATGCTTCCGCGAGTCAAAGAACACCCGAGATTGCCAGCAACCAGACCGTAGGGGAGAGGGCGGGAACAGACTCTCCCTAACAGCCCTCAGGTGGAACCAAGGCTGCCAGCACCTGGATCTCAGAATTCTGACCTCCAGAACGGTGAGACAATACATTTCTGTTGTTTAAGCTACCCTGGCTGCAGCACTTTGTTAATGGCAGTCCCGGGGTCTAATACAACACTGGAACAGCTAGCCATCCATAGTCAAGGAAAATGAACCTTAACCTGAGTTCACACCTTATACAAAAATTAACTCAAAATGGATCACAGAATTAAGTGTAAAATGTAAAACTAGAAAACTTTTAGAAAAAAACACAGGAGAAAATCTTCAGGATCTAGGGCAAGACAAGAGGTCTTAGACTTGAAACCAAAAGTATGACCCATCGAAGGAAAAAACGGATAAATTAGATTTTGTCAAAATTAAAATCTTTTGCTCTCTGAAAGACCCTGTAAAGAAAATGAAAAAGCAAGCTACAGACTGGCAGGAAATATTTGACAAAAGACTAGTATCTAACATATACAAAGTACTCTCCAACCTCAATAGTGGAAAAAAAAACAAAGCAATCCAATTAAGAGATGGGCAAATGACATGAAGAGATATTTCACCAAGGATGATACACAAATGTCAAATAACCACATGAGAAAATGTTCAATATCATTAGTTATTAGAGGAATGCAAATTAGAATCACAATGAGCTATCACCACACATCTGTCAGAACAGCTAAAATAAAAAATATTGACAACTCCAAATGCTGGCAGAGGTGCAGAGAAACCGGATCAATCACATTGCTGGTGAGAGTTAAAAACGGGAAGTCACTCTGGAAAAGAGTTGGGATTTTCTTTATAAACTAAACATGCAACTACCATACAGCCCAGTAGTTGCACTCCTGGGCAATCCCAGAAAAATGAGGACTTATGCTCACATAAAACCTGTGCACACATGTGTATTACAGCTTTACTTCTCATAGCCCCAAACTGGAAGCAATTCAGTGTCCTTCCACGAGTGAATGTCCAAACAGCTGTGGTGCACCATACCATGTAATACCACAGGCAACTGAAAAGAACAGACTATTGATACCCTCAATCGCTGGCATGAATCTCCAAAGAATAATGCTGAGTGAAAAAAGCCGGTCCCAAAAGGTTACACGCTTTATGATTCCACTTATGTAACATTCTTGAAATGACAAAATTATAGAAATGGAGAACAGAATCCTGGCTGCCGGGGGCTGAGGAGGAGTTGGTAATGGGAAGGAAGTGATGTGTTTATAAAAGAGCAGCAATGAAGTGTCCTTGTGGAGTGGAAATGTTCTGTTTCTTGACGGTATCAACATCAATATTCTGGTTGTGATATTGCACCATAGTTCTGCAGTATGTTACCTTTGGGAAAAACAAGGATGTCTCTGTATTAATGCTTACATCCACGTGTACATCTACAATTATTTCAAGATAAAAAGTTTAATTTTTAAAAAATGCATATCTGATTATTATTCTCCATTGTAAAACCCCATATGGGCTTCCTACTTGCCCTGGCAAGAAGACTGTTCTTATTACGGCTCAGGACCCTGAGATCTTGTCTCTCCCACCTCCAACCCCTCCTGTGCTCTCTTCTCCTTGCCATCGATGCTCCACCGCACTGGCCTTCCACGCCATCATCCTCAAATGCACCATGCCCTCCCTGCCTCGGGGCTCACAATGTCCTCTCCTCTTCCTGAAGGCTTATAGTGCATTGCTCACTGAATTATTTATTTATAACGAGGATTTCAGAACAACAGATGTCCACAAGCTCCTGTTATGTGCTAAGTCCGGTCCTGTTCCAGGCAAAGAGGAAGCAGTAGTGAGCAACACAGCCGAAGTCCTTACTGTCACACAGCCGCCGTCCTGGGCTGTCCATGCGAGTCTGCTGAGGAGAGCAGACGCTGTAGGACAGCAAGTCTCAGTCTGTCCTGCTCACCCGCAGAGAGCAGGTCCATGTTCAATGTGTGCTGAATGAACCAATGAATGAATCACTTAGACCTACACCTTCTCTCTGTCCTTTCCAGGAAGCTGTGTGCCTCAGACATCTCTTGGACGCCATGGTGGGCCCTCTTGGCCTCACTCTTCTTCCAGCCGCTGTGATGGCTGATAGTTCTGCATAGTCCTGGCTGGCTTTCTGCGGGTGTAACCCGATAGCACCCTACTTCAGGCCCAGGGTACACCTCAAGCTCCCACCCCCAGGGTTCTCTGATGCTCAGGGTGGTGTGGGAGCCCTGTGTGAACCCGCTCACATTGACGACCAGAAGTGCGGAGGAGTCAACATGCCGTGTGGCAGCCCTTGACTAGTGAGGACAGGAAGAGATGGATGAATGCCCCTGAGCAGGTGGAGACAAACCTCGTGAGGCTTCTCAGAAGGTCCTACCTGATTAAGGTTGCCAGATAAAGTACAGGATATCCAGTTAAATTTGAATTTCAGATAAATAACAAATAATTTTTGGTATAAGTATATCCCAAATATTATATGATATACTAAGAAAGCTATCTGCTATTTATCTGAAATTCAAACTTAGCTGGGCATCCTGTATTTTTATTTGCTAAATCTGGCAACTAGCTGCTCATAGTGGGGACATGTCTATAATGTGTCCTGGTCTTGGATCTCCCTTCTTCCCTCTCCCTCTCTTCCTTCTCTCTGGAATAAAGAATAACTTACTCCCATTTAAGCCTATGTCTCAAGCTGAGACACTCTTTCTGTGTCTTCAAAGAAAGGAATACTTTTTTAAAAAGTCAACCAATCCAAAAATTAAGAAACCCTCTTTAATCCAAGTATGTGGCTATTCCTTAGCTTTGCCATTGATCTGGGTCATATGGTCTAAGTTAGGACATACTCCCCACCCCCGCCCCCCCAACTCAACTCACTCAATTTCCCTCTGAATCTTTTTTATACCTTTGAAGTCCAAGGAATATTTACGAAGAAGACTAGTACTTAAGTATAAGCCTTTAAAAAGTCACTTGACCTGGTTAAGTCACCTGTGCCCTACTTTGGCAAAATGTTTTTGAAGTCTTCAGCTTGATGGCAACAAATCTCCCTTTTCAAAAAAAGCTCCATGGATGAGGAGAAGGGGAGTCAGTCACCATCCCCCCACCGGGCTCGATTCAGCTTCAAGAACTTTCCTCATTAGTGAGAGACTGGTGCGTGCTTGCATAATGCGCCAATTACTCAAAAGGCTTAATTCAGAGACAAACTCATCCACAGACACTCCCCCCGGGAGAGGGGCCAGCCTTCAAACATTTGTTTTCAGGTAAAGAATCTGCAAGGCTTTTGGGGGAGGGGTTGTCAAAGGGATTTTTCCCAAACTGCCCAGTAAGTCAGGGATGGAGAAAAAATTAGAGCTTTTAATACGTTACAGGGTGGTCAAGGATGGCCTTTGCTGTTTGTGTGTGTGTGTGTCTTGCTGTTGTCTTTCACCCCTCAGAAATAGAGAGTTCCTGTTAGACCCAGACTGAAGCTGTTTCTGCTTTATGCTCGTCATCTTGGGCGAGAATGTTCTGTTTCGACAGATTCACGACTTGTATCCATCCTGCTGAAGTGTCAGGCGGGACTCACAAAACTATTTCACTTCAATCGAAAGCCATTTTTGAAGGATTGGGTAACAAAAGCGTCATCATCATCCACCCGTGTAACAGGAAACGGTTCCATTCTAACCCTGTCGAACCCGGTCTATAACCCCAAGCCTCTGAGCATCACTGTATGGAACTGGGAGACAGGGAAGGCGCGAAGGCCGGCTGCATCAGTCTCCCGGTGGAGGGGCAATGAGGATGCCCTCCCCCGCCGTGTCCCCAGGCCCCTGGATCAGGCTCTCCGAGGGTTGGCCCATGACTCTGCATCTACGTCTTCTCCCCAGAAGGCCCTGTGCTCGGCACAGTTAGCTAATTGCCGGTTCAACGCCAGAGACCCCTGCTTTCCTCTGTTCCTTCCTTTCAGAGTCACAGTGACTAAAGTGCCCTGTATCCCCAGATGCCCTTACTCCTGTTCTCTTGCCTTCCCACCTCTGTGTGAAAACCACAGAAACTATTTCAGATAGCGTGGTCCCCACACAATCCCATCCTTAAAGACATTCCATGTCAGCCCCAGCTTCCTCAGTCCTATTAATTGCAGGGCTGCCCCAAGTTGGATGCCCTCTGTTCTCCACCCCTCTGTCTGCAGCTTCTTGCATCACCCGCCAAGGCGGCGGCCAACTCCCCACCGGGGGATTGAGCCCATGAGCAAGTGCTCAGCAGCTCAGCACTGTGTGTTTCTGAAACGTTGGCATCGATGCAGCTGTTCCTTTTTATAGCTTCTCTGCCCAAGTCTTTGGGTACCACTGAGAGACAAGTCACCAGGTGTGCCTCTAACTAGCAAAATTAGGAATCATTCAGTGCTTTCATGGTGCCAATTATCTTCCCAGTATGAACGCCAAGATTTTTTCTAATTAAGGCAGGAACGGTTTCTCAGTCTATAATAATCTCATTTAAAGTGTGTCCAAAACACCTAACATGCTTTGTTTAGGAACATCATTCCTATGCATTTTTTTAACTATGTAAAAATAGATGGAGCCCAGGGATGCTGAGTCTCTTGCTGGTTACTCTCCAGACACACGCTTAGCACTGGTATGGGATTGCGGCTTCGCAAGACAAACAGGCTGTTCAGGTTGAGTTTTCACATTTGTTCATGAAAGACCTGCTCATCTTTGGAAAGGGGCTCGTGCCTTTAATGCAAAAGAAACAAAGATGTCCTTTAGACAAGCAGAGTAGGGCTCTTTGTCTCCAGATCTCTGACTCCCACCCAACATGGAAGCATAGATTCATGTTTGACAAATTGCAAAGCCTGAACCAAAGGTTCTTGCAAGGCCCCAGAAAATGGAAAATCGGTGACTAAGGCTCTTCCCGAATTTCATTTTAAGCAGAGCTCAGTACAATCCAAGACTCACTGGACTGTAAGCACCAAGAGTGGGGCGTTTGGGCAGGTTGTGGTCACTGCTGCATCCCCAGCACCTAAGACAGTGCCTGGTATGGGGGCGGGGGATGGTGCTGAAGCAGGAGTCGTCCAACAAGACTTTTTGAAGACAGTTTTAATCTTTCAAAAAAAAATGCATGACTTGATCTTGTACCCAATGAGTTCCCTCTGCACAAAACCTTCTGACCCATGTTTCTAGAGCCCTTTAGAAAAGACATAGGCTACCTTGCATGCAATAACCATTTATCAATCTCTACAGAGTCATGTGTCACTTAACGATGGGATACATTCTGAGAAATGCATCGTTAGGTGAGTTCGTCATGTGAACATCATAGAGCGTACGTACACAAACCTAGAGGTATAGCCTGCTACTCACCTAGGCTATATGGTACTAATCTCATGGGACCGCCATCGTGTATGCAGTCTGTCGCTGACCGAAATGTTGTTATGTGGCGCGTGACTGTAAATGCAATCTAATCCAGGTTCTAATTTTTCAGTCCATAAATTCCATGGTTGCATGAATACCCTTTACGGAAGTTACAAAACCCAGTAAAGTCATCTTTCTCCTGGAAAAAGAACATAATCTCCCCATGATGTGCTCAGTCACGTTACACGGTGAAACAGTAGTGGGTTTGCAGCCATCGCCTAGGTATCCTGTCGCATCTGCCTCTTTCCTACCAAACCATGGTTTTAGGGAAGATCTGTGATCAAGTGGTGAGATGGGCTAGTCTTGTTTATTTCTTCGGCCATTTACTCTTGGAGGCGGGGTGCTCACTCGTGGTCAGGAGGGAGAAGAGCAAAGAGCCAGGTGTCGCCTCTCTGCTGCGAGTCCTAGTTAACTAAACTGTCTGGAAAGCAGTCTTCAGATGGTGATGTCAGTGCCCAGGGCAGGGATCGCGCCTCATTTCTCCTGGCAACTCAAGGGTCACGGAGTGTTCTTGGTTTTGTAGGTGCTCAGTGATGCTGGTTGAATGAGTGCCGAGGCTCTTCAAACAGTGGGAATTGGAAAAGGCACTGCCTCCTCTCTTGTCGTCTATAAATATTCCATCAGTGAGAAAAGACACAGCCCCGGGAAACAACAAAATGAGCTTGTGGAAACTGAGCGGCACTTTCTGGAATCCAGTAGAGAGAAGTCAGAGCCACTTGCTTGGGCAGTCAACAGGGATGCCCGAGAGATTCTGCCCTTTACAATTTGGAAGATGAACAGGAAAACTCTGAGATTACAATAAAAATCCTGTTGCAAATAACCACAGAGATCACTGACTGGAGGGGAGGGCTTGGCTCCTAGCCTCAGATGTGAGGGGCAGGACAGGGGAAAGAAAAGAGAGAAAGCTCTCCTCTTTGATCTGGAGGGGAGTGTAGCCCAGAGGCTCTCATTTATAAGGAAACATTATCTCCTGATCCATATGTTCCATTTGCTATTTAGAGCTACTTTGCTGCCGCATGCACTGCACAGCCCTGAGGGAGAGGCTGGCTCTCGGGTGGGCACCTGCCAGGTGCCCCTTCACTGCCCAGTTTACTGCGTTCTCTGAGCAATCCCCTGGGGTTGCAAGCTGCATCACCAACACATGTCCTCCTCATGGGGGCTGGCCTCATGAGACTGCCTGGCCCAGGAGTCCCTTCTGAAAAAAGGTCCCAGCCCCCGCTCTGGAGTTCACTCATTCACCTCTCCTTTTCTCTCTTGTATTACTTTTCTATTACAGCATAACAAACTAACACAAACACAGTGGCTTTTGACAGCTCCCAAGTATTGTCTTGCAGTTTCCATGGGTCAGGAATCCAGGCAGAGCTTAGCTGGATCCTTTGCTCAGGGTATCACAAAGTTGCAATCAAGATGGCAGCTGGGGCTGTGGTCTCGTCTGAGGCTTGACTGGGGAAGGATCAAGTGCCAAGCTCCTGGTTGTTGCCAGGTTGATTGATGAATAAATGAAGAAGATGAGTGAATGGGACCTGACACCACTCTAAGTTTGCCATCGTGACTTAGGGCACAGGAAAATCCTCTTATCCATTCTCTCTGTATGTACGTGGGTATGAGGGTCTTCATCCCAATTATTTCTGCCTTCACTGAACCCTAGTTTAAGCCTTTCCACGTCTGGGGCCCAAACTGTGTCTTTAAGTAAACAGAATTTCTCCTTTGGCCCCTATTTTCCTCTCAACTTGTTTGGGAAGTTTCTGAGCACATATCAACATCAGACCATTATGCTTGTATGACTAATATTTTCCCCTGGCAAATGCATAATTTGCAGGAAGTGATTGTCCCCACATCAGGTCTCTAAGCAAAACAACAAAATGACAATGGTGATGCCTATGACAATCGTTATGGAGATGAGGAGGAGCCTGTCACAGAATAGAGCCTTTCTGTAGATGCAAATTCCTGCTCCAACGCCTGCCAGCTCTCTGACCTTGTCCCTGCTGTGTGTCCTCTCCAACCTCATTGTCTTCATATACAAAACAGGATGATCACACTACCCGTGCCAGAATTTTATGAGGAATACATGAATTAATGGATTCTAAAATGTCTAGCGAACTCAACAAATAACCAAAATTATAGTTGGAGGCTGACAAAGGGTTCAACATGGTACAAAGGAATGAACTAACACTCACCTTTTTCCCTTTAAAGGCAGTTTTACTCTTAAAACCACTTGAGGTAGCCAGGGGAGCTAGTTAGTTGTGGTCTACCCTGTCACCAAGTAGCCACACTGAGCTGATCTTCATGGTGATCTTGGGATCTCAGAGGGTGCTCTCTAGAATATTCCACCCTAACCAACCAGGGACATACTTCACTGTGGCACATTCAAGTTGACATTTTAATTTCTTCTAAATATTTAGGCCAATTTGAATAGTGAGATTGAATTTAAGAACAAAGACAGGAATGAAGGGATTTTGGTCAGCAAATCCTTTCTGCTTCAGAGAATTTAGCAGAGCAGTCTCTGAATCCTGACAACTTTAAAAAACTTAATTTGGGAGGCAAGCTTTCTGGGAAGGTCAACATTGTTTTGTCTAGAAAGAGTTGGAGTAAGAAAACCCAGATGCCAAACCTCCTTTCCAACATTCCCCCTCCCCTCTCCAACTTCACGTCACTGACAACCGTTGTTCTAATTTATGAAAATATCACCTCCTGACAGAAAGAAACTTCTCAGAAGATTCAAGTTTTATGATCATCAACTAGATCTTATACAACAACGTCTTAATAACAGCTGCTTCTGCAGCAGCATAAAGAGATTAAACTTCCATCAAAATAGTCTGAGGATTCGAAATTCTAAACATAAGATTTGAGTGGCAGAATACCACTTCCTAAAGAAGCCAGAAAAGTATTTAATGGTTTTGAGGAGAGGCGGTTGGTGTCCCTTTGTTCTTAACCCAGAAGGATGCTCGACTGTACCTACCCACTGCATTTTTCTTAATTTTCTTAAACCTGGCATAGGTCCACCTTAAATTAACTTTTAACAGCTTTATTAAGGCAAATCAACTTCAATTTCAAGGCTCTCCGGGAGCTGGCATGCGTTAGTAGGTTCCAGTGGTTTCCAACAGGTTCCAAAAGCACTTTTTATGGTTTTAAACATTGGAGAACATCAAGGTTGGGAATATTAATACACACGATGATTAAGCTACTGTTTCCTTTGTCAGAGGTTTAATTGCTCACAGTAGGACTGCTGCTAATGGGTGTATTTCAAATCCCATCACTTCCCTTACGAAGTTTGGAGCCAGCTCATTTTGAGATGTAAAAACTATATCAACACAGGGCTTCCTGTCCTGCTTGAGAAGAAAGGAATAGCTATGCAGCAGGACGCGGAAAATCCCACAGCATTCTAACAACTGCACATCCCCGTTCTGTCCCTCTGTGAACTGATGCAGACAAAGGTCTCAGTCCTCATCGAGAGATTAAACCATATACAGGATGGCAGGATCGCAGTGGGCCACTGAGCAGGGGTTTCAACATCTCATGCTAAATCAGGTACAAATTGTCAAAGCTCGAGACAGAGGCCTCCATGGTCTTAATCAAAGTCACTTTCCCACTCAGCTCAAGAGGTCCTGCTGGCTGACCAAGGTGCCACGTGGGATTCCATCCGTCTAGCTAGAAGTCTTCAGCTAAAAAGTGGTGCTTGTGTGTGTGTGCATGCCTAGATGCATGGATGAATGGAGTGTGTACGTGTGTGTCTGTCTGAATGATTGGATGGATGGATGGACAAGTGAGTGTGCATTTGTGTGTGTCTAGATAGATGAATGAATAGATGGAAGGGTGTATGTGAGCGTGTATGTCTACATGGATGGGTGGATGAATGGATGGGTGGATGTGTGAATGTGTGTGTGTGCATACGTGTCTGTTTGTCTGTCTAGGTGGACGAATGGATGGATGGACATGTGAGTGTGTGTGTATGTGTTTAGAAGGATGGATGGGTTTTTGTGCATGTGTCTGTTGTGTGTATATAGAGGGATGGGTAGACAGTCAAATATATACATATAAATATGCATATACACACACACTAGCTTTTTTTTTTTTTTTTGCTGCAGAAGATTTGCCCTGAGCTAATATCTGTGCCAATCTTCCTCTATTTTGTATGTGGGTCACTGTCACAGCATGGCCGCCAATGAGTAGTGTAGGGCCACACCTGGGAACCAAACCCGGGCCACAGAAGTGGAGCTCGCCAAACTTAAGCACTAGGCCACAGGGCCGGCCCCACACTAGCTTTTAATTTTATTAAAAAATCCACCATGTACTGGTCCCCACAACAATACTTACACAGCTGACCCTCCTTCTATTTGGAATTGATCTTCTCATCTGCGTCCTCGGAGGGGAGACAGAGCCGCTTCTGCTCGGTGAGTTGGTGCAGGCTTCTTCTGGGCCCCTGGGTCGGCAGCACCACTCACTGACAGCTGTCGTAGAGCTGAGAAATCTGCCTGCGAGTTACCACACCCAGTAAGCTGGGGAGCTGCTTCCTTCCAACGCATAGCACCTTGGTTCAAGTTCTTGCACAATCTGTTCTCCAGAAGCTTGCACATCATGCTCAATCATCCTAAGCCCAACTTCCTTTCTCACCTAAGAAGTTGGATTCACTTTCTGGTCACTCGTAAGTTTTCTCAACTTTTTGTCCTCATGAGATTTGGGCTATGAGACTCTTGAGAGAGCCAGGAAAGGTTCAGAGGGGCACCTTCCACCAGCAACAGCGGGTCCTGGTCCTTTATCACTTGCTGCTGTGTCTTTGGCTCTACTTCATACCCTCTGCGTTCAACCAGCCAATAACTCTGTATGTGGGAGTCAAGCCACACACAGCCTCCTGTCCCAGCCGCTCCACCGGCGAGGAATGGCGCTGCAAGGGCTCACACTTTCCCGGAGGGCAACCTGAGAGGGAGGTGAGCAAGCTGGGCTGGCAGTGCTGGGGGGCTCTGGCCAGTCCCAGGAGCACCCGTGAAGGACACGCCTCCTCGACTCTTTGACTAGGGCACTTCGGGTAAGTGTCTAGAGAAGATGGTCTTGATGAACCCGGGGCAAGTTCTGCCTGGAGGGCAGGAAACTTGAGAATCTACTGTGTTTATGCTAGATGAGTGTTCTGAGAGCTCAGAGAAGCGTTATAAGTAGTGTTGAAGTAGCTTTTGTCCCCAGAGTGCTTACAGTCTGGATGAGGACTGTGACACCTATGTGACCAATAATGATTGCACTCAGTAAATATTGCCTGAGGGTACAGCTCTAGGAGTGGCAAAGAGATGCAAAGAAGGAGAGAGCCTTCAGCAAGCTGCACAGAGGACATGGGCAGGAAGGAAGTGACTAGCTTTAGAGCAGGTGAAGAGGTGAGGGGAAGGCAGTCAAGAGCAGGCACAGGGTGGCCATCCCCATGGCATCTTTGGGGAGCACCAAGGAGGCCGTCCTTGCCTGAGCTCAGGGAACCTGCAGGAGGAGGATGAGATGGCAGGTGGGGGCTGTGGGACGATGGGAAATGAGGAAGGGAAACTCCCTTTCCCATCGGATCACTTCAGACCTTTCTAAACATCTGCACAGCAGCATTGAAGGGTTCTACTCATTCCTGGGTGAGATCAGCCCTCCCTTGAACAAATTCCAATTGCCCCCATGGCGAGCGGTGAGACTGCGTGCTTCCCTGCGTTACTCTTTCGTCATACAAGCTGCTTCCCTAAGGAGCCATAGGCTACACCCACAGAGTGTTCACACATCCCCTCTCTGTTTCCTGAGGGCTCAGCATGCGAAAGAAGAGAATGAAACAAATGAGCCCTGAGCAGGTCTCGCTGCTCCTTCCCGCCACCCCTCTAGCCACACTCCCGCTGGCTGTCCCCATCCTCGCCCAGTGACCACAGCCACCTCCCACCAGCCATCCCTCTGCTCCCTGTGTGTTGACATGATCACTGGTGTTTCTGCCTCTGCAGGTGTCTCTTTATGAGGAAACCGACAGGCTGACATTTTCCTTCTCGGATTCACAGCTTCTGATTCACCATGTGCCACCTCCCAGGCTGGTTTCAGCAAGTTTCTGCTCCTTTGCCACCATTTCACAAACTGAGATACCCCCCGCCACCCCCTACATCAATTCTGTTCATTGTCAATAACCCAGAAGCTTCCACCAGGAAGTGTAATCTGAATACCCAAAGCACTGAAAGTTATCCTCCTCTCTGCTCTGGGGAATGATGATTGATGGAAGCCAAGGGCCTGTTTCTTGCAGAACGCTCTGCACACAAACATAAAAATAACCCAGCTAACTCTGTACAAATATCAGCTTCCATCCTTATACGTTTCAGGTACCACCATGTAGAGATGCAGTGTTTTTCCTCAGGAAGTTTGCAGGCTCCTGGAGCTAAGACACGTGAATGCCTGAGATGAAATCAGAGGTAGGACAGAGGTAGCCAGCTTTGCACAATCTCCTTGAACGGGCCTTGCAGACCCAGAGTACCTGGACTGTGTGGAGGGGCGATGGAGCCAGAGGAGCTACGGAGACAAAGTCGTGGGAGGGGACAGGACAGAGATTCTCAGAGAAGGGAGGGAATCCAGAAGACTGGGCTGGGGCGGCGGGGAGGGGGTATGCAGTAGATGTGAATATTGGGAACATCAGCTCAGGTTACACCGTTTTAATCCAGTGGACAGTGGGTCACTGGTGAACATTTTGCACCTTATAACTGGGTTTCTGTTAAAAAGATTGCTAAAAGTCACTATTTATGCTGTATTTTAAAACACTTACCACACTTAGAACTATAATGATTTTACTTCTTGAGCCATTTTTCTTCTTCGGAGACATGCATACTCAATCTTATAATGAAAATCCATGAGGAGGTACAAATTTGTGCAAAAAAGTTAAGGTGGAAGTCAATCTCCCTGGCTATTTGCTCCACCTCGTGAGGCATGTCTAGACCAGTTCACTGAACAAGGTCTCGAGGGGAGGGGACCCCCACCAGGCCCATCCCCGTGTCATCTCCCATCACTTCTCCAGCCTCTTGTCTCGGTGAACTTCCCCAGCAGCCAAGACAGACAATTACCTTTTTAAAACTTGAATACTGTGATGGCTCCCTTGTAACTTACAACTCTCTCCTTACCACTTTAGACTTCGCTTTTCCGTGACGAATAACCTGAGTTTATAGAATGGATTCTCAGAGGCTCTATTTTAATCTACATGCTTGTGTTTTAAATCAATAATCAATAACCAATTTAAGCTCCTTGCCTTATTAGCTTCCACATGATCTTGGTGTGCAGCCCAGCATCAGAGCTGACGGGGGATGCTGAAGAACTTGGGAAGTGCTAGCGCCGTCTGCCTATGACTGGAGAGCTGCTGACTGCGCTACAGTGTCATCCTCTCCAAGTTCACTTCAACAGGGAAAACTAAAATGAGCTGTTAAAACGCATTACCATTTTTATCTCTAATGGTGTAGATTCCATTTCCTATCGTTTTATTCGCATCTGAAAGCAAATTGTATTTGCATAAGGAAGGGAAAACCTCCTAGGCTTTTTTTTTTTTAATTAAAAAAAAATATCCAGAATGGTTTCCAGAAAAAAAATGCCACCCAAACACATCCATTCAGCAAATCGAAATCCCAGAAACGTGGTATTACAGACTAAATTGTCTCCTCCCAGATTCATATGTTGGATTCTCAACCCTCTGTACCTCGAACGTGACTGTATTTGGAAATAGGTCCTTACAGAGACATTCAAGTTAAAACGAGGTCATGAGGGTGGACCCTTACCCAATAGGATTGGTGTCCTTCTAGGAAGAGGAGATGAGGACACACACACAGAGGGACGACAATGTGAGGACACAGGGAGAAGACGGCTGACTACACACCAAGGAGAGAGGCCTCAGGAGAAACTAGTGCAGCTGACCCCTTGATCTCAGACTTTCAGCCTTCAGAACTGTGAGAGAATAAATTTCTGTTGTTTAAACCACTCAGTCTGTGGTACTTTGTGGTGGCAGCTAGAACAGACAAATACCTGAAAACTGAGGGAGATTATTGAAGTATCGAAGTTTTGCTCATTGTGATGATAACAATAGGTATCATTTACTTATCATTTACTATACCCCAGAAAGTGTATCATCTCATTTAATCCTCAAAACTCCCCGTGAAATAAGTGTTACTATTGTCCCCAATCTCACAGATGAGGAAACTCATCACAGGGATGCTAAGTCACTGGCTCAAGGCCACCCATTAATAGATGGAACCAGGTGGCCTAATCCACAGTGTGTGCCCTTAACCACAAAGTCACCCACATCACTCTGCGACCTTGGATTCTGCTGGGTGTAAAGTGAAATCATGTGAGCAAAAAACCTGGCTTCATCAAACTACCTGTACCCTGAACGCAGGTGCGTTGCTAATGATCCCCACACACAGACACACGTGTATTTCATCCAAGAACAGCAAAGACAAGCTAACAGGAAAAGGAGGGGCACCCTCCGTTGTGATCTGCTACTCCCCCAGGGCCAGCTGGCCCTTGTATGGGGGCATGTTAATGAGGCTGAGAGCAGTGTGCTCATTGCTCGACAGGACCGGAGCGGGAGAGCCAGGGGCTTGGGCTGAGCTGGCGGGACTCAAGAGGAGTCAGGGCCTCGAGGAACCCGGGACTCAGGTCTTCAGAGATGAAGCAGGTGGTGGCCCAGGGTTCAAGGCCACGGTGCCCAAGGCAGCAAGAGACAGGCAGAAACCCGGAGGAGTATAGGACAAGGAGAGTCTTCTCCAGCCTCCTTAGAACTCAGCGTGGCGCCTGGCAACACCTTCTCTCTGGGCTGGGACCACAGGAGGACAAGGAGCGCCCAGGCCTGCGTTGGGTGCCGCGGTGATACGAGGAACCCAAACACATCAGTCTGGCAAAGCCACTTGGCGAAAAGGGGCTACATCCACTTCTCCTTCCACCGTTGGGGACGCAGGAGGTGATCAGCCCACCTGCTCTCAAACGCCGAGATTCTAAGGGTTTTAAACCAGGCTGCTAGAACTTACCGAGGGGCTGCGTGCCAGCCCCTGTTCTCTGCCTTCTGACACCCACTGTGTCTCCACTGCTTTCACAGCCTTGTAAGGTGAGTATTATCATTGTGCTCATTTTAAAGGTAAGGAAATCTGAGGCTCAGAGAGTGAAATAATTTGCCCAGGGACACACGGCTAGCATTGAGACAAAATGTGAACCCAGGTTTGACTCCAACACCAATGCAAAACATCACAGATCATGTTTCTCATTGTAACTCGTGGGGCTAGGCCAAGAAAGGAAGGCACACGCTGTCCCTGCATTTGGGGGCACCGTTTCCTCTCTCAAGAGGACATGCTGTTGCATGCACGTATTTAATTCCCACATAGACCCGGGGTAAAAACTGAGTAATAAAGTTTTTCTGATCAAAAGGACACTTTGAACCGTATTATATAACATCAGATAGAATGTTTTTCAGGGGCAAATAAAATTTTATGGATGTTTCCTGAGATAAAAAAAAAAAAGAGAGCGATTCTGGCACTCAGATCTTCTAAGGCTCTGCACGAGCTAAAGACTCGAGGAAAACAGGACACCTTGTCCTAAATCAAACAATGCATCCCGGGGAACACTGCTTCCCTGTGCAGGGGGCCGACCCAATGGATCATCACACTTGCCTCAGCTGCGAATATTCTTAATAAAATTAGCAAGAAGCTATAGCTATTGGGCACTTAACAATGTGTCAGACAGACTGATTTAAACAACAGACCATTTCTATGATGGAATTTCACTGGTTCTATTTTACAGATGAGGCAACTGAAGATTAAAGGTTAGACCATGTGCCCAAAGTCTCCAGCTGAGAGGAGCAGAGCTTGGAAGTGAGTCTATGTCTCTCCTCCCAGAGGCTACAGAACAGCAGGGTCTTCTGCCATCTTAACCCATCAGAGGGAGACTGCAGAGCCTAGATAGGAGAAAGACAAGGAAACTGAACACCTGCGTTCTCCATTGTGGGAAAACGTCTTTATACTACTCCACTTTTCCAGAATAATAGTGTTCACCCCGGGACACGGCCTCCTGTGTGACTCTTAGATCTCCAGCCTCCCCTACTTCTAGGAGTGGGCACCTGTGCATGCGGCATGTCCAGATTCCAAGGTGTGCCTTCAAGGAAGCTCCCACTCCTTGGTTCTTTGTTTCTTTCTTTCGGCTAAAATGGAAGCATCTAGATGTGAGCCTCAACAGCCACTGAGGACCACAGCATCAAAGTGATGTTGGAGAGATGCCCAGGAACAGAAGAGAGGTTCGAGTCTCTCATTTCATAGGAGAAGTAAATACGAATTGTCATTTAGGCCTGTATTATTTGGCATCTCTTATTTACAGCAGTCACGTCAATATCCAAATGCATCTATAAAGACATCGGAGACACCTTAATAACTTTTTTTCTCCATTTTTGAAAGTTGTGAGGCTCTCATATGCACTTATAAAATAGCATGTCACTTTCCAAAGCTTAAGATGATTTGGAGCAGAAAATGGTTCCCTGGTTTATCTCTCCAACCAGTCAATAAATCTGGCAGATGTCCCTGAATTACAGCAAAAATGTTGGATCTACAGAGTACATCTCAGCATTGTTCCTTGGAAGGAACATATGCATCTCCTGGAAGCCCAAGGCCCTGAGGACTTCTCTGCAGGTTCTCCGTCACGTGTCAGCCTCACTCTTTCTGTCATAAACTGCAGTAATGAGGCTGTAAAAGAAGCGAGTGGAATGGGTTTTGTGGGAGGAAACAGTGAGGGGGAGGATTTGAGTGGAGAGAGGAATCACTCCCCAAAGAGGCAAACTCAGTGAGTGGAATTGATGGAGACAATTGAAGATGCCAAAGGGCGAGATAATTGCAAAATGCGACGTAGTTCTTCCGATAACAAACAGTTTCAGCAGGGAGGGCTCGGAGGCTGCACGGCCTGGGAGAATCAAACTCAGGAATCCCGAACGCCTTGGAAACCACTATCCTGATCGACACTGGACTGTGCCCCCCGGGGGTCAAAATGGCACAGACCCAGAAGGACAAGCCTTTTCACCGCTCTGCCCAGACCCCGGATCCAGACCCAGCCCAGGGAGCCCCAGGCCGTGGCTCTCCATTTTTAAGGCTAGTTTGGACTTTTTCAGCAAAAAGATGCTCACTCTCAAGGCGTAGCGTTTAGTGTTAATACCACAACCCAGGCAAAGGTAAAGAAGAGGAAGGCGGGGCCGGCCCAGTGGAGTAGCGGTTAAGTGCACGCGCTCCCCTGCTGGCGGCCCGTGTTCGGATCCCTGGTGCACCGATGCACCGCTTGTCAGGCCATGCTGTGGCCGTGTCCCATATAAAGTAGAGGAAGATGGGCACGGATGTTAGCTCAGGGCCCGTCTTCCTCACAAAAAATAAATGAATAAATCAGAAGATGAAGGCACCTGAGATCTGCTGGACAGTGACTTTCAAAAGGAATATAAATTAAAATAGACTCAGAGAAGAATGTTCTGGAAACGCTGGCTTGTGTTCACTGGAAGAAACATAAGCACATTTCAGGCAGCATTCCTGGTTCTAGTGACAAGTGGAAACAGCCTAAATGACCATCCACAGGAGAGTGGATACTTAAGTGTGTTGTGTTCACGCTGCGGAATACTACACAGCCGTGGGAATGAAAGGAGCACAGATACAGGGGTCAGCAAGGACGATTCATGCTGAGACCAAAAAAAGGAAAATTACAAAAGAATGCATACAGTTCGTTCTTCAAAAATGTTTATTTATTGAGAGTCTACTATGTGCCAGGCACTTTTCTAAGCACTGAGGGTGTAGACACACATACGTCACTTTTGCCTTCATAAAGCTTACATTCTGGTAGAAATAAATGCATTCATAATTAAATATGAAGTTGTCAGAAGGAGATGATTGCTGGGGAGGAGTGAAGCAGGAAGGCAGACAGGAAGGGGCATCATTTAAATTTCAGTTTCAAAGTTTTGGTTTGTCTCATGGAGAAGGCAACATTGAGTCAAGACCACATAGATGTTGGGAAGAGCATTCTTGGCACAGAGAACAAGTGCAAAGGCCCCGAGGTAGAAGGATGTTGGAAGTACATCAAGAGCAATGCAGAAAGTAGCAGAAGTCTGGGGATGGAGACCTGGGAACTTGGAAGGTGGAGGAGGCAGGCAGAGCTTGGAAAGCTGAAACCGCAAAGAACTTGGCTGTAACTCTGCAACAGGAGGGTCTTCGGCAGAGAGGAGGTATGGGTGAAGGAGGGAAACTGTGGATGTTTGCCATGATTCTCCAGGGGAGAGGTGTGGTCGCTCGGGCAGGCATGGACTCCACACAGGGTGCAACAGTAAATCGGCTCACAACATGCAAAACTCAGCAGGCTGTGTATGGACACAGGGACATTTAGCAAGACTCTAAGGAAAAGCAAGTGTGAACAAATGTCGTGGAAGAAGTTCTTCGGGGGGGGGGTCTCAGGGAGGAGAGGAAGGTTGATGGGGAGAGACGCATTCAGGGCCGCCAATGGAATGGGGACCATTTTATGTTGGTATGCGGGAATTTCTTTTAATATTCTGTTCAGGTCATGTATATTGTATACAGTCTTTTGCATGTGTGAGATTTCCCAATTAAAAATGACAATGTTGGGCCGGCCCTGTGGCTTGGTGGTTAAGTGCGCCCGCTGCGATGCTGGTGGCCCGGGTTCGGATCCCGGGTGCGCATCGAGGCACCACTTCTCCGTTCATCCTGAGGCCGAGTCCCGCATACAGCAACTAGAAGGATGTGCAGCTACGACATACAACTATCCACTGGGGCTTTGGGGGGAAAAATAAAATAAATAAAATCTTTAAAAAAAAAAATAAATAAATAAAAATAAAAAATAAAAATAAAAATGACAATGTTAAAAACCACATACAGAGTCAAATGATGGGAAGGAAACAAAACAAAGCAGAGCACCTGGGAGGAGCAGGCCCCCTGCTCCGTGGCAGGCGAGTGGCCTCCCATTCACACCCTGGGAGCAGTACACAGGAGCACCCTGTTTGCCCCCGGTGTCTTGGCAAATCCTGGGGTGAAAGATAGTCATTGCTGCTCAAGTTTTCAAAGGCACAGGGAGATGGGCCTGTCAAGAGATAGGTCTTGCAAATGACACTTAAGAATTACCAGGAGCCTCCGTCCAACCAGATTAAAGCCCCATAGAGTGCCCTCCAGACCCTGCTGACATGTTTAAACTGCTTCGATGCCTTTTGGAGGCAGATATAAAGGATTAGAAGATGAGAAAATATAAGGCTGATAGATATTGTCAACATTTTATACAACCTGCACCTGAACTCTGTGTCTTGGGTAAAAGATCTTCAGACCGTGAAGATGCTGAGTGTTAGGACGGGGCGCTGGTGTGGAGTGGCGTTCTGCACGGCTTGAAATTCCTCCAGCTCGTTGTTGTTTCAGGATGTGGATATGCTCCTGGCTCTTTTATAACTTAAGCCAATAAGCGATGATTTCTCTTGAGTCCAGACCCTTCTTGAACTGGAGAAGAGGGTTGGTATAAATATTATTTGATAAACGATGTCAACTTTTAATAAAAACAGATGTCACAAACTTTTAAGTGCTTTCATTTCTGGGTCCCTGGGATTTGTTCCAGGTTCATAATATTGTCAACTCCAAAATGAAATTACCTTCTGTATGAAGAAGGGAGGTGTTTGGGAGAATTGAGGATCGGTCTTGATTGGGGATTTTACCCCAAGGCAGAGAACTGCTTGGTCAGGGAGATTTTGCAAGATGTGGTTGTGTCCACAAAATCTCTTCAGAAAAGTGGATACAGCTCAGGCCATCTCTTGCCTTCATTTTGCAATTTTAGGGAGGATTTTCTGGGCAAACACTTCCCAAATAGTTATTAATGAAACCTCATGGGTTTCATTAAGAGTTTGCTTTCACTGGTCCTAATCCAGCCCCTCTACTTCTTGAGATGCTAAAGATAATCTTGGTAAATAAGTAAAAACACGGTTTGGAAATCCCTGCCTCTTTTAGATAAGCTGAGACTAAGCCTATTCGAGAAGTTGAAGAGAGAATCATTTTGTGTGATTCTTGTTTGATTTTCACGTCGTTGCATACTCACGGGGCACGCTCCACATGAGAGGTCCCGAGCAAGGGCAGCAAAGAGCAGTGATAGTGCGAGTCAGGTGACCCGGATTTGAATGTTGGATAAAGCTCATCCCACCTGGGTGGCCTTGGGCCAGTCAGGTGCCTGTCTGAGTCTCCATTTCCTCATCTGTCAATAGCCATTTACTAATAGTGCGTCCCCACAAGATGATGGAAATGGCAGATGTATCCTAAGGGCTCATAAGGTGCCTGCGTGGATTCCACTGACTCCAGCACCTAGCCCTGGGAGAAGGTGCTGGGATCCCAAGACTTGCTGTGGTGGCTGCTGAATGACCAGTGTCATCCCGATCAGACCGGCTCTGTACGGCACAGTGACAGAGCAGAACTTGCCAATGCACGGGCGTTCTCTGACCTTTTGTTACTAAACGGCTCCCCTCCCCTCTCCTCCACGTGTTTTTTTTCCCGTAACAGGGAAACATTTTCTCGATTTTTCTTTCACTCAAGATACAGCCGTCTGTATCTGGCACCTGGCCCTGGATATTCTCATTCTCCTGGCGGAATTGGTTCCATACTTTTTGTTGTCTTTTTTTTTTTTTTTTTAAACTGAGTAAAAGAGCTTTCTCTACCTGGTCTCTTTGCATCATTTTACTTTAAGAATTTTTTAGAAGTTCTTTGTTTCTAATATGCATAGTGACCATTCGGTCATCTGGTTCTATGTAAAAATATATATATATGCACATGTATATATATTTCTGCATAAATAGAGACATCTTTCATGTTGTTTTTATCTAAAGTCTTTTTAATTTTATATTTTTCTCCACGCCAACCACCCTTCCCCACAGTTGACTTGGTGTGCATCTATTCACACCTTTTCTGTGCTCATGCAATCATTTATGTGTTTGTGTTTATATTAATGCTCACACATAAGACAAGAGCTAACTCTTACAGTGTATTTACTCCGCACACGACACTGAGTGTACTCCTACTGAATCCTCACAACAACTCTTCGAGGTAGCTACCATTATTATTCCCATTTTTATAAGTGAGGAATGAGAGGCATAGAGAGGTTATGGAATGTGAGCAAGCTCACAGCAAGACTGAAAAGCAGGCAGGCAGTGTGACTCCAGGCCCGTGCTCTGGAGGACTTGCTTGGTCGTTGCTTATTTTGCAAATTGAGAGCATGTTATGTACACTTTTCTGAATCTTGTTTGTTACATGTCACAAAACATAATAGAAATCCATCTAATTTAACTCATTCTTTTTAATGGTTGCATGATATTCCTTACCATTGATATTTCACAGCCGATTCTACCCACTTCCCTCTTCCCAGGTATTCCCTTTAAGACTTTTGCCTCTATAAACAATGCTGCTTAAAAAAAAAAAATCTGATACATTCTCTTAGGTAATAATACTTCCATTTCTATGGGACAATTACTTTAAAAAATATAAATGGTACCAAAACTGACCCCAGAAGAAATAGAAAACTTGAATTGGCCAATTGATAAAGAAAAGATTGGAAAGGCAATTAAAGATGTACTATTTGTAAAGGAAGCCGTGATTAAATAAGTTCACAGTTAAGTTCTAAATAGTTTGTAAAGAACAGATAATTCCAATATAATTTACACTTGAAAGGCATATGGAAATAGGGAAATTATCAATTATAACATCCTAGCTACCTCCAGTCCCTGTGGTGCCTTCATGCAAATTGGAAAGTCCCACCCACTCTGGGAGGATTCAGGCCTGCCCATGATGTCTTGGGCAAAGAAGAAGCATCCTTGCTGTAGACAGAGGCAGGTGTCCTCCCCAAGAGCATGGCATGGCCCTGGGAGGGCTGCATCTCAGCCCTGCCTGCCCTCACCACGCACTTTTGTGCGTTTCACAAAGCACACAGCTCCTCTGAACAGTGTACCTGAACTCTGAAACCATGGCACAAAATGTAACACAAAGAAAGACATTCATAGACCAGCCTCCGTGACCAACGTAGATGTGACAGCTCCAAACAACGTTTTAGCAAATTCATATCTGGCGGTGTATCAAAAGAAGAAACAGGCTTTATTTCCTGGAAAGTCACCACCATAATTTTTCCTCAACACATTAAAGGGAAAAAGAAGGTATGAAAAGAACCTAAGAAGACATTTGACAAAATTGAGCAATCGTTCATAATAAAAATTTGAAGTAAAATATAAATAGAAGAAACAAACATGATAAAAGTTATTTCTTCAAAACGAGTATCAAATATCCCCCTGAGTAACTAAAATGATATGCAATAAAATCAGGAACCAGACAGGATAGTTACCAGTATTATTATTCATCATTCTTTTAAAGTTTCAGTTAGCTCAGAGCCGTTCTTCCTCAGCAAAAAGAGGAGGATTAGCATGGATGTTAGCTCAGGGCTGATCTTCCTCACATAATAAACAAATAAATAAATAAAGTTTCAAAGAAGGTAATAAGATAAGAAAATTTTAAAAATCGTGATAGAAAGGAAATAAAACTCTCCCCCCCACCAATATTATGATTGTATACCTAGAAAACCCAAGAGACTTCACAAAAAAAATACTAATATTAGTAAAGAATTTTTACTAGGTGCATAGATAAAAGATAAATAAAGAAGAATTAGTAGCTTTTCTCTGCCTTATAAATAATTTTAATAACAGAAAACAATGCTTGCTATATACCAGGCCTGTTTTAAGCTTTTTACACGGATTAACTCATTTACTCCTCACCACAAGGCTAGGAGGTAGATACAATTATTATCTCCTTTTTTAAGACAAAGAGAGAAGGGGCAGAGAGGAAAACAAAGCACAGAGAGCAGGCCCAAAGACCCGGAGGGCGTCATGGAGGAGTCGATTTGAGTCCAGGCCGTCTAAGTCCAGACACTGTGCCCCTCACCCACCTCGTTCCACGGCCTCTCACTTCAGAATAGAAATGGGAGACATCAACTCAAACAGCAAGGATCTGCACACAGACTGCCAGCACCTTTTTCTCTTGTCATATGTATCTTCATTACACACACACAGACACAGACACACAGGTACATTCTTGTACATAGACCGTAAATGAATAGCAGAATCAGGTTACGCGTGCTGAAGTTTTCAATGGCCCCTCTCTCTCTCGTGGTGGCGCCTCCGCTGCCATTCTCCTTCCTCATCTTCCATCATCGCGCTGTCCCAACCCACATTAACCTACGTTTGCAAATAACTGTCTGTCATTCCGTATTTTTCACCATTGCCGTATGGTTACATACAAATGCACCAATATGCTCACGCACACCAAAAATTTTGTCTTGTTTTCTAAAGGGGGTCTTCGTGTAACTAGCTCATTCTAGTAATTTCTGCAGAGTGTTTCCTATTTGATTAGTGTAGTTGTACCATTTTTCATTCACTCATTCCTTTCTCGGGGTGTGTTAAGTTTCTTTTTTTCTGGTTTTTGGCCACTTGGAATAAAGCTGCAGAAACTACCATTCTATATATAATTTTAGGTACTAGCATTTGTATTTTTATGTGGTAGGATGGAATCTATATTTTTATTTTAATTAACGTTGTCAAATGCTTTCCAAAACAGCTATAAAAATTTACATTTCTACCAGAAGCTGGTGAATATACTCTCTCCGGAAAATCTTGCCAACAGTAAGTGTTCAAGTTCTCCTTAATTTTTATGGCCTGACTGTTGTAAAGAGATATCTCATTTTAACTTCAAATTGCATTTGCCTGACTGTTAATGACAGGAGAGTCTTCCCCGTTTGTTAATCATCTGGATTTGCTCGCCTCCAGATTGCCCACTGATATGCTTGACCCATTTTCGGTTGGGTTGTCTTTCTTTCACTTGTCAGTTTTAAGAGCCTTTTATATTATAATTGTTAAACCTTTGCCTGTCATATGCACTGCAAATGTTTTTGAAATCTCTCTGTTTTTGTTTTTAATTCCTTCCCATCAGAAGCTTCTCTTTCAATTTAATCAAATCTAGATTTCATCTTATAGCTTCTGGGTTTCTGGCCTTGTTTAAGAAATTCTCTTTCTTCTAGATGCTTTATATTTTTTGCGGTTGTCTTTAACACATCTGTAGTTTATATTTTATGTGATATAAAAGAGGAGTTCAGCTTTATTTTCTTCCAGAAAGATGGCTGGATGCACTAGCACCGTTTATTAATCCGTCCTCTTCCCAGAGAAGTAAAACGTTCCCCACACTGACAACTGTTTCTAGATTTTCTCTGTGATCCCTCCCACAGAACCTTATTGAATGCGTCACGGGCAGTTCTGACATCTGGTAAGAAGAGATCCTTGTTCTTGGCTGTTCTCAGTATCAATTCTTCCACATGAACTTGAAGATTATTTTTTTTCTAATTTCCAAAATAACCCCCCAAACCAACCAACCCACCAAACCACACAGAGCACAGTCTGTCTCCCTGTCTCTCTCTCTGCCTCTCTCTTCTCCATATAAGTCCTATATCTTTTTCATGGTTTATTTGTTTCAAGTGCTTATTGCTAAAATAGCGAAAAACTATTGAGTTTTGTACATTTTTCTTTTAGCCACCCATCTTATCAAATTTCTTTCTTGATTCTAGTAGTTTGTTTACTTAATTATTTGGGGTTTTCTTTTTTTTTTTTTTTTTTTTGTTTATTGCAGTAACATTGGTTTATGACATTGTAAAAATTTCAGGTGTACATCATTGTACTTCTATTTCTTCATAGATTACATCATGTTCACCACCAAAATACTAATTACAACCCATCACCACACACATGGATGGACATTGAGGGTATAATGCAAAGTGAAATAAGTCAGAGGGAGAAGGTCAAATACCATATGATTTCCTTCATTAAGTAGTAGATAATAACAACAATAAACAAACACATAGGGACAGAGATTGGATTGGTGGTTACCAGAGGGGAAGGGGGGAGGGAGGAGGCTGAAAGGGATAATTCGGTACATGTGTGTGGTGATGTGGTTTTCTGATTATGCAATCACATCAGCAAAAAAAAAAAAAGAAAAAAGGATAGTTTTATCTCTTCTTTTCCAATGTTTGTACTGATTTTTTCATTTTCTTATATCATTACCTTTTCTACAAGGCCAGAACAATGTTGAATAATAATTGTGATAGTGGACATCTCTTAATTACCAATTTTAATTAAAACAGTTGTAGTATTTTCCTGTTTTGGATAATATTCGTTGCTGGTTTTTGGTAAATAATTTTTATCATATTGAAGTATTTGTTTAGTCTTATTTTACTTAGTTTTTACTATCAATGGTCTCTAAATTTTAATAATTGCCTTTTCAGCATCACTAGCTTGATCAGATGCTTTCCTCCTTTATTTTCTGATAGAATGTATCATGTTGATAGACTTTATAACATTCAATCAACTTTACATTACTGGAACAAACCTCATTTAAATTATTTAAATAAAATAAAATAAAGAATTATGAAAATAAGAGAATATGTCTGCTGATATATTTCATTTTTATTTTTATAATATTTGATAAGATTGTTTATTATTTCTGTTTACATAACTTGTGTCGATGGGTAAGATTGGCCTGAATGTTTCTGTTTCGATCTCATCTGGATCATATTCAGCAGAATAAGCACCACACTTGACATTTCTCTTCCCATCTTGTTTTATATTATTTCTTTCACTTTGTTATTTCCTTGTTACTCTTTCCTATTTATTTTTCCAGTGTGATCAAATTACGATCGACTTCTATTTTGCCCTTGTTTATTCGGAAGCTGTGGTGGATCCTCATAACAAGGCTGTAGTGAATCTCGCCTCCCCGTGTCTGTGCCCCATCGCAATGAGATATGACCGTTCTTCTCATCAGAGGTGGAGTCAGTGTCTCCATCCCTTTGAAACTGAGCTGGCCTTGTGACTTCATTTAACCAAGAGAGTGTGGCAGGTGATGTTGTAAATTCCGGAGCTGAGGATTTAAGGGTCTCAGAGACTTCTGCTTCTGCCGTCTTGGTCCCTGCCTCCATGCGTGGAAGCTCAGGCTATGCCTTTTGAGGATGAAAGGCTCCACGGAGAACCTCAGGGGGACCTTAAGAGCACAGGAACACGGAGAGACCCAGTGGTCCTCAAGTCCTGGCTGAGCCTGTCCCCCAGCCCAACCTGTGAGCTGAATACAGCCACACAAGTGAATCCAGTCAACCCGAAGGAATCGTGAGAAATAACCCACTGTTGTTGTTTTAAGCAGTTACATTTTGAGAACTGGGGTCATTCATGCAGCAACAGGTAAGTGACACCAAAGTATTTTTCCAACTGCTGTATTCATCATCAAGCAAGCATTTTATCATTATTGTATGAAAACAAGGTACCAACTATTTCCCCCATCAAAATGATATTGCTCCATCCGACGAGGCAGATGTGAATTTCAAACACATTCATTTCCACCTTCTCTCTCCCTCGGATCTGCCGAGAAAGCTTCGTGGCAGTCTGCAAGTCTGTTCTCTCCAGTCGACAAGTATGTCTTTTCTATTTCAAGAATTCCTATTTGGCAGTTATTTTACTTGCTTTACACATTTCCAGTCACTTTATCATTACACATTTATATTCAACTCTGTGTGTGTGTGTTTTCAAGGCTTATGTCATACTTAAATATTAAAAACTCTGCATGGAGTGTCTGTGTCCTACTATACTGGAGATCTTTCTCAACTGTCGGGTGAAGATGTTTTGGTTTGCTGGGTGCAATCCTTCTCCCTCTGTGGTGTCCACGGTATTCCAGTCTTTTCATTTCCACAGCAGCAAAAGAAGAGCCTGATGCCAGTCTAATTCCTTTTCCCTCTTCCTCTTTATCTTGTGTGTGTTTAACTGTAGGGCTTCTGGACCAACTAGGTAGGTGACTAAGAGGGAAGATAGAATCCCAGGGGGTTTGTCAGAAGTAAAAAAGAACATCTCGGATTGGCCGATGGCTGCATTGGGTGGGAGTGGCATGGCTGGCCTCTTGGGGCAGATTTCAAAGAATGAGCTGGCTATGTTAACACCAGCAGATTGACTTTGTGATAGAATTAATCACAATATGCGGTAGAGGTTATTATAATATTAGTGAGCCATATTTTAAGTACATTTTAGGTGGTGAATAACATACAAACAGAGAACTTCAAAAAGCATATTCTTCTAGAAGATGGCATAGAGTATCCTTGCACATGGAAATATTCTCCCCTGTTAACCTCTAGAAGCTTTATTGATTTACCTTTCATATCAAGGTCTTTGATTTACCTGGAATCAATTTTGAGGTATGGGGTGAGGTGAGTGGAAGCCAAGGTTTCTTGTTGTCGCTCGTATATGGTTATCCAATTGGTCTGGTCCATTGATTAGTTATCCAATTGATCCTGTTCCTTGATTGGTTATCCAATTGATCTAGTCCATTAACTAAAGGACCATCATTCTGGACTCTATTTTGTTCCATTCATATGTACTTGTTTATGAATACTATAAAGATTTAATTACTATAATTGGGAACAAGAATCATTGAATCTATTCTTCTTCACAATAATCTTGGCTATCCTTAGGCCTTTGTATTTTCACATACAGTTTAGAATCTGCCCATTCTCTCTTTCTCTCCTTGACATGGTTGGGTTTAAATCTGCCATCTTGCTGTTCGTTTTGTTTGTTCTATCTGTTCTTCTTTCTTATTTTTTCTCTTTCTCCTATTTTTGGATTATTTGAATGTCTTTGTGATTCCATTTTATCTCTTCTATTAACTTATTAACTACACCCCTTTTGCTTTATTCCTTTTTTTAGTTATTGTTCTAGGGTTTACAATATGCATCTTTAACTCATCGTAGTGTATCTTCAAACAATAGTAAACAAGTTCACACACTAAAAACTTTACAAGAGTATATATCTATTTCTTCCTCCCATACTTTGTGCTATTGTTGTCATATATTTAAATACTACATATGCTATAAACACAAAACATTTTTGTTCCTTTTACATTAAAGAATTATCCTTTAAAGATATTTAAAAATAAGGAAAACATATATTATATTTATTCATATTTACCATTCTTGGTGCTTTACTAAATTCCTTTGTGTAGAGCTAATTTCTGTCTGTTATTTTTCCTTCTTCCCAAAGAACTTCCTTCAACATTTCTTGTACAGTGATGAATTCTCTCAGTTTTTGCATGTCTAAAAATGTCTATTTCTGTCTACATTTTTGAAAGACATTTTCTTTAGGCATAGAATTCTAGGTTGACAGGTTTTTTTCTTTTGGTAATTTAAATGTTTCCCCATTTTCTTCTGGCTTACATAGCTTCTGACAAGAAGTCTGCTTGTAGTCTTATTTTTGTTTCTCTGTAAATAATATATCTTTTCTCTAGCTGCTTTAAAATTTTTCTCTTTATGGCTGGTTTTCAACAATTTGATTATGATGTGCCTTGGTGTAGATTTTTCTTCAGAGTTCATTGGGACTCTTGGATTTGTAGGTTTGGGGTTTTATCAAATTTGGAAATCTTTGAGCTATTATTTTTTTCAGATATTTTTCTCCTCCTCTTCTTTATTGTGTGTCTACAGTTATATGTACATTAGATCATTTGATATTGTCCGTAAGACACTGATGCTTTATTTTTTCATTTTTCCCTCTTTTTCCTCCATTTGGGATGGTTCCTATTGCTATATCTTCTATTCGACTCATCTTTTCTTCTTCAGTATCTAATTTGTTATTTATCTCACCCAGTGTATCTTTCATGTCAGCTATTGTATTTTTCATCTCTAGAGGTTCCATTTATATCCTTTTAAAATCTTTCATGTGTCACTTCATTATGTCCCCTTCCTTTTGGAGCGTTTGTAGCATATTTATAGCAGTAGTTTTAATGTCCTCATCTCCTAATTTCATCATCTCTGTCACTTCTGCATTTAGGCCATGTTAGGGTGGGTCTAGACCAGCATGCAGTCCAGAGTTAATTTTCTTTGTGCTCTAGGACAATCGCCTTCTGAGGACTCTACCTGAAGCCCTGTGTGTTATGATGTCTCTTTACTCTGCTTGGAGGAAACACAAACTCTTTCCAGCCTTGTGTGAGTTGCAAGAATGTTTTGGCTTACTCCTTTTTAGTAATTTTATCCCTTGATCTTGTGAGGTTGCCCTCCACACATGTCTCAATCCATATTCAGACAGAGAGGGGACACCCTGCAGATCTCCGGAGCTCATTCTCTCTCTGTGCAGAGACCTCCTCTCTGGTTTCCTGCCCTGCTAATTCTAGCTGTCTCAGCTTCTGTGAACCCCAACCTCTTTCTCCTCACTTCAGTGAGACTGCTGTGTCTGTTTGGGTTGGCCCTTCCTGTCCTAAGGACCAGAAAATGCATCCAGGCAGGATGCTGAGACAATTCCGTTGCTCACTTTGTTTGTTTCCATTCTCTCAGGAACCACAGCCATGTGCTTCCAGTGTCCACTATCTAAAAATTATTGTTTTATATATTTTATCAGTTTGTCTAGTTATGACAAGATGGCAATTGTTGTAGCAATTAATCCTTCATGGTCAGGAATGAAAACCGTACCTTGTAATTTTCCTGTCTCATAAAACTCTTGTGTGGTTTTGGTTTCAAAGTTATGCAGATTTCATAAAGTGATTTTGATGGTGTTCTCTATTTTTTTCCAGAAAAGTTTGCACAATATTTCAGTATTGGAGTTATTTCTTCCTTAAATGTTTGGAAGCATTTACCAGTGTAGCCATATGGACCTGGAGTTTTCTTTGTAAGAAGACTTGAATTACATATTCAATTTCTTTATCAGTTATACATCTACTAAGATTTTCTTTTTCTTCTTATATCAGATTTAGTAACTTTTGTTTTTAAAGGAATTCTTCCATTTAATCTACATTTTCTAATTTATTGGCATAAAGTTGCTCAAAATATTATCTTATTTTTATTTTCTGTAAGATGGTGGTTACGTCCTCTTTTCTTTCAACCTGTTGTTGGTAATTTGTGCTTTCTCTCTTTCTCTTAATTAGTCTTGTTAGGGATTTATTCATTTTATTAAGCTTTTCCAGTAGCCAATTTTTGTCATTGTTGATTTTCTTTCTCTCTATGTGTGTGTGTGTGTAATATATATGTGTACACATATATCTTTATTTTTATTATTTCCTTTTGTCTACTTCCTTTCATTTTTCTATCTTCTTGATATTGATTTTTAAGTCATTGGTTTTCAACATTTATTATTTTTTTCATGCATTTAAGGCTAAACCTTTCTCTTTAGATACTGCTCAGGCTGGATTCCACAGGTGTTGATAAGTCATATTATCATTATCATTCACTTCCTAATATAACATAATTTTTATTGTGATATATTCTTTTGTTTGTGTATGTGGGTGTGTGTGTGTGTGAGGAAGATTGGCCCTGAGCTAACATCCATGCCAATCTTCCTCTATTTTGTATGTGGGATGCCACCACAGCATGGCTTGATGAGTGGTGTGTAGATCGGTGCCTGGGATCCAAACCCGCAAACCCCAGGATGCCAAAGTGGAGTGCACAAACTCACCCACTACACCACTGGGCCAACCCCAAGTGTAGATTCTTTAAAGCCTTCTTAGCTGAGAAATTTAATGCTTGATTCCTAAACTTTTAGGGGATTTTCTAGTTAGTATTTTGTTGATGGTTCCTAACTAAATTATACTCTGGTGAAAGAACATATTTGGAAAAATATTTTAATACTTTAATATTCTTGAACATTTGAACAATCTTGGCTAAAGTCTTATGTAATCTTGGACAAAGTGTAGATTCTGGATTTGTTGTGTTTGTTCTCCATGCATTATTTAGGTGAAAATGTTAATTTATGTTTCACTTCTTCTATCACTCTCCTGATTTATGACTTGATAACTTTTATGAGTTTTGGAATATTCTTCACTGTTATCTCTTCAAACACTTTTTCTTTCCCATTCTCTTCCATCTCTCATTTTTGGAATCCAATTGCACATATGTTAGAACTTCACACCTTGTCTTCACGTCTCCAGCAATCTTTTATGTAGTTTTTTTAATCTTCCTCGATCTTCCTAATTTAATCAGAATATTTTCAACTGTCTCATCTTTTAGTTCACTTATCCTCTCTTCAGCTATACTTGATCTGTGATTTCACTCATTTATTGATTTATTTTAATAATTTTATTTTTTTCAATCCTAGAATTTTCACTCAATTTTTTTATACATTTTAGGTTTGTTCTGAAATTCATCATCTTGTCATGTATATTCTGGAACACATTACTCATTCTATAAGACTGTGTATGATAATTCCAGACTCATGACCAACAGTAAGACTGTTTATTTTGTGTTTTTTTCTCTTGGATCTTTGTCACTTGGTTCTGTCCCTTGGTGTTCCTTTCAATTTCCATTTGAATGTTTAATATTGTAAGGAAAGCTGCTTGGTCATTTGAGTTTCTAAATGATGTCATCTTCCTCTGAAGAGAATTTACTTTCACTTTTTTTCTCCTCACAGCCCCAGTACATAGTTGTGTGTCATAGTTGTAGAGTTGTAGCTCTTCTACGTGGGATGCCCCCTCAGGATAGCTTGATGAGCAGTGAGTGGGTCTGGGCCCAGGATCCAAACTGGAGTGCGCCAGGCCGCCAAAGCAGAATGCGGAACTTTACTGCTCTGCCACCGGGCCAGCCCCTACTTTTGCTTTTAACAGCGAAGCATCTTCAATCGATTAGTGATCAAGTTTATTCAGAACTGGGCTCAGTGTTATGAGTGCTGGTCTATTTCTGCTTCATTCGTGGTTTTACTGAGCAGACTACAGGGGTCCTAAATGAAAACTTGCTATGCTTACCATGACGCCCGTTCAGATCCTGAAATTTAATTTTTATCTTGGCAGCAGCGAGAGATTGCCGAAAGATCTGACCAGCCGCTTAGCCTCCCAGCTGCTGCTGTCCCTTACGCTTCTCGTCCTCCGGACTGCGCCTCACAAGCTGGCAAAGAGCTTCAGGTGAAAGTCATGGCGGATACTCAGTCCCTTCTCTCTACATTTTCCTCCTTGCCATTATTTTTGCCCCTCAAGTCCTGGGTCCCTCAGTAGCTCTCAATACCCTTAAATGGATTTATCTAATTTTATTTATTCAGCTTTTCCAGTTCTCCCTGGGATGTTTGGTCCAATTTAAGCTTGTCCAGCAGACCCAGAAGCCAGATCTCTCTTCTTATATTCATGTAGTTTGTTTTTCCTCGTTGAAAACGTGATTTTTTTTCCTTATCCTTGGAATTCAAGAATTTCACAAAGTGTATATTCTTTACATTAATCCTGCTTGGAATTTGTTAGCTTTTTAAATTTGACATCCCTAAGTAGTTTTGTAGCACATTCATTTATTCAATAAATATATTAATCATATCCAGCAACTCCACTTCTGAGAATATGCCCCAAAGAGTCAAAAGTAGAGACTCAAACAGATGTTTGTACACCAATATTCAAGGCAGCGCTATTGACAACAGCCAAAAGGTGGAAACAGCTCAAATATTCATGGATGAGTGAATGATAAATAAAATGTGGTATATACATACAATGGGATATTTTCAGCCCTTAAAAAAAAAAGGAAATTTTGACACATACTACAACATAGATGAACCTTGAAGATATTACGTTAAGTGAAATAGCTAGATACAAAAGGTCAAATGTGGTATGATTCCATTTACATAAGGCACCTGGAGTAGCCAAAATTCATAGAGACTGAGACTAGGATGGGGTTGCCAGGGGCTGAGGGTAGGAGGACAAGAGGAGTTAGTGTTTTATGGGGACAGAGTTTCAGTGTGGCAAGATAAAAAAGGTCTGGAGATGGATGCTGGTGATGGCTGTACAACAACGTACATGTACTTAATGCTACCATACTGTGCACTTAAAAGTGATTAACATGGTAAATTTTACATTACATATATTATACCAGAATAAAAAATATACACGTATCAAGATCTCCTCAGGAAACAGATGGCAACAGATGGCTGATGATCAGGGAGATTGAATAAAGGACTATCATCTACAAAGATGAGGCAGGTAAAAGGTGAGGAACTCCAGGGCTGAGAAGTGCCGAGAGCTGTTAGCACCTAAAAGCTTAAGGGCTGAGAGGAGCGAGTTACTGAACCTGGAGAGGGCTGTATGGAGAGGGTGCCCCAGAAGTAGCTGTGGCCTCTTGGCCACCTTCCCTCTGACCTGCCACTGCCCTCCTGACCCCTTGGCAGAATCCCAGAGGACTCAGGGAGGCAAAAAAGCCCACATATCCAGCTCACCCAGGTCAGCCTCCTGGGAAAGAGAAAAGGCAGGTAAAGAGGGAGATATGTCTGGTGGAGGAACAGAAGAAATCCAGCACAAGAGACACTTACTGAGCACCTCTTTTGTGCCAGCCACCGTCCCAGGCGCTTGGGACTGAGCTATGAAGGAAACAAAGACTCCTCCCCCTGTGGGGCTTCCTTCCAGCTGACACAAGGAAACTGCCCCCTGCGACTTAGGTGTTACCACATTATCACTCTTCCATCTGATCTTTGTTCTTTTTCTGGAACTCCTAAAAATCTTTTATTCAAGTTTTGTACACATATTCCAAATAAGCCATTTTTCTCCTTAATATTTCCATTTCCGGCTTTTTGCTTGGGTCTTAAGCAATTTCTTCCATTTTATCTTCTGGGCTAGGGGTCAGCAAACTTATCTTCAAAGGGCCAGGTAGTAAATGTTTTAGGCTTTGCAAGCCATACAGTCTGTCCCAACTATTCAACTCTGCTGTTACCACGCAAAAGCAGACATAGATAATACATAAATGGATGGGCGGGGCTGAGTTCCAATAAAACTTTATTTACAAAAACAGGCAGTGGGCCATACTTGGGCTATGCATCCTAGTCTGCTGATCCCACTTTTAAGCCACTAAGTTGAATCCTAACAGTGCCTTATCCTAACCTTCAGTTTACCTACTCAATCTTTTAATTAAAAAAATCACATTTTGTTATTTTGTTCTTTTTAGAATGTCTTATGGTATAATTGAATCTCCTCAATTGTTCTTCATCGTCTTGTCCCACTTGCTCTCCAGCACCTCGGCTCCTGCGGGCCTGCCAGTCTGAGGCATTCTGTTTCTTCCTCATGCTGGGTGCAGGTCCTTTGGGTGCATTACTATTTTCCTTTGACAACTCACGATTGCACTGATCCTCGGGCCTGGGGGTATGTCTGCTGGTTGAGGTTTAGCAGTCTCTGCTCTGACAGGCAGCAGGTGTCAAGGCATCAGTTCCCCATCCAAGAACCAGGCACAGAGACAGGTGTCTCTCCTCCCAGCCTTCTTGGGCACCAAGGTTGGAGTTTTGGGGGCAGCAGACTCTCTGCCCTCCATTTACCTGCACCCCAGCCCTTTCGGGTCTGGGGAGCCAGCAGGCCTTACGGGACTAGGCGCCAGGCTGGAGCTTCTCCTTCCTCCAAAGAATCTATGGAGCTCTGGTCTTCACCCCAGGCTCTCTGCACCAGGCTCTCACCAGGCCAGAAGGGACCATATCCTGCACAGCTTCTCACAGCCAGGACCCTGCTGGGCTGCCACCTTGGCTACCCCCTTGAGGCCCACGTACCTGCCAGCACAGAAGCTTCAGGTGTGGCGGTCTACAGCTGGATTTGAGTTGGGGTGGAGGAAGGGCAGCAGGAGGCAATTTTAGGATGGCATCAGTTAAAGCCACTATTAAAACCAGGGTTTCAGTCTGTCCAAACATCATAAGTTTCAGACTGGCAGCAGCTAACAGTTTTCCGAGTCAGCGTCTTTGGTCATCAACATGAAGAGACAGGGACACTGAGTGAATGTGGTGAGGACGTTTACACACAAGGAGCCAGGTCCTGACATGGGAAGTGGATCCTCCAAGGCAACCTGATAGGAAGATCAGCATGGAGAGTGAGTCTGGAGAAAGAACATTCCTATGCAGAGGTCTACATCTCAGAGAGGTGATTTGTCTACAACGCCATGTGGCCAGCTTCAGGTCGAGTGGCTGCCAAGCTCTTTCTGAAATGAGCACAACCCAGGGCAGGACTATGGGGTCGTGGGTGTTAGGATTGGAAAGGACCGTTGAGACCATCAGCCAAATCGGTCCCCTGGTACTTCTCTCTCCATTCCCTTCTCCCTCTAAACAAATGCATCTCTAGAGCATCTTCAACCACCATGGAGTGTCCGGTATAGACCTTTAACTTCAGCCCATTCAGAAATAAGTCATGAACATTGGAGCATTAATGCTGCTGTAATAACAAAGAACATGGCAGCAAAATTATCACTGGCTCACATTATCTTCAGAGAGTGACAGAAGCCCAGGTTCCTGATGTGAGTGTTTACGCAGGAAGGCATTAAAAGATTAAATATGACTTTATTTTTGACAACAGACTTGGTCCCCATTCAATATCAATATGCTGGCATTATTATTATTTTATGAAAACAATAATTCACAATTTGCTGACAGAGAATAACAGTATTGATCTTCTGAGCAGTGCATTTTATTTTCCATTAAATTTTTACAGAGCGTGACAAGCCATGCGCTGGGTCTGATCTCTTCTGCACATTAATGTACAAAGCTTTTGCAGATGTAGAAATTATGAGAGACGTTAATAAAACCAGCTCAGACGGTCTAGGAACAAAAAGTAAACGTTTCCCCACTGGAGTTTTGCTTCAAGCTTATTAGTTTTCAGAGGTTTGTGAACTGACCCACAAGGAAAACAGATATCTCTCCTTAGTGAGCAGAGAGAAAGAAATATGTTGGCAACAATCAGAAACTCTTTCTCAGAGGCTCTTTAATAGCCTTGCAAATGCCCATTTCGGAAGCAGCAGAGCATGAGCAAGGAAAGACACGGGGTAATTCTGTGAGACCCCAGCATGTCTCCCTACCCTGAGATAATGCCTGTCTTGTTATCAGTATTTCCAACATCACTTGGAGTAGCCGTGTTCTTAGAAACACTTCTCAGAGGATCTTAAAACCTTTGCACTTCTCTCATTTCACTGATTTTCCCTCAGAAGTTGATATTCTGACTGGTCATTTGAGGGTGGGGCTACGTGAGTGGTCTTCCTCAAGTCTTCAAGTTCTAGATTAGAATCTACAGGGATTTACTGCTGTCCACAGGCAGGATTTGTTTTAATATCTGTCTCAAAAACAACAACAACAGCAACAAAATACAAAAAGAGCTACTATGTCAGAGTCTTGGTCTGTCCGTGATGTGCAGAAACCCCCAGATGAGGGCATTTCTGACTGACAGCTGGAGCAGAGTCATGGATTTATCAGCGTCTTAAGCTGGCCACCTTCACTTTGTCACAAATGTATGTGGTCTTTGTATGTTTTTTTCCAAAAACAACTATTTCTCTGACAAGAACTGGGTGTCCAACAATTCAAACCAACTCTGAAACTGTCTACCTGGGGTTAGTACGGACCCCATAGGTTGAGGGCTCAGTCCCACCAGACTGCCCCCACTTCAGACGCCAGCTGCAAATGGGGTCCCCATGTTACCTGCACTTCTGCCTAGCAGCAGCAAGCTCCACAAATCTGGAGGTTACCACAGTCCCCCCTCAGGTTCAACAATTCACTAGACCTCCCAGAACTCAGGAAAGCACTGTCCCTACTGTTACAGTTTATTATAAAGGATACAACTCAGGAACAGCCAGAAGGAAGAGATGCAGAGGGCAAGGTATGAGGTGGGTGGCCGTGGAGCTTCCGGGCAAGCCACCCCCTCGCACATCAATGTGTTCACCAATCCAGAAGCTCTCTGAACTCCTTCACTTAGGGTTTTTAAATTGAGATTTCATTATATAAACATGATTGATTAAATCTATGGCCATTGATCCTTGAAGTCAGTCTTCAGCCCCTCTACCCGTGGGGAGGGGATGAAAGTTCTAACCCTCTAATCACTTGGTTGGTTTTCCTGGTGACCAGTCCTCATCTTGAAGCTTCCTATGGGCTCACTGTGAGCCATCTCATTACCATGCAAAAGCACTCTTATTACTCAAGAAATTCCAAGGGTTGTAGGATCTCTGTGTCAGGAACTGGGAACAAAGACCAAATATATTTTTTATTATACCAGGATCTTCCAACATGTTAGGAGGAGGACCAGGGAAAGGCAGGCAGCCATCTCAGTGATAGAAGCCAGCATTTTACCAGCCTGAGTTTAGTATTATAGAATGTACACACACACCCATACGTTAGCTCTCTGTTGGACAGAGGGAGACAATGTGTCAGTATGTTTGACTCTTCATATCATTAGTTGTAACCAGGGAGAGATACTTCTAGGAGCTCATGAGCTGAGCCTCCTCCTGTCAAGGAAGCCATCAGTCTCTCAGTATCTTAAGTTCTCTCTTTCCCACAGGAGTTGTTAGCAACAATGGATTAAACAAATTAAACCAAAATGAACTGGAAACTGACTCCATTTTTTTCACAAAGCTCCCAGAATAACAAATTCACTCGGCTCTTTCTGATTATTAAATTATGGTATTCAATAGGTTGGCCTCAAGCATCTGCAGAGCTGGTCTTACTGGACAGTGTGGAGAAGTCCCACAAATCACTTCCCAAGCTGCCACCCACTCACAAGAAGAGATGGAAAGGCTTTCATAAGATGGAAAAAAAGCTTCCAGTATGTAGGAAGTGAGAAATCCCATAGCACCTTGAAGCTTTAGTCTCAGTCCTACAGGGACCTGGCACAACCCAAGCTGGTCATCAGGAGACCTCCCTGGCTGCAAGTCAACTTCTATGTGTACTTTAAGACCTACTTCCAAGGAGCCCTCCACTGTAAAGCCTGTCCTGAATCACCTGGCTGAGGCTGGATGTTGACCCTCCCCTTTGGACAACTCTAACACCTTGTCCTTCTCATTCTCTTCTTGCCCTTATAATGGCCGGCTGTGCATGGATATTTTCTTCACTCACCCCCTCTAGACTGTACGCTTCTCGGGCATAGAGCTTCACTCTTGCTTTGCCCATTAATACAGTTGGAGATCTGAGAGAATAGGGGGACATTTGGAAACTGAGGAGGAACACTTTTCATCACCATCCTTTATCATCTATTGTGATTGCTGGCACTGACGAAGCCGCTCTGCAGTACAGATTGACGCAGGAAACAGGTCAAGGATGTTAACATTCTGTTTGAAATTCGCAAGTGTACAAAATACCAAAAATAATCAGTTTGGGCGAAACATGGGTTTGAAAAACAAACCTAATCTAAAAATCAAAACAATGTTGACTCAGAGGAATGAAATTATTTTGGAAGCCAGCAATTTCAGATTTAATTGTGTTGATTTGTCATTTTTCTCCCCCATTGTCTTTTCCACAGTGCCTGGTTGGAAAAGGCTCAAAGCTGTTTGGGCTTTGATTTATCTTGGATGGCAGAAGACCCCCACGCTTCTAAATATAGACCCTCAGCTAACTCTTACTTCAAGTACAATTAAAAGAACTTGAACATCCCATTCAAAATTTCATCCTCATACCTCAAAGAAATTAGTTTGATGAGTGATTGCAATGGAGTAAAGCTAATAACAAAATAATTAATGCTGGAAAATACTGCATAGACACAGAAATTGCTGTGTACCTTCTTTATATTTAAATAATATCCCCAAGTCAGAAAGAGAATAAGCCAGGAGGCCAAATTGTCCATCCCAACTCCCAGAAGCTTGCCCACTGCAGCATAATTAAGAGATGCCTCCTGACGCCTCTGTGCTTGGACCAGCATTTGTAAACAGTGAGGCCATTTAACTAAATTCACATAATTGCTACAGAAAACATGGCCCAGACTTCTAAATATCACCAGCACTCAGGAGAGAATAACAATTAAGAATGATGACAGCTTGGGTGATGCATGTGGGGAGAGAGAGTCTCTTTATCTCCATGCCCCATCCTTAAACTCACTCTGACAAACTCGACAAGTCTTTTCAAGGTGGGATTCCAGATCACGTTGAGCGAGAAAATGTGAATTGATTATTTCTATTCTACTAACCAACGCCATGTGACTCTGGCAGAACAGGACGGCCAAGCACAGAAGCACTTCCAGCGTGAACGCCAGTGCATCCGTCCCCAACAGCAATCTCAGGTGGAAGCAGCTTACTCTCAGGCGTTATAGAAGTCTGAGGACCTCTTCGTCCATCCCCACTACAGATGTCAGGCATCTCTGCCCCTCGTAAAATTTACTAGTCTCCTGAGCCTCTGCCATTTTGCTAACCTGCTCTCCACCTCCAAAGTCCTGGTCACCAGTCTTGTTGACCCAAGTCTGTCTCCTCATCAACCTGATTTTAGCCTTCGTAGGGAAACCAATACAAACACTTGCCTTTGGATCACTTGCCCTCTGTTATGGACTGACTTGTGCCTCCCCCAGTTCATATGTTGAAGCCCTAACCCCCAATGGGACTGCATTCGGAGACAGGGACTTTAGGGAGATAATCAAGGTTAAAGGAGGTCATAAGGGTGAGGCCCTCACCTGATAGGATTGGTATTCTTATAAAAAGAGAAGACACCAGAGGTCTCTCTCTCTCTCTCTCTCTCCATGCACTTACAGAGGAAAGACCACCCACGTGAGGACACAGCACAAAGCAGCTGTCTGCAAGCCGGGAAGAGAGCTCTCACCAGAAACTAGCCCTAACAGCACTTGGTCTTGGATTCCGGCCTCCAGAACTGTGAGAAAATAAATGTCTGCTGTTACGGCAGCCAGAGCTGACCTTCCTTATATTCTCCAACCTTTCTTGGTTTCTCGTGCCCATTGTCACCCTATATGCCTTGTTGTCATCGTGCTGAATCACCCACTCCCTCAATTACTACTTCTCAAAATTCCCTCTATGGCCAAAGCCTCTTCCTCCTTCCACCTCCTGCATTCAGCTATTTCTACATCATGTGCCTCGAGATCACACCAGAACCTCCAGTCTACTTTCCATCGCCTCCTCTTTCCACTCATCAGGACTCTCCTTCCTCACTTTTCTTCCTTTTTGCGGATTCCTTAGCCTATGATTTTGTTAACAGTCTCACCAATGCCCTACATTGTCTCATCTTGGGCCAAAAAAGAGCCCCTTCTTTTGGCTCCTGCATCCTTTTGACACGACTCAGGGGTCTTTGAAAGCTTCCTTGCCTTCAAGCACAAGATGTCCCAGGCTTGTATGAATGTTTCCTACTTCAGACCTATAAACATTCCTTTCTGTAAGAATCTCTGGTCCCTTTTAGGGGAAAATAATATTTAGCAACCACGATCTGGATGGCAGGATGTTTATTGCTATTGGGTCATCATTGTTCCTAAGTTTTTTCAGGGGACAGATTCAGAAAATATGTGTTTTGGGAAAGAAAAAAAGAATATGAAGTTTACACCAATACTTCCTGTGCAAATTGAATCCACCAATTACTAACAGGTTCAATTTTCTTTCTTCCCATCCCCACCCACCCTCCTTGGCTGCACCCTACTTTGTTTCTGCAAATCTTTTAAAGAGACTGTTTATACTTACTAAGTCCGTTTATTCACACACATGCACATTGACTCCTTGACCCACTCTCATTTAGTTTGCCCTCTATCACTCAGCAGAACAGCTTTGGTTATGGTATCCATGCTCTTCAACCCAATGGACTTTTTCCAGTTTTCTTGTTCAAGCATATTGGGCACTGTAGACCCCTCCCTTCTTTCTGAAACACTCTTCCTTAGGCATCTGTCAATCAAAACTTCCTCTTTCTCTCCCTGGGAAATTCTTCTATGTCTCCTCTAATTTCTGTGAAATGTTGGAGGTACCCAAGGTTTGATTCTATTGCCTTATTCCTCATACTGATTCCTCTCTCCGGGAGAGCTCAGACATACCCATGACTTTGATGCCTCCAAATTTCTATCTATTGCCCAAATCTCTCCTCTTCACTCCAAGCAGATATATCTCTCTACTCACGACTCTGCATAGATGTCTCAAAGGCATTTCAAACATAAAATGTCAAAAAGTAGACTCATTCCCTACTCCACCCCAACCCCAACCCACCCAATAGCATGGGTCCTTTTCTGAATAAATGGTGTCACCTTCTCTCCTGCTGCCCAAACCAGCTCTAGCTTGGTGGCTAAGAGTCCTGGCTTTGGACTCAGGCATCTTGCCTTTGAACATGAGGTCTATCACTAGTTGTGCCTCATTTTCCCCATTTTTTAAATAGGGGTAATAATTGACCTTACCTCATAGGGTTCTTGTGAGGATTAAATGACATAACATATGTAAAATGCTCAGCAGGAAGCCTGACACGATAAGCACTCAACATATGACATGTGTTGGTACCTTTGCCAGCTCTCTCTCCTTCACCCTCTAGCTGCCTCGTCTAGCTACCAGACCATGTATTTCTTACGACAGTGGACCGGGGCAGCTCATTTGTGTCTATGGAGCACTCTTTTCCTGTCTCCTCCTTCTTTTTCTGATGTGGTACTCACACCAGTGGTCTCCAGTGCTAACAGCTACGTCATAGAAGCGGGAAGTTGCCCTAAGCAGAACTCATCAGAGACTGCCAAGGGAATTTGTTAGAATTACCAGGAAAGAGGTGACTCCATTGTTTTTATTGTGGTTCTGGGTTCATAAACTGTAAGTCTGTGGTCACTGTATGCTGCTAAATGGAAAGATCTTGCCAGAGAATAAAACCAATACAGGGGAAAGCTGAAAGAGATGGAGAGGGAGAATTGAAAAGAAATAGAGGGAGAGAAAGGAGAGAGAGAGAGAAAGTATTAATGGTATTACTTGAATTCCTGATCCTTTCTATGCCTGGAACAAAACATTTTTCTGATTTCCCAGTTGTTTAAGCCAAAAAATTACCATTTTTCTTGATTAACCCACTCTGAGTTAGGTTTCTGAAACTTGCAACCAAGATTCTTCACTAACATGACAATTTGTTCAAGAAAAGACTCACGACATCTTGTAAGAATATATAGAATATAACAACAAATCATAAATTCAAATTCAGAATAGAAAGAGAAAGAGCAGTGAGAGAAGACTATAAAAGCATCCAAAAATGAGCATAAAATAGTAACATCTAAACTATCTCAACACTTGGGAGAGTTAAAACATAGATTTCGGTTCTAAGCTTTTTTCTTTCAATTGACACATAAAGGGAACCCTGAGACTTATGCAACTCATAGTCTACACAAGATCATAAGCAGATCAAATACTCAGGAGAAGCTCACTGATTCTTGGTGTGAGACCAGACAGGAAAGCCAGGAAACATTATTGCCCTCCATAAACTCTATCCCCTGGGTGAATAAGGATGAAACTCAAGTATCTATGCACTTCAAAAAGAGCCCATCTATTTCCTGCTTCTGGGGCTATAGCAGATCTTGTTGACACCTCTCCCCAGATGCCCTCAGCCCACCTGGATTCACCTGCAGCAGCAGTCCTCCCCTCAAATGCCTGCACCTCTCCTCTTCTCTGCCCATTGGCCTCCTTTACATGCTGGGAGCTTCCCTACCTGCACGCAGGTATGGCCCAGAAATGAAAGGGCATTAATGTCCCTTCCCCAGGGCAACCTTCAAAGAGTGGCAGATGGAAGTTAGTGAATGAATGCCCAGCCTCCCCATCTTGGGGAGGGTGACAATGTTGAGACATGGTGCACATGGTTCCTCCAAAGGTCCCCTGCAGGATTGAAGCTCAGCTGCCCACAGGAAAAGCCCAGTTGTTGGTGTATCTTCTATTGGCTTTTCTCTTTCCTCTTTCACTATCCCTATTTTCTCACTTGTCCTTCCTGGGATCACATCCCAAATAAACTGCCTGCACTCAAGTCCTTGTCTCGGGGTTTGGGAAACCCAACTTAAGACAATCACAGATTGTTTCTCTGAGACGTCTAGAGTACTCTCTGCTGTCTGCCACACAAGCTCAGACAGACGGGCTCTCCACACACTAGACCATCCATAGCTCACGCCAAAACAAATCAGGGTTTGTTGTCCAACTCCAAACTCTCTGTTGTCACTTGTTAAGAAATTCTTTAGATGGAAGGTCCTGGTTTCTTTACAATCTAAACAGAAATGATGGATTTCTCTGCATTAATCATGTTTTTCATTTCTGTGTTTTATGATACTTTGACATCTTAGAGGCGTTGCTAATCCTGGAGAGGCTGCCCCTCCCAAGGCTAACTAATTCCTAGAGACAGTAAACAACCCTCCTGCAAGCACACCTTTCATAAACAACCCAACTAATCCAAAGCCCACACCTCCAACCACCTCCTTTATCTACCTCTCATAACCAAGCCCCTGCCCTCAATCACCCCAGGGCCGGGTACTGACAACTAGAGACAAAGCCCATGAAATTGGTCAAACTGTCCAATCCTAAGCATGTTCAAACTTGCCTACCCTTCCTCACCCATTCCTTCCCCTGGAAACCACAATAAAGGCTCTTGCCAATGTTTTCCCCTCATTCCTTCTGCCTCCTGACTAGCCCTGGTGCTTCCCCATGTGGCCCTGCATGGCATGAAATGCCCCCTTATCTTGGGAATTATAAGTAATAAACTCTTACAATTGGTAATTGTCTCCATGTGTATCATCTTACCATACCTGATTAAAACAAATCTCAGTTACATTCAAAATACCCTTCTCTTCCTGCTTCTCCTTACACCTGACATCCCCTGGTGTCTGCTTGCTGCACTGCAGTGCAAAGGAAGAAGG
This sequence comes from Ceratotherium simum simum, assembly GCF_057802395.1. Taxonomy (NCBI): domain Eukaryota; kingdom Metazoa; phylum Chordata; class Mammalia; order Perissodactyla; family Rhinocerotidae; genus Ceratotherium; species Ceratotherium simum. The sequence continues at coordinate 47,509,911 of NC_141921.1, read as the reverse complement.
AAGGCACCAAACATTAACTAGATGTTTAGTGAGTTCACTTTTCTGAGCCTGGGCTTCCTTAACTATAAAGTGGAGATGACACCATCTGCCTCACAGAGTTGTCAAAAGATATGAGAAAACAAAAGAGAAAGTGCCTGGGAGAAAGCAGGTGCTCTAGATTGTTGATTTTTTTTTTCCTTCATCTTATTACTTTGGGCACAAATTCTAGGTTCAGATGGCTTTGGGATAGAGATGATAAAAGTATTAACTCCAGGTGTAATCAGTAATTCAGTGGGGTCTTGAATTGCTGGTGAATGAATGAATGAGCAAATGAATGAATGAATCTGTTGTTTTTTTCGTTCCTGTGAAGAGCATCTTCCTCATAAGTTTTGTCTTCTGCATCGGTGTTTGGATTCTGGTTTCATGCATTCAATCCAAAGTACTAAGATAACAAGTACACTGCCAATTATTCAGTTCCACTGACAGTTTATAGGGTAAAAATTCATTATTTCATTCAACTGAAAAAAAGTACACAAGCATACAGAAATGACCAGTGAGTGAAATGGCAGAAGGATTTTCTCCAAAGCCTGCCACTTAAGGTACACATCACTACCTCTCTCCTTGTGTTCTTTTCCAATGGTGTTAATCTTACACAAGTGGTTATTACCACAAGAAACACATTTGAGATTATTTCAATTAATTATGTTTGCTACATTGTTTCAAAAGATTATTCTACCATTTGCTAGCAATTAAACAGGCTTTCATGTTAAGTATGCTGCTTGAGGGTATGTTGAATAGGACTCTGGATACAGTAATTGAAATTAAACTTCACTTGGAAGAAGTCTGTCTTTTGGAATCAAGTATCTCTGAGATGGGGATTTAAAAGGGCAGGAAAGGATGAAGAATCACATGAATGAGTTATTTGGGTGACAAGAGTCTTCAAAAGCTTCAAACTCCTCTCTCTTTTTTTGAATAAAAGAATATTTTCCCCCTTGCCAAGATAATCCTACCAAGGAGAAGTAGAGGGGTTAGTACTAGGTATTTGTTGACAACAAAGACTTACTGAGTATACACTGGGTTAAGGATAGTATGTTGGTTCTACAGAAGATGTAAAGTAATGGTTCCAACTGCGGAAGGGGTATTTAAATATTTAACATGTGTCAAGGGATGGGCATGGGCCAATCAGAACATACATGTGCTTTAATGTTGGAGTAGGCTCCTAGACACCTACTTCTGGGCAAGGTTAAGCCTGGGGTTTCTGGATGCAGGGGAGATCTATACATAGCATATCTTCATTATCGTGCAATTGAAAATATGATTTTAAGGATGCTTTTCCCATGACCCAAGGATTAATTAGAGGTGAATTGTTTAATTTCTAGGCAGTAGAGGAATCTACTGATTCCTAGCTTTATTCCACTGTGGTCAGAGAACCTACTCTGAATTATTTTAATAATTTTAATCCTATGAAATTTATTGATGTTCCTTTATGGGGCAGCATATGGTCAATCTTGGTAAATGGTCCTGTACACTTCAAAGAGAAATTCACATTCTGTTGTTGAGTGCAATGTTTTCTAAATATCAGTTGAGCCTTTTATTAGTTGTCCTGTCCAGATCTATACTTTTCCTGATTTTTTTCTTCTCATTTTATTCATTATTAAGAGAGTTTGTTAAAGTGTCCCATATTGGTTATGGATTGATCTTGCTTCTAGTTCTGTCCACTGCATATTCATATATTCTGATGTTATTGGGTACATACATATTTAGGATTGTGATATCTTCCTGATCTCTTGGTCTGTTTAGCATTATGAAATGTTTTTATTTCTAGAGATGCCTATTACCTTATGGTTTACTTTGTGTAATGTTAGTGTACCTCCACCAGCTTTCCTTTGATTAATGTTTTCAATGAGGTAGCTTTTTCTTTATTCTTTTACTTTCTATCTTTATGAGTCCTTCTGTTTCAAGTATATCTCTCTTGTAAGCATCATATAAGTTTGTTTTGCCAGTTGGACAATCTTCATCTTTACCTTGCTTGAGCAATTTACTTTCAATTTCACTCAGTTGTTTAATATTCTTTGTTTCTGCTTTCTTGTGTTACTTGGAATTGGTCAAATATTTTATTCGTTCTCCCTTCATTCCTCCTAAAATACTGTTAGCTAATAGATAATGAATGATACAGCAAATAAAGACTCCTGGAATAATACTTAGAAGGGAATTTCTAGTGTTAAATACATATATTAAAAAAGAAGAAAAGTTGAAAAGCCAGAGATCTAAACTTCCATCTGAAAAAATAAATAAGAAGATTAAGTCAAATTCAAAAAAAGTAGAAGAAAGGAAATGAAAATGATAAGAGCTGAAATCAATAAGTTAGAGGACAAAACTTAAAATAGAGAAAAATTCAAGGAATCAAAAGTTGGTTATGAGAGGTCAGAGACAACAAAAGAGTAAGTAACTCCAAAAGTCTGTTGATCCAAAAAAACCAATGAAAAGTCTGGCAAAAACTCAGAAAGTCAGAATCAACTTTTTGGAACTCTGGAAACTAACTGAAAGCCTGTAGCAATCAGGGGAATGCTTCATCAAGAAAACCCACCTGAATATCAGTAAGAATAGCAAGATTTGTGGTGTATTCACTTACCCTGGTTCAAGCTCCTGCTCCTCAGTTCAGTGGTACTCGGGAGAAAGCAGTTCACAATGCTGGTACAGGCCCCAGTACCTGAGAGAGCAGAACAGACTCCATTCACAAAGAATTGTGGTTGTTTGTTTTGAACTGTGCAGTGGCTCCTTGGAAGACTTGCCTAAAAGGCTTGCCTTTGTCTTGTCTAATTTGGTACTCTCACAGTGCTGAAGCAAATACCCACAGGACATCTGATGAAAACATTTAGAAGCAGATGTATTAGTTGCTGATGCCTGAGGCAGTGGATTACAAATTGGGGCAAACAATAGACTAACCATGAGCTTGGGAGGAAAGGCTGGAAAATGAGACACTTTAGGGAATAAGGGCTTACTTTGAAAAGCTATAATATCTCTTGGAAATCTAGAAGGCCACCACTATGACCAGGGATGGGTGCATGCTTAGAAAAAACCTGAGAGGCCCTGAGTTTTCACCTATGCCAGACCTGCAGGCTCTGCACAAGCAGGGAGTGAATACCAAGGCAAGTTGTAAATTGCTTGGCTTAGTGCTGAAGGCACGCCCCAACACAAAAACAGAACCCATCTGCAGAGATGGGGAAATTTTTTGGTTCCAGGCATTTAAGAAATCTCTATCCAATTAGCTGATCACTACACTAATGGGAAAGAAATCACACTGGGTACATGTGACAAAGAATATAGACTTTACAAAACTGTCACTCAACAAGCAAACAAACATCAACAAGCAGCAATGCAAACCCAGGGAGGGGATAGAATCTGAATTCCAGAGTTGCCCTGTTATAACAGCCAAAATGTCTGGTTTTCAATAGCACCAAAAATTATGAGGCATAAAAAGAAATCTAAAAGTATGCCTACATATGGGAAAAAAGCAATTAATAGAAATTGTCCCAGAGGAAGTCCAGACATTGAGATTACTAGCAAAAAACTTACATCAACTATTTAAAATATATTAAAAGAACTAAGGGAAATATATATGAAGAACTAAAATAATATACGAAAATGATGTTTCACCAAATACAGAATATCAACAAAGAGATAAAAATGATGGAAAAGTACCAAATAGAAAGTCTGGAGTTGAAAACTGTAATAACTGAAGTGAAAAATTCACCAGAGGGTCTCAACAGCAGGTTTGAACAAGCAGAATAAAGAATCAGTGAACTTGAAGATGGCCAATTGAGATTATTCAGTCTGAGGGACAGAAAGGAAAAAAATAAAGAAATGAACAAAGCCTGAGAAAAATGTGGGACACCATCTAATGTACTATTATACATAGAATAGGAATTCCAGAAGGAGATAAAGAAAGGAGAAGAAAAAGTATTTGAAGAAATGATGGTCAAAAATCTCCACAAGTTTGGCGAAAAACAGTAACTTACACACCCAAGAAGCTCAACAAACTTCAAGTAGGATAAACAAAAAGATTCACACTGAGACACATTATATATATATAATTAAATTTTCAAAAGGCAAAGACAAAGAGACAATCTAGAAATCAGCAAGAGAGGAGCATCTCATCATGTACCAGTTATCCTCAAAAAGATTACAACTGATTTCTCATCAGAAACCGTGGAGACCATAAGGCATGGGAATGACGTATTCAAAGTATTGGGAAAACAAACAAACAGCCATGAACCAAGAATTCTATATTCAGCAAATCTATTTGTCAAAAAGGAAGAAGAGGGGCCAGCCCGGTGGTGCAGTGGTTAAGTGCACACATTCCGCTGCGGCGGCCTGGGCTTCGCAGATTCGGATCCTGGGCAGGCACCGACTCACTGCTTGCTAAGCCATGCTGTGGCGGTGTCCCATATAAAGTAGAGGAGGATGGGCACGGATGTTAGCCCAGGGCCAATTTTCCTCAAGAAAAAAGGGGAGGATTGGCATCGAATGTTAGCTCAGGGCTAGTCCTCCTCACAAAAAAAAAAAGGAAAATGAAGAAGAAATTAAGACATCCTCAGATACATAAAAACTTAGAATTTGTTGCTAGCAGTCCTACCATGCAAGACATATTAAAGAAAGTTTTTTAGGCTGAAAGCATGTGACCACAGACAGTAATCCAAATCTCCTAGGAAAAAAAAATCATCAGTAAAGGTATTTATCTAATTGGAAAAGATAGCAAAAATGTATATTTTATCTCCTTTCTTCTCTTAACTGATTTGAAAAACAATTGTGTAAAACAATATATAAATAATTGTACTGTTGGACCTATAAAATATATAAATGTAATGTGTTTAACAACAGCTGCACAAAGGACGTGGATAAGAACAAAGTTTTGCTGGAGTAAGAAAATAACACCAGATGGTAACTTGAACCCACAGGAAAAATGAAGAGAAAAATGGTCAACGATAAGGCTAATTTACAAACTCTGTAAATATATACTTACTCTCCTATCTTTTCTCAGATTCCTTAGTAGACTTTAAATTATATAAAGTAATAATTATAACAATATATTTCTGGATTTGTAATATAACAGGTGTAATATATATGTGTGTGTGTATATATATATATATATATATATATATATATATATATAAAACAATAATATCACAAAAAGGGGGAAGTGAGAATAGAGTTTATAGGAGTAAAATTTCTAAATCTCACTGGAATTGTTAGCATAAATTTGCAGCTGATTCTGATAATTTAAGATGTATGTAATAAGCCCCAGAGCAACCATTAAAAACACTCTCAAAAAATATAGTGAAACAATAATTAAAGGAAGTAAAATGTTACACTAGAAATTATTCACTTACTGCAAAAGAAAGTAGTAAATGATGAATAGAATAATAAAAAGACATCAGACACATAGAAAACAAAAATTAAAATGGCAGATAAAAATTCAACTACACCAATAACAACATTAAATGTGAATGGATTAAACAATTCAATCAAAAGACAGAGATCATCAAACTGGATAAAAATAAAGATCCAATTATATGTTGTCTAAAGAAGACACTCATTACAATCAAAGATATAAGGAGGTTAAAGAAAAGGGAAAGAAAATTATATACATGCAAACAGCAACAATGAGAAAGCTGAAGTGCCTATACTAATATCAGCCAAAATTGACTTTAAAACAGAAAATGTTACAGATCTAAAGAGGAATACTTTATAATGATAAATGATATGGTATAATGATAAATGATATCAGGAAGACATAACAATTATAAACATATATGTAACTAACAAATAAGCCACAAAATACATAAAGCAAACACTGACAGAATTGAAGAGAGAATTGACAAGTCAACAAAAATAGTTGAAGACTTCAATATCCCACTTTCAATAATGAATCAAACAACTAGTAGAAAGTCAACAAGGCCATAGAAGACTTGAACAACACTATATGCTCACCAGAGCTAATGACATTATAGAACACTCTACCCAATAACAGCAGAATACACATTCTTATCAAGAACACATAGAACATTCTCCAGGATAAACCATATACTTGGCCATAAAACAAGAATTAATACATGTAAAAGGATTAAAATCATACCAAACATGTCTGTCAATCACAATGGTATATAATTAGAACTTAATAACGGAAAGAAACTTGGGGATTCACAAACATGTGGAAATTAAAAAACACAAGATTGGTTTAATATCCAAAAAGTCAATTAATGTAGTACACCATATCAATAGACTAAAGGACATAACCTACACGATCTTGATAGACACAGAAAACCACTTGACAAAACTCAACACTCTTTCATGATAAAAAAAAAAAAAAAAAAACTCAACACACTAGGAATAGAAGGGAACTTCCTCAACACGAAAAAAGCATCTTTAAAAATATCTGCATTAACAGCGTACTTAATGGTGAAAGACTGAGTGCTTTTCCATAAGATCAGGAACAAGACAAAGATTTCATTCTTGTCATTTCTGTTCACATATATTGGGGGTTCTAACCAGGGAAATTAGGCAACCGAAATAAAGGGCACCCAGATTGGAAAGGGGGAATTAAAATTGTCTCCATTTGCAAATGACATGATCTTGTATGTAGAAAATCCTAAGGCATACACTGGAAATTTATTAGAACTAATAAATGAGTTCAGCAATGCTGCAGGATGTAAGAAAACCAATACACAAAAATCAATTGTATTTTGTACAGTAACAATGAAAATATCAAAAACTTAATTAAGAAAACAATTTTATTTATAGTGGCATCAAAAAGAATAAAATACTTCAGAACAAATTTATGAAATGAAGTGAAAAATTTATGCTCTTAAAACTTCAAATTGTTGTTGAAAGAAATTAAAGAAGATCTGAATAAATGGAAAGACATCCCATGATCATGAATTGAAAGGCTCAATACTGTTAAGATGGCAATACTTCTCAAATTGATCTACAGATTCAATGTAATCCTTATCAAAATCCCAGCTGACTTCTTTACAAGCTGATCCTAAAATTCATATGGAAATTCAAGGGGCCCAGAATAGTCAAAACATCTTCAGAAAGTAAAACAGAGAACTCACACTTCCTGAATTCAAAATTTACTACAGAGTTATAGTAATCAATGCAGTGTCATACCAGCATAAAATGTACATATATCAATGGAATAGAATTGTGAATCCAAAAATAAACCTTCACATTTTAACTCAATTGATTTTTTAAAAAATTCCAAGACTACTCAATGGGGAAAGAATACTCTTTTCAACAAATTGTACTAAGACAATTGGATGTCCACATGCAAAAGAAAGAAGTTTTACCTCCTCCTCACACCATATACACTAGTAAACTCAAAATTGATAAAAGCTCTAAATGTTAGAGCTAAGACTATAAAACTCTTAGAATAAAACATAAGTTTTATTCATGACTGAATTGGACATTATTTCTTAGATATGTCACCAAAGCACAAGCAACAAAGGAAAAAATAGATAAAATGAACTTCATTGAAATTAAAAACTTTTGTCCTTCAAAGAGCATCATGAGTTAACTGAAAGACTACCTGTAGAACAGGAGAAAAATGTTCAAATCAAATATTTGATGAGGGATGAAAAATTTGAATTTTACTTGAGTCCTGTGCTCCAGAAAAACAGCGATGGTTAGAAAATTCCCTCACCCTTCCATATTCCATGAAATGGCTTACTGCTAAGAATCTTCCTTCCCCATACGACTTAGATAAGACTCAAAGATAACTCCCTTGTTTGCCGATAACAATACCAGACCTAATGCCTTAAAATTCCCATCCTTTGTCTCATAACAATTGGCTAAACAGTTCGTCCACACTGACCAATCTGGACATAATGCCTGCTAACTTGACTGGGACTAAATTTTATTTAAGCTTTTCTCCTCCCCAGAAGCCCCTGGACCTTAAGCTTAAACAAGCATTGGAACACAGAACAATTCCTCTTGAGAACTGGCTGACCATAGAGAAAAATATTTCAAGCTCGTTGTCCAATAAAACCTCCTGTTCATCCCAATCTCCACCCCTGGTTCCTTCTACCCTTCCTTACTCTTCTCTATAAAAACAAATCACTTTCTACCTGAGATGCTTTAAAATTTACCATCAGAGAATTTCCCCTATTCTAATAGCTCTCTTCCCTCATTGCAAGATTAATAAAGTCATTCATTATTAATGCCCAGACTTGCATTTCTTTTATTGAGAGTTATTCAAATCTAGACTATACATAGAACTCATACAATTCAATAATAAAAGGGTAAATAACCCAATCAAACAAATGGGCAAAGAGTCTGAATAGACATTTCTCCAGAGATATATAAATAGGCAATAAGCACATGAAAAGATGCTTGAATAGAGTAATAAAAAGACATGAGACACACAGAAAATGCTTGACATCACTAGTCGTATGGGAAATACAAATAAAAATCATGATGAGATACTATATTATACCCCCCTAGGATGGCTAAAATCAAAAGATAGATAATAACAAGTGTTGGTGAGGATCTGAAGAAATCCAAACCCTCTTATACAGTTGGTGAGAATGTAAAATGGTGTAGTCACTTTGCAAAGCAGTCTGGTCGCTCCTCAAAAAGTAAAACGTAAAGTTACCATATGCCCTAGCAATTCCATTCCTGGCTATATACCCAAGAGAAATGAAAATATATGTCCACACAATAACACAGAAGTTTATAGCAGCATTATGCATAATAGCTAAAAACTGGAAGCAACTCAAATTTCATCAAGTGATGAATAGATAAATTAAATATGGTATATGCATACAATGGAATATCATTCAGCAATAAAAAGAAATGTAGTACTACTACATGCTACAATATAGATCAACCCTGAAAAAATTACATTATGCTACATGAAAGAAGCCAGTCACAAAGGAACACATATTGTATGACTCCATTTATATGAACTGTCCTAAATAGGAAAATCTATAGGGACAGAAAGATTAATGGTTGCCTAGGGCTTTGTGGATTGGGAGTAGGGATGGGATAGGGTGGTGGGAAAAATGGGGGAAAAACAGACTAAATAAATTGAATTGTACACTTTAAATGGGTGAATTTTATAGTATATGAATTATATCTCTATAAAGCTTTTATAAAAATAATAAAGAAAGAAAAGAAGTAAAATGATAGAAAACGATGTCCCATGCAGACAATAATTCAAAGAAAGCTGAAGTGGCTATATTAATGTCAGGCAAAGTAGACTTCAAAAGAAGAACTAATACCAGGAATAAATACAGACATTAAATAAGGATAAAAGCGTCAATTTACTAAGAAGACATAATAATCTTATATGTATATGTACCTAACAACAAAGCTTCAAAACACCTACAGCAAAAACTGATAGAACAGAAAGGAGAATTAAACAAATCTATAATTAAATTCAGAGACTTCAACATTCTCTCCTAGAACCTCTAGAGAAGTGTTTCTTTTCTCTCCTTATAGTAGGGGAAAGCTTTCACTATTTCATCACTAAGCAAAATGTTTGTAGTAGATAACATTTATGAGATAAAAGAAGCTCCATTCTTTTCAGAGTCTACTGAGAACTTTTTATGAATGGATGCTGAATATGTCAAGTGCTTTTCCTGCATCATTTGAAGTGAAGATATGATTTTTCATCCTTTTTGTAAATGTAGTAAATTTTATTGGTTGATTTTTTTTAATGTTGCATTCATGGAATAAAACTCAGTGGGTGGTGATGTATTGTCCTTTTTAAAATACATTTCAAAAGTCGACCTGGTATTATTTAGTTTAGGGTTTTTCCATTCATGTTCACGAGAGATAAGCTTGTAATTTTCCTTTCTTATAATGTTCTTGTCAGGTCTCTTATCAAAGTCATGCTGGTCTCATAAAAAGAATATGGATGTGTTCTCACTTTTTCCATTGTTTGGAAGAGTTTGCATAAGATTAGTGTTATTTTTTCCTTAAATTTTTGGAATAATTCACCAGTGAAGCCAATTGTGGCTGGGATATTCTTTGTGGGAAGATATTGAATAATTAATTCAATTCCTCTAATTGATGTAGGAGTGCAGTAAGGAAAGCTTGATCTTTTCAATAGATAGGGCTCAGTCAAGTTGACATCGTGTGGAACAAAATGGGTTTAATCCCTACCTCACACCATGCTGAAAAATCAATTCCAGATGTATAAGAGACTTAAATATCCAAGACAAAACAATAAAGTTTTTAGAAGAAAACATAAGATAACATCTTTGTAAACTTGAAGTACTCAAAGATCTCTTAAATAGACAAAAAGCACTAAACTTATAGGGAAAATAGTGATAAAAGTATACAATATTAAGATTAAGAACATCTGTTCAATAAAAGTTACCATTAAAAGAATTAAAACAACAGCCACAAAATGGCAGAATCTATTTATAATACATATGTCTTTCAAAGGACTTATGTCCAGAATAAATAACTAACTTCAGCAAATCAGTTAGAAGAACAGACAACTCAATAGAAAAAACAGGCACTAACATAAACAGGTACTTCCAGAAGAGAGGATCCACATGGCTGACAAACATGCAAAGTTGCACAACCTCATTTGTCATCAGAAATGCAAATTCAAATGACTGGTGTACAACTACACCTACTAGAATGGCTAAAATTAAAAAAAAAAAAAAATCAATGAGAATGAGGCACAACCAGATCTCTCACATACTAGCTTAATCATACTCATCATTAGAAAAATTAAAATTAAAAATATGTCATTTTCACCTACCCACTTCTCAAAAATTTAATTTGTACAACCACTTTGGAAAATTCTTTGTCAATATCTACTAAAACTGAATATATAGTTTATCCATATTACTTGCAGATTCCATATTTGCGAACTTACCTACTCACTAAAATTTATTTGTAACCCCCAAATCAATACTCATGGCACTTCCTCTGTCATTCATGGACATGCACAGAGCAGCTGAGGTCAAATAAGATGACACTCTGCCATCTTGCTTCAGCTCTCATACTGTAAACAAGTGTCATTTTCATGGTCTATTTAGTGCCACATTTTTCACATTTGGATGCCTTTTCTTGGTGTTTAGCTTTAAAAATGCTCCCAAGCATAGTGCTGAAGTGCTTCCTAATGTTTCTAAGCACAAGAAGGTTGTGATGTGCCTTACAGAGAAAATATGTGTGCTAGACAAGCTCCATCCAGGCACAAGTTATAGTGCTGTTGGCCATGAGTTCCATGCTAATGAGTCAACTGTATAAATTAAACAAAGTATCTTTAAACAGAAACATATATACAACAAGGTTGCATATTAATCAATTGATGAAAATGTTTTAATAAGGGACTCGCAGGAACCTAAAGCTGTATTTCCCCTAGGAACAATGTCTCAGCATTTGTTAATTCAGTGTTTGTGCTGACTTAAAGGACACAGGTACTGTGAATAATGAGAACTAACTGTATGTTCCAACAATTCCACTCTTAGTCATATACCCAAGATAGATATATACACATGTTCTTCCAAAAGACATACACAAGAATGTTCATAGTAGCATTATTTGCAGTAGCCTCAACCTGAAAATTTTCCCTGAGCCCATAATCAATAACTTAATTTTGGTACATTCCCAATAAGAATGAATGAACTCCAATACCACAAATAATATGGACATATCTTACAGATAAAATGTTTAGTGAAAGCAAGGCACTAAGGAGTATATACTGTATGATTCCACATATAGAAAGTTCAAAAATAGGACAAAAGTGATGTATGATGTCAGAAGTCAGGACAGTGGTTTCCCATGGTTGGAAGGGAGGGTTAGTGACAAAGGAGAATGAGGAGCTTTCACAGATGTTGATAATGTTCTGGTTAATGATTGAGTGCTGGTTACATGGTGTGTCAAATTTTTAAAAATTTATTAGTGAGTAAGTCAACAATTGCAATGGGTATTTTTCTCCTCCTAAGACAAAGACAAATACAAACATCTAGATACTTTCACTGTTTTGCTGCCCTGAGCTATTTTCAACATTCTCCAGTACAGTTTGTATGTCGATGAGCAGAGCTATCCATCTCGCCCAGGGAAGGACATTCCTAGGCTAATTTATGCCTAGAACTGACCGCTCAGCATCTTTGGTTTTCCTAGCTTAGATGGCTCTTGAAAATGGCCCATTCTATACTGAAGATGTTAATTACAGCCACACACTTCTTCCAGCAAAGGTGGATTTATGGCTTGGAAACATGGGTTGGCAGGGTGCAGCAGGTAACATGCTTTCATAAGCTCTAACAGCCCTCCGTGTTTAATTTCTCCTTGCTCCTTCCCAGTAAGTTTTATGAGCAGATGCATTCGGCATCTTATTATAGAGACTTCTTTAGTGTGTGATAAATAATATACTAACAGGTACCCTTGGCTTCTTCACAGATTGAATAGGGGTGGGGGATTGGGAGGTGGAAGAAATTAGGCCCACCCAAGGACCAGAGAACAAAAAGTCTAAGACGGTCTTTAGTCCTCCCAGACAACTCTAGCAACATCATGCAGTGTTCAAACGCATGAAGACAGATGCCTTCGGCAGGTTGACCTCGGTTTTGTGTTCCATAGTCACTCTTAGGATCTATTTAAGAATTCAGGTTCTCTTAGGGCAGGATCTTCTCCTGTTTTGCTCAGTGTATCTCCAGACCCTTGAACAGAATCTGACACATAGTAAGTGCTCCATCCATTGCTTATTAACTCTATCCAAAGAAAGGAAATCATGAAATATCCACTCTAACCCAAGAGGAACGTCAGCATACTGCCGGGAAGGCAGAGATGCAGAATCAAGAACAGGCAACACGCCCAGTTATCCAGTTCATTCCAGTGACTGACTCCAGCTTAGGAACTTGGATCAGATGAGTCATAAAAGCAGAAACTTTTAGTTCTTCCCAGAAAAGAGCTACCCTTGCTCATTCAAAGTCAGAATCAAGTGTCTCAATGTTTTGTGGAACCTGATGTTTCTCTGTTTAGGCAGGGCCCACAAGTCCCTGGAAGTCTACCTATAATTGAGAAAGTTTCATGTACTATCCGAAACAGATGTATTGAAGATGTCCATCAAAATCCAGCAATTTGGAACGGAACTGCTAACATGGATCAATAGGCTTCATCAGTTGGTTTGTTTATTCACCTGCCCTTACTGAGAGCTCTTCACCATCAAAGACGATTAAGTTAACATTACATAAACACAATATCCCACTTGCCAGGCTGTCAGCTGACACTTTGATGTGATAATGGCCCCTAACAAGGGAATTACCCTTCACCCGGGGGTTGGGGGAGAAAGATAAATGCCTGGAGGAACTTTGAAACCGTCAACAGACAGTGAACTGACTCAGAGACCTGTTCTGCACCTTACCCTTTCTCTGTCTGATTCTCCCTGAGAAAACTGCTTTCATCCAGTTGTCTAGTTGTAAAAGAGTAAAGGGTTCCATAGGTAGTAGGCACATGAATTTGGTCGGAGGAGAAAAAAGCATCTACTTAAGCCAAAGGCAAACCAAAATAATTATGTCTATAAAGGTGATACAAGAAAATGTAAAACTTGGAAATAAGACACAAAGGGGGTCAGCAGCCCCTTTCAATGTCATTTTGGGGTATTGCCTAGTATGGCCCCCCAAAGATATTTAACTGTGCTTTACTGTCCAATCCTGTAGCCACTAGACACATGTGGCTATTTAAAATTACATTTTAATTAATTAAACTCACTAATTAATTAAATTCTGATAATTAAAATTTAATTTCCAAGTCACGCTAGCCACATTTCAAGTGCCCCATAGACTTATGTGACTAGTGGCTACCATATTATACAACATAGATACAGACCATTTCCAGCATCTTCTATAATTCTATAATAGAAAACCTATAGCAGGAAGTTCTGTTGGACAGTGCTGATTCTAGGGAAATACTTGTGTTTGACTTTGTTCAGCTTCTGTGAGATTTACATGTTAACTTGTAGATTTATGTTTGTAGATTGTAGATTTCTAACCTCAAAGGTGATGGTTTTATTGTCCTGTAGGACATTAACTGGTTTTGTTTCTAACTTTTCCTATTGGCCTATAGAATTTCTGTTCGTTAAATGCTATTTGAATCAGCTTTACCACTGTCTTGATTTCCTCCACAATTACTGTTGACTGTAGTCTTTAGCATGTGTTTATTTTATGATGATATAATGCTCATGTTTTTAATTTTTTTAAATTATACAGTGACAGTGAAAATTTAGAGATCGACGACTTCATAGGTCAGGGAGAACATAAATTAATTTTAAGGGACGGGGCTTCCGAATTTTCTGAGTCAAACCCTGGAGATGAGTGTATGTGTGTTAAACCTAAATGCCATGAAGGTTTTTCATTCACGCTTGCCCAGTGATATGAGGAGAATAGAAATGCAAACCTATGCCTTTCCCATCAGGGTCCCATTCATAAAGCAACTCCTGTCCTCTCTGGCAATTCCGGAATTCATGGCACATCAATATTCCTGAAGCAATTTGTGCCCTAATTTACAGTGACAGAGCATTAGCTATGCACATTCAAAGCATACGGCCATGTCTCTGTACACACCAAGATGCCAATTAATTTTGAACCTTCGCTCCAAGGTACCTTGATTTACACTGAAATTCTGTATTACAGAAGAGTAATGGCTTGTGGGGAGGTTGATCTGAGACTAGCCGATCCCGCCTCGCTTTAAGAATGCAACAGGCTTGTTTGTAACCCTTGTGGAAGTACTCAGGAAATGTTACTTCTTGTTGTGCTTGTGTTGTTGTTGTTTTATTATTATCGTTATTATCTCTAGAAACACAAATTAGAGCTTTTCCACTAGGTCATGGATAGCATGGATTTACCATGGATAGCATGGTAAAGATCTTTTAGTTGGGTGCAAATTGTTGTGCCGAACTTGTACTTTTCAAGCTTTGGTTTATTCACCAGCACAGACCACCCTGCCATCTAAACAGCAGTTTATAACAGAAACCATTTCATTCACCCATATGCTGCGCATTTTTCACGTCTCTCCATTTTTATTATCTATAATACTGATTCTCTGAGACAGGTCTTAACATCTCCATTTAACAGAGAGGGGAAATGAGACATTTGTGCAAAGTCACACAGCTAGGAAGTGTCTGATCTGGGATTCAGACGCAGGTCACCAGACCCTGTCAATAAAAGTCAAATCCAGACTTAGGTTAGGAGAAACTTTATTTTGGAAGGATTGTTGTGATGTGGGGAACACTCTAACCATAAGATCTGCAAGTATCCCAAATCCCAGGAAAAGGTTTTTCCTTTATAAGGAGGTGTCAATAAGACTAGAAAGAAGGGGTGTGAGCGAGTAGGATGAAAGGGTGGCCTGATGGGAGAGTAGATCAGAGACTGTTTTTACCCTGAGGCCAGGCAGTTTTCAGGAAGGGCTGTGGGCTGGCTCAGGCTGAGTCAAAGAGGCCAAGGTCCAGGGGTCTGGAGGAAGCAGAGAAGCTTAATTAACGCTTTACTATACAAGCATTTTGTACTTCTTGATCAGTGGTCACAGGCAGTTCAGCTAATCATTTGTGAGGCAAAGAGTGAGAATTGGGAGTGTAAGCAGGGGTGGCATTCGTGAGTGTCATCTAAAGTCACGTGGCAAGGGACTCTGCAGATAGGAGCACAAAAGGTTGAACAGTCATAGTTTACCAGGAACACAAGCTCAGGTCAAATTCAACATTGTCACTGCACATCTACACATTTTTATCACATTTCATCCTAATTCTCTGAGATGGGTCATAACATCTTCACTTACAGAGAAGGAAAATGAGGCTCAGCTATTTTTACAAAGTCACACAGCTGGGACATGTCTCATCTGGGATTCAGATCTAGGCCTGCCAGACCCTGAAGTTGGCAGCATTTGATGCTGTTCTCAACTCTGCACGCAGCAGTTCAGGAGCCAGAGCAGGGGCGGCAAGGGCAGGGCGGCCAGTGAGGGCAGGGAGCTGGCACTTCACTCTTCTCCGGGTTCCCCACCAGTGTTTCCATCTCTGTCCCTATGGTTTTCCCCAAGCCACCTCTCCTTCCAAAGCCACGATGGCGTCTTTGAGCTGCCCAGTGCTTACTCCACAGCACCCAATTTGCTGTCTTTAATTGGGACAAAACATTGTTATACATAAGCTCCACCGAGGAAGATTAGGGCAATTGTTACCACCCAAGGGGGGGTCGCCTACTTGGTGCAACACATGCCAATAGTCGAGAGGCAAGGTGGTAAGAGAGAAAGGGTTTTATCACAGCTTGCTAGCCAAGGGGAAGATGGCTGACTATTGTCTAAAGAACCATCTTCCAGAACAAAGACTACAGGCCAGTTATATAGGGGGTCTGGTCTCTAGGTGGTGGAGGCATCTGGTCTCTGGGTGGGGCAGACATCTGGTCTTCAGGTGGGGCATCCATCTGGTCTTAGTTCCTGATAATCTTTTGTTTTACTGGATAGGCGTCAGAGACCAGAGCAATGCCCTATACCCTGATTTAGTTTAAAGATAATAAGGACAAAATCTTTAATATGTATAGTAAAGACTACTGTTTATGTGAATGGCACCAACAACTCCCCACTGTCAGTTGTAACCCAACATAATCATATGCTGGTAATGGGAACAGGGTCGTCATTGTCTGGCTACTTCCTGCTGAATGGGGCAGCATAGGGGGACCATCAAATGAAACAGAGTCACTCCTGTTTTGCCACCATGACTCTGGAAAGGGAGTTGTCAAGTCACTGACGCAGACAGTTTAGAAACACGTTTGATCCCCAATTTAATTACAAGGAATAGCCAGAGTCGCCACACCAGATCTTTCAGTTGTCATTGATGACGGCTATAGGAACAGACTCTCTGCCTAGGGGTTATCACATTCCTAAGGAACTCAAAAGAACAAAGTTATCAACTTATCGCAGCTGGGAGGGGCCATAAAATCTAGAGAGCATGTATATCTCCTGGAAGGTGCATATCCAGCTGGGTTAGTTAATCAGAGGTCATTCAAAGTTACAATACTGTTTCTTTTCTACAATATGGCTCCCTTATGTCAACCTTGTGTTGAGCCGGTATCACGATGTTCCCTAGAAATAAACACAGTTCATTTAGTGCCAGGAAATCAAGTTTGAAGACACAATAATTACAGTCATTGCTTTTGGTCAGTTCTGTGCTGCTATATGCACAGAACTGTAATTTCCTTGACAATATGGCAGAGCATGGTATAGAACCCTAACCCTCTTGAACCTACAACAGGAGAAGATACTATGCTGGCAAAGCCTCATGGGGGAGACTTTTCTCTTCCTAGCTAATGCTCAGCCTCCAGAGCAAGTCTACGTGGATGGATGGGAAGAGCCTATAAATGGCCAGCAGGAAATAGATAAATCAGTCCTGATGGTCGTCCGGCCGGGAGCATTCATGAAGAATCTTGCTTCCACTTGAATTTTTCACTGGTTCATGTGAAATGTGGTCATCCAGGCTTAAGTCTTTTCTCCTATAATGTGGAGGAAATTGGGGAGGAAAAATATTTTTTCCTTTTACCCTTTTAGGTTTTCG
Source organism: Ceratotherium simum simum (assembly GCF_057802395.1). NCBI lineage: Eukaryota > Metazoa > Chordata > Mammalia > Perissodactyla > Rhinocerotidae > Ceratotherium > Ceratotherium simum. The sequence goes on along the minus strand of NC_141921.1, from coordinate 47,492,381 downwards.
ACTGGGGCTCTGTAAATGAGACTGGCCAAAGACAGATTAACAAGAGAAAAACAGAAGTTTATTAACATGTGCATTGCACATACACACAGCAGCACCCGGCAGGGACTAACCAATAATGGTGGTTAGAACTTGGTCATAAATACCAAAAAAGGAAGCAACGGTTTAGTCTTCTAGGCAGGAGAAGGAATTTGTGGGAAGGTGAGCAGGAAAAGTGTGGTAAACAAGTGTTGTTCACAAAGTTTGTTATGCAGATTAAAGTTGGTGCCTTAACCCCTGATAAGTGCTGTGAAGAGTCCTCCTCTTCCTGGTAAGGGAGAGGGACACATCTCTACAAATGCAAAGTTCCTTTATAAACGCAAGTTTCCTTTAAAATAGGAAAATCCTGCCCTGTTTTTAGAGCTTTTTCTGTGTCTACTGGTTCTCAATGCCTTTTAGCTCAAAATAATCCATATGTCAAAGAGGTATATTTTGGGTTGACGTATTCTGGTACCTCTCAAAGTCAAACATTGCAGAAAATTAATACAACCCTGTTATGGGTTGAATATATCCCCCAAGAAAAGAAAAATCCCAGAACCTCAGAAGGTGACTTTATTTGGAACTAGGGTCTGTACAGAGGTAATCAAGTTAAAATGAGGTCATTAGGGTGGGCCCCAATCACATATGATCGATGTCCTTATAAAAAGGGGAAATTTGGACACAGACACAGACACACACAGAGGGGAAGATGATGTGAAGAGTGACAAGAGATTCTCACGTATTGGGGTGTATGGGGTAACCGGGTTCAAAACTGATTCGGCTTGAACTAAAAAGCCTGATTTACGGCCTATCAAACATACATTGTACATCTGCTTAACCATTAAAGTAAAGAACGCACTCTCTTAAGATAAGAATGCTTACTTCATCTCCTATGCCCTATTGGTTAAAACCCTATTGGTAATGTGCTACTGGTAACACCCGGATTAGTCCCTTTCCCAGACATCAGGGTCATGTTGACCTGCCAATTTGCAACTAAATACCTCATTGAAACTCTGATGAAAATGTATCCTGGGTGTGTTTAATGTATGTTCTAAAAAGATATAAGACTGCACTGAAAACCATGCTTCTCCGGAATGCATTCTAAGGCCTTCCTGGGTTATTATCCTCACTCTAGCTCAAGTCAACTCACCTTATTTCTTTTATCTAGAGATGGTTATTGGTTATTTTGCATCGACAAGAGACAGGGAGAAGACAACCATGTGACGATGAAGGCAGAGATTGGAATTATGCTGCCGCTGGCCGAGGAATGTCAAGGATTGTGAGCAAACCACCAGGAGCTGGGGGACGCCCAGAACACGTTCTCCCTCGCAGCCTCAGAAGGAGCCAGCCCTGCTGACACCTGGATCTCAGACTTCCAGCCTTCACAAGTGTGAGAGAATAGATTTTTGTTGTTTAAGCCCCCCAGCCTGTGGTCTTTTGTTACAACAGCTCAGGAAATTCTTGAAAACCCCACCAAAAAGGAGAGTATAAGGAATGTTGATAAACGTGTACAGCATATTTTGGTTATTTGAGCAAGTGGCCATATTTGTCTAGAAAAACTTTTCCCTTGGCAATGGACTTCATCACTGGTGGGAAAAAATGTTCCCAAATCCTGGGTGACAGTGTTTCCTGGGGTGTCTGGAGCTCTGGTCACACAGACCAACCCACACGGGCCAACTCAGGTCTGATCAGAACGTGAACAGCATTGGCAAACCCACTCTCTGATGTCCATAATCACAGCAACCAAAACAGTCTCCTGAAACCCTAATTATCCTTCTTCTCGTGGGACTTTTTCCTTTCCATCAGTGGCTAAATAAATTGAACATGAAGGATAATTTGGCTTACTTATTTTTAGAATAGCCTCTTTTTAACCTATCTTATGAGCCTTCATTTAAATAATGACTCCAAGCTTCCCTCAACAGTGTCTTCCGTTCCTTAATTACACCTATAATGATGACACGCGGCACAGAAACGACAATTACTCTAGTGGCTGTCTCTACTGCTTTTCCAAGTCAGGATTCCTTATCTCTCTCTGCCCTGGGGGCGAGGTCCCTGGAGACACCTCTCCTTTGGCTTTGAGCTTCTATCTTTAGGGGACAGAGATGTGCCTTGCAGATCCCTCAGCTTTATTTATTCCCTGCATAGTTGCACTAGAAACTTTGCCCATTGAGATTTAATCAGTAATTTCTTATCTTTCCTTGGAACTTCATTGGATTGTAACAGTAGGTTGTTGTAAATACAGGTTCCAGCTCAGCGATTTCACAAAGGCTTTGCTTGTTCAGGTTGCTGGCACCCTCTGACTTCTTGGCTCTTTCCCTCCTGTATCCTAGATATTTGCAACACGCCCTGCCAATGAGGGGGTCTTCATGGCTGTTTTTGAATTAGAGCGTGCATACAGTGGTGTCTTCCCAGATGTTTTTGGAGCTCCTCAAGTGTTCATCCTGCATCCAAAAGCCCCAGATGGACTCCATTCATGCAAGGGACTCAGTCCTGGGGCAGACCAGTGTGTTTCCATTCAAATAATCAAGATTTCAAATGCAGTCTGTGTTTTATAGATTCCTTCTTCACACTCTTCTCATCACCAGTCAAAATATTTTGTGTTTCTCCAAGGATGGAGAAATACAGACCAGCAACCAAAATATTTAGTCCAATGACTGTCTGCAAACTTATAGTAATGAAATGTCGTTCTTATGGTTAACAAGAAACGGTGTTAAAAGATTATTGCTAAAATAAATTGATTTCTTTATGGAAATTCAGAAGACACAGAGGTCTTCAAAATTACTCTGAATGGAAAGAAAATGAAGTCATCACTATCTAGGAGAACCCAGATGACCTAGAGCTTCCCCCATCAGAAGTATTCATGGGAAAGAGAAGAGATTCGGCACTGTGCCCATCCTTTCTGCCTTCCACCTCCATGATTAGCTCGGGAGCATTGCACTCATCCGATTATGGCTCCCATGCACACATCCCTTTCTGTGCATAATCCCTCTGTCCTCATGCTCTTGTGTGTTCACTAAATCAGAACTCACACACCTATGATCCCACTGTATTACATAAGTACTCCCACCGTATGTCCACCCTGCTTAAATGACAGAGCCTTGTTAATATCTCTATATTTTGCTTTTTCTTAAAATTTAAATCCTGTTTTCAATAAGTAACGTAGCTTTTTTTCTGATCAACTCTGAGGCTGGGGTTGGATTTTAGAGACAAATTTCTCATTCTCTGGAGTATGAGTTTGGCTGTTTCAGAGGTTAAGAGACATACTACGTGGTCTTTTTGTTTTCAGTTCCTCTCTCCTTGCCTACCATTTCCCTGCCTTCCATTCATCCATCTACCTCCATGACATCGGAATCAACTTCCCAACACCTATGTCTGGTCCTGCTTCAACACCTAGAGGGACAGCTTCCTGCTGTTGTCAGGAGAAAGTCTTAGCTCCCCACCATGGCACTCAAGGCCCTTCATGATGTTGGTACCTGTCCAGCTCCTAAACCTCAATTTGGTTAACTCCTCACTAAATGCTGCCTGGAATTATTGGAATGGTTATCACTTCTTGGGTAGTAAAGGATTGAACATTGTCCACAGAGAGGGCTGGCCTTTGCCCTCAGCTGCTGGGAGGTGTCTCTGGGCCCTGGGAATGTCCTGCCTGATAAGAGAGTCTTTGTTCACCTGGGGGCCTTGGTCACAGGACAGTCTAACAACATGACTCATGACTGGGGCTTTGGGTCATTCCATATCCAAGCTACTTTTGGAGGACCTGGAGACAAAGGTCACCCATGTGGGCAGTTGACTATGGAGACACAGTAAAGCCTCTGGACATCGAGGCTCTGGTGAGCTTCTCTGGTTGGCGACACTCCATGCATGTTGTTGTGTGTCATTGCCGGGAGGAGTTAGCGCTCTCCGTGACTCCACAGGGAAAGGACGCCTGGAAACTCACATTTGGAACTCTGCTGGGCTCTGCTCTATAGGTCTTTTCCCATTCCTGATTTTGATCTGCACCCTTTCACTATAATAAAGCATAACTGTGAGTATATCAGCTTTTGGTGAGTTATGTGAGTCCTTCTAGAGCATTACCAAAACTGATGGTGGTTTTGAGAACCTCTGAACTTGCAGTCAGTGTTGGAGGTGAGGCTGGACTGTGGACTCCGAACTCCACACTACCCTAATGTACACAAAGGCTGTTCCATGTTCTGTTCCTGCTTTTGCTTGCTCTCTTCTCTTTATTCCCTGGTGTAATACTTTTCAAACTTGAAGACACGACTGGACTGGTGTAGTAAGAACTGGTCTCACCTGGAAGTAGGTAAATGAGGGACAGTGTCAAGTCTAATTCATAAATGCTTTATGGCCTTGGTTTTCCCTTTTATTAAAGAAAAAGAAAAATTAGACCCCGACAGTGATTCTCAACTGAGGACCCTGTGTCAGGATCCCGAGTGAGGGGAAAGATACAGGACAGGGGGTCCAGTAGACCTTGTTTGACTTCACTTGGTCCTTTGAAGCAGTGGCTGAATTGCGGGCTGGGGCGTGCTCCCTCATGATAGCAGAAAAGTTAATATTTTATCAACTTCCATGCACATTCTCATTAACTCTAGATTAATTTAGATTAAAAATATCTGTCTCATAATATGAGCTAACTCAACTTCCTATTATTTCCTGCAAGTCAAGTCTCTTTGGTATTTAAGAAAGGTTTTTTCTGAAGTCCTACAAAAATACAAAAATAGTATGAAATTTTCTTTGTTTTACTGCTTTTTTTTTTTTTTTTTGGCTGGATCAGACCATCCTCTGCTTATCTAAGGAGACACAGCCCTAATAAATGCTGCCCAAAGGAGGCTCAGAACACAGCCAACTCTGAATGCCCAGGCAGAGTGCTGCTGTGTTTATGCAGAAACCCAATCCATGGGTTTAAACATGCCAGCCCCTCCTCCCAAGAGGAGAAGCCTCACATCCATATGTTGGCACCATCGGAAATCCAGAATCCACCATATGTCGCCAAAGATGGCACTGAGGCTGCCGTTGGCCAAGTTCTTGATGCTTGCTGGTGATGCATTTCCCAAGCACAGGCATTTTCAAATCAACTGCTGAGAAGCTGGATAACAGGCTAGGATGCTGTCAAAATATTCGAGTTCCAATCAGGTCTTAGGAGCCAAAACTCAGTCCCTAGTAGCTCATGTGGCTGAGCCCACAAACTGGTTCCGTCAGCAATTTAAGCTCTGAGAACATCTGAACATACTTTCTTTTCAAAAACTGTGGTAGCCCTTCCATGCCTTGGTGTGCAAATGAGTCAATGCCAAAGTTGGTAATGAATGCCAGCCCTTTTTTGACAGGTTAATTAATATTCATAATTCAACAGGGGAGAAAATGCTGAGTTGTTTATCATTGGTTCATTAGTTTTAGCCAAATAAAGGATAAACATAATTACTCTCATAAACTACTGTGACAGAGCCTAAAAATTATAGGGGTGAAAATGGATACCTTCAGGAAAACCCTAAGAGAAATGAGACCCTTGGGTCTTAGCAGATGAGTGAGAATAATAGTTCTCGTCTCTATGGGCACCTGCCAACTGCATCTTGCTTTGGACCCGGACAAGAGTTTGCCGAGAAAAACTCTACTCTGCTCTTGCATTTCACATTGCCTTTGTCTTCACCAATGAGACATTGGAGACTTGACTGAGTATCACTCCTGTGTAGTGTGTGTGTAGGAGTGTACAAGCAAGTTCTCTGATCAAGCAGCGGTCACTCCTCATAAAGTCTACCTCTAAAGTCTAGATTCCTGCTGCGCTGTTTCTGGGGAAGGTTTACTAGATATCTCCGCCAATTGTCTCTTTGCCATCCCATCCTGTTCTCCTCCCTTAACACCTTCAGTTTCAACAACTCAAGACTTGAGATTCTGCTTTTGAATGGCTCTAACTTAATCTTCTGTGTTATAGACTGAATGTTTGTGTCCTCCCAAAATTCATCTTTAAGTCCTAGCCCCCACTGTGGCCATGGAAGGGATAGGGGAAGGCAGCAATGAGCAGAGGAAGACGTTAATCCACTCCACGAACGCAGGCCCCACAAAGCCCAGGCCTCAGGACGGGGAGCCCGGGAGTGAATGGCCCAGCCTCGGACCAGGACTTTATACCCATACCTCGCTCAGTCACTTGATGTGGGCTGTCCCCACAGCTTGACCTCAAGCAAGACATCTCTGCACCGAGGCTGGCCCTGAAGGAGCTGAAGTGGGGGCTGTTTGCCCACACACTCCCGCTGCTGGACAGCAAGGCCTTCCCAGAGGGAGCTGGGCCACACACATCTGCGTCTACATCTACATCAAGGTCAAGCTCCCTGTGGACCCTTTTCTGATCCCATTCCTGTGTCTGAATACAACCACTCTATTGAAGCAGGTGTGGGTCCTTCCAGTCAATGTTTTTATACTATAAACTATTATATCCTTACAAACTGCTCAGTTCTGTTTAGTGTGTGCTAGCCATACAAAAAGCTATTGTTATATATATACTATACACATATACATATACGCTATATATGTATACTATATATTTATATTGATATATATTTTATTCTGCAACTACATTTTTAATTGAACATTCTGTTTAAAAGATTTACCTATGTTGATACATGCCAACATAATTTAATTCATTTTCAATGACATAAAAAAATCCCATTGTGTTTCTCTGCTGTGATTTATTTCTTTCCTATCCCCCTGATGGATTTGTGAGCCTTTTCCAGTTTTACTCTTACAAGTAAAGCTGCACTGGACACCTGCCCCACTGGGCCCTGGTCTGAGGGTTTCTCTAGGGCACCAGGTGAAATTGCTCCTCTGGTATTTCTGCATCCTCCCTGAACCTAGTGCAGTGTCCACATACGATTAATGCTCAAGTATAAAACACCAACCTATAATTCTCGGAATGACGCTTCCTAGGTCCCTTCCACCCCAGACTCAAGCTACCAGTTCCTGGGAATCAGTACCCGAACATCACAAAGCAGGTAGATTGCTGCTATTAGCAGTGCCAAAGCCAGTGTTTATATTTAACTGGACTGTGTTTGCAGACCGGCCTTCTTAGAACAAAAGTTTTTGCTGTGGGGACTCTTCTTTCAAAATGGAGAGACATAGTGTAATATGTATGCAGATGCGGTAAACAAAGAAAAAAAGAACAATCTTCTGTTTTTTAATGTAATCAACATAACAATTGTTATACTAAAAAAGTGAGGAAGTAAGCAAAAACAAAAACAAAGTATAGCCTTGTGAGCAACTGATGCAGATGTCTAGGCACTAAAAGTCTGCGTTTTCATCACAAGAGGCACCTTCCCATCCTCATCAAAACTTATTGACTCTCTCTCTCTCTCCCTGGGGCACAATGGACACGCTGTGTGAGGGCTTAACTTTCAGAGATCAATGATGCACGCTCAACAAAAATGGAAAGGTGGAGAAAATTAAAACTAACCATTTAAAAAACTCAGATGATGGATTCTTTTGGGCCAGTCATTCCAAATAGTAAGTGTTATATGACCCCAGTGTGGACCTGAGATGAGGGGTGGGCATCTGTTCTTCTCCTTCACCAGGTGAGTGACCTGGCATGTTACTGTACCTCTCTGTTTTCTACAACCTTTATCTGAAAGTTGGGGATTATATTAGCACCTGTTGCCTTGGCCCTTGTTGGGGTTGAATGAGTAAAAGCAAACCCTGAGGACAGAGACCAGCACATAAAGTGCTCAGTAAATGTCGAGGATGAATAAGCCACAGCGGCCCCTGAGAGGACTATCATTTTAAAGCTGCAATAACCAATGCTAATGACCATGACCTTCGTTAGTTGAATAAAAGAAATAATATTCAGTATTTTCTCAGCAAATGGATGGTGAATAAAACATAACTCAATAATAATAGACAAAATATAAATACAAATATATACCATTATTAAAATGTGAATAGCAGTATAAAAATAATCACGACCTTGGTTCATTAAGAAAAAAATAAATAGTGTTCATAATGTTCAGCATTTTCTCAGAAAGTAAAATAGTAAATGTGATATTTTGGTATCATTTTTATCCAAAAATGCCATACAGAAAATGTACTCCAAATGCTAGATGAGTTACACTATCATTTCCCAAAACTATATTCTTCAGTGTTTTAACAAAATTTCCATGGAAAATGTGTGTTTTTGATAAAATATATTTGGTCAATGTTGGCTTAAAGAAAGTTAAACAGGGATTTCCTTGTTGTGTAATGGATTTGGAAACTAAGACCAGTTTTTCTTACTGAAAACAAATGGAAGATGTTAACAGAAAATTTTGAGCTAACAATACAGTATGGAATTATATAGCTAAAATCTGAGAGAGGAAGGAAACCCATAGAGGTAAGCCTGGCATTTAGAATTTATTTTGCCCAGGGAGAGTCTACAATGTGGAAGAGATAGCTGAGAAGCTAAGAAGATGAACATTGTTAGGAGTCACAGAGGACTAGAGGGACAAAGATTACATTTGAGGGCCCAATGTGGGGGGCCCAAGTAATTCCTCAACTTGATGTTGAGCCTCTGTAGAGGTACATGCTACCAGGAAGGTGGAGTTGTAAGTAAATTCTCTCTCTCAGGGACTAAGCCTTGCTTTACACTATCTTAAGTCTCTGATTGAGATAAATCCTAATTGCCAGTGCACTGAACTGCTTACCAGAGGAGTATATATCTTTGTGGAGGAAGTTAACATCATCTGAGGCCAAAAGTTATGTATACAATATTTCTGGATACAATTTGCAACTCCTAATAAAAAATAACCAGATAGAGAAGAAGTCTGGACAACATTAATGAAAGCAAAGAGAAATAGCAGATAAGATAGAACTATGGGGAACCAGAAAATGGAAATATAAGATACTGACTTTATAATAACCATAATTATTATGTTCAAAAAAATAAAACAAAAATATTGAAATTTTGGCAAAGAAATGAAGACCTTAAGAAAGAATCAGCTAGAAATTGAAAAAGACAATGATTAATATTAAAAACTTGAGACAGGTTTAACAATAGATTAAACACACCAGATGTAATACTCATCAGAAGGAAACAACCAGAATGAAATATGAAGAGTGACAAGAACTGAAAATACAAAAGAGAGGCTAAGAGACATAAGTGTCACCCAACCAAGTGGGCTCGCCTCCTGATGAGTTAAATAAGCCTCTACGCCAGTGGAGGTTGTCTCACAAAGTAAAGTGTATTTGCAGCAATAGGAGGCCATGAGGAATCATTTCCAAAGTCATGGCATCCCTGAAAAAAGGGAATCAGGAACTTTTATTTCAGTTGGGAAATGAATATTCAAAAGAGAGAGGTGCGTATTCACTTGCACAGGCTCAGTTGGAGAACATGCTTCCACATAATGAGGCCTAAGCTCCTCCTGGAGAGATCTTTGCATTAAAAATAAGGCAAACGTCATGGGTGTAGCTCTTGTGGTGATATTTGGTCAGTTTCAGGATGGCTGGTGGTTACACCTCCTTAACATACAAACGGAAAAGAAACAACTTGGAAAAACAGTTAATTGCTTCTAAACCCACCTTTGAGTTTCTCAAGGCACCTAGTCAGTGACATACAGAAAGCCCTGAGAAGTTATGTGAAACTGGAGTCCCAGAGCAAGAAGACAGACAGCATGGAGTAGAAAAAATAGTCTTAGAATTTTCTAGGACTAATGAAAGATATCAAGCCATATATACCTGAAGACCTATAAATCCCCAGGAGAATAAATAAAAATGAAACCACACACAGATGCATCAGGATAATACTACCAGAATCCAAAGACAAAGAAAAAAATCTTAAAAGCAGTCAGAAATAAGAGACACATTATATTCAAAGGAGTGAAAATTAGACTGACAGCTCATTTCACAACAGAAACAATCATAGAAGGCAGACAATATAAAGACATATTCATTCAAAGTGCTGAAAGAAAATAACTGCCAATCTAGAATCTATGAACAATGAGAATATTTTCAAGAATGAAAGTGAACTAAAGTAATTTCAAACAAATAAACATCAGACAATTCATATTTAGCAGACTTTAATTAAAGGAAACCCTAGGATGAAGATATATGTATACATAAAATTAAAATGCATAGAAACAATAGTATATAAGTTAGGAGAAGGACATATGCAGTTAAAGTGTTCTAAGATCCTTGCATTGTCCAAGATGAGATTAAATTACCAAGTGATATTAAGCTATGATAAATCAAGGATGCAGACTATAACCTCTAAGGTAACCACTAAAAGAACAGTAGAAGAGTTTGCAACAACCAAACAAAAAGGGAGAGGTGGAAAGGAATGATACACAACTACTCAATAAATCCATAGGAAGACAAGAAAGGGGAGTCAAAGAAACATAGTTGGGACAAGCAGGAAATATTATTTATAGGGTTAATTTTAAACCTTAAAATCCTTAATGTCTAAATTACATTAAATGTAAATGGACTACATGCTCCCATGAAAAATAGCAATATTCTGCTTACAAAAGTCATGTACATAAAATATAAGGATACAAAAAGGTTGAAAGTAAAAGTGTGAAAGAAGATATACCATGAAACATTAACAGAAGAATACTTGTGTAATTATATTAATATCAAACAAAGTAAACTGCAAGGCACAATACATGACTAGAGACACAGAGACATTTCACTATGAGAAAAGCACCAATTCATAAGGAAAGTATAAACTCATAAATTTCTATCACTTACTAATATATATTCAAAAATTTTAAAGCAAAATGAACAGAATTACAAGGAGAAATTCAAACCTTTATAATCACCACAAGAGATTTTAAAACAACTTTCTTAGTTATTTAATGAACAAAAATAAAAACTAGGAAGAGTCAAGACACTCTTGAAGAAGACAAGATGAGAAACTGCTTTACAGTGTACCAAGACTTACAGTCACAGTGATTAAGATGCTGTGGTATTTGGCTCAAGAATAGAAAAATAGCCCAATAAAACAGAGTGGAGTCCAGAAACAGATTATGTATAAATGCATACCTGATCCATAGAAAAATGTAGCACTGAGGTACAGTAGGAGAAAGCGATTTTTTTCAATAAATGGTGTTGGGCCAATTGGGTTTCTATATGGAAAAAAATAAAATGTTACCCCTATGTCATGCCATACAAAAAATTAATTTCAGTTGGATTGTAGATATAAACGTTGAAGGTAATATAATAAAACTTTAGAAAATAGAATGTGTTCATGAACTTAGGATAGAGAACTTTTTTTTTAATATGACACAAATTCATTAAACATAAAGAGAATGAATGAAAATGGACTACATCAAAATTAACAAATTCTGTTCATCAAAAGTAATGTTAAAAGAGTGAAACGTCAGAAAACATATAAAGAACCCTTACAAAACAATACAAAAATAAAGACAACCCAATAAAAAGGTGCAAGTGACCTGAAAGGCTATTTTAAAAAAACAATTCCAAAGTTTAGAAACATAAGAAAAGGTGCTCAACTTCACAAGTCATTAGAGAAATGAAAATTAAAACCACAACATGATACTACTTCATACCCACCAGAATAACTAAAATTAAAGAATCTGGCAGTACCACCTCAAACTCTCATACATTGCAGGTGGGAATGTAAACGAGTATAGCCACTTTGGAAAACTGTTTGACATCATCTATTTAAGTTAAACATATCTAATCACCTAGCAATTCCTCTTCTAGGTATACGTGCAACAGAAATACATTCATATGCTTAGCAAGAGACATCTACAAGAATGTTCACAGCAGTATTATTTATAATAGTCCCTAAATGGAAACAATCCAAAAGATTATTGATGTTAGAATGGACAAATACATTTGGTATAATTAGACACTGGAATACTATATAGCAATGAAAATGAATAAACCAAGCTCCATTTGACCAATGAATGGATCTTACAAACAAGATATTGAATAATAGAAGCCAAACATAAAGGAATATATAATTGACACTTCCATTTATAGGAAGTTCAAAACCAGAAAAGTGCACTGTGGGGTTAGAAGTGAGGACAATGATCATCTTCAGGAAGAAAAAAAGGAAATGTGATGGTGATTGGAGGGAGCATGAGAACGTATCTGATTGTCTACAACATTCGATTTCTCATATTATATGATGAAGAATTAGATATTCACTTTCTGATAACTCATGGGGATGTAACATAGGTTTTTTGTACTGTTTGATACCACTTATACTTTGTTTATTTTTAAGTTTTATAAAAGAGGAAAAAGGGCAGTTAAACAGGTTTCTTTACTTCAGGAATTTGAGAGACTTTAACATAGATTACGAGTCTTCAAGTGGGGGATATAGTATGTAGTATATCCCAAACTTATTTGATCACAGAAGCCTTTTTCTTAACGATTGAAAGATCTCTGGTTTCCAGTAAATAGTTTGCGAATCTCTGAATTACCTGTTGGTTCACAATCCTCCGTAGCAATGTTTATACTACTATAGTTATTCCTAGGGGTAAACAACAACAAACCTTATTTGACAAATGTATGGCAGGAATGTTGTTCTCAAGGTTAATACTTACAGCAGCCTGACTGATAAGATAATACTTAATAACCAGGATGCAGCCTTGGCGGCTGTAACAAAAAGACTCAAAATAAGAGTGATGTGCTTAAAAACGATAGTTCATCTTTCTTGGAAGTTCTAGCAGCAGTCCAAGTCTGGTATGGTGGTTCCACTATCATTAGGAACCTAGGCTCTTTCTGCCGTCTTGTCCCACCACCCTTTCTATTTGAGGCTTCCTTCTCACGGCCCAGAATGGCTGTTGGAGCTCTATCCATCACACACCCACATTCCAGCTAGTGGGATTAGGGAAAGGGGAAAAGGTAAAAGGGCACAACTCTTATTTTTAGGGCATAGCCTAGGATTAGTATATATTATTTCTGCATACTCACGTTGGTCAGAATTTAGTCACATGGCCACACCTAGCTGCAAGGGAGGCTGGAAACAGTACCACTGCCAAGTTAATATATAGGTTTCTTTTGCCAAAGGAAGAAAGGAAGGACAGGTATTGGGGGAAAGATCTTTGACCCTTCTCTAACTAAATACCTCTGGAAGGAGTTTAAAGAGATATCCCCTTTTATTGATATATCCTATGAACAATATCAATGATAAAGTACAGGGAAATCAGAATCCTGGTGAGAGTAAAGAGACCTGCAGAAAGACACAATGATTGCCAGTTCCAGTGGCATTACATCAACAGGACTCTGGTTATTTCTGTCTTAAAAAACAGAGGCAGTCTGGAGCACGTTCCATCTCTGACAGGACACCCAAGCAACTGGTTCACGGGAAAAGTGCTGCAGAGAGTGTTTCGACCAGGTGACCAATATGTGTCGGGCTGTTTGTGTGAAATAGTGTAGTGTGTCAGAAACAGTGGGAGCTTTGGGGTCAGGAAGACCTGGGTGGAAACTTTGGCTCTGCCACTTCCTACATATGTGACATTGCATGATCTACCCAAAACTAAACCCAAACCAAACCCCACAGATATCTATGTTTTCATTTCAGAGTCCTTTCGTCTGCACTGGTTACCTCTTCCTGTGAGTCTGATTTCAGTTATAAATGTTGGTTCTTCTCCTGAAACCCTGCTGCCTGCAAGACACCTAATTAACAGCCACACTTTGAAAGACACCTAACAAAAGCCTCTGTGTGTGTCTGAGGACAAGGACTCTCATTAGCGAACCTGGGGAGGGTGATTATTTATACCACTTCTGTAATTAAAAATTCCAAAAGCTAATTACAATTATCCATCAGTATTTCCACATGCCAGGACGGAAGGTCTTCACCTTCCTAGCAGCATCGTTCTTCCCTCTCTTCTCGTCCTGATCTCCTTTGGGCCCCACTGCTTTCCTCTCGGAAACTCTGCAGCAGCTCTCCAGCTCCCAGAGCCCGATTGTTTGTTTTCCATGCATTTCCTCAAGTTCCCGCTGTCAGAAGGCCCATTTGTTTGCCATCTCTGAAACTGGAAGGGAAGTGCCAACAAGTGCTTCATCCTAATACCTCAGGTCTCCATAGAAATACGTGCAAGATGGGAGGCTCGGGTCGCAGCCTACGTGCCTGTGTCCCGATTCCATCTCTCAGCCTGCTCCTCTTGTCTGTCACATGAAGGACACCTGTCAGGGCCTCCAGGTATCTCTTGTAAACACCTCATATAATTAGTAGCCATTAGTTCCAGCAGTGGATCAAACAGGGATGAAAACCAAAATATAAGTTCCATTTAATTAAAGAAACTGCATTGAGAGGATTCATCTGAGTCTCTTGCAAGTAATTACTAAACCCTAGGTGAAGCCACGTAGAGAAATTTCAGTCTGGAAGAGGCCTGTTGATTACATCATCATCATCATCATCACCACGACACCACCATCATCATAATTATCCCAACACATTGGCACTGGAGTCCCCCCCACTGGGTGCACGACACCCCCGACTGTGGGCATGGAGTTCATGCTGGTGTGGACGCCATCCAGACCTGCTTCAAGCACCAGCCATCTGCCATTTCACAGAATATGAGAGCTTCTGGAAATTGTTCTGTAGATTGAATCTCAAATGCCCTGAGGATGCTGAATTTTCTGGGCATGTGCCTGCAGGGGCTTCTGGTTTAAAATGACATCTGGTGAGGAGCTTCTCACTAAAAGACTAGATGGTGCTAAGAAGGAAGAAAATTCATGCCAGCACCAGGAGCTGAATTTGATCATCAACATTCTGCTAGAATCCAGGGAAAAATTTCTCTACTTTCAAAGCTAAGGATAGTGGATTGGAAAGCCTAGCCAGTGGACCAACTTTGCAGGTTCACTAAAAATTAATAAGCTTGCTTGGCTGAAAGTGACTGGCAACTTTTGCCTATATGCCTTCTGGTTTTAGCAATTAGAAAATTGGACAGCCGTTCCTTTACTGTAGAGGTGCTTCTTTAGCCAGGCAGAGTATTTCCCACTCTCTCTAGCAGGAACGCAGTCCCCCAGAACAAGAGGACAGGAAGTAGGGAAGACAGAAGATGGGGGCTCCAGCAGTGACATGTACGCTGGCAGGTGTGGACCACAGGTAACAGGCACAAGAGAAAATTTTATCTCAGTCTAGCAGAGTGACTTACAAGGAAGACACTGGGAATTTGACTATAATCCACACTCGTTTTCCTACCTTCCAGCTGTACTTCATAGGATACATTCCAAATTGCACTCAGGTAGAGAGAAAATGAGATCAGAGGCAATGCAACACGCTCGCATGCAAACACCAGGCCAGTGAAAATTATTCTCAATTGGGAATTAGCACACATATATGAAAAACAGATTTTTATTATAGTTTACATATTCTGTGCCTCTTCTTGACTTAATAGTATACTTCCCCATTGTGTTGAACTAAGGCTGGTCACATGACTTGCACTGGCCAATGGGAGGTGAGCAGCAGATATGCATCACTTTCTGTTGGAAGCCTTAGGAGTTAGCATGCTTAACCACTTTGTCTTCTGTCACTACATCACTGTAGCTACCAGGATGGCCAGCAATGTTCCAGAGAGAGCCTGCCCTGTCAACCTGGGCTCCGAAAGTGAGAATGACATGAGCAGAGACTCAGGTGATCAGTAATAGATGTGTAAGGTAAGAGAGAAGTAGACTTGTTTTAAGTCACTGAGATTTAGGAATTGATTTTACCACAGAGTAACCTAGTCACTCTTGACTGATACAAAACAGATGTGTGGTGAAACACACCTGGGTAGAAAAAAATATACCTGAAAAATGCTAATGAATCAAAGCTGGTGTAGCTATTTTAATATCAGACAAGATAGACTGAAGAAAAAACAAAAGACAAAGAAAAAATCTTAAGCTAGCCAGAGAGAAAAGACAGATGACCTCAAAGGAGGCTTCTTCGGATAGCAGACTTTTCAACAGCAACGACTGAAGTCCAAAGATCACGGGATAGATAATATCCTCAAATGGTGATAACTACAAATATAGGATACTGTACGTAGTATAAATATGCTTAAAGAATGAGGATGAAACAATGACAATTTCAGGGAAAAAGAAACAAAATTTACTCCTAGCAAACTCTTACGAAAGAAATCTTAAATGATATATTTTTGTGACACACAAAAATAAATAACTCCAGATGGGTGGTCTAAAACTCAGATGAAATGAAGAGCAAAAAAAATTTGGAAAATCTAAATAAGCATTGATTATAGAAGATAATAAGAACTATATCTTGTGGGATTAAAAATATATAGAGTCAAAATTTATGAAAAATATATAAGAGATTGTTAGATTGAAGAGTTCTAAGGCTATTGTGTTATCCAAGATGACAGGGAAGCCATTGATCAATTTTATAATTTGTAAATTTAAATATATGTTATAGTTTCTGCAATAATCACTAAAGGAATAGAGACAAAACATGTAACTTCCAACGTATGAGGAGGGAAATAAAAAGAATGAGAAAACAAATCAATTTAAAATATGGTAAAGAAAAAATAGAAAAGTCAGAAAAAAATAAGAAGAATAAAACGATGTAGTATAAAATGAATAAAAATACATAGATAATTACAATACACATGAAAGAAATATTGTCATATGCGTTGTTCACATGTGACATATCTAAAATCTAAGATTACAGTAAGTTTAAAAGTAAAAGGGTAAGGGTAGGAAAAAAACATACTTGACAAATACTAATAAATCAAAGCTAATATCTCTATTTTAGTATCAGACAAACTGGACTTGAAGGTAAAAACCATTACCTGAGAGGAAGAGGGTTACTCATAGTGACATAAGATTCAATTGATCAGGAAGGTATACAGATTCTAAATACGTATGCATCTAATAGCATAGGTCACAATATGGAAAGCCAAAATTAAAAAATAAATAAATAAAAGAGAAATACACAAATACAGAACCATATAAGGAGATTTTTAACACTTTATTTGGTAATTGATAGAATAATCTGACAAAAAAAATATGTGTATAGTAGATTTAAATCAGCTGATTAAAAAACCTGACCTAATAGACAATAGAATACTGCACTTAAGAGAATACACAGTCTTTTCAAACATTCTAGGTGGTAAGCCAAATCTCAACAAATAACAAAGAATTGATATCCTATGAGCCATGTTCACAAATAAAAATGAGTGTTAGGAATCAATTTTTAAAGATAACTATGAAAAATGCTATGTGTCTGGAAATCAAAAAACACACCCCTAAACAACTTTTTAGTTATAGAATGTAATAATAGATATTAGAAGAAAGGTAGAATAGAAAGACAATAAAAAATAGTACATATCAAAACATACCAAGGCCATTTATATACATCTTTAAATGCTAATGTTCAAAAAGAAGAAAGTCTGAAAATTAATGAGAAAATGATTCATCTGAAAAAGGTAAAGAAAAAATAACAAAACCTGTACAAAATAAGTAGATGTAAGATAATAATAAAGACAGAAGAAATTAAAATATAGAAAATGAACATATGGAGACTCAACAAAGCTAAAAACATTGTTTCTTTAATAAATTTAATAAAACTGATAACCCTTTGGCAAGATTGATCTAGAAAAAGGGAAATGGAACAAATGAAAATGTTATGGATGATGTTGCAACATGAAAACTAATAAGAAGATGCTGCAAACAAATTCATTGCAATACATTGAAACATTTAGACAAATACAAAATTTCTTACCAAACATTCAAGGACCAAATAATTCCATATTTTTGAAAATACTAAAATGTAGAAAAAGATAAAATGCTCCCCAGTTTATTTGATGAGACTAGCACAACCTTAATTATAATATCTGACTAAAACAATAGAAGGAAAATTACAGTCCCATCTTTTTCTTTAGAATCTTCTTAAGATTCTAAATACAATATTAACAAACTGAATCCAGCATGACTTATAATGTCAATAAATCGTGGGCAAGTTGGGCTTAACTCAGAAATGCAAGGTCAATTTAACGTTAAGAAATTACTTAAATGGTTTACCACATTAATATATTATTAGATGATCATGTGATCATCCGAATAGAAGCAAAAAAAAGTTTTTGATGACTTCTAAGACTAATTCATGACAAAACTTCATAACAAACTTAGAGAACAGAACTTTAATTTGGTAGAGAATAGCTCTTTATAAATGCAACAGCAAATTTCATTCTTAATAGTGAAACTTGAAAAGAAGCATCTTTAGAAGCAGACCAAGGTGTTCACTATCGCCCTTGCATTCGACATTGTATTAAGAGTTTTAGCCAGTTCAGTACGGAAAGAAACATAAATTAAAGACATAAAAATTGGAATGAAAGAAATGAAACTGTTAGTACCTGTTACAGTCACCCTACAGAGATGGGATAAACTCCCTACCCAAAATGTGGTTGGGATTGGAGACTGATGACACCAAGAGAGTATGAAAGGTCATTACTCACATAACGAGGCTTTCTGGGAGAGCAGGGCAGGCTCCCAAACTGACCCAAAAATGGCTTGAGAAATCAGGCACAGGATACTGGCCTGGGGTGTTCATGGCAGTTAGGTGGAGGGTCCAGGCTGAAGGTTCCTATGCATGAGGCCTGGGGCTTGAGTGGTTTGCACTTCACACGCGAACACCCAGGCTTTCTCATCAGCCTGCTCAGATGTGGGGCAGAAAAGAAGTGGGAGGGAATGCAAAAGCTGGCAGCAAACATCAAAAATGGAGCCAGACTCCTTATTCCACTATCTACAGATGACGTTCTTGAAATTGAAAAGTAGAAACAATGCAGATTAAGTATCAAAAGTGCAAAAAGAAAATAGTAAAATTATTGGATACGAAATCTCTACACAAATTCAATTTCATTTATGTAAAACAGCAGCAATTAGCAGCAGACATTTAGATTAAAAGAAAAAAAGATTTACAACAGCATTCAGAATACAAACTACCTAGAAATAAATCTAACAAAAATATCAAAATTTTCATGGAACATGAAAAACTGAAATTTAAATTCATAAGAAAGTGGAAATGTCTCCAAATAGTGAAGATAGCTATGAAGAAGTAATAATAAGCCCAGCATTATGCTAAGACTTAATATAAATCTATGTTAATTAAGATGCTGATGCTGTGGTCACTCAGGAACCTGTGCTGACAGAAGATATACCACTTGTAACTGATCCGAGCAGTGGGGGAAATACAGCTGAAAGATTGAGTGCTGCCTCTTCTATTCTTTGACCAACTGACGCCTGTTATTTACACTCACAGCCATTGGTTATGGTTGGAATTTATCACATGGTTCCACCTAACTGTGAGGGGCTGCAGAATGTGGGGAGGCAGACAGAATGACTGATAAGCACCACCGTCACTGCAAAATGCCCAGAAAAATTGAGCATGCACATATCCTCTTTAGAAGTTTAGATCATGAAGAAACTCTTGCACGTATGCACCAGGAGGCATATTCAAACCTGTTTTTAATAACATTGTTCATAATAGCAAAAAAGTTAGAAACTGCCCAAATGTCCATCAGCTGTAGAATGGATAAAGAAGTTGCATATCCTCACAATTAAATTCTTACAGTGAGGGCTGGAGTCAGCTCATACTGCCCTGCAAGAGCCAGTCATGCACCTTTCTTCCCAACTCTGCTTGGAGTGACTTTATATTGTAGTTTGAAATCAGCCATGATGGAGGTATTTACATCACAGAAATGGGCAAATGATACAAACCAGGGCTTCTGTTCTCTGGAGAGCCAGTTGTTAAGCATTTACCAGCACACCATTGACTGTACTGCAGTAAGTGACAAACTATAGCTATATGCATCAACGTGGATAAATCCCTAAACTGTGTGGAGAAAAAAATAAAGTCATAGAAGAATACACACAGTATTATTCTACTTAACTAAAGTTTCCAAACTGACAATGAACACAAGAATAACTAAGTAGTAAAGAAAAAACTACCAAGGAAACCAAGGAAATGATTCGTAGTAAATTTTGAGTGTGATTATCCAAGGGCAGCAGATCCAGGGGATTGAGAAAAAAGAACACACGAGGGAGAGGATTTCAGTTCATGGTTATGTTCTATTTCTTGACCTCAGTCATGGGTAAGTGAATATTCATTTTATAATAGATCTTTATTTGTTCATACATATTTGCATCTGCTCTTTTGTGGGTATGCCACATTTCACAATTGACAAAAACTCATAAAATAGTAAAATTTAAATCAGCACTGGAGATAATAAAGAGCACAAATGACATACGGAAAAACAAATAAATGATGTGGAGGGAACACTTGATTCAGTCTCCTAGAACGCAGAGAAAGAAGACTTAAAGCTGAAGATGAGGAGGAAGAAGATCGTAGACGCAGTACCCCAGATAACTTAAAACCTGGTTCTTCCCTGTGGTTGCATGGGTGTGGGGAGGGTGAGAGGAGACAAGAATCATTGATAGAGAAGAAACACTCAGTAATATAAAATATCCTACATTGAAAAATCGTGCTGATCAAGCAGTTCGAAGGAGTGTTTTAGACAAAATTAATGAAAAGTTATTTATATCTAGATGTACCTTGGGAAAAAAAGTATTATTTAAAAAAGTGGGTCAAGGGAATCCGGTCAAGACTAAAGGAAGAAAAAGATTATGTTGGAGCAGTCTTTTCTCTGCTCCATTTCTTCCAGCAGTAGGATTGCAATGTCTACAGGGTTTTGAAGGTAAATGTTTGTGCACACAAATTTGTGCCTAATGAAGCTGTCATACATGCGTGAGGGTAACTGAAAGATATTGTGAGAATTATAAATGCTCAGGAAATACAGCATTCATATACAATTTATTCCTTCAGACCAGCCAGGTCTTCATGGTGGAGAACTCAAGAAACAGGAGTCCCTGGCTTCAAAGAAATCTGTCCTCTTAACACCAAACTCAAAGGCAAAGTTAGATACACTTTCACAGGTGCTGGCTAAGTTATTCTCCATCTGCTTCTACAACGCCTGCAAGTGTCTATTCTACAGGATGTCCTTTACTCCACAAGTCAGATGGACTGTTTTGTGAAACCGGACGACATTTAAAAAGCAAATAAACAAACAAATCAAAATCCTGTTTTTTTTCTATTCCTGTATTTGCTAAACAATGGCTAAATTCATTCAGCTGTTTTTATTTTCCAACTACATTCTGTGGAACACCGCGATGGCGACAGGCACCTCAGAGGTGCTGCAGGTTTAAAACTTAATTAAAACAAAATGTGCATTCAGATGTGTTTTATGCTAAAATTTAATTTATTGGGGACATTCCCAATACGTTGCCTTGGGTAATGACTGCAGAATAGGCTGAGAACTGATCTGCTCCCCTCACTCTCATTTATTTAAACTTCTAAGTGTGTCACTGACTGGGCAGGGTGTACCTGTGTAGGCGCGCATTTACAACCTGGGCATTTTCCTTTCCAAGCCCCAACACCATAGAAACTGGCAAACTTCTTCAGCACACACGTATCGTGGACGATGAAGGAATCGTGTTTGGCTGGGTCCGTTTATGACTCTGTGGCCATCAGAGTCACTTGGGAAAATCCAAGTGCAGCTCATCGCATCAGGATTATATCATATTATAGGTGGTCTTAACACTTACTATACATCTTAGGTGCTCCTCTGTTGGCTTTCATATTCTGTTGAAGTAATATGAGAGTAGATAGTATCTGTGGATTCAACTTGGAAACGAAAAAACTGTCTGACGACTCCTCTTATTAAACAGCCAGCAGATGTTTTGGTGAAATGCATGTGCATTTGTTATTTGCAGTGCTCCTTGCCTTTGAGGGCAGGTGAGTCTTCCACAGGATTGAATGTTTGCTCAGTGTAAATAGCCACGTCCTGGAGGTGGCTTTTAGTATTAGAAGATGAGTGTGGGCTGCAAAAGCAGAGCATCAGGGCTCCCACGATCCCATGGAGAGGTTTGGCTTTAGGGGGAGAAGGTGGCAGTGGTCTCTGGAGGAGAAGGTGGAGGCATCTGCTAGGTGGTTAGGGAAGAAGGTGAGAGCGTGGAGCGTTTTTTGTATTTATGAGGGTAGAACTATGGATGATTCTTTTCTTTTTCATACTTCTCTGTGCTTTCCAAGGCTTCTATAGTGAGCTTGAAAAGCTTTTCTTAACCCTAAAATATACTTTAAAAGCAATATACAGGGCCGGCCCCATGGCTTAGCAGTTAAGTGCGTGCAATCTACTACTGGCGGCCCAGGTTCGGATCCCGGGCGCGCACCGACGCACCGCTTCTGCGGCCACGCTGAGGCCGCGTCCCACATACAGCAACTAGAAGGATGTGCAGCTATGATATACAGCTATCTACTGGGGCTATGGGGAGAAAAAGGAGGAGGATTGGCAATAGATGTTAGCTCAGAGCCGGTCTTCCTCAGCAAAAAGAGGAGGATTAGCATGGATGTTAGCTCAGGGCTGATCTTCCTCACAAAAACAAAAAGCAATATACATAATTGTATACAGCCCATATGCCCCAGCCACTTAAAATATGGCTTGTATCAGCCACAGGGGACATGGACTAAAAACAAAAGGCTGGATTGGCTAGCTTGGCCTCAGCTCTTAGGAAGTCAGCTCAGGGGTGCATGGTCTGCGACATTAGTGAAGGAGTTAGCTGCATTCTCCCAGTCTTCTCTATCACGGTAGGGAAACGCCATCCTTCTTAGCAGGGGCTGTCTTGTTCACCATGGTACACCTAGTACCTCGCACAGTCCTCCGTGCATCGCTGCTCTTCAACAAATATTTGTTGAATATGTAAAAAGGTAACTTTCAGAAAAAGGTAAGAACATGACTAGCATACAGATATAAAAATGAACTCTTATAAAAGATTTTATTTTACTTATGGTATAAAGGAACCAAGCGGATGTTCTAACCAATTCAAAGGAAAAGTCAAAACAGCACAAATTTACATCTAGTAAAGGAATGTTGCGTGGAGTTGCAAAAAGTGACAAAATTGGTTTTTTCAAAGGGAAAGGAAGTCAATTATACCACTACCGGGCAGGATAACATTTACATACCTATCAGTTACCTACAATTTACAAAGGGTGGCAAAATAGCTGAAAGATAAGACACAGGGCTGCAATCTGATAACCCAGAAGTTCGTGATATAGCCATGCAGCTGTCCTTTGAAACACAATTCTATTTTTCTACAAATGAATGAATCACTGTGTCATCTGAGAGAGAACATTAATCAGGAGAAATACCTTCAAGTCAGGATCCTGTGTACAAGAAAACAATGACCACTTATAAGACAAAGCATCATGTTCCCAAACCATGTGTCCAACCTGGTTGCTCTGTGAAGCCGCAGGGGCTGTGAAGGCTGCGTCCTTGGTTAGTGTCCTTGTGGCTGCAGCGAGCAGTCAGGGTGAACTCTGCCCTGAGGATTTTGATCACTTGCTATGAGCATTTCTATTCAAAACAGGCTTATCTGCAGCAACATGCTACTCCAGGATTGTATCTTATATTTGTTGGATTTCACAGCAGGACCTGGCTTCTACTTCCAATGTGCTCACTTTACAAGTCCTGATGCTCTTATTCATAACTGCTGGAGCAGGACCCTGCGGGGAGCCGGACCCTGACTGTGATATGCCCACCGCCTGACTGATTACCTGGCATGAAGTTTCCACATTTAGGCTGCAGTTAGCAACTGCTCATTGATTGCGTGGCTGATCCAGAAGTAGGAGGAACTCAACCCTGCTCAGCACCTGTTTGTTCTGCTGGGAGTAAAGGCTCTTTGCAGACAGGGAGGAGAGTGGTTCTGAGCTGAGTTTGTTTGGAAATAAAATGGCTGATGTTCTCAGTGAGTGAAATTCAGTACCATCTTTATTTAAAATAATAAAACATTAAAACATCTATCTATTCATTAAATGGCTAACAAGTGCCTGGCAGTGTGCTAGTGGCTTCATTTACAATATATCTGATTATTATAAAAAATCTGAGAGCTTAGTGTCCATTCGTCCATCTATCCATCCATCCATCCACCCATCCATCCATCCATTGTTTATTGAATGCCATTCTGTGGACCAGGAATTGTGCTAGGCACACAACAAGGTGAGCAAGACAGACAAGTCTCTGCCTTCAGATAAGTAACTCAATTCATCAGCAAAACCCATTGGTTCTATGTTCAAAATACACCCAAAATCTGACTACTTGTCACCACCCGACTGCTACCACCCTGCCTGAGCAATTACGATCCTTAGAGAGACATGCGAGACCTCGCAATCTTGTCCTGCCTTGTCCTGTCTGACTTTGTTTCTTATGTCTCTTCTCCTCCTTCAGTCTGCTCCAGGCACTCTGGGCTCCTCGCTGAGTTTCCTTCAACATATGACACATGAGTCTACCTTAGAGTTTTTGCACGGACTGTCTCCTTGTCCCCTCTTCCTGGGCCATTCTTCCCCCAGATAACAGCATGGCTGATAGGTTTACCTCCTTCACGACTTTGCTCAGTTGTCCCTTTTCAATGCCTTAAGAATGGCAACTTGAGTCCCATCTCCGGTACTCCTAATCCCCCTCACTCAGCTTGACTTTATCTTTTGGCCTTTCTGGATAAGCATTTATTGAAAATGTGTCCCTCTAGGCCTGTTGGGATGGAAGGTCCATGAACAGGGATATTTGTCCCTTAATGTGCCCCAGATGTTCGTAACAATGCCCAACACAGGGTAGAACTCAACAAGTGTTTGTCGAGTGAATGGATGAAGGAAGAGGCTAAGCAAGCAGACTTAAGCTAGCACAGTGGTTTGCAACCAGGGGGGCAATTTTGCCCTAGAGGAGATAAAGGAGATCAGAATACACCACCCCAAAATACTGCACTTTGGATAAAGATTATTCTAAGCTAAAGATATTTGAGATTCAAAAGATGGAAAAAAGCCTTCTCATAGCTTCCCTTATCTGACTGAAAGCAACAACTTTGGGGAAATACGGCTGCCATCAATTCCTCCTAAGAGTGGATCTACTCCCAGAAGAAAGAATAGAAATAAAACTTACCCTGCTTCCCTTTTCCAGGGGATTTTTATGGCTGTGAAGCATATGGAAAGACCACTCATACCTGTATAGACAAATATGATCACAAACCTTCTTCTCTCCTGTTTATTCTCCTGAAAATCTATTTATCTTCCCCCCAAAAGTTATTTTTTTCCTGTGAGTGTCTTTTCCCCCTTCCCTTCACCTATTAAGATGGCATATGAGCCCCAAATTCTAACCACCCCTTTGAATTACTCATCACTGAGTTTTCCAGTGTGTATATACATTACACATGTAAACAAACTCTATTTTTTTTTCTTAGTCTTTTTTTTTTGTCAGTTTAATTCACATACCCCAGGCAATGAACATAAGACAGTAGTGGGAAGGTTTTTTCCCTCCCCTGCAGCAATATTTGGCAATGTATGGAGACATTTCTTGTTGTCTCTTGTCACAACCCAGGCACGGGGGCAGGGTGGTGGAGTTCAATGGCATTTAGTGGGTGGAGACCAGGGAAAGCTGCTAGATACCTTACAATGCACAGAACAGCCTGGCACAATGACAATTATGCAGAACAAAATGCCAACAGTGCCAAGGTTGAGAAACCATGAGCTAGTGGTTATAATAGATGTTTACAAATTAACTTTATTGAGGTATGATTACATACAATAAGATGCACCCATTTTAAGTGTATGGTTTGACGAGTTTTGATCAATGAATGCTCCCTTGTAAACACAGCTTCATTTCAGGTATGGAATATTTCCATTTCCCTAAAACATAAACTCATGCCACCTTTTAGTCAATCTGTCCCCCTCCCCAAACAACCACTGATCTGAGAATTAGCACAGCTTACTTCTCCTGCTCTCAGAACTTCATATAAATAAAATCACACATGTTCTCTTTTGTCTTTGACTTCTTTTGCTCAAAATCGTGTGTTTGAGATTCATCTACATAGTTATATGTGTCAGGAGTTAGTTAATTTTTATTGCTGAGCAGTATTTCATTGTATGACTATACCACATTGACTTTTTCCCCCCATTCTCCTGCTAATGAACATTGGAATTATTTCCTGTTTGGGGCTATTAAAAATAAAGCTGTTTTGGACATTTGTAAAAGTCAATATTGTGGATATAGGTTTTCATTTCTCTTGCATCTATACTTAGGAGCAGAATTGTTAGGTCACAAGGTGGATTTAACCACATATGAAACTGTTAAATGGTTTTCCAAAGTGGTAGTACCATTTTGCACACCTATTAGCAATCTATGAGACTTCTTTGATTGCCCTTTGTGTTAATTTCAGCCATTCAAGTGGGTAGTGGTATTGATAAAAATTGGATTGGGATATTTATGAAAGCTTTGGTTGCTCTAAGTGAATTCAGATCTCTCTCTCTCCAGAAGTGCCATGTGACCCAATGCTGTGATCCTGTTACACCTCTGAAATGTAAGATCATGGGTCTGCTGGACCTTGAGGGTGGGAGTCTGTGAGATGACTATACCATTTGGCTGCTGGATATGGGTATCACAAAATCACAACAGGACAATGCTGCAAGTCTTCAAAAACAGAGAGAGATGATGAGACTGCAACACAAAATCACAAGATTTCTTTCCTGCTCTGGCCCCAGCCTTTAATTTCTCAGAAAAATTTTGACCTAAGAGAATCACTAAGTGGAAAAGAATATCCTAATGTTTGGGATGTGTCCAAATTCAAATCCAGCAAATGAGCTGCAGGCTCGATGGGTTTGGCTGCTTTCTTCTCTCCTGGGCGAAGGCTGCCTGCCCTTCACTGCAGGCTGTCTGCTCCATTTACCTGCCCCCAATGTTACCAATTGGTCTTTGCCCACCTAGTGAGGATTTGTCTCTCTGGAGTTTAGTTACTTTAGTTTTCTTTGTACCCTCAGCTCTTCAATGGCTTTCAAGAAAAGCTTGATTTTGGTGATTTCTTGTGGCTTAATTAGAAATGAAGTCGTTTCACATCCTTCTATATGCTAAATGGACACGGAACCTCCTCTTAGATCAAAATTTAACACATTCCAGGAGAATGAGTCACAGGATGCTCTAGGCACTCAGAGAAAGGCGAGTCACTAATTTAGGGGGTCAGGGAAGACTTTCCAGGGGAAGCTGGGATCAAAGTCACTAGTAGGAGGTATCTCAAAGAGGAGAGTCGTGGCAGAGAGAAGGAAACAGGAGTCAGGAGGGAGTACAGAACAGGGGGGCAAATGAAAGAATGGGGTCTTGTTGGAGAGCAGAGGTTGAAGTTGGGAACAGCCAAATCTGCTGCTAGATCGACGCTGTCCAATAGGCAGCTTCTAGCCGCGTGTGCCTATTTCCAGCCGCACTTGAAATGAGACTGGTCCAGATTGAGATGTGTAGTAGGTGTAAAAACACACTGGATTTCAGAGACTTAGTCCAAAAAAACACGATGTAAAATATCTCATTAACGATTTTTATATTGATAATACGCTGAAAGGATAATATTTCAGATATATTGGGTTAAATAAAATATATTGCTAAAATTAATTTCACCTGCTTCTTTTTACCTTTTTTCCATGCAGCTACCAGAAAATTTAAACTGATATTTGCATTCTATTTTTATTGCACAGTGCTGGGCTGGAGAGTTATGCAGTGTCAGATCCTGAAGAGCCCTAAAAGTCACCATAAGGAGTTTGAATGATGCACAAAGTAAACGGGAATGATAGGACCAGACTGATGTGTTGGGATTTCAGAGGGTTAATAAATATCTCCTGTTTTCCTGAGTTCTGAATCAATTGAGAGTCAGAGGCAAAAGTCAGACAGATGGAAATAAACATGCTAGTTTTATTACTAGCAATAGCTGGATTCGAGAATAAAACTTTAGATCTATAGCTGCAATGGGCTTGCTAACCATTCACCAAAGAATTAAATTCACCCACTTAGAGACTGACAACCATGGGATCCCTCTACGTGGTGTGCGAATGGATGTTCTCTGTGGACAGAAAGATCCCGAAGAGTAGAGAGAGGAGTATGGGCTGAAATGAATATGCCCCGCGCCTTCTCCTACACTCCCCAACAAGGTATTCCATTCTCCCTTCTTCTCTGAGGAAGTGTGAGGGGAGGAGACAGGGACCAAGAGAAGCCTGGAGTTGGGATAAACCCAGCGGTCCAATGTTGCTCTTAGAGGTTTTCCAATGATACCGTATTAGTTGTCCATTTGCTGTAACAAATAGTCACATACTTAGTGGCTTAAAACAATGGCTTCCTCTTATCTTACGGCTCTGTAGGCCAGAAGTCTGGGTTGGGTCAGCTGCTTTCTCTGCTCTGGGTTTCGGAAAGCTGAAATCAAGGTGTCAGCTGGACCAAGTCTTTGTCTGGAAGCTTAGGAAGGATCCATTTCCAAGACCAGTCAAGTTGTGGACGTAATACAGTTCCTTGCCGTTGTAGGATGGAGGTGCCCATTTCCTCACTGGCTGTCAGCTGGGGCCACCAGTAGCTCTTATAAGCCCCTCTCCAGTCCTTGCACGTGGACCCCTACAACTCAGAGCCAGTGACAGCGCATCAAATCCTTCTCACACTTGGAATCTCTGTGACCATCTCTTTTACATGATCTCTTCTGACTTTTTCTGGTCAGAGGGAGCTCTCTTCTTTTAAGGGCTCCTGTGATTAGACTGCTCCCACTGGAATAATCCAGGATAATCTCCCTGTCTTAAGGTCCATAACCATGACCACATCTGAAAAGTTCCTTCCGCCATGTGAGGTAACACATTCACAGAACTGTGGGACTCGGGTATGGACATCTTCTGGAGGAGCCATCACCCTCCCTACTGTAGATATTATGTGAAGTATAGAGATATCCCATATTTGAATGTACACTTCTTCTTATTATTAATTTCTTGGGAATTAATAAAAATTCAAAGTTATTTTCCTTGCTTTGATGTCCTCCTTTATAAAACGGGAAAAATACAGAAGGCTTCGTCATGAGGCTGTTGCAATATGTGCCTGACGTGTCCGACGGTTGCAATAACTCCAGGCACATGATAAGTGCTCAGTAAGTGTAAGCCATTACTTTATAGAGAACAGTGACCCGCTAGTTGACAGGCCACCAAGACCCGCACAAATGTTAAAATTAAAATCCTGCAGAGCTCAGACTGACACCTAAGGCCTCAGAGCCTGGAATCTGGTCCCCACCACAGATGTCAGTCTCCGCCTGTTATTGTGTTTCTCACATGCCTAGCATTGCCTAGTTGTCAAGGTTCTCGGGCCATGTGCCATGTTTTTGCCATCTTCAAGAACCAACTGAATTAGGCTGGCATCCTGTTTGGGGAGAGTACACGTTTCTGCATTTGTCAATCAGATTGTAGGTGATTGCTAAGTAGAGGGGTGATGTTAGGATGCTACTGAAGGCAATTTGATTCAGATGCAACTTTTCCTATCACAACAATTTTGCACCACCAAACCAGCAATAATAACAGCCGAATGCAGTTACACCTGCCTGCTGAGAGCAGCCCCTGAAGCCTGAAGGAGAATACCGAATGGTACACGTTGCCCATTTACACTGGTTTTTCCCTGGGTGCACCTTGGCCCTGGGTCCCGCCTACGTGGGAGCCCATGTTGTGAGACTCTCCCTAATGAGTCCCAAAGCAGCACAGGACCAGGAAGAGCTGGGGCCGCCTTGCACAGCTGGGCCCTGCTTCTGAAGCTACACGTACTGAGCCCACATCTTCAGCAGCCTTGGCCCTCCTCTCACCTCGATCTGTCAGAGTCCCTTCACCCCCTTTGTTAAAGACTGTATTTACTTGAGTATTTCTTAATTTAATAAACATTCAAAATATCCTATCAGCTGTGTAAGTGATTTTTAAGGATTTGTATTGTTTTCTTTGATGCTCTGGTTACAAAATTACCTAGGTTTAGATGGCGTGTCCTGGACCCTATTGTTCCCATAAGTCATGTCCTGCCTCATCCCCCAGTTTTTTAGAATTCAAGTTCCCAGGATCATATATGCAGTGTTTTGGCAGTTTGAATGGTTTATTCAAAGTGTTTGCTGCCCCTCCCGACTAGTCCTGACGCTCGGGGCCCTCTGATGCCCCTTCCTATGGGACGAGACGTGTATATCTCCATGGATTCGAGGCTTGGCCGTGTGACTTGCTTTGGCCAATGAAATGTGAGAGGAAGTGCCATAAATCACATCCGGGTAGGAACTTTAAGAGCCATCCCGTGGTTCTGCCATTGCTCCTTTCACTCTCTTCTGACCTGAAGAACAGTCTAGGTCAGCGAAGTTGCCTCAGCACGAATGGAGAGAACATGGAGACGAGCTGCCGCCAGCCCGCAAACAGCTGTGTCACGTGACTGGGCGTGACCTTTTCTGTTCGTAAGCCACTGAGGCTTGGGGCTATTTGTTACCACGGCGGACTAGGAAAGCTGGCTGATGCACACATTTCACCAGGAATTCATGTGATTACTCAGTCCCGGCATAATCAGGATTGGGTAGGTTTTGTGGTAGAGATGATGCTGTTGGTTCACCACGCTGACTGGTCTTCCTGGGCACACAGGAAGACAGCACTCCCCCTCCCCAAGCGGTAAGGTTGCATCCAAGGGACTGAGGTCTGGCCAGAGAATATGAGTAGAACTGGTGTAAGCCATTGCATTGGCCATCTTGGGCTGCCATAACAAAGCACCACAGACGGGGCTGGGGGCCTAAACAACAAAAATGTGTTTTCTCACAGTTATGGAGGCTGCAAGTCCAAGATCAAAGTGTTGGCAGGTTGGTTCCTTCTGAGGCCTCTCTCCTTGGCATGCAGATGGCCATCTTCTCCCTGTGTTCTCACATGGTCGTCCCTCTGTGTGTGTCTATGTCCCAATCTCCTCTTATAAGGACCCCAGTCAGATTGGATTAGGGTGCACCCTGATGACCTCATTTTAACTTAATCACTTTAACTCTTTGAAGGTTCTATCTCAAATACAGTCACATTCTGAGATAGTAGGGGTCAGGACTTCAGCATATGAAAGTTCACCATATGAATCTGGGGGAAGACAATTCAGCCCATAATAGCCACTTTCTGCCTTGACTCTTATAATAGCTTGGTTGATCATTCAGTCCTGGCTTCCATTGCTGTAGAAATTTTGGAGAGCACTGTTACCCTGGTGTGGCTGTAAGATGAAGAAGGATGCAGGGCATGCACGGTTTTGTATATATAAGTCTCTATTGGGTTAAGTGACTGCGATTTTCTGTTTGTTACTTCAGCTTAGCTTAGCCTACCTGACTTACAGAGACATACACATCTGTAACTCAAGAGCTGCCTGGGTAGAAATACAGACCTGGGTTTCTTCAGTAATATAAATAGAAATGAAAGCCATGAAAGTAGACGGAATTATCCATCCAAGGATCGTTGCTGCAGAAGTGAGGGGAAGATGGTATTTTGAAAAGGAGCCAGTGTTCAAGAGTGCCAAGCTCTGTGTGAGCAAGGCTGAGAATGGGGCAGCAGTCTCCACTAGATTAATGTTTTGGCAAGTACAGTTTCAGCGGAGAGACAAGAGCAGCCAGATTTCAGATGTTTAAGCTGTGATTGGGAGGCTGAGAAGAAGACAGAATAGTGTAGGCAACTCTTGAAAAAAGAGTGATAGCGGATGGCAGATACTTATGGTAGCAGCTGGAAAAAATGTGGGGTCCAGGGAATTTCATTCAAGATGAAACATTCTCACCTCATGGTTAAATGCTGATGAGAAATGGCTTGATTAAAAACAAGTAAGAGTAGGACTAATTAGGGATTAAAGTCCTTGAGAAAGTGTAAGGAGAGAGAAAATAAAAGCCAGAGAACGTGTAGAGGGATTAACTTTAACCCGATGAATAGTCACTTCTTTCAATGAATTAAGAGCAGGAACAAAGGGCGAAGAGGATGTAGGGCATTGGAGGGAGTGAGAGAGAGGGGGCTGATGAGGAATGGAGGAGTTGGGAGTGGGTGGGGGTGGGAGGGAAGGGGCTGATGAGGAATGGGGAGGTGGGTGTTGGAGAGGGTTGGAAGGAAGGGACTGATGAGGAATGGGGAGTTGGGAGTGGGCAGGGGTGGGAGAGAGGGGCTGATGAGGAATGGGGAGGTGGGTGTTGGAGGGTGGGAGGGAAGGGGCTGATGAGGAATGGGGGAGGTGGATATTGGAGGGGGTGGGAGGGAAGGGGCTGATGAGGAATGGGGAGGTGGGTGTTGGAGGGAGTGGGAGGGAAGGGGCTGATGAGGAATGGGGAGTTGGGAGTGGGCGGGGTGGGAGAGAGGGGCTGATGAGGAATGGGGGAGGTGGGTGTTGGAGGGTGGGAGGGAAGGGGCTGATGAGGAATGGGGAGGTGGGAGTGGGTGGGGGTGGGAGACAGGGGCTGATGAAGAATGGGGAGGTTGGTGTTGGAGGGGTGGGAGAGAGGGGCTGATGAGGAATGGGGAGGTGGGTCTTGGGGAGTGGGAGAGAGGGGCCTGATGAGGAATGGGGAGGTGGGTGTTGGAGGGGGTGGGAAGGAAGGGGCTGATGAGGAATGGGGAGGTGGGTGTTGGAGGGGAAGTAACAAATCACTGTGATGCCAAGATTTTGGATGGGTCTCCCTGGTATCCAAGTATGTGCGCTGGGTTCAGACGAGGAAGGGGAAGCAGTGGCTCACCAAACAACTTACCGCGTGTCACATTGTGAGTAAGGGGTGATTTTGGCTTCCAAACCAGGCCTCTATGCCTCTAAAACACAACTTTGTTCCTAACACTCAGAGGCAGACAGAAGTCAGGAGCACGAGGCCACCCCTGGACAGAACGGCTCCGTCTGCTCCTGCAGCCTTCACCCACCCAAGGTTGAGACCCACCTACTGCACCTCGGTCAACCCTCTTCCTGCCCTCCCTTTCCCATCCCCATTGCCGCCACCCTGGTCCTTCCGCTCAGCCTCTGGCACTTTGAACACTGCACTGAGTAGGATGTGGAAGGGGATCTACTGGAGAAATAAAGGAGGAAGAATGGATGTGAACCAGGGGGACAAGTCGGTTATTGACACTAAAAGAACTATGTGTGCCCCATAAACTGCCTAAGATTGCCCCCACTGCCTCTCTTTCCTTCTTCTCTCACCCCCTTCCAGATTGACAAATGTGCTGTTAGGATAAATATGTGCCACAAATGCATCTAATGAACAGGAATCTTTACTCGGTTTTGTTCGAGATGGCTGTTATGAACTGAATGTTTGTGTGCCCCAAAAATTCATACATCAAAGCCCTAATCCCCAATGTGGTGGTAATTGAAGATGGGGCCTTTGGCAGGTGATTAGGTTTAGATGAGATCACGAGGGTGTAGCCCCCATGATGGGATTAGTGCTCTTAAAAGGAGAGAGAGCAGGACTCAGTGAGAAGACAGCCATGTGCAAACCAGGAGGAGAGACCTCACCAGTACCACCCCCTGCTGGCACCCTGATCTCAGACTTCCAGCCTCTAGAAACATGAGAAATAAAAGTCTGTTGTTTAAGACACCCAGTCCTTGGAATTTGTTATGGTATTTTGTTATTTTGTTATGGTAGCTCAAACTGACTAACATCATAGCTTGTAAATTAAAAATACTACTAAACCTGAAGCAAGAAAACTCCAAGTGTCTAATTACATCTTTATTATTTTTATCATCATTGGTGGTATTTGGATTAAGATGTTACTAGTGTTATTTTTCCATTCATTCTATTTTTCTATATCCTGCAAATATTCTATCATAAACATGCAATTTTTAATTACAAAGAAGCAAATAGTTTTTATTTATTGTATTATAAGTTAGAAAGCGGAGGAAGATTTATCTACACGAGGCATCTAGAATGAGATTGCCTCTGAAATTGAGCACAAATTTTAGGGCTAAATATTTTGGTAGCTAAGCCCAAAGGGTAGATGTTCATGTAACAAAGAATTTGTCTGATCACGGAATGCATAAAAATACCGCTAGAGAGAAACTTGGAGCTGCCTTCTGGAAGGAATCCACATAAATCATGATGTAAGAGACAAGGGTTAACATAACAGGTAATGTCTGATGATTGCTGTGGGGAGGAAATAAAAATATTTTTGAAATGGGCATTGCGTATATTTCCCTTTGATGGGAGTTGAGGAGACAGTGTTGTATTGTGCCTGCATCAGGACCTTTCCCACAAATTATAAATGTCTTTATAGGCTTCATGTAAAATGTTTTCTAAAGGTCTAACTTTATCCACAGGTGAGCTGTGAGAAACTAGAAGAATGAGTGGTTAACTCAGACGATCTCTCTAAAAACATCAAAAGCCCCAGGTGAGTAATTTTTAGAGAGAATGCTATAGATATTGCAGGCAGAAAATTCTGGAAATTGGCCAAATAGGAGGCAAGCTCCTTGTGCCAGACTCCATGTGAATAAAGCTGGACAATCAGAGCACTCAAGTCTTTTCAATTTGTTCCCCAGAGTCTGTTGAAAGGATTCATGGCACAAAGCCATGACTTTGGATTCATCCATGCAGGGGACCCACAGGTACATTCATCGAGGATGCAGGTCCGTGTGCCCCAGGTGGGTCTCTCGGGAACCTGCTTCCTGAGCAGTATGTTCTATGTTCTGGCCTCAGTTGGGATTGCTCAGAAGCTGACCTCCCAGCATGAAGGGGATCCGCATGGCTGGCCCAGCCCAATCTGTACCCAAATCATTCTGCTGAAAAAAGACTACTCTTGGGCTTGAATGAACGTAATTTTCTTGAAGGACTATGGAGCTAAGATTTAGGGATCAGTGAGGAGAACTTGTGTTTCCTCCCAGACTAGAGGAAGGCAGTTTGTGCAGTAATGAAAGCAGGAGCCCTAGGTTCATCAGAATTGAGTCTGTCATTCTAACTCTTCTTTTTCAACTGTGTGGCTTCAGGCAAGTGTCTTCAATGGCTTTTCTTCAAGTTTCCTAAGAAGTAAAACATGAATGACAGTAACACAACAATGGGAGGATGGGATGATTCCATGAGAAAAAGATGCAAACTCCCAGCGCAGTGCCTGCACAGAAGAATGCTAGCATGTTTTTACTATTGCGTGAGAAGAGAGAATTCCAACAATGGATACCTGGGCCCTCACATTCACCCGTGCAAAATGGCCCCAGTAGAAGCCATTTCCAAAGAAGCGGTTGAAAAACCAAATAGGTTCAAAAAAGTTTTGGAGAAGTCAACCTCCATTTGATTTATTAGTGAGAGATTTGGGCCATTAGAAACATGGGGCTGTTCTTTGAGTCTCTGTTAGTCGAGTACTTGGATTTAATTCATGTGGGTGATGATGGCATTTGAAGAGGCTTGCAGACAGATCCCTAGAGCCATGAGAGAATTCCTGTTCTTCTGGGACTCCCAGTGAGCACCTTTTCCAGAGCCCAGAGACTCAACTCCCACCCTTCCAGGTCTGAGGGACACAGGACATCTGGAGACAGTCAACACTCCCGGCAAATCCATGCTTGCTCTCCAAAATGGTAAACTTTGGTCAGAACAGGTTAAGCCAGAAGCTGAAAGTTTATTTCTTCTTCACCTCTAGCCAGGGAAGTTAGGAGAGGATGGCAAATTTGAGGAAAATGAAAGGAGAAAGTGAATCCTCTTCTGACAGGATGCAGAAGAAGGATGTGCAAAGGAAAAGATTTATTTCCTCAAGTAA
This sequence comes from Ceratotherium simum simum, assembly GCF_057802395.1. Classification (NCBI taxonomy): domain Eukaryota; kingdom Metazoa; phylum Chordata; class Mammalia; order Perissodactyla; family Rhinocerotidae; genus Ceratotherium; species Ceratotherium simum. Next base: position 47,456,899 of record NC_141921.1, on the reverse strand, counting down.
ACATAACCCAGAGGGTTTTTCTTATAGGTCATATTCATTTACCAGTGCTGAGAAAATCATTCCCTGTCATTGTCCTCACACTGTTAAGTCACTTTCAGAACTTCTTTATCAAGACCAGATAAGGATCAGGAAAAATGAGCAGGAGAAAACACAGGATCCTTTTCCTCCTAAGTCTGGGAAGTCCTAATCTTCATATGAATGGCTTAAATAACCCAGCTAATGAGCTCATTCTTAATTTGCTACAACAATGGCAGTTTCCACCAGCTTTTTATCAAACCTGAGATGAGACTCATCACAAGATGGTGAATGGTCTCTCTTCCATTATTTTTATCAGCACCACTGATTTATTTATTACTTAAAGGCACCACTGTTTCTATACTTTCTCTAGGAGGAGGGAGAGTGAAGGCAGGGAAACTTTCCACCAGTGGATTTGATCAGATTTCTTAGTGTCTCTTTTCTTCATTTCAGCTGACGCCCTCTTAATCAATTAGCAACGCCAGCCTCCCTACTGACATCCGCACCCACAGTGGCAAAAATATCTCAGCCTCTCCTTGAAAGGTTCTTGATCAAAAAATATTTTTGGCTATCTTTCTTGTTTTCTATATTCAAGTTGTCTTATTTTAAAAACCCAAAACCCGAAGATGATGATAGTAACAGCAGAGATAAGATGACACCAATGGGAATTAACTCTTCAACTTCCCCAAAATGAAACTCTTTCTCCGTCTTTACCTCTTGCTTTGAATAGTCTTGAGAAAGGGGGCCCATTCACTGACCTATGATTTCCCAAAATTCTAAAGATCAAGGCAACAAAATCTGGCCAAGGTGGTGTCTATTAGTTGCACTCAGAGAATAAACATAAAATTCATGATTTCCACTCTGGATGAGTTCCTGTCTGTACAGCGGAGAGCCCTCTAACCCTTGGAGCTTCTTCCCGCGGTCTCCCATTCAAGGTCTAGGGGAAAAGGATCTAGACCAGCTAGACACTATTTGGATGGAAAAGTATACATCTTCATCTACATCCAGTCATTAAAACTATGGCTTGGTAGAGACTTTCTCCCATTATTCCTTGACTACCCTCTCCCTGCACCATCGTTATTTACATTCCACATCTTTTACTATTTCGAGGTGGTGTTCATGGTGCTTCTCTACTGTCTGGAGAGCTGTCAGAGCATCCAATGAATAATAGTGTGTTGTTCTGCAAAAAAACCAAGTCTCATCCAATATAACTCTGTTTGTTATATTAATTTGAGCAGCCCCTGACTATGAAGAGAAAGAGCTTTCCTTCACTTCTGTCAATCTGGCTCATTATTCCCTTCAAGACTGGCCTGATCTCAGCACTCAGGAAGCCCTCCCTGATTTATTTTGCCTTCACCTTCCACAACTCTTTTATACACCCCCCACCTCCACCTCACATTTAACTTGCTTAGACCAATAATTCACAATTGGGATACTCATCAGAATCATCTAAGGGCTTGGACAGTCTGTGCATGGAGGATCCTGGAGCCAAGACCAGAGACTTGGATCAATGTGGGCAGGGATGTGGCTCAGGCATCTGAATTTTTTAAACTTTCCCCAAGATTCCACCACCTGGCAGGGACAACACCCCCACAGCTGTGTGTGTTGTGCACTGGGATCACCACCTCCAGGAATTCTGATTCACTTGGTCTTGGGTGGGGCCTATGTATAGGGGCTACTAAAATTTTCCCAGGTGATTCTGCTGCAGAGGTTGGTGGAGAGCCATCAACTTGGACTTTATCAATTGTGCAACTGGATGTTAACGGAGCATATGGTGCCATCAACAGGCTTGCTTCCCTCTTCCTAAGAAGGTTGGAGTCCTGGAGACAGCAAGGACTGGAAATTGTAGGGGAGAAAAAAACTTTTTCTCTCTACCCTTCTAGGTTCTCCAGCTGGGGCCCCATAAATTAGACCACAAAAGACAGAGTAATAAGAGAAAAACAAACAGAAGTTTAACAATATGTGCATCACACATAGACATGGGAGAATCCAATGATGAGCAACCCAAAAGGGTGGTTAGAACTTGGGCTTATGTAAAATCTCAGCAATAGAAGAATAAATCTGTAGAGAAGAGACAAGACAAAGGAAAAGGACTTTGTTTCTAGGGCAGTAAATTGCAGGAAGGTAAACACATGGGGGAACTAATGGAAGATAAGGGCTAGTGAGGTTTGTTGCGTAGGTTCCTCTGGTGCTGATCAGCGTCTAGGGTTGTCTCCACTGATTAACTTCTGTCCCTCCTGGTTGGGGGGAGGGGGACACCCTCACAAATTTATGTTCTGCTTCTAGGCAGATAGGGGGAGGGCAGAGAGTTTTCTTCTGTCTGCTTCTTCTCAATTGTCTTCAGCTCAAAATAGTCCTTATGACAAAGTGGGTCTGGCATGTTCCACTCCCCTTCAACACTTCGACTTGTTCATTTTTATCCCTCCAAAATCCCAACACTGTACACAGTGGAATGTCCAAACCCATCTGACATTCATCTCCCCAGGGCCAGATCCAGGTTTAAAGGGCTCTTGTGCTTATTCAAATTGGGGAGGAGCCCCCTTTACGAAAAAGATTTCCACACTATAGATAGAAATTTAGATTTCGGGGCTCTAAAATGGTGCTAAAACTCAAGCTTCCTTAGGTTCATGGCAAATGCAGATCTGCTGCCCCCCAGGTGGGTTGCTGATATTTCTAACAGCTTTTGGGTATGTCTGCAAACAGACCTCCTTATTTTGATATGTCTATTGTGTTAGAGCCACGACCATGTTCTCCACCTTTAGGGGTCATTCTCAACTTTGGCATTGTACTGGGAGATATTTCTTCCCACGTCACAAGCAGAGGAAAGCTCGAGAGAAAAGGTCATTTCTTCCCCCCGAGGATGCACCCAGCTCGGCGAGAGGCATCAGCCTTAATATATGGAATGCATTTTGCCAAGACCGTGACAGTCATTAGAAATGGGCCTTTGGTGTCATTACCCCAGAGTCATCCTGGTGAAGTATGTGTCCTCTGAGTAGACAGAAACATCAGAGTGCCCTGAGCTGAGTTGGTCAGCCGAAAATACTGGAGTGCTTTATCCTTGGAAGGAAATTAAGCCATTTATTGGAGGACAGAAGTTCAGTGTAATAGTTAAAGCAATCTGACATTTCCATAAATTAATAAAATGTGTATGGTTGGCATAATTCAATGCGTAAAAGCATTGATCTCTTCTCCCTGAGGCCCAGAAGGAGAATTCCGGGCATTGGGAAGAGATAGGACCTCAGGGCCAACGACATTAGATGAGTGTCAAGGGACGGATGATAAGCTTGACTGATCAGGAACCCCTCACGTGTGCACAGCTCGCAAACCTGCACACACTCACACACACACACACACACACACACACTCACCTTCAGGATTCAGCTCAGATCTGAGCTAACTCCAGTTCTATCTCAGGCTCCTCTCCGTTCTGAGCTGTGAGCTCCGGAGGGCAGGCACCATTTGTGTGAATCCTTCAATTCCCAGCTCTTAACAAAGAGCCTGGAGCAGATTAAGTACTTAAGAAGTGCCTACCTCATGAATGAATGAGTGTGAATGAACAGTCAAGCGTGTCTTGACATCCCTCTTACAGCCACAAATACTCAGGTTTATTGACCGTCCATGAGTGAGCCTGTCATCTGTTTAATTGTTTATTCTCCCAGATGACCCCACGTAGGGCCGCAGACCCCTGTTCCCTGGGAGGCCTGGTGGGTCTGAATGACGGTTCTCAGGCACTAACTGTGTGTCCTTGGGCAACACTCTGCATCCTCCCTGCGTCTATTTCCTTACCTATAAAATGAGGATGATAACAGTACCCACTTTATAGGGATTAAATGAGACAATAATCTTTAAAACCCTCGGTTCGGTGCCTTCCCACAACAAGCATTCAATAAAGGCCAGCTGTTAGTGTTTTTGCTCTTGTAAAAAGAGATGAGGTCAAATTACCACATTAATTCAGGACATTTTGCTTTTTCTTCATCCCTGTCCCTAGAGTTCATAGACAACATTTTTGCGGTGAATTTAGTTTTAATGAGGGTAAGAATAGCATGATTATAGCCTCAACTCTCTGAAAGAAGTCCCAAGCAACAAGCAAACTTAAGACTCCCCAAGGAGAAGCCTGGATGAGGACTAAAAGCAAATGGTACGTCCAAACCCAGCCCAAGTAAAACAGATTACAGTCAGGTCTTCAACAAGCCCATGAGCGAATTATCCCCTGACTCTGCTCCACTGTTTAATTAAGGTAAGGCAGCCAACACAGCCCAGTACAAACAAACCATTTTAATGAGGGAACACAACAAAATTAATGATGCTGACAGGTAGCAAAGTATCTCCATTTGTTTTTCTTGGGTGTAGGCACAATTGGATGTTGAATTAGGTCAAGGGCTGAGTTGGCAGGGGCAGTGAGTGCTGTGCCTGCTCTGGATGCAAACCACCCTAGGCCTCTTAGAAGCTGCCCTAAAGCCACAGTGGGGTTCTCTGCTGGCTCCCAGCCCTCTATGCTCCTGTCCTGGTGAGGCACCTATGCCCCCCGTAGGATGGCTTTGCCTGGGGTGAGGACTTTTGCTTCTGTTCCGTAATCCAAGACCTTCTCCTGCTGCCAGGAACATGGGAGAGGAATTGACCTACAAAAGTGTTTCTTCTGGGCTGGCCCCGTGGCTCAGCAGTTAAGTGCGCGTGCTCCGCTGCTGGCGGCCTGGGTTCGGATCCCAGGCGCACACGGACGCACCGCTTCTCCGGCCATGCTGAGGCCGCGTCCCACATACAGCAACTAGAAGGATGTGCAGCTATGACATACAACAATCTGCTGGGGCTTTGGGGGGGAAAAATAAATAAATAAATAAAATCTTTCAAAAAAAAAAAAAAGTGTGTCTTCTACCACGCGGAGACCTGCTGAAATCCATCCTCATGAGACACAGGTGGTGGTGAGAGGAGCACTTCCAGATGAGTTTGAGCAGAATAAGATGGAAAACGACCGTTCACAGGTTTAGCTTCACGGACAGAATGTGACTTCTAGTACCCAGCTTGTCAGCAAATATCAGAAGACTCAGGCTTCTCCTTTATCCCCCAGTGATCCCCCCAAACCAGCAGTTTTCCTAGGTGGGGTTTGCCCAAACACAGGAGCCTTCCCAGGTGATATTTAGAGACAGCAGGTGGGGGCACAGAGGACTGGAGAGCACAGCACCGTGTCAGGAGGGAATTCTCTCCTCTCTCTCAACCCTCTGGATGACATCGAGCGGGCTGTTCGGCCTGGTGCTGGTTCGGGGTAACAACCTCTGTGTCTCATGTGGGCAGAGAGAGCAGGTCTGATGCTCGGCGCCTTCAGCGGGCAGTCAGAAAAACCTAGAATTCAATGCCTGTTTTCTTTTCCTTTTGTATTTACTTTTATGGCTCATTTTACTTAATTCTGTTTAAGCTTGAAATATAATTTCTTTTTCAAAGGAGGTCGTTCAGTTAGAAAACATGGCTTGATCTAAATGCAACATAAACTACCTAATAGCACAGGTGATTGGGAGGGACCGACTTGAGGGTCACAGTCCTGGCAGTGGGTCTGGTGCCTGGCTCGGCATTGCCCTTGGCAACCCAAGGAGCTGCCGGAGGCTGTGGAAGGTCAGTGGGTGAGTGTGACCAGCAAGGCCCCAGACCATACCCTCCCGTCTCCGCTGCACATCAGCTTCTGTGTAAATTTCCTGGGAAGAAAGGGCTCCTTTGCCACCACTGATAGCTGTGCCGAGTGTTGTGGGACCAGAAAAGCGAAACTAGCAGGGCTTCCACAGGGCGCTGCTCTCTGGGCACGAGGATGGGCGTCCATTGTAGGAGCTTGGATCTAAGGACTTTCTCTAGAGGAAGACGGGCTCAGCCTTGATGATGCCAGGGAAAGAGAGGCAGGCGCCACCGGGGAGCTGCTTAACACTGTGTCCTCCACGTGGCACAGAGGTCAGCAGGGAGCAACATGAGGGTGTGTAGAGTCAGAGTGTCCCGGGCTCCTCTTTGAAACCAAGGTCACCAGCTACATGACCTTGGACTCAGGCAGCCACTCACCCCTCTAGCACGACTTTTATCATCTGCAAAATGGGATGAAAGCTGTTCGCTGTGCTGCATCATTTAATGAATAGCAATTAATGTTGATGGACAGCAGCACCACTTATTGGGGGTCCAGTAATAGGAGCTATTATTCCTACAGTCAGACTGCAGAAGGCATCCATCTCCTTGACTCTACTCTCTCCTGTTGGGTTTCAGGTTCAAGGGCATCCACAGCTGGACGTGATTTCCAACAGTGAGGCAAGACTATTGCTTCCAGGCCAACCTGTGTCTCCAATAGAAGCCAAACCAACGATGCGGCGGCTCATTTGAGTTTCCCTCTGTGTATTCAATTGCAAGTCCCTGTCCCAGCATTTTCTTTCATTGTGTGTTTAGTGGAATCTGTGTTCATTAAGTGTGTTGTCATCACCTGCCATTTGAGGTTGATTCAGCCATTAGCAGCTCCTCTGTTTCTATAAATATTTAAACCACCGATACTTGGTAATCACCTTGGTATAAAATTCCAAGTCGATTCACTCTGGTTATTAAAAAGTCAGCTCAATCTTTAGTGGTGAAGTGCTTTCTGCTGCTAGGAGACGAAATGTGAGTAAGCGGATTTGAATGTACATAGGAGGTTTTTCTTTCTTTCGTTTCATCTCAAGTCAAATGAATCATTCGCTCGCCTGCAGCTCACACAGTGTCCCGTGTCTTCATGCAAGGCTGCTTTCAGCCGAACTGGGGAACAATTCCACGTTGTTTACTGTGTCTCCTTGGCTACATCTGCTGACTCATCTCAATTCTCAGGCCTCGTTGTGACTCCTCTGAGGAGGAGGGAACACCCTCGTTGACCATGCCGGCCATCATTTTACCTGCTTGGATGGCAGATGGAGCCTTCTGGAAGTGTGTCTGAAATGACAGTGACTTCTTGCCAGGTGGTCAGTGTATCTTTCTGGCCAAGCAAAAGTACAGGAGATGTTTTTTCTTAGCAAACGTCCAACCCAGACCCCTGGGTCGGGGGTGGCAGATCATCCTCATCTGGACTAGCGTCTCCCCACAGCAGCATCACTAATTACCCCCAGCCCTCTTACCCAGTGGTCAAGGATTAGGCCTCGAGGTCTTTCCCAGGGCTACATCCCAGGCAGTCACCGCCAGGTAATGGCATACATGATGAAATCTGTTTGTGGTCCTGGACCTTAACTACGTTTCTTTAATTAGAACGGGACATCTTTTCTCTATAAAGAAGATATCCTTCTACATCCGATCGGGGGATTCTCATAAATTTGCAGTCAATGTTTACATTAACTCCCCAAATCCCCCTAGTGAGTCTGGCTGGCATTTGGAACCAACATCCCAGTGAGTCTGCTTGCCCAGGACAGAGCTTCCGGATAAAGGCGGTGAGTTGCTCAGGGTCACAGGGATTTACATAAGAGCTGGGTGAGAATCACACCTTCTATATCCGTACCGGCTGCTCTTTCAATCACAGCTTTTAAAACTTTGCCAAATGCACATACCATTTCTTACTGCTCTGAAATGACTCCATACAGCTTAGAGAAGACATTTGGCAGGAGCTGTTTATGAACATCTGGGGGTCACCCTGCGCCTTCTGTCTCCTGGAATCCTCACACCCATTGCCCGGCCTTGCCAGTGGCAGATTTGCTACGAGTCACGAGTGTTTACTGCCTTGGCCCCTATTGAAAGAGCTTGTTTTTAATCTCATTTCCTAACAGTAGGATTTATGCAAATGGCGTTGGTCCTTCTGTTCTGAAGCACAAACCTCTGAGAGTGTGTGGCATGGTGTCTCTGCCTGCCCCTCAGCTTCCGCCCTCTGATTCCGGCTGTAGCAGAGGCTTCATGGGGCATCAGAGATGCTCTTTGTGGGCTGGGCCTGGGCCCTGGACACACGGCCGGGCTCGGAGGGGACCACTTACCCAGCTGCAGTCCATCTGCGGGGGGAGGGTGTTATGGACATGGTAGAACATTCCAAGGCACACCCAGTCTACTGGCTTTTTCAGAAGGATTCTTACACAGAATGCTAGTGGTCTGTCGACCTTCATTGTGTGCTTGTCCGAGTCAGCTCAGGCTGGCATACAAAATACCACAGACCTGGCAGCTTAAACAACAGACATTTATTTCTCCCAGTTCTGGAGGCTGGAGGTCCCAGATCAAGGTGCCTGCAGATTTGGGTCCTGGTAAGGACTCTCTTCCTGGCTGGTAGATGCCGCCTTCTCACTGTGTCCTCACAGGGCAGAGAGAGCGAGCCCTGGTCTCTTCCTCTTCTTATAAGGACACCAGTCCCATCATAAGGCCCCACCCTCATGACCTCATCTAGTCTTAATCACCTCCCAAGGCGCCACCTCCAAACACCACTGTGTTGGAGGCTGGGGCTTCAACACAGGAGTCTGGGGGAGGACGCAAACATTCAGTCCATAACCGTGCTCCATCAGTGCCTCCAGAAAATGCTGGCATCATCGAGTGAAGGTGAAGGAGAGGGCATTGCTTAGATCGGTGCTTCTGAATTTGGGGAGCACGTTAGGAATTCTGATTTAGTGGGTCTGGTGTGGTCTGTGTGTGGCCGGGGGATTAGGAGTTTTAAGACCATTCCGGGTGATTCCAAGGTGCAGCCAAGGTTGCTAGACACAGGGTAACCTCACTCTTCATGCACCTGCATCTTGTAATCCCTGGTCCCACCAGGAGAGGACTTCTGGCTGTAGGAGGATAATGATGCTAACTGACATTTTTCAGAACTCCTCAAAACGGACAGTACTTTTTCACACGTTAGCGATGTTAGTCCCGGCAATAAGGCCCCGAGGGAGGAGTCAGCACAGCTATTTCCCACCTTTCAAGACGAGACAAGGAGGCCTGGGGTGCACCGCCAGCCAGTGACCTGCACCCAGGCCTCACTTCACTTACGTCTTTAGCCCCCATGTCACTCTGCTTCTCCCAGGCCTCTTTGGAACAAATGCAGAATCTTGAATGTTCCCCCTCAATCAAAAACAAGAGGAAGAAGAGTTCAACCAAGAAACCTCAGAAATTTGGGAAGCTGGGAGGTGCTCCGTCATTTGGAGAGTGACACAAATCCTGGTAACTTTCTACCCGGCCTCTAAGGAGGAGTGGTGGTGGGGGGCTGTGTTGAGTGACCGACATGTCACTGGGCCCTCTCACTTGACCTGGGCTGTGGGTCAGGGCAGGGGGCGGTTCTGCATTCCATATCCCAGGTGTTCAGTAGGCACAACTTTCAGAGCCTGTCGCTTTGCCAGCTCAGGCTGTGGGTGCCGGCACCTGCCGGCCTGAGAACGCCCCAGGAGGCAAAGCTATAGACGGGGGGCGGGCTGCAACCCGCAGGACAATGCGGGCCTCTCTCTGGGCACCACGGCTCTAGTGAAGCATGGAGACCAGCGTCCCAGCAAAACAATGGCCAACCTGGTACGCAGAGAGTTTCCAGTTCATTTCCCCACATTATCCCCAGTCAGTGGATAAACAAAAAAGTAATCAGAGCTCTTGTGGTGTTTTAATTGGCATTGGCTGTGTTCTAATTAGTAAAAGAAAGAGGAGGAGGGAGGTCAGAAGGAACTCTTCTCTTCTGCCTCCTTCTCCTGGAGCATTTCCACGCCTCCCCGGGAAGGGGGCGGCAACATTTTATTGATTATATGATCATTCATTTGCAATCAGCTTCTCCTCTTGAATCTAAGTCAGGGCACCAGGTTAACATCTTCCGTCTTGGAAAATAGCATTTGTTGGTTAAATGAATGCGAGGCTCTGTTGCTTAGCACCATGTTCGAGTCCAGAGCAAGGTAATTTTCAGATTTAAAGCAAGTCTGTCTTAGATGAGAGGCAGGCAGGGGGCGTGGGGGCACAGGTTCCCGGAGGAGACAGTGCTGCTCACATCCCAAACCCACCTGCAAGTGGCTGTGAGATCTGGGACAAACTGTCAGCCTGTGATGAGGCTGTAAGACTAGATTCACAGGGCAGGAGCTGGAGTGGACCCATTGTTAGAATCGGGTGGGGGTGTCATTGGAAAGGTCTGTGTCATTTTAAAAAGTTAATTCATACAAGGGGGCTCCAAAACTGCAAAAGTTTTCCAACAAAAGGAAACCTCTCGGGAAAAATAAGTGAATTCAATATTTCCATTGCTTAGATGCACTTGTAGCCCATTTTTAAATTTGTTTATGGATGGCATCAAAAGAGGCTGTGATTCGCTCATGTTTAGCCAACAGTGGCAGTTAAAGAAATGGAAAAGCCCTGAATGCTCCCAATACTTATATTCACGATTTTATTTCATGGGGAGACCCATTAAAATAAAAACCAAGTGGGCATGTAACTTGTAATAATGTTTGGATGATTTGCAGAATTCTCGAGCTACGTCCGTTGATCTCAGTCTTTACTAAGCACCTCCGCCTGGCTAGCCCTACGCCCAGCACTGCTGTCCACAGATGAACAGACCAGGAGATCAGCAAAGCAAGCCTGAATCCAGCTGCACGGTGTCTGAGAGCCCGCGTCTGGGACACTGTCCCTCCGGCCTGGTGTGTGGGCAGACATCCTTCCCAGCTCTTGCCTTCGCTTCCCTCCCTGCCTATCAGCTTCCATACGGCTGAAGTGCTGTTTTTCATTTCTATTTTCCCAAACCAAAGCAGGCCCCCCTCACTCCACTGGCTCCACACTGCACTAGAACCACCCCCAGGCTCCTCATCTTGGCCTCCTGGGGACCCCTTGTCCCCACCTCACACCACTCAGCATCCCCAATTCAACCGGCCTGCAGCGGGACTCCAGGTACTATTTCTAAACACCCCCATCCCCGGCGATTCCAAAGTGCAGGCAGGATGGGCTCCCCCTCCTCAGGGGAGGGGAGACATCAGTTGAGTTTGGATGGATGACTGAAGCTGGGGTTCCCATGACAGTGGGTCATCCCAGTTGGGTTTAAAGATGAGAAAAGTATTTAAAAGTAGAATGAGGAAGGGCATTCCAGACAGAGCGAACAGCAGGAGCAACGTTCAGAGGCGGGAGGGCGGTCCTGAGTGTGGGCAGAGTAGGTGGGGGGCTCATCCCCTGGGAGTGAACGATAAATGTCGAGGAGGTAGCCCAGCTAGGGGGCTTAGGGGCTCAGATGGCCCATGCCCAGCCACACTGAGGGCCTGAGCACCCAATGCCACAGCTGACCCTAAAGACACTGAGAAGGGTTTCAGAGGAAGAAGTCAACTTTCTGTCACACACTCCACCTTTTCCATCACAAATACCCCGAAAAGCCTCCTCCCTCTTCTCAAACCAAATTATGGAATGCACCGTGTGTGTGTGTGTGTGTGTGTGTGTGTACAAGAGAGGAAGAGAGACAGAGAGAGGGAGAGAAGGCGGGTCTGGGAGAGAGAGGGCGGGAGAGAGAGAGACAGTGCATTTGTGAGGAGACCTTGTGATCCATCAAAGACTGAAATGCGTCCCTGCTGGCGACTTGCCTCCTCCCCACCATCCTTCTCCCCGAGGTATCCCATTTCTAAAACTGTCCTAGTTTTTCTTTTGACAACACTCTTGCTTGTCAAAATTCCTTAAAACATGACTCCTGGCATGGGGCCAGCCCTGAGCAGGGCAGCAGTGGCAAACTGCCTCTGTTTGTGTGGAAGACATCTTCACCCTGGATGCCGGTAAACCAAGTCTTCCAGATCGTTGCCATGTGCATTAGCATTTTGGAGCTGAGGCAGGGTTTTACTGAAAACACTCAGACATTTTATATTTTTATGTGAATTCCATCTAGGAAATCGTCCTTCCTTCCTTCCTTCCTTCAACAGATATTGGGCCATGGAGCATTCTCCCAGGTGCCGAGGATGGAGCCAGGAATAAGGAACAGGCACCCTCCTGCCCATGGGGCACATCATCCAGTGGAGAGCATTTTGGATCTTGACTCTGTCACTGAAGTGATCAGCCCACCCCCTTCTGGGACACAGCCTCATGTCTTCCAGAAATGTGGTCGGAGGAGCTCAGTTGCCTCCATCAAAGTCACCAGTAAAAAGTTGCGTAGGATGGGACCTGAACACCGACAAAGTCCTCTAGTGAAGCAAGAGAACCATCCTGCTGGGTTGAGAGTTCCTGGACCTCACACCTGAGCTCTCCTCCAGAATCACCCTGCTCTCAAACCACCTGGCACGTTCTGCTTTCCTGTAGAGTGTCCTGGGCATTTATCTGGCCCTCTGCTTCCTTCCCCCCACCAGACTGAGAAGAAAGAAGGTTTCTTATGAAACCCATTTCCAACTGTGAGAAGAACACTGGGTGAGTGGGGAGAGCTGTGACCAGGGACCAGCAAATTCGCTTCGCCACTCCTCAGTTTACTCATCTAGAAAATAAGAGAACGACACCGTCTTTTCAAGGTGGTTGTGAAGGTGACTGTCTGAAGGGCCTGTGCATGTACTGTTTCCTGGAGAGTCCTCCTCCCGGCTAACTTCTGGTCTGTGTCAGCTGATCTACTGTTTTCATTCCATACTGCGCTTGCCCTAGAGCCTGTATCCCATCTGGAATTAAACAGGTAGTCGTGCGCATTTTTATTTGTGCCTGTCTCTCTCTTACTAGACCATCTGCTCTAGGCACGTAAGGTCCACATTTGTATCCCAATCACCCAGAACAGCATCCAGCCCGTAGTGCACGCAGAGTAAATATTGTTGAAGGGATCAAGAAATGTATGACTTCATTAATAAATTGATCCACTCATATATAGGTTATGTGTTCTTTTCTGTAAAATGTTAGAAAATGAGATTCTGAGTCAGAAATGCAAGATGAAAATCAGACTTGGCTCTTACGCAAGGCAGCTTTGCCAACCTCGTAACCCACCAGAAGTGTCAAAGCTGTGTGCATCAGCCTGGGATAAGTCAGCCAAACAAACACAAACCAGGATGGATTGTGGAGAGTCAGCTGAGAAATAACGAACTACGTTCCATGAGTGTTGGGATTAAACGCGTATGAAATGCCCATCTTGCCAAACCGCCTTCAACCAAATTTTGCAATGCAGGCTAGAAACTAGGCACCTATCTGACTAAAGGAGAGTCAAGAAATCCACGAGTGATTCTCTCCCAAGGACTTCAAAACACCAAGCCAGGAATGGTACTTTTCTGGTGCCTGCTGTTCGCAAGGAGAGTTCTAAGATAATGCTCACTGTCCTCTCTCTGCCTTTCTGATGAACAACAAAGGTTTGATTTTCTTCTAATAGATTTGTCATTTTACTTCGAGTATCCAGTACTATTGACCCACGGAACCTCAATTTCAAAGCCATTAAAATCTAATTTTCCACACTGTGCCCCTAAGAGGTTGACTAACTTTCAAAGACTAATTCATTTTCTTTAAGGAAAAAAATGCACACCTCTCTCTATATTTTATTTTTATTCTTTAAAATAAGTCAAGGAACATTGCTGTCAGCTCCTCAGTTATTACTCTCCCCAGTGTCTTTCTTGCAAAAGGGCATAAGTGCTCCTCTGACAAAGTAAGATTTGGTCACCATGGAGGGAAGGCTGTGTTTAGGCGGGGGAACCATCACTTACAGATATATTATAAAGGACACACTGTCATGTTTCACCATCAGGAAAGCAAGACAGAGGCTCAAGGTTATTTGTTTGGGAAAATAACAGATGTGTCAAAAACTAAGCAGAAAAATGCTTCCAAGGGGAGAGAGTCTTCTTGCAAATTTCAGGGAGTTTGAGAACTCCAAAGGTTAATTTTTTTTCTCAAATGTTAAACTAAACCTTTCCATTAAAATTCTGGGATCAGAACACCTAATGGGAGCCATGCAAGCAGGTATCTACAGACCAGCATACAGAGATCTCAGTCAATTGACGAGAATCACGTGGCTACCATTACGTGGGGCCCATTAAAATTACTCCTTCACAACCGAGCGCAACGTGGGATCCCGGAACCAGAAAAGGACATCAGTGGACAAGTTGGGGCAACTCAAATAAAGTCTGGAGTTGAGCTACTAGTATGTATTGATGTTAATTTCCTGGTTCAGGTAATTATACTATGGTAATGTAAGACGTTAACATTAGGGAAAGCTGGATGAAGAGTCTAAGAGAATGCTCTGTACTATTTTTGCAACTTTTCTGTGTCAAGAATTATTTCAAAACAAACATTTAAAAAGAATGTGTATTGCGTATATTCATAAAGGTTAGACAACAAGAGAACAACCACCATCATAATGGGTACATGTTAGAAGGGCCAGTGAGGGCCTCCTTCTAGAGCTCCTTTGGCATGAAGTCTTCAAGCTGGTGGGGAAAATGCTAGAGCTGTGTGACCAGAGCCACGTCACCTGAGTGCCATGGTTTCTTTATACATCCAGGCTACGGCTACCGCGTGCACGCCCACTCCTGAGAAGTGTCTGTACCTGCGATGGAAGAGTCAGGAAAGAAGATGTGCAGCCCATTTGTGGGTGGGGTGGGGTCATAACAGTGCATTGCGGTACCAAGTGTACAGTGATTGGCCCAGAGTAGATGCCCAATACGTTCTCATGAGGTTGACTCCTGCAGGTCAAATCATGGCCAATGAACACACCAGCTGTATGGTTTCCAGAAGCCTAATTCGAAAGGATAAACCTCCAATCTAAGGAGCATGTTTGGGTTGGTCCTGAAACACGGATATCATAAAGGAGGGTAGCTTTACACAGTCACAAAGACAATGTGCAGGGAAACACCAGGTTCAGAATCCATGTGTGGGGGTCCAGAGGGAGGTGAAGTCAGCGGCAAAAATTTGAGACTAGGGCCGTTGGTTTCAGAGGGCACATTTCACAAAAGCTTGGTCCACCCGGGTGGGTTTGAAATGGAGCAGTGCGTCCAAGCAGCCCTGGGATGACCCTCAATTTCTCCCATCCCCCAAGAGATGAGGTTTTTCTCTTGCTCCTTTGTTCTACGTGAAGCCCAGTAAGCCGAGCGCCCTCTGAGCTCTGCAATCCCGTGCTTCTAGGAGCCCTTTCCTCAGCCCCACTGGCTCAGGAGAGCAGCCAGGACAGGACCCGGGGAGGGGCTACAGCGCAGGGGGAGGCTGGACACTTCTAGTTCCCTCTCGTCCGGCTCTGCCATGTCCTCACTGTCAGCCAAGCAAGTGATGACCCCGCACCCTGTGTGTGCCCCTCATGTGCGACGTGGGTGTGAACAACTCTGCTGTACTTGGTTTTGCGAGGGTTAAATGCAACAATGTGCTGAAGCACCCCGCAGCACGCCTGGGTCCTTATTACTATTTGTGGTCCTGGTACCACCAAAAGGGGCACAAAGTCTTGCCGTGTAGCCAGCTCCAGGCAGGGACCCCCGAACAGGAGGAAAAGCAAAGCCAAGACCATCCAGCGGTCTTGCTCTTGGGCACCAAGGAAGAGCACAGAGGGGGAGAGGACTCTGAAGGGCGAAGGCACCTGGCAGGGTTTGGGAAGGGAACAGGCAGAACTTGTTTCAGTGGCTATGCCAGAGATGCAGGCACCGTCCCACCCAGGGAGGCCGCCAGCTCGCTGCTCCGTCTCCTCCTCTGCCCACCAACGTACACTCCTTAGCCCCTCTCTGAGCACCCTCAGCATTTATTCTGTAAAGATTCAGAAACTTCCTTCTCACAATGATTTCAGGAGTCTTGAACTAATTAAACATAAAAATAAGACAACTTGGAACAAAGATGTGGAAAAGTACTTTGGAATTGCTTATGAATGCTTCTGAAAATTCAGTCAGCAAACACTGCACGCCCGTGCTCTGCAAGCAGTGGCCTTATTTCAGGCGTGCACACGCACTCCTTCGAGTCACCGCTAGTGTGACTTGAGTGTTTACTCTGTGTCAGGCCCAGGCTGGGAGTTTCCCACATGTCACTCATTGAATCCTCACAAGACACAGGTATGATTATCATCTCATTTCACAGATGTAAACATGGAGACTTCCTGGGGTTCAATAATTTGCTCAAGCACAGCTCAGCAGTGGCAGAAATGAACTCAAGACCAAGCCTGCAAGGTCTGTGCTGTCCCGTGAGTCAAGACAACAGAAAGTCTTGCTGCTCTGTGGTTGTGTGTCCCTTGGCATCTATCTCCTTGCCCACAGAAGACAATAAACTCAATACACTCAATAAACGCTCTTGGACTCATTGAGACCAGTTGGACTCTGAGCCAAGAGGCTTTTATTGTTACAATGCTGTGATCAGTGTCTCCGTGAGCTTTGCGTTGCTTGAGTCTTGTGTGGAGACTCAGGAGGGATGGGAGAGCCGGGCCCTGGGTCACCTCTTACAGCTGAGCACTTAGAAATGTGCATCACGCCAGGAGTGCGGGCCCACATCTCTCACAAAGTTGAAAATTTAAATTCTCATTAGGAGAAGAGTCTGTTCCATACTTATTTCATCTGGGTAAGAAGGGCTGGAGTGAGTGCAATCAGACGGAATTTGCTTAAGTGTCTTCGGAGGCGCACGCTGGGGGAGGCAGCTGCAGCCGGGATGGTTTCCTGCATTCGGTTCCTTCCTCAAGGCCATCTGTTTTCCCATAAAGACATGTTTCCCTGCATCATTCTATATATACCTCCTCTCTGTCTCACACACACATGCAAACACACACGCACACACATTCACACACACAAACACAGTCTTCTCCCAAAGCAAAATTTTTGTGTGCAATCACGTTTCCATATGGTCAAGCTCATCTGAATATAATCTGAGCTAAGAATCCAAATTTGGTCCAAATAAACCCCCAGGTCCTGGGAAGTGTGAGTGTGCAGGTGTGCACGCACACACACACACACACATCCCCCCACCTCTGCCGCATCCCTGTCTTCACCTGATGCACAGACGTCATTACACGCACAGAGCACTGGAGAGGATTTATTTGCTCTCATTTATCGGGCCTGACAATCCCTGTCCGACGAGAGGAAGAGGAGGCTGTGCTGTACCCCTTTCAGTTTGGAGGCAGAACTTTAAGGACACATCCAGTCGCCTCAAGGGCAGTGTGGCTTAAATTAAGCCCATACCCATGAGCCGGCGGCCTCCTCTCACACACACTGGCCTCCTCATCTCTGCCAGTCCCCACACACCCTGGCTGCCCTCCTGACTCTCTCCTCCTGGCAGCCCCATAGCTAAACCTCAAGCCTCATCTTTCCCATTTCCCATTTCCACACCTTTTCTAGTGTCTTTCTTCCCACCGCTAAGCCCTGCAGTTCAAGATCTCATGAACAATGACCAGCCCCTGCAGAGCTATCCTGTACCCTACATCCAGCATCACCAGATCAACCCATTGTCTTTGAACCCTCCTTCCTCAAAACCTCCAACAGCTGCGTATTACCTGTAGGACAAAGTCAGCCAGTCCAGGTCCCTTTACTGCAGAAGCACCTTCTAGTCTTTCTCAGAGAGGGGCACTGGGACCCTTGCAGTGATGGGAGCCCCCTCACACAGAGACAGAGTTACCCTGGCTCCGGAGCTCATAAAACCTGAGTTCAAGGTTCCCTTGGTTGACTCTTCCTTAAACACCACCCAGTTAATGCGAGGGTTTCCAGCAAGCAGTGCCCCCCAAAACAAACGTTGCTTTAGAGGAGACAACAGTAGAGATTAGGAAAGAAGAGTTTTGGTTAATTTGCTCCCCCAAGCCCCAGTGCATGTTTGTATATCTTAGTTGTAAGTCCTTCTAGTTCTTCGATGTGAGCCGCCGCCAGAGCATGGCCGCTGACAGACAGGTGGTATGGCTCCATGACCGGGAAACAAACCTGGGCTGCCGAAGCAGTGAGAATGCCGAACCTTAGCCACTAGGCCATCAGGGCTGGCTCAAGAAGAGTTTGTTTTTATTCCTGAGTTCTGGGAGTGTGTAAAAGGCAATAGCACACCCAGTACATCGGGGATGAAATCAAAGGGCACATAAAACAATGGAGACCACACAGATTGTTCACATGGAGTTTACTTCGCCCTGAGCTGACTTACACCCAGGCCCACTTTGAACAGCTGATGAAAGATGCAAATCCCCTCGAGAGATCCAAGCTTGTTTACCTCGGCTCCCCGCCAAAGCTGGCCATCACTCCTCATCAGCAAGAGGCCCTGACACAGCTGGCCGGCTGGGGGCCCTGCCGTGGCCAGGAAGAGGTGCCAACCCCCTGCACTCAGGATCCAAGCTCTTCCCATTGCGTGGGCCCTGGACCCAAATACTAGCTGCTACAGGATCCCAGGCAACACACAAGATCCTGTGCATGAGGACACCTGTGCATGAAAGGCATGGACACCCCCGGGAGGGCAGGCAGGGGTCCCCCATCCCTGGTCCGTTTCCTCCCCCAGCCAGCAAACCTCAGGCCCAGAGGAGAGATCTGACTGCTTTCCTTCTGCCAGGGTGATTTTTATTCCAGCAAAATTACATGGCGACTCTTGAGTGGATGAAGATTCTGCTTAATATTTTTAGTAATGATAACACTTTGTAGGACAAGTGCTTTTTAAAACTCAGAGGTGGGGGTCTGGAGTGGCATTTAAAAATGGAGCTGTTACAAGATTCGCTGCGGCTCTGGTAAATGTCAAACATTCCATCAACCGGGTAACATGGCAGGTCAGACATGTTTCCCCTCAAACCCGATTAAAACGGAAAGAGCCTTTTGAATATTCGTTTGTGTTTTATATTCTGTTGGATGTGTGGGAGAGAAGCAAAGAGAAAGGGGGTGGAGAGGGAGGGAGAGGGAGCCTGGGGGGCTTGAGGCATCAATTTAGGTGTGTGTGCACAGGGGAAGTGAGAAGTAGTCAGCCCAGACACCCACAGGAGACAACAGCTTTTTGAGCAGAAAATGCTTTGAAGCGGCCGAAGCTGGAGGAACCTGCTCTGCTTATAAACCGGAGTGGGTGGTTGTGCCGAGTGGCTGGTGGGCTCTCTCTGGAGCAGTTATGGCCCTCAGGGGGAATCACCTTTATGTTGGAAGACAAGTTCACTCAGCATCTAGAATGCATGTGGCATCAGAAGGCATCCGAGCAGCTTCCGCTCTGGTCCAGCAGCTGGAGTCTCAGGATGAGCTGTGCTCTAGCCACCCCAATAACAGATTAGCACAGCACCAAGTTGAACCCGCAGGCGACGCTCTGAGAAGGATGAGGAGCGATCGAGGTGCTGGCCCAGTGGGCTACAGGCACTGCTCGGATAATGGGCCAGGGTGCACCCCCAACAGTGAACAAACCAGAAATTAGTCCTACAGTCGGGTGTATTTGCCACCTTCTTCTGTACACAGAAAATGAAAGAATGTTGGTGTGTGGCCAGAATTAATTGAGACTCCGGGATTGCAAGTCACGGAAGCCTATTAAAGCCAGCATGAAGAGCAAGACCCACAAAAACGAGGGGCAGAGGCAGATGTTTATTAAAAACTCGCAGGGGTGTCTCCCAGAACCCGGGAGCAGGCATGCGTGGGGCTTCAGGAAGGAGCTCTGGGTACCGGTGCACTGTGTCCCCATGGTTCCTGCTTCTTCCCCCTGGGCGCATCTGCTGCTCCTCGCTCTCTCTGAAGATGTCTGGCTCCTCTTAGCACAGGGTGGTGCTTACACAGTTGAGTCTGCCTCTCTGAGAAGCGAAGGTTCCAGTCGCCAGTTCCAAACTCCCAGGGAGGGGGTATCAGTGGCTCAGCTGGGGCCAGCTCCTCCCGTGGTCCCATTAACTATGGTCGGAGAGGGAGTGGGACAAAGCATGGGGCAGGCTGTTCTCCAGGAAGACATCCTACGGATGTTCACTGTAGGTGAAACAAAAATGAAGGCAGAGGGACAGCTGATGGCCTCAGGGGATCTTGGGAGGGCAGAGGAAGGCCTGACAGTCACCCCAGGTCAGGCGGGAGCAGGAGGGCACTAGGAGAGCTCCTCCTCCTTCCTGGGGACCTTTGTGGGGTCAGAGCCCCCCCACTCCTTCTGCTTCTCCTTCACCCGCCTCCTCTACTGGACAAGGCTGTTCTTCGGCACGGCTGTGCATTCTACAAATCCACCCTCCTCCCCCAGGACCACACTGGGCAGCTGGGCAGGAGGTCAAGTCCCGACTTCCCTTCCTCACCGCTCGTCCTGGTCCCCTCTGGGACGTGTGCTGCTGAGGGGATTGTCTTGTCCCGCACGGTGGCCTCATGCCCAGCAGGGCAACTGTCCCTGAGTAGGCGCTTGTGTTAGTCAGCCCAGGCCACCATAAGAAGCATGGTAGACCGGGCAGCTTAAACAACAGAAATCTATTCTCTCACAGTTCTGGGGACTAGAAGGCCCGGATCAAGGTGTGGCAGGGCTGGTTCTCCTGAGGCCACTCCCCTTGGTGTGTAGACAGCCGTCTTCTCCCTGTGTCCTCACACGGTCTTCCCTCTTTGCACGTCCATAAGGACACCAGTCAGGTTGGCTCAGGGCCCACCCTAATGACCTCATTTTACCTTAATCACCTCTTTAAAGACTTTATCTCCAAACACAGCTGCGTTATAAGGTACTGGGGGTTAGGATTCCAACATATGAATTTTGGGGGGACACAACTCAGCCTGTGACAGCACTCAGTAATTAGTCACTAAGAACTGAAGGCTCAGTCTCAGAACCGCAGCCGTCAAGCTGGGATGGCAGGCAGTGTGACAGGAGTCCATGCTGTTCAAATCCCACCATCTACCGGAGTGGGGCCCTGCACCTGCTCCCCAGTGCAGGCTTCTCTCTGATGCTGCTTTGATACCCGATCTGACACCAGGATCTGACACACAGGAGGATAGGAGGATTCACCAGTGCAGTGATTCTAGTACAGCTATCGCAAGGAACAGCTCCTCAGATCAACAGCAACACCCACACACCTGCACACACGTCTCAAATTCTAAATGCACATTCACAGGTATACACACATATTATGAACATGTCTGTGAACATCCTTGGTAATGACATTGCAATATTTTGTCAACTCAGATGAATGTTATCTGGGTGCACAGAGTAGTTACCCCCATAAAGGCCTTTCCAGCAGGAACTATATTAACTATTAACGTGGCAGAAGTCCTCCTCGACCTGGATGGCTTCTTGGTTGTAGATGAAGTTGACGTGCTCGTGTGGTGCTCTCGCCACAAAGACATTGTACTGCTGTGAAATCATTCTGGGTCCTGCGCGTAGGCTCAGGCCATTCAAAAACACACAATGTTAGGAAAACAGCAGTTGTCAATATAATTCTCTTAACTGCCAACACAGAGAGAGAGGGACCAGGCAGCCAGATGGGATTATGCAAACTGTCTCGAGCCCTGGAATGGGTTATAATGCTGAGCATCCGAAGCCATTTGTGATGTTTCCATCATTTTAATGCACTTTTTGAGCTTCCTCTGAGGAAATTGAGTATTTTTCTGCCCCCGTGGTTTTTGATGTGGAAATTTCCCACTGCTCTCATGTCACATTAAGTGATCAAATGATATGCAAGGTTACAACTGGATATAATCTGGGTGATAGAAACACGTGCGGACGCCTGTGAGAATTCTTTCCGCATTTGAGAACCACAGTTCTGACTTTATAGGATGAACTAATATTTTTTAAATGGGCTTTTGAACTTAACTTAAAAATGAGTCTTCTCACACACAACCTGAATACATTAGGTGGGATTTCGCATGAAGCTGCCCCCATCATTATCATTTTCTCCTGCATTTCCGACTGTGAGTCCCTTTGGCAAAGTTGCTGCCAGATGACTGTCTTCTCCTCCAGAATTTATCAGCCTCTTGGTGGGTTCCTTGTCTCCCTGGGATAATTTGATTTTTCTGAGGGAACGGCTATTTAAAGAGTTAGCCAGGGGCTGGCCCTGTGGCCAAGTGGTTGAAGCTCCCCATGTTCCGCTTTGGTGGCCCTGGTTCATGGGTTCGGATCCCGGGCGTGGACACACTCCACTCCTCAGCCATGTTGTGGAGGCATCCCACATACAAAATAGAGGAAGACTGGCACAGATGTCAGCTCAGGGACAATTTTCCTCCCCTCCCCAAAAGAAAAAAAGAATTAGTCAAAATGTGACTCTGCTTTTCTTCGGCTGCCCTGTTCTTTTTTTACTTCCTCTACCGATCACAGTGGAAATACAATAGATGGAATCACAAGTTAGTGTGCTTCTAGAAGTTTCTTCTTCAGGTTTGTGTATTTGTTACCATAAGTGGAACTAATCCACTTCGTTCAATCACAGATAAGATAAACTTGAATAATATTAAAACAACACTGGTACTTCAAGGATCTGCAGACAGAAGGAGAGGTTCTTCCCAAAGACCACCTGATGGAGCCTTTGTGGCCTGTCACCTGCTGGGCACGGGAGCTGCTGCAGGTGAGGAGGAGGATTAGCCACAGCCCTGCCCTTGCAGGCGGGTGGGGAGCTGAGCATTACCAAAGGGAGGGAATGATGAGCATCCTGAGAGGGCATTTACAAAGTACCTGGAGTTCAGAGACGTTTGGAGTTTCGACTCTTTACCAAAAGGAAAAGTGAGGGAAAAAAAGCTACATTTTAAAATTTTCAATAATTCCTAAAACATAATGGGATGCCAAATAGGTTTTCCAGGAAGCAGAGTCTTTCCTGTCTTCCGAAATGTGTGTGTGTCACCTGCAGGGGCAGCTCCACTCTGCACTCTCTCCTGGGGCTGTCCCCATTTGGGGTGACACTGTCCTGGGAGGCACGCCACCCTTGGTGGTGACTGTCTGGGGTGACAAAGGAGGAACACTTTCAGATAGCGAGGGTCTCTCTGTTGATGCCTTCTGCAACTTGGGCAGAAATTGGGAGAGGATTCTTGGGGTAACAGTTTGGAATATATAGAACGTAGATTTATTTTTTAAACCAATGACAGATGTCTGTTTCCAATGGGCAACAGATGGCACATTCAAAGTGGGTACTGGAGAAGAATTTAGGGAGGAGACTTTTCACAAAGGTGTGGGCAGTGTGTAGGGAAACTACAGGGTTCTGGGCTAGTAACAGCTGGCTTCTAGGCCTAAAAAACAGAGAATGAAACAGCTTCTGGAACCCAGAGATACAGAGAGAGGTGAGGAGAGGCTCCTGGTGGGAGCCAGAGTCTTCATTCAACGGGCCCTGCCAGCCTGCAGTGACCCCAAGAGGCAGCCGGTAGAATAAATACCCCAAACTCCCTCTTCTCCCCTGGCTCTGCAAGTGCTCCCTACTGGCCAACCTGACTGGATAGCTAAGGGCATGGGGTCCATAAATACAGAGCAGCCTCCTGGGGCACAGAGCCGGGTGGAGAAGGGAAGAGAATGTGTCATAAAGAGTCAATGGAGATATCGGACAGAATGTGATACTCAGGCTTTCTCCCCTTCACTGGGGCATTTCTGCTCTAATCCTTTGTAGAGTCCTCCTCTTCCCATCCCTCAAGCACTGTGGTTCTTGAGATCCCAACCTCAGCGCTATCTTCACCCTTCATGATCTCCTCTTCTCTTGTGTTTTCAGCACCACAGGTACTGAGGTGACTCTGAAGTCTGTACCTCCAAATTAGCCCCGTCCTGAGTCAAAGAGACCCAGAGTGGATGTCCCCACGTGTGTCTGAAACGGCCATCTCCACCTCTTGGCCAAGTGAGAAGCTCAAATTCACCCCTGTTCCTTATTTTCCCCGTAACCCACATCTAAAATGAGTTATTTCCTTTTGTCTCCACTGCTTGTGTGTACTCATGTGTTTTCTCCTCTCCGCTCCCACCACCACTGTCTCTGGCTGGATTTTCATCGTCCTCCCTCCAGCCTTCCCTTAGCGTTACCACCAGAGTTAACCATCTAACACGCGGATCTGCTCATTCATCTGTCGAGCTCAGCCCAGGGCTGTTCATGAGGCTGTGGGCATGGCAGTCATGGTCATGACCCTGAGGTCACACTTCTACTGAACACTGAGTAGTTTTCACAGTATGTAATAAGTTGGGCGACTCCAAAAAAGTGACTTGTCGTGAATGGAAATTAAAGAATAAAATGCTGTGACTGATTCACTTTATCAAATCTGATTAGTCCAAGGGAACTTTTGTGGGTGACAGATGTGTTGTACATATTGATGGTGGGGGCATGGCTAAATACCCACAACAAAAGTCACCTGGCTATATCTTTAAAATGGGTGTATTTGGGGCCGGCCCGGTGGCGCAAGTGGTTAAGTGCGCGTGCTCCTCTGCGGCGGCCCAGGGTTCGCCGGTTCGGATCCTGGGCGCTCACTGAGGTGCCGCTCGGCAAGCCATGCTGTGGCGGTGTCCCATATAAAGTGGAGGAAGATGAACAAGGATGTTAGCCTAGGGTCAGTCTTCCTCAGCCAAAAAAAAAAAAAAAGAGGAGGATTGGCAGATGTTAGTACGGGGCTGATCTTCCTCACAAAAAAATAAATAAATAAAATAAAATGGGTGCATTAAATTAAACCTCAATAATGTTGATTTTTTAAAAAGTCCATCAGAACAGACTCAAAGTTAGCCCCGACTCTAACATTACACTCACACTCACACTCACTTGCATGCTTATGCTCTTGTATTAGTTAGAGTGGTTACTACAGCTGCCGTGACAAAGACCCCCAGCTCTCAGCGGCCTCACACAAGAGCTTTGTATGTTGTTCACATCCTGCTTGGCGTTCAAAGACAGCCTTCCAAGAGGTGGGTCAGGGAACCAGTCCCCTGTCATTTCATCCTGTAGTTCTGCTGTGTGCTGGGACCTCAGAGTCCTCCCCAAGACCCTTTGCGTGCAGTCAGTAGCCATGAGAGGAGAGAGAATCACCACAGACACTTTTGAAGTCCTGGAAGTGTCTAACCAGAATTCCAGCCAGAAGGAGTCAAATGGCCCTGCCTGGATGTCCAGGGCTGTAGGCTCCTATGTGTCGAGAGGAGAAGGGATGTGGTGAACATTTCCCATTCTCCCTCCTGCAGCTTTCTGGACCTGGACATAACAGGTGGATTAGTTCCTCTGTTCCCAGGAACTGTACAGAAGCCACAGCCTGCTTTATGGAAAACACACCTCCAAGTAGTACACGCCCTTAAAATGTAAGCCTGTGTGCACCATTGGAGTGCTCGATTTCCTTATAACACTCTCAACGGTGTGCTCAAACCTGTGTGCCTTTTGGGCACACATCATACGTGTGAAGACCATCTGCCACGTGTCACAAGGATCGGGCTGAGAGCTTCCAGCCACAGCTCCAAGCTGACACCCAGGCCCACACCCTGCTGGAAAAGGGGCAGTTGGGCTGCCCCGTGGAAGTGAGGCTGGGGGAGCCAACAGCAGGAGCAGGGAGATCACTGGAGGTGGCAGGGGCTACTGAGCATCCCCAGAGTCCAAGCAGAGATACAGTGGCAGCCAGCAGGACACTCACCAGCACCTTGAGAGTACCACCTCGACACTTGGCTTCGACAGAAGAAGGATTCTATGAGCACTGACATCCAGGGTACTCCTTCCTCCAGGCTCCACGCATCCCCCATGAATTCAACAGTCCAAAGCACATGATGTCTCCTTTGGGAATGCCACAAAAGGAATGAGGAGTTTTCAGAAAGAGGATGACGGCTACCTCCTTCTTCTTTGACTTAATTTTGTCAATAGTGGCCTCTATTAATGATGTTTTTTATTTTCTGTATCTTATGATGTTTTGACATCTTAAAAATCTTGTAGCTGGGGAGGGACTGCCTCTTCCCTGGCTTGCCAATTCTTAGAGAAAGCGAGAGCTCTGGAGGGAGCACGCCTTTCACAGAAAACCAATGGATCTCAAGTCTACACTCCCAGCTATCCCCTTATCTAACTCTCACACACCAAGCCAATATTCCCCCTACCTTAAATCATCCCAAGGCCAGGCACCAGGCAGCTAGAGACCACCCCCATAGCCCAAAGCCCACTGGAATTATTCAAACTGGCCAGTCCTAGGCTGTTCACCCTGCCCTGCCTCGTCTTCCCTGTAGAAACCCCAATAAAGGCCCTGGCCTAGGTTTTCCCACCTGCTCCTGCTTCTGTCTTCTGACCAGAACCTGGTGCACCCCATGTGGCCCGACACGGCATGACATCTTCTCTCAGGAAATGTAAGCAATAAATCTTCTTTAAATGGCATTGGCCTCTCCCTATTGTCACCAGGTCACCCTTGCAGATTAAAATCCCTGAGATACAAACTGAACAAGGGCCAGATAATCCTCTCCACAATTCTAGTTCATCTCCGGGAGTGGTAATGTGATGTTGTGAACACTTACTCTGCTCACCTTCCAAAGCTTAACTCAGTGCCACGTCGCACCTGGAAGACTGTTCCACACATTCTATTTACTGTCATCTCAAAATCCAATTGCCCAGCTTTATCTTTACCTCCAGCCCATGACTACATCTCGTGTCAAAGCTGCGAGGCATGTTACTCCCTGACTGCCTCAACAACGTGGACATCTTCTTTGGCTTTAGTATCAGCAAGCCATGAACAAGAGCAGCATGTTGTATTATTAATGAACACACTCATTCCACCGTATGTCTGTGGAACTCTTGGAATTTTGCAGAGCAATTTTGCAGCTTCTCCTGTGGTCCTAAGAACACCCCTGTGGAGAAGCAGAGCAGGCACTGTTATTTCTGGCTGACTTGATGAGGAAACAAGGACCAGAGTGTGAATTGGCTTGCCTAAGGACACACAGCTGGTCCACAATGGTGTCAGGAGACACATCTGCAGCTCCTTCCGCCACACGATACCTCTTCCCTTTCTCTTGAGCTTGGTGCCTGTTTTTATCCAAGTTTACAAACACACCTCCCCGAAAGCAGGGCAAGCTGAAAAATCGTGCAGTCACCGTTTGTCTTGCTGGAAGAGACCACAGTTTTGCCTCCATTCTGTTCATTCGTAGGGACTTTCTCGAGTCTTGCCAAGTGCCAGGCATTCTGGGCATCAGGGTTGCAAATGTACGGAGAATAGACAGAGTGACCAGCGCTCACGGACTTTACGGTTTCTTGAGAAGATAGGCCCCAGCCACATAATAACCCACACACACAATCAGAGCTGGGATAGGCACCGTGCCACAAAGAACAGTGTGCTATGCCATCACCGAGGGGCCGGGGCCTCATCTGTGCTGGTGTCGAGGGAGGCGTCCTTGGGAAAGTGATGTGTCGGCAGAAACCCAAAGGATGGGGAGTGAGTAGCTAGGCAAGGGGGAGATGAGAGCAGTGGGCAGAAGGAAGGAGTGTTCTAGACAGGGAGACAGGGTTCAGAAGCCTCCGTGGAAAGAAGGAATGTGTGGCCCGGAAGCCCTGAAGGACAACCAGAAGGACTGCAACAGAGAACAAGGGAGCTATGGAGGGACTAGGGCCAGAGGTGTGGGCAGGGCCATCCAGCAGGACTTTGGAGGCCATGTCCAGAAATTTGGTCTTTGTTCTAGGAGTCATCAGATGTCTGGGAGGATTTCAAGCAAACGGGATGATCTGATCACATTCGCAGTTTGAAAAGTACATGCTTTCTGCTCTGCAGGAATGGATGGAGAAGGCAAGAATGGGAACAAAGACTTTGGATAAAAGGCCCAGGCCAGCGTCCAGGCCAGAGATGATGGTGGTTTAGTCTAGACAGCCCGGAAACCTCAAGAAGACTGCCTGGAACCCTGACTTTGGGGCCATGTCTTCCCAGGAGGCCCAGAAGCCTCCTTCAAATGTACAGCATCCGCACGATTAACATTCAGGGGCGCCGTTCCTCCAGCTGCACCAGCACATCTGCCAGGACCTCCAGCGGTTCAGCTGCTCTGCGGATGATGGACAGCTCCGGAGGGAAATCGACGTTCCAGATGGAGATGGCCAGTTTAATCTGCAGCTTCTAAATCTGTACAGATACAGTGTTCTGTCATTAAAGATTCATTTAGACTTATCTTAATAGGAAACAATATAACTCAGCCAGACCCATAAGTGACAAATGGCCCTCCCTCCAGAGAAATCTTAAAGCAAAAGACATGACTTTCCATCATTTGATCCCGTAGTTAATTTCCACGAAGCCGACAGTGTTTTGCTGCGTTCAGAATGATGAGTGCTCTCAGGCTGCCCTTCTGTCCAATGTACTACAACCAACAACATGCACGTTGGCTTCTCAAAGAGGTGGACCATTGGTACCAGCTGGAAAGAATTGGTCAGAGGGCAAGTCATTGAACCAAGGGAGTTTACGGTTTCAGTATCCGTGATCCCATGCCACTTCCCAATTTTAAGAATGGATAAAACCAAAAAGCAATGGGAAAAATGATAGAAATGAGTTCCCCAAGTTGTACATCTACAATTATACCCAAAAGAACTTCCAGCTGTGTAAATAGTGGCATCAAGGGCCTTGGACACCCAGGGCCACTGGTTTCTCTGTAACTCCTGCAAGTGGAGGCAACATAATTTAGGGTGAAATGTATAGAATTTGGAGTCATATAGACCTGACTGATTTCTAGCCGTACCTCTTCCTAAAGAGTTAATACGGTGAGATGGCCAAGGAATGTACTGGGAGCCAGCCTGCATCTGAGTGCCAACTCCACCGCCCTCCGGCAAACGACTATACCTCTAAGCCCAGATTCATTCTCTATCAAAAGAGAAGAAAGGAAGCCATTGATTCTACCGCATATGCCTGTTGTTAGATTTAAATGAAATAATGCATGTAAAGCACCCAGTCCAGGGGCCAGCATCTAAATCTAACTCAGTGCACTGATGAGCACTTACCATTACTGGCTGATGATGGCACATAAATCCCCACATGCATTTCTCAGTCTCACTCAGGTTAAATTAAATGAAGATGTGTGCAAAAAGCCTACTTCAGCACCTGGCACACTGTAGTATCTTCCACGGGAGTGAGTTTCATTCCTCGCTCTGCGTTTGAAAGCTGGTTGTGTCTCTGCTGAGTCCTATGATCAAATAACCCCTTGTTGAGACATTTTTTACAACCATGTGGCAAAAGAATATGCTTTATTCATCAGCTAACTATCTTCCAGGATTCAGACACTCAGACGCTGGGGTCTCGTGAGTATGTCATCTTCAGTGACAGCATTGGGGTTCAGGATTTGTCAGCTGAACCCTACAGCAGATAAAAGGAAGTTGGGTGCCATATTTTTGCACTTCTCTGATTGCAAACTCCCCAGTGGGTATAGAAGATTACTCATGTCCACCTGAACAGAGAACTCGGCCTAAGAACTCAACTTGAACTCAAACCACCTTGGGCCCCAAACGTGTGTGTGGAGGGTGGCTGAGATATTCCATTGAGCCATACTGGAGCACTGGGGTCAAAGGGCTATAAGGTCAAAGGGCACAGAAGTGGCCGAGAAGTCTAAATGGAACCTTGTAAATGAAAGCATTTAGTAAGGGAGACACATGTGAAGGGAAGATCTATTAGTTATCTGTTTCTACATAACAAAATTACCACAACTCAGTGACTTTAAATAACACATAGTTATCATCTCACAGTTTCTATGGGTCAAGAATCCAGGCGTAGCTTAGCTGGGTACTCTGCAAGGCTGCAATCAAGGTGTCACTGGGGGCTGAGTTCTCATCTGAGGTTGGACTGGGGAAGGGTCTGCTTCTGAGTGCTTGTGGTTGTTGGCAGAATTCTGTTCTTTGCAGGCTGCCTGACTGAGGGCCTTCGTTTCTTGCTGTCTGGAGGCTGGAGGCTGCTTTTCTTCCAGCAAGAGAGTGAGTCACCTGGCAAGATGGACCTTACAGTCTTATATAACAGCATCATGTACAGGTGATCTTGTACACCCTGTTACCACAGCTGCATTCTATTGGTTAGGAGCAGGTCCCAGATTCCATCCACACTCAGGAGAGGGATTGAAGGGTGTGAACACCAGGAGGTGGGGGGCACGAGGGCCACATAAGGGCCTGTCCTCCACAGGCGGCATTATCTGAATGATGGCATTGCACCTGCAAGTTATTCCCTCTGCTGAGTTGTGAGCGAATGGGAGGAGGGGATCCTGAATCTTTCTGCTCCATTTGGGAGGAAAGGAGTGTCTGAGGAGGAGGATTAAACCAGGGTACAGATGAAGGATAAATCAGGTCTCTAGCTGGGAAAATAGATGCCATTTTTTGTTTTAAAGAGGGATGTCTCTCTTCTGAAAATGGATCTTTCCAGGGCCCTGGCATGAAAAATGTCATTGAGGCCTGTCCGGTGGGGAAAGGCCAACAGGGGAGCTCTGAGCATCGGACAGAGGGACCGTCCCTGCCTAGTTAGGGCACCTTGGCCTCTATCCTGGCCAAAGCTGTAGGACCCTCGGTAAATTCAGTCATCTCAGAGGCTGCTGTCTGCTCTGATACGCTATGACCCTGTGACCCACAGTGACAGTAATCTGTCCAGCCACCTTCTGCCTGGGTCATTGGTGGCCCATGCAGAAAGGAAGAGAAGCCTGGGGGGATTAACAGGGAGCATCTTACACAGAGCTCAGAGGAAGGGGGTGCAACAGTTACCAAACTCTAGGCTTTGAAAATACATTTTTTAAAGGGAGATTGGCCTGGATCTGGGCAGGAGGCCCTGGGTCTGCCCGTTAAGGTGAAATCTGGGGAGAGGCTACACCTGGCTTGAACTCATGAGGCCTCACAGGCATTGTTGGCTTTTTCACTGAGAGGTCCTGTACCGCGGGAGGCCCGAGTTCTCCATCTAGGGTCTGATGAGCTCCACTGTGAAGCACTTGTTCTCCATTGTGCCAAGTCAAGGCCCCTCAGGAAGCTGCACTCATTGCTCCAAACTCCACAGAGTATTTCTCTCTCTCCACAGGGAGAGGGGGATCGGGGAAGACTCAGACGTCACCCCCAGTCCCCCAAAGTGTGCTCCTTAAAACATTAGGCCCACAGGAGGCATATGTGCTGGTAAATTTGGGAGCTCTGCACACAGCACCTTCTCGTTGGCACTGAGAGGAGGCTCAGAGGAGTCCTGGGAGGACGGACTGTTGCTTAACTCAGAATTTCTTCAATGTCCTTGCACCTAGGCCTTGTTGCTTATTGGTAACACTGCTAATATTCCATTAAGCTGGTGTGATCAGAACACAATGGGACCTGTTGACACACCCAAAGAGCCATTGATTCACAGGTATTCATCGGGTGCCAGCTCCGTGCCAGGCACCACGAGAGGTGTGAGGGATCCGGTCATGCAGAGAACAGACAATAGTCCCTGCCCTAGTGACGCTTCCCTTCCCGTGCTGGAGCAATGACAAGGCAAATGAGTAAGACGTGCAGGGCGTCAGAGCTGAGGCTTAGGGAGGAAAACAACGCGAGGAGAAGCCGGGCAGAGGGGCTGTTGACACCTGAAATGAAGTCGCTGGGGAACCTCATGGAGAAGGACGTTTCAGGCAGTGCCTGAAGGAAGTGAGCAGGAGGGCATCTGCGGAGATAGCCCTGCAGACAGAGGGGACAGCCGGTGCAAGACATCTGAGGCTGCAGCAGCCTGATGCTCTGCAGACACGCGAAGAGGCCAGTGCGGTTGAGCAGAGGACACAGCGTGACTCGGAATAGGTGAAGTCAGAGAGGCGATGGGATGAAATCCTATGGGGTCTAATAGGTAATAAGGGAGCACATCCCGCAGGTTTGAGAGGTAATGGGGGCCGAGACCTGAAGGATTTGGTAGGTTAGGGGGCACAATCCTCTAGGCTCTGATGGAGAGGGAGGGTCAAATCCTATAGGGCCTACTAGGTAAGAAAGGGAGGTGAATTCTGCAGGGTCTGATAGTTAAGGGGCAGGGAGCAAATCCTTGGGTTGGATAGGTAATGGGGGGTGTGTCCTACAGGATATGAGATC
The DNA here is from genome assembly GCF_057802395.1 of Ceratotherium simum simum. NCBI lineage: Eukaryota > Metazoa > Chordata > Mammalia > Perissodactyla > Rhinocerotidae > Ceratotherium > Ceratotherium simum. Next base: position 47,425,305 of record NC_141921.1, on the reverse strand, counting down.
CCACGTTAAGGACTTTGGCTCCAACTGTAAGATAGGGCACCATTGGTGGATTCTGAGCAGAGAAGCCATCTGCCCGTGATCTCACGGAGGGTCCCTCTGGATGTGGAATTGAGACAGGATGGAGGGAGGCGCTTGGGTGGAAGCAGGCAGACTGGTTTCACAGGCCGCTGCTAGAAGCTGGGAGAGCCGACCGTGACCCGGGCCAGGGAGGTAAGAGGGCCATGACTGTTGTTACCAGAAAGAATCCTACTCCATTTCTCCTTTAAGCCCTAGCCCAGCTTTCCTCTCCATAAACCGCCGTCTTTAATGCTCTGCATGAATCCTGGGCAATACACTATTAGACATTGTTATGTTTCTTCCACCTAATTGAGCGAGTGGTTAAGAATTTAAGACATTTTACAGCACTTATTAATCTATTGTCAGCGTTTAATTTTATAGACAGGAACCAGTTAAAAGCCAAGCTATAAAATTTCACCGTGGCTTCCAGGCCCTTCACGTAGATCACAAGATCCACCGTGGGGGAGGAACGGGAGGCAAGAAAGCAAATTCCACCCCCCAAGGGCCTGAGGCTGGGAGGTATCGGGGCCCTCCTTTTCCAGTCACATCAATCAACTCACCATGAAATGAAGGTGAATCGTGCAGAGACCTTCTACCAACCAAATGCGAGGAGAAGCGTTGCCCTCTATTCAACCAGTGGCTCCGTGGTGGCAATCCAGACATGCCTGGGATATGCAACAATGATTTTCCCAAAGAGCAGCCAGGATGGGGACTTGAGCATCCCTGCCAAAGTCTGAAAACTTCTTTGCACAAGTGAACTCATCCTGTTGCTTGGGGATGGGTTTGCAAAACTCTTATGATGGAGTCAGACCTACAGTCCATGAACATCCCACAAGGCATTAGAGACCCATAAAGATTCTTTCATGCTGGAGACAGACGCTGGGTAACTCCTGCCTTCAAAAATCCCAAGGCCAAGGTTGTCTCATCCAACTGGTCCAAAGATGCCCCTTGGGAAAGGCCTTGAACATCGCACACTCTTTCCAGAAGTGAGCTAGACGTCCATTACAAAAAACACCATGTCTCGCTCTAATCCTGAATACCAACTGTGTTTCCTTCATGTCCCCTAACATGCTAAGCAGGTTACCGTCTCCCATTGCAAGATGCTTACTCATTACTTATTTGGTATCAGGAGTTCAGAGACAAGCTCTCCACTCTCAAGGAGAAGAAGGATGCATAAAAAAACTAAAGCACATGAAGATACAGGCAGTACTAGGGAGTTCCAGGAGCATGTGCCCTGGGACACCGAGGTGCAGAGGCTTCTGCTTTGCAGGGGCAGCAGCAGGACTGGGACCAGGTAAGGTTTCCCTAAGGAAGGGACCTTGTGGTTGGATGTGTAGGATGTAACAACAGGGCTGGGACAAATGACTGTTTGTCACTTCAGTCCTCTGTAGATAGTCCATTCTGAAGGTGCATCCCACCCAGTCCCGTCAAGCCCCTTGCTGGCATAACTGAGTGCCAGTAAATCGTTCTATGGCTGCTCCACCCCTCCCTACGAGCATAGCCTCCTAGGAAGCGACATACTTCTGCTTCAGGTCCTGATTATCCCAAATGAATGACAACTTACTGTTTGCCCTTGACAGGTCTCAAGGTCACTATAAGAAACAATCATATGTACAGTACAGAAGATATGGGCCACTGTGGTGTCAACATCATCTATGACGACCCACAGGACAAATGCCTCTGAGAAGGCACTGAGAAGGAGCGCTGGGCTTTGCCTGAGATGCTGAAGCTATATGCATCTTCATGTGCACATTTTACTTGCCTTCCAGGAAATTCAGAACAAAACTTCAGGCTCCATTGTCAGAGCTCGTCCTCTCTTAAGAACTTTTCAAGATACAATTAACTTTGTTCCTTCTTTTTTCCTGCCCCCAAATCAATCACATACATTTCACCACGTAGTGACTGTCTTTTGACTCTTTTAATTCACTTCTAATCTTTTCTAGAAGCGAGTGGGGATTTAGGGAATTAATTCAACTGTTTCTTATCTATGAACTCACGGTGACCACTGCCCCATGGTGGAAAGTCAGTCTCGCTGCAGACACAGTTTGATTGAGACGTGAAAACTTCTGAAAGTGGAGTCTATAGAGCAGCCATTGGAAAGCCTGCCTTTGCAGAATATTAATAGCGTAGAGAAAGGCATGTGATGTGAATTCATTCTGAAAAAAAACATATAAATCTACATACAATGCAATGTGAGCCTCATTTTGTAAAAACAAATATGAAGTAATATATACATGTAAAAGTGGGAAGACGCTATACTAAAAGGTTAGTGTAATTATATTTGGGATATGGGATTAATCATGACTTTTCAATTCTCCTTTTGCACTTTTCAGTTTCTCTTCATTTTTCCTTTCTGTGAGCATAATCCCTGCCTCCTTCTACTCATTCTCTCACTGAACACTGTTTCCAAGTTTCCTCATGTTGGTTCATATAGATCTGGATCACTCCTATAAAGCAAATGTGGAGCATTCCACTGGATGAGCAGATCACAATTTACTTAGGCATATTGTATTGGTGGACACTTAGATAGCTTCTAAGCATCTAGAATTATGACAATTTTGCTACAACTTTGTGGGGCACAGGTTCAAGTGTTTCCTTAGAGCATATCCCGAGAAAAAGAATCGCTGTATCTTAGAGTACGTGCGTCTTCCAACGTGATTGCCAAACACGTCCCCAAAACGGATGTTTCCTTATCATACTTGGTATAATAAGACTGCTTTTATTTTGTTTTCTTTGGGGCCAACATGATTAGTGTAGAATGGTGTCTCCATATTGTTTGAGTATGCAAGTGAGGTTAAGTGTCTTTTCATGTGTTCTGGCTGTGCAGGTTTGCTCTCCTGAATTGTCAGTCATATTCTTTGCCCATTTGTCTATTGAGTGATTTGCATTGTTCATATCGATTTCTAGGAATTGTTTATTAAAATAATGATTTATTTGCAGGATATTAATCCATCATCTCCAGTTACGTGTTTTATTTGTTGCTATATATAGTTTCCTAACACTATATTGTTCCATAAGGTCACAGCCAGACCCTGCCCATGCCAACCTGAATTGAGCTAATGATGCAAACTTGAGCTGAATTACCCCCCACGCATGCGTGCACACACACACACAGGAGGTTCGTCGGGGAAGCAAGATTTTTGGAGCTGCGGTTTTGGTACCCAAGTCACAAAGATGTAAATTCCACAGAGAAAACGTGGACCAGGAACTTGACTCTGGCCCGGGCGTGAGACAGATGTTCATCACGAGGCACTGTATTTCTCACGTCTCTTAGGAACTATGATTTGAATCAAATGATTGCAACCCTTTACATTGTTCCAATGGAGGAAAACACATTCCTTGCATAAAGAGCTTTCCCTCTTGACTGATTCAAGACAACAACTGCCAAGCTCCTTCTTAACTGAAGTCTTTGGGGAGCACATTCACTGAAGGCCAGACCCTTTTCTGAATATTTCATGGTCTGGCTCCTGAAATGGCTGGCCTCTGGGACGACTCTACAAAGACCAGTCTCTCGACACAGCTCACATGTCTGTAGTACCTTCTACCAGAAGCACAGTTTCCCGACGTCTGGAGACAGGATCCCAGCCAGAGCTTGGGTTTTATTTACTCTCCTTCTTACTTTTACCACCTGATAAGCTGTCAGTGAAAATGGAGGCTGAGCTGGAAAGTCACAACGCGACCCCTGAGATGGCCCATCTCGGGCGTGTTGGTGAGGATTTAGGAAACCTGCTCCACGAGGCACTTCTCACACCGACTGACTTTCTTTACCATGCATCCTGCCTAACATAGTCACCATCACTAATTGAGGCCGTTCTCTATACCAGACACTGTGCAAGGCATCGGGAACTGAGCTGTCTTTGTAAAGACAAATAACACTTGACACACCTGACTCTTGAGATGGGGTGACAAGGTGCAAAGGGAGTCTTGAATGCCCACAAGGAGCTGGCCATGAGAAGATCAGGAGGCAGGCTTGCCAGGGAGAGGAAGTGGAGAGCCTGCTGAGCTTTAGGATCAGGAGCAAGGCTGGTGTCATGGAGATGGGGAAGGATGGGAGGAGAATGTAGGAGATGCACAGGGAACATAAAGCAAGGGCTGGGTGCCATGGAGCCCTTTGGCCATGGAAAGGCATTTGGATTTTATTCAAAGTAGAGTGAGATTCACATGAAATGGTAGGACCACACAGCCACCGTGTGAAGCATGCATTGGAAGGGGGGCCCAAGAGAAGCCAGGGGGCTGACACAATAGTGTGTAGGAGAGATGATGGTGGGTGTGGACTACCTTGAACATGGAGAGTGTCTCCGACCAGCAGGTATAACTGGGGACAGGGTAGCCCCATGAGGGGAGCAGGCGAGATCCAGATGCTGTGCCAGATGCAGGCACTCCCCTCATTTGGAAGATAAGTAAGAAATTATCAAGACCATTTTCCCAAAGAATCAGTAGCTTCCGTTTGAAAGAAGGCTGAAGTATAAAAGACATTATTCTAGCCAGGGACTTTGTTTCTGTCAGTGGGTTTTAACTAATTACCATAAGTACTGTCCATTTAGAATTTCACTGTAATTCCAGTCCCTGTGAGTGTATAAGCAATGCCTTATCTTTGCTGCAAGCTACTGTTTATTCACAGAATGAGACAGTACATCACAGACATTGTCACATCAAGTAGATGTTTTTTGTATTACATTGTGTGCGGTATGAATGAGCCAGAAGTGATTTGCCAAATAGGAAGTGCATTTAAAAAAGAATTTTGAATTTTAAAAGAAATCCACTTGCTATCACTTGGGTGGGGGGGAGGCTTGTGTTCCAACTTTCCTTTTATCATTGAGTTTTTCCCAGAAGGAAATATGAGCTGGTTGGTAGGCTGAAATGCTGGAGAGGGGCTTGTATACAATGTCCCCAGGCCACCAGAGGGTGATGCTGTCCACTGTCATTGTGCACGAGGGCAGAAGTCTTGCTGGCTGCAGGAACCACACTACCTCCACTCTCTACCTTTCGTCAACAAAGATGTCAGCTATCTGGCTTGTCGGTTTGGAGCCATAAGGAAATCAAGCTGGCACATTTTGCAAAGCTGAAATGCTTGTTTGCCATTAGGATTAGGAACAGTACTTTCAGGAGCCACCAAATGGAACGGCACATCTGCAGGGACCCAGGGAAAGATCACCTCTCTCCATCTACGAGAGACACATATGGGAGCAGACAGATGTTTCTGATGGAGATGGCCAGCCTAATTTGCAGTTCCTAAATCTGCAGAGACACCATGTTCCGTCATTAAACATTCATTCAGGACCATCTTCATCGGAAACAGTATAACAGAGCAATGCATCTAGATGTCAAATGGTGTTTTTTTGTGCATGAAATATTAAAGTGACAGCCACTGACTTTTCTCCATCTGACCCTTCTAGTAACTACTTGTTTGGGTAAAAAAGTTCTGTGTTTCCTCCAAGCTCAGTTGAGGCAGACGTTCGCTGTGTGCTCACTGGCGTTGCACAATGTAGTGGAGGCAAAAAGGAATAGACAACATACAAGATGCAGCGTGGCCATTCTAGAAGCTTCCTGGAAGATATTCTAAGTATTGCAGAATAAATGGAATAAAGTCAGGGTACGTGTCAGTAAATTGTCACTCTTCTATGTCGGGTTCACTTTAAAATGAGTTACATTTTTACACTTCTCAGGTATATTTGACGTTTCTCTGGATGTTATCAACGCCACTTGGAAAGCTTTCCATGTGCACTACACTTCATAAAACTTCTTTCTTATTCAAAGACATATTTAATTAAAACCCAGTTTTATGGTGCATGCAGTAATTATTACTCTTGGCTTGAAGGCTCCAACTGAACTTGCTTTTAATTCTGCAACTCAAATCCTGTGCAATCATTTTGGAAACCTGGATGTTTTCAAAATAATTCAATGTTCCTATAAAAGTTGCTCACTGATTTTTTTAAATGTAAAAATAAAAATAAATAAAAGTCCGCGAACGAGTTACAATACAGCCACATCAAGAGATTCAGCTCGCTTAAAATGCCATGCTCAGACGTATAAGCGAGAGGACGAGGAATTTCAATGGTCAGAAGTCACACTTCTTATCTGGTCAAGTCTTATGATACTTTTTGTTATCTGGAGGGCCCATCTCCCTACCTGGCATGGAGTGTGCACAAATATTCCTTCAATTGAATGGCGGTAAAGTCCTATTTTCTCAAATAACTTGTTTGACTGATTGTTGTACAAAAAGATGTAGATATAGTATAGACGTGGCCACAGAAAGAGAAGTGGAAACCCAAAGGCAGTTCATAAAGTTTTGACTTTGGGGTCAGAGCCAGCATCAATGAGCCCACATGCCACACTGGTCTCAGTGTTTAATTCACTCTGCAACCTGGAGGGGAGGCAGCCTGGCCTAATGTCACGTGTCACAGTTCTAGCTACTCATGGAACCTCCTAGGGAGGCTTATAAAAACACCGCTACCTAGAATCCCCCCATTGGTCTGCTCGGGCTGCACAACAGAATACCACAGACCAGGTGAGTAAACAACAGAAGTCCATTGTCTCACAGTTGTGGAGGATGAGAATCTGGGATCAAGGTGTCGGCAGGGTTGGTTTCCAGTGAGGCCTCTGTCCTTGGTTTGCAGATGGCCGCCTTCTCGTTGTGTCTTCCCGTGGTCTTCCCTCTGTGCACGTACATCCCTAGTATCTCTTCCTCTTCTGATAAGGACACCAGTCCTCTTGGATTAGGACCCACTCTAATGGCCTCGTTTAACCTTAATCAGTGCCTTTCAGGCCCCATCTCCAAATTCAGTCACATTGAGGGTTAAAGCTTCAACACATGAATTTGAGAAAAACCCAGTTCCGTCCATAACACCCCTCAGACAAATTAAATCCGAATCTGTAGGAGTAGGGGGATCATTCATGTTTCAATGACTTTAATTTTAATTTTTCAATTCAGGTGCAGTTGACATACAATAGATATAATTCAAGTGCACAATTTAACATGTATACATGCCAGTGAAAAGGTTACCATAATCAAGAGAGTGAATGTGCCCATCACCCCAAAAAGTTTCACCATGCCCCCTTCTAATCCCTCCTTCCTGCATCCCTCATCCCCAGGCAACCAGTGATCTGCTTTCTGTTACTATATTACTTTGTATTTTGCAGAATTTTATGTGATTAGAATTTTACAGCATGTATTTTTTTGGTCTGGCTTCTCTCACTCAGCATCATTATTTTGAGATTCACTCATGCTGTTGGGCATATCCATAGTTCAGTCTCCTTTGCTGCTGAGTAGTATTTTATTGCGTGGTAGCCACTCCAGCTTTCTTTTGATTATGGTTAGCATGGTATATTTGTTTCTAACCTTTTACATTTCACCTGCCTGAATCTTTGCATTTAAAGTGGATGTCTTGTAGGCAGCATATTGTTGAGTCTTGCTTTTTTACCCAATCTGACAGCCTCTGCCTTTTAATTTGAGTGTTTAGTCTGTTTACTTTTAATATGATTACTGATGTGCTTAGATTTGAGTCCAACATCTTACTATTTGTTTTCTATTTGTGCTGTTATTTGTTCCTTTTTTTCCTCTTTTTCTGCCTTATCTTGGATTTCTATTTCATCTCCTTTGTTGGCTTATTAGATATAATTCTTTTTTTTATTATAGGGGTCACTTTTGGGCTTATAATATACATCTTTAACTCATGACACTGTATCTTCAAATGCTAGCGTACCACTTTATGTAAAGTATAAGAACATGAAAAAAGCATACTTGCATTTCTCCCCTCCTAGCCTTAATCATATTACTGTTTTGCATTTTACTTTATATATGTTATAAACCCCAAAATATACTGTTATTATTTTTTTTAACAATTTTCTTTTCTTAAGGAGGTTTCAGTAGTAAAATAGGTACATATTTATTCATGTGGTTACCTCTTCTGGTTCTCCTCATTCTTTACATGGATCTACATTTCTGTCTTGTGTCAGTTTACTTCTGCCCAAAGCACTGCTCTTTACATTTCTTTTAGTGTGGGTCTGCTGGTGATTAATTCTTTCTGGTTATGTCTGTCCAGAAAAGTCTTTATTTGGCCTTCATTTTGTAAACATGCTTTCACTGGGTATATAATTCTAGCTTGACAGTACTTTTGCTTCAGTGCTTAAAAGATGTTGCTCCACTGTCATTGTGTTTGCATTGTGTTTGCCCACAAATCTGCTGTCATCTTTACCTTCGTGCCTCTGAACCTATATCTTTTTTACTCTGACTGCTTTTAAGATTTTTCTCTTTATCACTGATTTTGAACAACTCAATTATGATATGCCTCAATTTAATTCCTTTAGTTAACACCTACTTATTGTGTTTCACATTTTTAGAGTTTTTTGGGCTTTTTGGATTTGTGAATTTGGACTTTTCAACAAATGTGGAATAATTTTGTCCATTATTTATTCAAATATTTTTCTGTCCCTCCTGCTTTCTCCTCTTCCTCAGCTAGCTGATGCTCTTTTCTTAATTCTTTCTTCTCTCTGCGTGTTTCATTTTAAATAGTTTCTGTTATGGTCTTCACATTCACTAATTTTTTCTTCTGCAACGTCTAATTGTCCATTTATCCCATCCGGTAAATTTTTCATTTCATACACTTTAGTTTTTATCTCTAGAAATTTGATTTGAGTCTTTTTAATATCTTATATGTCTTTATTTAACTTTTTGAGCATAGAATGGAGTTCTAATAATTGTTTTAATGTCCTTGTCCGCTAATTCTATAATCCGGGTCAATTCTGTTCAGGGTCAATTTCAATCGATTGTTTTCCTTCTCATGTGTCATATTTTCTGCTTTTTGCATGCCTTATAATTTATGATTGGATTTTAAACACTGTAAATTTTACCCTTTTGGGTGATGATGTTCAACTCAGAAACAGATCAATCCTTTATAGCCTTGATGGTGAAATTTGTTAGGTTAGACCAGAGCAGCATTTAGTCTAGGTCTAATTATCTCCCACTATTGCAGAAAGACCCTTCCGAGTGATTTACCCAATGCATTTTGAAGAATGAGGTTTTCCAGTCTGGCTGGTGAAAGAAGGCACTATTCCTGGCCCAGTGTGAGTGCTGGTTACTCTTGTCTTTCTTTAAAAGTTCCTTAAGTGCTTCTCAAGCACAGCTAGAGTGGCCTAATTGATAGTAGATGAGATTTTCCACTGTGTATCCACTTCCCATGTGGAGGAAGGCCACCTTTTCCAGGGGTTCTCAGCCTCCACACCATGAGCTACAGTCTCTGGTTGCCATGAAGCTTGACTGGACTCTGTCAGATCTTGGTTTCTAAAGCTTTGAACAGTCACTTGAGTCAGACAAAAGCAAAGAGGTAGACTGTCCATTATGTGAGATGAGCGTTTTTCCACTTGTCCCAATTATGTGATATAGAAAACAAGCTCTCTGAATAAAATGCAAATTCTTAGGGAAAGACACGCATATGTTATCCAACCTGGAGAAAACCAGGGCTTCTCTTGTGTCCTTCATGGACCCTGGAGGTCAGCAACTTGAGAGTTCCACAAACAAAGCAGTTGCCAGTATCTAAAGCAGAGTTGAGGTCCAAGTTAGAGGGACATTAAATGTAATACTCAATCACATGGTGTCTGAGCAATGCCTCAGGGCACTAGATACATCTAAAATTCCCCTGGATCCCTTATGTAGTCAGAAGCACTTTTATATTAGAATAAACTTTAGCTACATACTGTTTTGTTCTCTCAACATTGTTGAGACAATTTCATTTGGTTAATGGAAATATAGAGGCCCTTGCCATTTTAACAACAGAACATTCACTTCTTTGAGCCTTATTTTATAGGAACAATTTGCTGGTCACCTTCCTAGAGGATATATTCATTGATTTCTTTTTCCAACAAAAATTTATCAAGCACCATTAGTGTTCTAGGTACTTTGTCAGGCTAGGATTAAAGCAAAAACACAGTCTTTGCTTTCCAAATAATCCCTCCTTGCTCATAGGAGTATCCTTATTAGGAAGGCCTTAAGAAAAGTCTTGGGTCTGGGCTGAAGGAATATGTAGGGTCATTTATTAATTCAACAAATATCAACTGAACATGGAAGGCACTGTTTTGTCTTGAAGTGGCTGGCTTCCAGTCATTCCTTGATCACCATTCCCATGATTCTAGTGTATTCCATCCTCCTCCCAATAGCTGGCAATCCTTTTCAATTCTTGGGTTTTCCGTCTTCACAATGCACCTGATGAAGCTAATTTGACAAGGATTTATCACTGAAAGGGGTGCACAGACACAGCACTGACAGCACCATATGAAGACTGCAGCTACAAAATGAAAATGACAGAACTGAAGTCCCATTCAGCTTCATGTTAAATATTCCAATTTACCCCATTTACAGTCTCTCACAGAAGAGGCTTGACTGGAATATTAAATGCTTATTGACATTGGAATCTTTGCTCCTAATCAAGTCAGATAATGAATAAAGAGAATTGAAAATATTAGAATAGTTGACTGTTTGTCACAAACAGTGAATTACTGAGCAGGAATGAACCATGTACTAACCACTGATTGTGAATGTGGCCTCTCTGATTATTTTCTTCTTAGGAAATGATCATGGCTAATTCAACTGATGGATTTTTACTGACTTAATTGACCTCAGGATTCTCTTTGCCCAGTTTTTAACCATGAATCGATTGCCTACTATGTTCACAGGGGAGTAAGAGTGACACACATGCACCGAGCCCATGAAGAGCTTATAGCCAAGTGGGAAAGGTTAACAAACTAAAACCAAATGACACAATCATTCATTCATTCATTCAGAAAATATTTGTTAAATATTTTAAGCATTCTGCAAAGCACTATGGGAATCCTGGAGTCCATCTGAGCAAGGTGCCTGACACATGGAAGGTGCACAATAAATATTTGCTATATGAATGAATGAGTGAGTGAATATATTTGACATCGGAAGAGACTTTCATTTAGAGAGAGTATTTGCTACGAGTAGAGGTGTTTTCAGGAGAAAAGGCATGGAGTTGAAAAAGCTAAGATTAGATTTGAGGAAGAGGAAGAAGTGCAGTTTACTTGGAGCCTGGGGATGTATGGGAGGATGTGGAAATAAGTCTGGGTTAAAAGGCGGGGACATCTCGTGGTGAGCCATGGTCCCTGGCTAGGGAACTTAGGCTCTCTCCTTAAGCAAAGAGAAACTATCAAGAACTTGATGAATTTGACCCAGCCAAGGTGGCACTGTGAGCGTGTTTGTACTTACTGAACATACTTGTTGATACCAGAGCAATTAGTCTGTGTATCAGTGTTCTCCAGGGAAACAGAACCAATAGGATATGTCTATAGGAAGAGATTTATTATAAGAAATTGGCTCATGCAATCCTGGAGGCTGAGAAGCCTCACAATCTACCACCTGCAAGCTGGAGCCCCAGGAAACCTAGTGGTGAGTTCCAGTCGAAATCCAAGGGCCTGAGAACCAGAAGCATCAAGGGCAGGAGAAGATTGATGGCCCAGCTCAAGCAACCAGGCAAGAAGGGATGAATTCTTCTTTCCTCTACCTTTTCATTCTATTCGTGCCCTCAGTGGGTTTCATGATGCCCACACACACTGGGAAGGGGAGACTGCTTTACCGAGTTCATCACTTCAAATGCTGACTTCATCTGGAAACACTCTCACAGACGCACTCAGAAATAACATTTGGCCAAATGTCTGGTCACTCTGTGATCCAGTCAAGTGGGCACATAAAATTAGCCACCACAGTCCATTTAGAGAAAACCAACTAACTTCACAAAGTGGATTGAGGTTTTATCTAAGAACAGAACATGATGTTCCAAAAACTAGAGCCAACACACCACAGCCTTGATCCTGCCTAATGCACATTAGGTGGAAACCACTGTTTATTACATCTGCCTTTAGGGGGATTTGGCTTAAATAGCTGTAAGATTCTATAGTAGAAGACTTATCTTTAATAAATCCACTTTCTCTTTAATTCAGAAGGAAACTGTTGGCCCTTATTCAGCCAAAACCAATTCTGCAAATAGCACATTCCTCTCTAACTAGACAGTGTGGCCACTGTGCCAACTGCCCATCCTGGGAAGGAAAACGACTTTAACCAAAATAACCAGGTCTAGACCATTCTGATACGAGATGAAGATAAACAGCCAACACATTGACTCAGTGATGAAATGGCTGGCAACACTCACAAGATTCTAGACAGTTACGAGAGCATTGGTGGTGCCTCCTGTTCCCATAATAAAGTGGATTTTATCTTTCTCCAGTAATTTTACCGTTCTGTCTCCTATGCCTAATGCCTTTATAGATCATGTTTTTACTATTATAGATTGATCTTTACAAGGCTACTCCAGTGTGGCTGAGGATACTATATTTTCTGGAATTTTTTCTTCTCTGAGGCATCAATAATCTTCCAGGGAAAATGTTGGAAAAGGAGAGAATCATCTATCATTTGCCAAGCATGTGGAGGTAAGATCATTCTCAGACAGCTGGTAAAATCTGCAGCAGCAATAAAGATGATTTGAGATTTTAACTGCTGTGCTGGTTAAATAACATTGGATGGAGACCACAGGAGTTGGCCACCAAAGCCAGGAGAGAGAATGCATCTCAGGTGCTGTTGATTTCCCAGGTGTTGGGAGGAGCAGTATAATATTGGAGCCTGTAGACTCATCCAACTGGAAATCAGTGGATGGTTGCTGATGAAGGTCAATAACAGAAGTTTTCTGTGGCTCCAAGGTGCCCAGGTCAATGGAAGTACAGAAGAACTTAGAAGCAGCAATTTCCTTAGAAGTGGGATGAGATTGAGGGCTTATCCTGCAGCTGCATTTGCATGGCAAGCACACTGTTTTTACTTAGACTGCATGTTTATCTGGGGTGTCCTTGAGGAGCTTATGAGGATTACAGAGGTGCTAGCCAAACTTTGATGCCATCAAGGCCACTCTCCAACCTTGATCTCTGACCCTCTTGTTCAAAGCATTTCCACCAAAATAATCCTTCAATCCTGAGAGGTCTCCAATGAATTGGTTCCATCCCTCTCTCACTCTATTCCAGCTTGGATTCCTTGGTCCATCATTACAAACCTTCCCTTGCCTTCAACTTCAACTTCCTTTGCCTTCCTTCCTTGATACTTGGAACAAAATCCTGCTCTGGATAATTAACTCAACCATCAATCTTCTTCTTGACTGTGCCCAAGAGGCGGAAATTTTTCTGAGGGTAAAAAATAAAATAAGACCAGTTCACTGGCTCACTTTAAATTCATGATAGGAAAACTTAGCTGGAGTCTTGGCTGGTTCTCAGGTGAGTTCAATTGCTCACCTAGCCTCTAACACAACCATCGCCTCTCCTCGCTTCTCTTCTTCAACCACACTCTCACTGCTCTGATGACCTCGCCTCACAGAAGCCTCCGGATAGCAACTCCCACATCTTTCTCTGCTGAATTTAGATCCCCTGCAGCTCCTTCTTCCCTCTTCTTGCAAAGTAAGACCTGTCCTTCCACCTTTTAAGGACTCCACTCCTAAGGAATTCCCTCTGTACTGCATCGGTAATCTCTCCCAATTTGATCGTTTCTCCATTAGCAAAAAACATGCGCTAGTAAACTGCTTCTTAAAAAATAAAGAACATTTGTCCTGTATCTATCTCTGCTCCCTTCACACCCAGACATCTGTAGAGTGGTGTCTATATGCTCTCTCTCCTACCTCTCATCATGCAGTCCTTCCCCAAGACCTTCTCGTCTGGTTTCTGCCCCAGGATCTCTCCCAAAAGACTCGTATTAAAGTTACCAAAAGCAAAGGAAAAATTTCCCTTTCCATGTCGTCTCAGCAGAATACAGCGCAGGCGCTGCTTCCTCCCCGCCACACACACTGTCTCTCAGAGCGCAAACACCTGTCCTGGTTTTCCTCTTGCTTTTCCTGTTTTTCTTTCTCTGTCATTGTCATGGGCTCTTCTTGCTCTGATTTCTAAGTGCTGGCCTTTTTCTTCTTTATCTATACGTCCCCCCTCAGTGATCTCCTCCCATGGCCTTAAATAGAATCCCTACAATAAAACCCCTATTTTTATCCCCACCAGAAAGCCTCTCCCCTGGACATCTCCAGATGCACAGCTCAGCCTCGTTGTCTGCTGGCATTTCACACTCACACCTTTTCACCTGCTCCTCTCGCTCCCCATCTTCCCCATTTTAGTAAGCAACATGATCATATGCCAAATTCTCAAGCCAGAAGCCCAGAGTCAACCTGAACTTTGCCCTCTTCCTCCCAGTGTACCCCAACCCAATCCTCCAGCAAGTCTCATCAATTCTACCTCCCAATAATGCTCTAACACACTTCACCTTCCCCGCCACCATCAACTTAGTCTGAGCCACCTCCGTCGCTCACCCGAACTCCTGCAAAAGCTCTCCAAGAGTTCTCTCTGCTTCCATATTCTCCTTTCCAATCTATGTTCTGCCAAAAGCACAAGTGAACATTTTAACACAAAAACTGATCTTTGTTCCTTGGCTTAAATCCTGCAGTGACACCCCATTGCACTTCAAACAAAATCCAGACTTCTGCCCCTGACCTACAAGATCGTGGTTGGATCATGTCCCCTGTCCACCTCCATCTTGGACCCCACTGCCTCGTGCCCACTGTGACTCTGTAGCGCCAGACTCATCACTTCCATGAATATGCACACCTCTTCCCACCTCACAGGAGCCCCTCTGCCTGGGCCCTTTGACTTTTCAGATCCTGGCTTTTTGCACCATGTCTCTGCTCAGCTCTTGTTCCTCAGACATTTTTCTGGGCTGCCTTTTCTAGGTGGTCCCCCTTCTGTTATGTTTTTAATGTTTTCATTTTCTCTCAGAGTTCTAAACAGTTTGTAATTGTACATTTTGTGCTTTTTGTTTATTTTCTGACTCTCCAACTCAACAGTAAGTACCATAAAGGGAGAGACCATATCTGCTTACCAGCCATTGCATCTCCAGCCCTCAGCTCAGGGTGGCAGCAAGTGGGTGGTCCAGGGATCTTGGGTGAATGAGACAAACATCCTGTTTCATCCATCTATCTAGGCTATGGTCTCATCTAACTGCTTCTATGCTTTCTTTGGTGATTTCCCGACTCCATGCCTTGGATCTCATGGCTCCCTCCATCTAGAATGCCTTTCCTGAATTCACCCCAATACCCAAATGGCACTGTATTTAAGGCTCAGTCAAAAAGCCATCTCTTCCTAGACATGTTCTTAGATTCCCACATTACTCAGTTCCCCTGTGCTCTCCTGACTAAGCTCTCTAATTGGACTTCCCTTGTGTTGGGTTGCCTACAGCACACAGTGAGCCAAGATGAGTAGATGGCCATCTCCCCTGAGGGATCAAGGCTCCTGCAGGCAGGGACCAGTCATGCATTCTTCCACACCCCCGAGTCCCTTGGCTTTTTAATCATTCAAATGTCTGTTGAGAGAAACTCTCATTTCCTGTCTCTCTTTTTTTTTAGTAGTATACAACAGAACTGAGAATATTTCAAATAAGATAACCTCTAAGGTTTCCCAGATAAATACTCCCTCTTATCTACTTCAACTTAAATTAATATTGGGTTTTGGGGGTTCAGACACCTAGTCTGTATCTTATCTTGCATCATTCATGTTATTCAACACATACAAAGGTCCCAAGGGCAGGCAAAGTGGGCACAAGAGTTGCGTCCTTGGGAGTCACTTATTGAATGTTAGACTAGAACCTTCCCTTGGCTTGCTTATTTCATCAATAAGGCAGGCACTGAGCTGGACAAAGACAAGCAAGACGTGGTCCGTAATTCTGAGGGGCTTAATCTGGCAAAGCACTCAAGTAAGAAGCCAGAGCGGACAGGCAGGTGTTCTCCCATTTGAAAAAGAGCCACCTATGCCCTGGTGCATGGATGCCTGCACCTTCAGAGATGCTGTGGGCAGATGGTGTGACAGTAGTACCAGGACATTTCACTTCTGCCCTCTAATAGCTGTGTTAGATGAAATGCTAGGAGCATGTATCTTTTAATTGACTGATCAGGTTATTCCTGTTCAGAGGGCAATCTCTGGGGAATGATGTGGCCACAGAGAATGAATTAAAGACTAACCACTCAGGTATTCTGGGTTCAAATCTCATCACCCCTAGGGTAGTGTTGTGAGAAACATTTTATTGTTATGGTGACCCAGTTTTGACACACCCAAAGTAAAATAGAGGAAGGATGTCCTATCAGGACAGGCCAAGGTGAGAGAGGTTGAGCCTTCATATCACCAGAATGATTAAAAATTTCCACTTGGATTTATTCAAATAATGTGTTTCTCTGTTTTTGATTCTTTCAACTCTCTGTAAAGCCATAGTCAGGTACTTGGAAAAAACTAGGGTTAAATCTCTTTTGGAAAAGAATATGTATGTACATACATATGTACGTATGCATATGTATCTGTATCTATATGCTTTATTCTGGAATATACCCCCAGGCACTTACAAAATATTTATTTTCAACATCAGTGAAATCCAGAACTGTGGATTAATCCATTAATCCCCTTTGATTGCTCCTAGGATCCATGCCTGCGACTGTCCCGCCAGCTCACGACTCGTTGTCACTCATTGTCAATATGCACAATGGAAGATGTTGTGCATTGTTAACTGGACCTTGAATGCAAGCTCGCTGGGGAAACGGAGAGCGAGCCCTGGCCATTTGTGATGGCTGCGCTCTCGTTGCCGTAGCGTCAGTGAGCACGTCTGGTTCCAGCTGGGCTGCTTTTGACTAAGCTTCAAGCCTCTCCTCTCTCTGATTTGAAGACAGTTACCAGGAGGCAAAATGATTCAAAGTGACATCTGGGTCCCTCTTGGCATGTGTATGGTAATCCCCTTCCTTCCAACCTGTAATTAAGTCAATTAGATTCCTAAGTCTTCTATGAAGGGATTTCCAGGAATCTTTCCTTTGCGACACACAAACCACTCACCCAATATCATCAGCCCCCTCAAAACACCACCTCCTACACGCCCGCCTCTCCTTCGCATTCCTCAGTAGAGCAAGACAGAAAACTGAGCACAGCAGTTGAAATTCCCTCCAGACACTGACCGTTGGGTAAAGAAGAGCAACAAAGTGCTCACTCTCAGGTCCCAGCTCTGGACGGAGGGGTCCCTGGCCTGTCTACAGCTGACAGTTCCTCCAGGTCTGGTCCATCTAGGATGGCTGTTTCCTGGATGCTATTTATTAAGTGAAATATTGGCAGATTTAACTGAATGCTTTAGACATGCGGCTGAGTTTTTGGTTCTATGTCCCCCCAAACACCAGAGAATGAGAGGTTTTGTTGAGACACTTTCTTGCCACATACACATGCTGTCTTGGTCAGCTCTGGCTGCTATAATATGCCACAGACTGAAGGCTTAAACAACAGACATTTGTTTCTCACAGTTCTGGAGGCTGGAAGTCCATGATCAAGGTGTAGGCAGATTCGGTATCTGGTGAGAACCTGCTTCCTGGTTCATAGACGGCCATCTTCTGGTTGTATCTTCACATGGTGGAAGGGGCAAGGGAGCTCTCTAGGGTCCCTTTTGTAACGGCACTAATCTCATTCATGAGGGCTCCACTCACAAGACCCAATCACCTCCCAACGGCCCCACCTTCTAACACCATCACATTGGGGTTAGGTTTCAACATATGAATTCTGGGGGACACAACGTACTCTAGAAAACAAATAGACAAGTAAAATTTTTGTTGTTTACATTTTCTTGATGAAAACAGAAATTGTGCCTATGTTTCATCCAAAAAGACCCAGGCATGGTTGATAAGCTTCAGACCCGTTATTGTTCGGGAAGACTCCAATCACATAGAAAAAAAACCTGCTTTAACATGTTAAATTCCATTTCCCCAAACATCCATTTCCTAAATTTCTAAAGAGAGTTCTTCAAGGAAATGATTCATAACTTCCTATTAGCGCACATCTATATCCTTTCCAATAAAAGATACTGTCCTCACAAATAGCTCCACCAAGACCCATCCATCAACTGAGAAATGCACTTACTAAGACAGGGCTCATGTAGAAGGAGGTGTCCACGGTGGTATTCTGCCATGGGCTCGCTCGGAAATCCAAACCCTTAAATCAAGAGAACTTTGCACACACACACACACACACACACAAGCACACACGCTATGTTGCTGTTTAAATAATCTAATCAGACTGATTTATCCACCAACATAATTGATTCCCAAGCCCTGTCACACTAGGGTCATCAAGACAATTAAAGTCAATCATAGTGACATCTTTCAAAATCAGTATGGAAAAATTCTTATTTTTAAGGGTCAAACTTCTGTTTTTGGCAATGGCCAACCCAAATGGAGAAAGAACGATAAAAGCGGGAGAGAATATGTAGCAGGAGAGAAAGCCAAAATTCATTTCCTTCTTCTTTCATTGAGTAACTCCAGCTGGGGATGCTGATAAACATGAGTCCTGAGTGGATTTAAGGATCTCATGGGCCTGTTGGCTCACAGGATTGCAATTTCAGTTGGTAATGACATTTGCTTAAATAATAAACACTATTAGCTCCAAACCTAATTCACTCCTTCAGACTTGGCAGTTCATCCTGAGATCTGTGTTAACTACCTGGACTCGTCTAGAGGACCCAGGACCTAGAAAACTTCTTATTATAAAAAGCATTGAATTCATGCATCTATGCATCCACTCATTTAAAAAGTAAAAATAAACTGAGTACCTGCAGTGTACCAGCCGCTGTTCTAGGCCCTGAGGATGGAGCTGTGTATATGGAATTAAGGAACCCAAAGAATGACCTCTTTGTCCTCTGACCAAGCTTGGAATTACAAAGTTTAAGAAACAGAGTTTAAGCAGATGAAGATCAAGATGTCAGCATCACTGCTGATGGAGGCTGGCTTAGAGGCGTGCTGCAGTAATGCGCTGTAGAATACTGAACTCAGAATTGGGCAGAATCAAGCTTCCAGTTTCCAGTATGGACGGAACACAAGCACCCCAGCTCCCTGCAGGACAGAGACCTTGCAACTGAGCCTGTATGGGCAGGCAGACCCCAAAGGGGAGCTTTGCAGGGCCAGTTCCCTCCCCAAACTCACCGACTAAAGGAGTTACCCAATAAGTAAGTGAGAGAGAGAAACCAGGGTGTCCTTCTATTGGATTTCCCTTCACATGGAAATATACAGACAGAGAAAGGAGATGTCCTCACCCTCTGTCTATACAGGGAACAAAACAGCCCACAGGCATTGACTGAGTTTGCAAGGTGTTTGGACTCTAATGGCGAAGGGGTGCAGATGATGAACAAGCAAACAAATAAATGAACTTGGATATTTCAAAAAGGGATGATTGCAATAAAGGATTTAGAACAGGGCAATGAGATGTACAGTAGGAGTGGGGTGGACATGCAGAGGGGGTGCAGATGTGAACAAGGGACTATGGGCCTGCCTAGGAGCCTCCATTCCAACAGTGCAGACAGACAGTAAGCAGATGATAATGCAGTTAACTGCCTCATTAGAACTAACATAAGTGTTCTAAAGACTTGTGGTGCCAAACAAGCCTCTGACAGGATGGAGGACAGTGGAGTGAAGTCAGAGACAGTGCCCAGAGCCTGGGGATATCCTGATGCTCCTCTCTTCTTGTCCCTCCAGAACTGGGGCTTGCTCATTTCCTTCAAATACAGAGTTCACCAAAATGGAACTGCTGTTTTAAAAGATGCTTTTTGAAGAGGTAATATTCTACGAGCTATGGGAGAAAGACGTTAACAGTATTCTGGCTTTTGAAACCAGTCCGCGTGAAGCTGAAAATGGAGCTGGCCCCCACCCGACTCACACACCCTACAATTTAGAACAAACCATTAATCCCGCTATTCTTCCCACACCACCTGGAGCAGGGAGAACATTATGGGATGAGGAGGGGGAAGGAGCCATTGCTGAGCATAAAGGTTTCTCGGCAGGTTGCACACTGCAGAGCCCCCAGTGAGAGAACTCCTGCAACTGCAGAGGAACTTTCCCTACAAACGAGGTTCTCAGAGACGCACAAATCGCTGCCAATAGAACAGGAACAGTGTGTGATGAATTTTCCAGCTGATATAAGAGCTATTTACTCAAGAATTCTTCTCTACACATTGTTGTTTCCTCCAGATACCTTAAGCCCCTAAGCATGAGTTGTTTTCCAATCATGGGCCTGCAAGTGGCTTTTTGCCTTCAAACACTTCTCCTTTTTTTTTTTTTTTTTTTTTTTGGCTGCTGTGCAAGAGGTTCAGAAAGATCCTTCTCTTTTACAGTTTAAACTCCAAGACCACATAGCACAAGAGAAGGGTAATTTTCAGATTATTCTCTCTCCAGCAGGAGCAGCTCTTCCTTCTCCCCAGACTCCGCTGTTCTCAGCTCCTGTGTGCCTGCAAAAGGGGTGGAAAATTCTCTCCTTCTCTTCGTTAAATCCACAAACGTTTATGGGGAGTGTTAGTTTCCTGTTGCTGCTGTAACAAATTGCCACAAACTTGATAGCTTAAAACAACACACATTTATTCTCTTACAGTTCTGGAGGACAGAAGTTCAAAATAAGATTTTTAGGGCTAAAATCAAAATTCTTTCTGAAAGCTCTAGGGGAGAATCCTTTTCCTGGCCATTTATAGCTTCTGGAGGTTGCCTGCCTTCCTTGGGTCATAGCCCCTTCCTCATTCCCTCCAGCATCTTGTTTCAATTGTCACATCTCCTACCTCCCTCTTACAAGGACCCTTGTGATTACATTAGGGCCCATCTAGATAATCCAGGGTAATCTCCCCATCTCAATTTAATCCCACCTGTCAAGTCCCTTTGCCATATCAGGTAACATATTCAGGGGTTCCAGGGATTAGGACTTGATACCTTTGGGGGCCATCTTTCAGCCGACCACCCTGGATGGGTGGACATTGCATAACTTTCTATCACACAGCATCTGAACCTTCTCTCTCTCCTTGAGGAAACACCCACCTGGGGAGGCAGAGCCAGCATCCCACCCTAGAGACAGAACATTCGTGTGGCACAGTCCTTGCTTTCCCTACTCATCTGGCTCTAGGACTTTAGCACAGGACTCGGGATCCAGCCAAGTGCACACTCCCAGGTTTTGATTCGACAGTTGATAGTGCAAAGAAGCAGGGATGTGGGGAATTGATTCCAGCAAGGGGGGTGGCAGTTGGATCGCATATTAAGGGGCCTCAGTGACAGGGGTTCTAACAGCACAGACATGGAGCAGGGTTGATATGAGTGGTGCAGAACCAGCTCTGGGCTGTGATTTCACTGTGTAGCTCACACACCGAGTTCTCTGGCTCTCCCAGAGGCCTTGGGGTAGGCAATGTCCTTGGATAAATTCATTTTCTACTTAAATTTGCCAAAGCCTTTTTCCCGTTGCTTGCAGTTGAGAAATATGGCTGGTACATGCCGAATGGTACTGCTCTTGTTGTTCCAGAATTGCTACTAAGGCCTCAAAGCAGAGTAAAGGAGACGCCAGCACACCTAAAGAGAACGGGAAAGCCATAAAGACACACCATCTGAGCTTACTCAGGCAGCAGCAGTAGGTGAGCTGCCACACCAACCCTCCTCCTGAGCCTCTATAAAAACAGGGACAGGAAGAGAGTAAGCATCATTGGGATTGTCAGGCTGGGGTCCTGGAGTGGGAACATGGGGCTATGGTGAGAGGTCACTTCCTCCCCTTCCAATGGAGGATGGGAACTTCACCTTTCTCTCCCTAAAATCAAATAGAGAGTGTGGGGCTTTAGAAGATACTTATGGATAATAGGACAGTAGAATGTCCTGGTTTGCTACGGGATGATTCACTTGTGGTCCCAGAGTCATTACTAATAGCATCCCTCTCCCTCTCTTAAGTGTCCAGGCTTGGGCAATTGATTCTGTGCTCACTTATTTACCAAACACTTGTTTATTCCCTGGTTGGGTGTTGCTGAGCTGCAAGACCTGAAGTCCCTCTCTGGTACTGGGGGACATCATAAGAGGGTCCTTGTGAGAACATGACATGAGTCCCCTGAGTTTTAGATCCATGCCTGTCTTTTACTTGAAGGGGGAAATCTTGATGAAATACCAGCACCAGCAGGGCAAGATGGAAGCAGTGTGCAATGGGTCTGCAAAGGTAGCAGGA
Organism: Ceratotherium simum simum; assembly: GCF_057802395.1. Classification (NCBI taxonomy): domain Eukaryota; kingdom Metazoa; phylum Chordata; class Mammalia; order Perissodactyla; family Rhinocerotidae; genus Ceratotherium; species Ceratotherium simum. The sequence continues at coordinate 47,403,198 of NC_141921.1, read as the reverse complement.
GCAGCTTGCACCTTATCCTGATTCCCACAGTCCTCAGAGTGCACAAAGAAACCTTCCGAGGTTCTTGTGGTTTCATGGAAGGATTATGGAAGTTCAAGGAGGGCACATGAGCTGTGGGGATGCTGCAGCTGGAGAAGGGAGGTACTTGGAGACCTGGCCTCCCTTCTGAGTCATCCTCAGTGATGGAGGCTCTTGCAGTAAGAGTGAACACTACATGCCAAGAAGACCACACTCAGCCTCTACACAGAGGTCGATCATCCAAAAGAGTTCGTCAGCAGTGGACAAAACCCAAAAGAACTATTTCAGCACCAGGGACAGCTCACCTGCTACTAACAGCTGCTCCTTGCGTTAAATGACTACTGTTTTCCCTGTCTCTCTTCCCATACATCCTCGACTCCAGATGTGTTAGAGCCTAGAAAAGCACAAAGGGCAGGAGTGACCTCCGTACCCCTTACCCTGCCCCCCCGCCCCACCCACACACACACGTGCGTAGCTATTCTCCGAGTTCCTCAGGTAAAGGTCTAGCCCACCCAGGGTCAGGAACAGTTTTGAAACATTGACTAGAAAGCAATTAAATCTGCCAAGACATCATTGCTAGCCCTGGTGGTCTGGTGGTTAAGATTTGGTGCTCTCAGTGGTGCAAACCCGAGTTTGTTTCCCAGTCAGGGAACCACACTACCCATCTGTCAGTTGTCGTACTATGGCAGCTGCATGTTGCTGTGATGCTGAGAGCTCTGCCACTGGCATTTCAAATACCAGCAGGGTCACCCATGGTGGACAGTTTTCAGTGGAGCTTTCAGATTAAACAGACTAGGAAAAGGGACTTCGCCACCCACATCTGAAAAAATTGGCCGTGAAAACCCTATGAATAGCAGCGGAGCATTGTCTGTCATAGTGCTGGAAGGTGAGAGGACGGCGCAAAAAGACTGGGAAGGGTTCTCTCTGCTGTACACAGGGTCTCTAGGAATCAGAATCAACTTGACAGCAGTAACAACAACAAAAGACATCATTAAGTAACAAGAAAGGAAGGTTCGGCATAGTATGGTTAATGAAGGAGATTGGAAAAAAAAAAAAAATTCCCGTGGAGTTGAGACAGCTCAATAAACTGGGTTCAGGTTCATGTCAAACATCTTTTGTTTTTGCCTGCCCAGAGTTCTCTTCCCCCTGGCTTTTCATTGAGGAAATATGCTCCCCCATTCTCGGTCTATGGGGTGGGGAAGGGGTTGTCCATTGTGCACCTTCCTCCCACCTCCACTCCCCCATCCTCACTCATAGAATAGATGTGTGATGGCCTCACTAAACAGAGCAAATATCAAAACTTCTGCTGGAACTTAGTTGGAAAGAATGGTCATCTTTTCATTGTGGTTGCTCAGTTGGTGGCATCATTAGCCTGAAACTATTGATCCTTGTCTTTCTACCACAAGAGAAGACCTTGGCTAAGAAAAATGCCAGCATAGTGAAAAGAAGAGCCAAGATGCAGAGCACCTGGACCCAGCTGTGCCTGAAGCTAGCTACCCTGAGCTTCTTTGCTTTGTGAGCCGATAAATTCCCTTCATTTGTTAAGACATTTTGAATTGGCTTCCTGTCACTTTCACTGAAAAATACTTGTCTGGTACAGGTATTCATGTAGGTGGGAAGGCAAGAGGTATCAGCCGCGTCCTGGCAGGAAACAAAAAGCAGAGGACAGAATAAGGTAAAGGAGCCAACAAGAGATTGCAAGCTGCCCAAAGACTAGCAAGAGTGGAAGCCTTCACAACCACAGGCTTGTGTTCTTGGAGCCCCATGAGAGAAGGAGCTCTGGAAAACTGGTCACCTGGTAGAAGCCACAGCCATTTCCAGAACTACTGTGGTGCTGAAGCAGGGAGTGAGAGGTGGAAAACATACATGACCTCTCACCTGGTCTTTGACCTTCTGCGAGTACCTCCCACTGGCTAAACCAGAGAGAAGGAAGCCCGGGTGATGCAGAAGGTAGGGGTCCAGGATGCCTCCAATCTCCCAGCAACAGACAGGTAGCAGGTTTGGCAGAGGCAGGGATTTTGAGCCTGGACTGAATGCCGCACAGGAATGAAATGACCCACCACCATCACAGAAAGTAGGGGTCCTGGTGCTGCTGGTCTTGGGTCACTTTTCCCTGTGTTCAGGGCTGGTTTATTCCATGCGTTTGCACACATCATCCTCTTGCTGATGTCTCCTCTCCCTCGCACTGAATTCTACCCTTTGTTCAAGACCTGAAGCCTCATCTTGTCTGTGAATCTGGTCTTGAGCTCCCCAATCTGCCATAGCTTCACTGCTCTTAACTCCACGCACTGGTCTGAGCGCTGTGTTTGGAAATAACCACGGCATCAGTAGGTCAGTGCTACTGCCTCGGATTCACTCAGTTGACTATTTTTTTCTAGTCTTCCTAGTGACAGCTTGCACTGCCACCCCCACCCCCCATAGGTGCTGGGTCTTACATTCATTGTATGTGGGGTCTCACCTAGCCCTACTTCCACTGCACACACACCAGCTTCCCCATCCCTGCCTATATGCCATACACTAGAGTGCCAAGAGCAGGCACCTCATGCATATTTATGAGTTGAAGTGGTTTTCTTTGTATGTTGGTGGGGGGGAAATAAGCCCAAAGTCCTAGAACCACAATGTCTGTAAGATACTTTTTTGAAGAGAACAGAGCAGCTTCAAACAAGGAAAATGGGTGAACCAACACAAGAACTGTTTTAAGATAGACCCATGTTCCAAGCCAATCTAGGGTTCTGAGCTCATGGGGGCACCAAGAAACCTTAAAGCTTCACGAAAACTCACCCCCAACATCTCATATCCCCTTAAAATCTTATCTAAGCTATTTTATCTGTGCTTCTGCCTACACTTACTGTTTAAAGAGTTAGTCAGCCTTGCAGCCTCTGGAATAAAAAGTTTCATTGTGTTTCTTACCCGCTGTGAGAAGCCCTGCTTCCTTTTGTGTTCCTTGAACTGGGTTCCTGTCATCACCTCACCCCGTGGCCCAGGGCAGAGTGAGGGAGCCCCTGATGGGCCAGCTGCTGCCTTCTCTATGCAGAGAGGTTCCACTGCAACCCAACCAGAGCCCAACTCCACCACACAAGCCATGCACAGGTGCCCAGTGGCCTGGACTTCAGAGAACAGGGAAGAGCTGCAGTGCTGATGCACCTTGAGAAGACACCACTCCACCCTCATCTGCAGAGAGGCGCTGACTCTCTCAAGCCCAGACAGCAGATGTTCTTCCTGATCAGACAGTCGAAGGCTCTGTTAAATTCTCAGAAGAGCTATCATTTTCTAGCCGCTGATTTCAGCTTTATTTTATCCTGGAATTGCCAAGTCATGGCTCTCGGAGGCCACTGGCATGTTAATAGGCTGGTTATATGGAAATTGGGTAATATTGCTGCATTCCGGGCTGTTGCAGGCCAGCGCCCATGGGGAGCCTTTTGTTGGGGATCAAACGCATCACCTTCAGATGCCATTTACTTCCTAACTTGCAACTCAATCGAATGCCACTCTCTTGTTTACAGAAATGTCAGAAATAATATGATTCTCAAGCAAGAATACCTCTAGCAAGTTCACACTAAATATTTTTTAAATGTAAAAAATTTACAGAATTAGGAAAAATATTAAGAAACCATGAGTCTGAACAAAAAAATAACAATAAATGGGGAAAAAATTCTGCATGAAACTCAATATATGTTCTGTTCCAGTTCACCTGGAGGAGAAAGGATGCTAATTCATGGAAAGTGGTCCTCATTAACAAGGGTGACACCAACACAAGCATGTCACACCAGAAAGGATTTTTCTGGGGGAAATTTAAAACATGTCTCAACAGAGGTCTAGAACTCCCCTGAATACTTAAAGAATGGACGGAACCACAGAGGATTCTCTGCAAAAGCACTGGCTTCACCTACCTAGCTGAGGCCAGTTAATCACATTCACTGAGCTGAAAGGTGAAGGAGCTGTTAGGAGAGTGAATGAGCTGATTGGATGAATACCCTTTAAATCTGCCAGTTTGGACTACAGAGAAGAAGAGGTCATGGTTTACAGTGCAAGCAAATATCCAGAGGAAAAGAGTGAATTCTCTATTTCAAAGTAAGAGACAGATTTCCTCTGGGCCACATGGCCCTGAGTTCTGTGTGCACACCGCTTGGGAAGATATCACCTCCATGTTGGGTTAATTTCCTGAGCTCCATGGGCACAGTTCATCTGGCTTCAGCCTCCCTGGCTTGTCTTAAATTTGTTTGTTTCTTCTCTAAAAAGAGCTTTGCTATTTACTCACTTCCAAATCAGATACTATCATATCCTCAATGATAAGGTGGTTGGGTGAAATGCTCTTCTATTACAAAATGTAAGAGCCAGGCACAAGTGCCCCTGAGTCCACTCCAAATTCCCCCAACTGTGGATATGCACAAGGAGCAAGGACCTAGCACTCCAGCACTTGCCGACCGCAAGCATTTCCTCGCCTATGCGCTAATAATCCCAGTGACCCTGAACTGCAGTGGCGCGAGATGAGCTTCCACACTGCTTAGGTCAATAAGAAGCTCATTGCACACGAAAAGTCTGCCCTTGCCATCCCAGACAGGGAGCTACAAATCTTAACACTCACGCTGGGTAGGACGCCATCTAAACTCAATTACACGCTGCAGTTGGAACTCAGCATAGCACAAGCTAAGGGAAAACCTCAAAAAATTTAAAGGTTTTATTTCAGCTATCTTTTTCATTCCACTTCCCCTAATGCAATTCAATCCAAGAAGACTGAACACCTACTATGTGCCTGGATGAATTTGCAGGCTTAGTCCTGAAGGAGTTTGCAACATAAAAGAAGAGGCTGGCATATTTGTAATCAGCGATGCTGTTTGCCAAGTGGTCAGCAAGAAGTGCAATTAGCCGTCTGAAGTTTCACCTACTTTCTTCCAACTGCCTTCCCAAGTCAAAAGAGCGAGGAAGCAGAGACATACCTGAAGGTGGGTAACAGGAGACAGAGGAGCTGGAAAAATCTACACATTATACAGCTGACATCACACACCTTGTAACTTGTCCCTCAACAGATCCAAGAGATAATCCCAACCCTACAGGGCTGTGGTGAGTTCTGGATGGGTAAGATCTATAAAGAGTCTAGCACACCACTTGTATTCATTTTTTACTGCTATAGAACAAATTACCACAAGTTTAGGGGCTTAAAACAGCACTTATTTATTATCTCATGGTATCTGTAGGTCAGAGATTTGGCACAGTGTGCTGGGTTCTCTTCTCAGGGTTTTACCAGGCTTAAATCAAGGTATTGGTGGCTGTGTTCTCATCTGAAGGCTTGACTGTGGGAGGATTTGCTCTCAAGCTCCCTCAGCTGGTTGGTAGAATGCATTTCCTGGAGGCTGTGGAACTCATGGCAGCGTGCTTCTTCCAAGCCAGCAAAAGAAAGAGAGTCTCTGTTTTTTGGAGCTTCTGATGTTCAAGAAAGGCCTAGGCCCTATTTTTAAAGGGTTCCCCTGATTGGGTCAGGCCCACCCAGAATAATCTCTCTTTTGATTAACTCAAAGTCAACTAATTAAAAGCCTTAATTAAATTTTCTTTCCTTTGCCACATAATATCACCTAGAAGTGACATCCACCATATTCACAGGTCCCGCTCACACTCCAAGGGAAGGGATCCTACAGGGTGTAATTCCCACAGGGGGCATCTTAGAATTCTGCCTCTCGCAGTGCCTGGCACACACACAAGCCCTCAATAAATGGTAGCTACACTTGTCTTCATCTTCATCACCATCATTATCTCTACTACATATTAGGAAACTGAGGCTGAGTGGGTTAAGTAAACTGCTCAAGATCTTACGGCTAACTGCTAGCAAAACCAGGACTTGAACCCAAGCCTTCTCATTCCAAACTGTGCATTCTCTCCTATACAACAACCTGCTATAAGGAGCACACTGAAAACAGGGTATGGTTGTCATCTGTGTGTTAATCCTGATTCTTTGCCTTCCTTGCAGTCAGAAAAGGAAGAGAGATAAAGCATTAGATTCTTCTGTAACTGTCATTTTCCATATATTTTTGCCATTGTAACTACAAATTTGTTCAGTTAGGGCACAGATATTTATGTTCCTATGAGAGGCAAGTCCTCTCCCCAGGCCCAAGGAAGCATCATGCTTGCTCTAAGCCAGTCATGGGACTCCAGCTCCTCTTAGCCTTTTGTGTCCAGTGATTTAATGGAAGGTCTATTTAGGGCTACTGGGAATGGCCTCCTTCCTGATAAAGGAGAGGGGGGAAAGTTCCTTTTTTCCTTTTCTTCCTACTCTCTTCTCCCTGATGAACACAGTTCCATGAGGTCGCAATGGGCTGCCATCTTGAAACCATAAGGCAAAATCCAAAAGTTAACAGAGACCATTGGCCCAGAGTTCTGACCTTGCCAAGCACTGACCTAACCCTGGCACTGACTTCTGCCAGAATTCTTATTAGCTGGGACAAGTGTGCACATGTCCTAATCCCTGGTCAGTTGACTTGCAGATAAAGGCATTCTCAACTGAGAGAGAATGAGAGGGAAGGGACATGGGAAGAGAGAGAGAGAGAGAGAGAGGGAGAGAGAGAATGATTGGTTGTGAAAGCGGAAAACCCAAATTCTTGTTAGGATATGAGGAAACACATCTCCCCTCCCACCACAAGTAACAATACACCTCCAGCAGAGGGAATGGGTTTTGGAGCTGGAGGACATGGGACATGGCCACCTGAGGTCAGTTCTTACTCTGGTAATCTCTCCTACATTTGCACAATGTCATTAAAGTTTCAAAGAAAATATTTCTTGATCAGCTGAGCAAAGCCTTCAGGAATCTGGAGAAAATTTGGGACTGACACTTGCCACTAACTGTCCTGAGATGGCCACATCAGAATCAATGGCTAAACACAAAGGAATACAATTTGAGTCAGAGAGTTTCCCACCAACTGCTGAAAATTTCAGCTAACCAGCACCTAACCTCTTCCTCCCAGGAAATTTCTACCCCAGCCCAGATTCAGAAAACAGACTCCCTCCTTTTCCTCCCTTGCCCATCCTCACATTACCTCTTGTACCTGTGCCATCACTGGTACCTCCATTCTGGGGCACTGAAAGGCTGATAGGCAAATAGGAGGCAAAGAATCAGCACTTTACTGCCTGCCTTGAGCCGTATGTGAGTCATAAAGAAAATCATTTAAGGAGAAAAGTAGAGCAGGGAACCAGGACCTGCTAGGATGGTTTGTCGTATGCTCTAATGTCCTGGGATAAAGATCCAGAAATCATAAGAGTTCCTCTGTCTGAACATGAGGCTCAAGAGTTTGGGCAATAAAAGAGCCTCCTTTCTTGATCCAAACAGACAAGTAATTTGAGACTAAACATGGACTAGGCCTGATAAAATTATTGCATTAGTGTCTGATATGACTCTTCTGCAAGTATAGTTTCCTCTGTTTCAGACTAACCTAACATTCTCATTAGCAAGCATGTGACCATGATCAAATTGTATATATGTTCCTTTAGATGCACCATCACTATGCTAGGTGGGGTATAGGCCAGAGGTCATGGGCCCTGCCATCAAGAAGCTTATGTTGCAATAGAGAGACAAGATATTTCTGTGAAAAATTATATAATAAGAGATTCAAATGTCAGTTCTAGACAATGAGAGAAGAGATAACCTAAGGCAAGACATGATTAATTGCCAAGTGAATTGTTCAGACAGTAATGACAGGAGGTCAGAGTGGATAGTAATTGTTTCTGTTCAGGGTAATCAAGGGATGTTGTATCATCCTACAATTAGAAATGTGGAGATGAGACAGGGACAGTGAGTGAAGGAGTTCAGTATCTGTTTCTCAAAGGGAAATATTGAAAATAAGGCTGGAAAGGAAGATGGGAACCAGAGGGTGATGGACCTCTTGGTCAAGAGGTGACTGTTCTGAGAAACTCCCCCTCTAAATGGCAGACAATATCATAGGAAAAATGGGGAAGGGGAAGTGGGAAGGAGAATGGAAGCAATTTCCATGGATACAACCTACAGTCTTACACAAGGAGTTTTAACTCCATAAGCAAGTGCCTGGCTGATTAGACCCAGTACGGACAATGAAAAGCAAGAGAGTCTGGCTGTGCTCGCTTTAAGAATGTTCTTCATGAGATGAAGAAGAAGCTGGAAAACTTCTGCTTCTGGAAAGAGCAAGTAGTACTGAACTTTCTCTCCTGCGGTAAACATCTATAAACCTGGACAAAACATATAAGGCAAATGTTATCAGGAATTGTAAAATAGTGAGGGAATTAAATCTCTGAGAGAGGAAAATATGTGAGGTGAGCCTAACATTCACCCCAGCTCTTTTCCTGGGGACAAGGCAGAGCACAGTGGTCTCACCGAGCTGAAGAGGGAGAGATTGGAGTTTAGTGAGACTGAAGCAGCTGGAATTTGTGAGGCAGAATATGGAGAGGCAGGAGTGAAATGGAGACACAGAAGGGGTTCCCCTTGTTTGGTCAATGGTTGGGCTGTATTCACGCAGAATGAGACTCATCAAATCCTAGCAGAGAGTGGCTTCTCTAGGGTTGAGAGAATAACAATACTAGAAATCTCACAGTTCTTGGAAAAGCTCTCATTAACCCACTGGACTTTCAGTTAAAACACCAGGAAAGGTATACATTAAGAGTCAGAACAGTGACTAGAGTGAGCTACCCTAGCTAATCCTTCTTCCCAAGAAAACCTACAACCAAGCTTAGACAGGATTAAGAAAAGCAGTCTATAAATTTACTGTCTCACCAAACAAGGCTCAATACTCTTTAAAGGAAGACAACATAATACAGATTTCTTGCAGTGTATCACACACAATGTCCAGCATTAAAAATATTACTAGTCATGTGTAAAACCAGGAAAATTCTATCCATGATCAAGAAGAAAGTGTTCAATAGAAGCATCCCTTCAATGATATGGCTGATGGAATTAACAGATAAAGACTGAAAGCAGCTTTGATGAATAAGCTGAAAGATTTATAAAAAGTATAGTCCTAATGAGTGAACAGATTGGGGATCACATCAGAGCAAGGAAAATAGTTAAAAAGAACCAAAAGAAAACTCTGGTACTAAAAACTATAATATCTGAAATTAAAAAAAAAAAAAAACTTGGAAATGGAAAAGGAAAGGGTCAGAGAACTTTAAAAGAGAGAGAATTTATCCAATCTGAAGAACAGGGAGAAAAAGAAAGAGTTTAAAAAATATGAACAGAGCCTCCATGACCTGTGGGATAATTTCAAGTGGTCTCAGTTTGTGGGATTGGAGTCCTACAAGGAAAGGAGAGAGAGAGAATAGGACAGAGGAAATATTGAAGACATAATGAGCAAAATTTTCACAAATTTAGTGAAAAACATTAACTGACAAATCCAAGAATCACAGAAAATCCCAAGCAAGATAAATACAAAGACAGCCATGCCTAGGTACATCAAGGTCAAACCGCCAAGGACCAAAGTTAAAGAAAAAATCTTAAAAGAAGCCAAATAAAAACAGCACATTAGGTGTAGGGAACGACAATCTGGGTGATGGTTGACCTCTCATCAGAAAGAAGGAAGGCCAGAACACAGTGGAATTATAACTTTAAGCATGAAAAGAAAATTCTGTCAATGCAGAATTTTATATCCAGGGAAAGCATCTTCCAAAAATGAGAGCGAAATAAAAAAAGAAGTTGAGATAATGTGTCCTCATCTGAACTGCACCATAAGAAATACTAAACAATGTTATTCTGCTAAAGGGAAACAGAACCAGATGGAAACATGTATCCATAGAAAGGAATACAGAGCACAGAAGATGGAAAATATGTGACTAATATTTAAAACATACAGCTTCTTCTTTCTATTAATTTTCATAAAAGGCAAATTGTTGCTTAAAGGAAAATAGTATTATTAAGACAGAGAAGTAAGATATATTACAATAGCACAGACGATAAGGCGGGCAAATAGAATTACATTGTTGTAAAGTTCTTACATTTGCGAAGAGTGGCATGGAGAAACATCTAAGTAGAAAGTCTTAAATTAAGGACTCATATCACAAATCCTAGAGCAACTTCTAAAAATAGTAAAAGTGAGACTGTAAAAGAAGTAATGAAATAATAGAAAAGCCCTAGTATGTTGTTATTCTGATTTTTTGGCCATTGAGACTGAAGCTGCCCCATTATCTGTTCTCCACTTCTTCTACTGTAACAGATTTTTCTACGGGTTAAGTAGCTGACCAGTGGGAAGACTACACGCTCAGCCTCCCTTGTAGCTAGATACAACCATCTGAATCAGTTATGGCCATTCAAATATGAACAGAAGTGATGTTACAACACCTGGGTTCTTCCCTTGAAGTGGAGCATCACTGAAGACATGACAGAGCATCAACATAGAAAAACCTGAGCCCCTGGGTGACTTTGCAGGAGATAGCTATCATATCAGCTTGGAAATCTACATGAAGGAGTAACAAACTTTTATTTTGTTGAAGTCACCGTTGTTTTGTGTCCCTTTTGTATGTAGCCAAACTTAAATTCTAATTAGGACAGTTCCTATATGTCAACTGTAGGATTTGGATATAAAAGATGCACAGAGCATTCAAATTCACACAACAGATATTAATCAGTAACTTCACATGGGCTAGTTATGGTGCGAGGCACTGGGATGCACTGGGACACACTGGTGAACAAGATAAACCTTCACCTTGTCTGCGTCAGATACTCAATCTTGAAGCATTCCCTCTCTTTTCTTTAAAACTTCCTCACACTTGCACTCTCCACTTCTTCCCCAAGCATTTACTCTTTAAATCCCTGCAATCAGACTCCCCTTTGTTTTACTAAACTTGATCTTTTCAAAGTCTTTAAAAATAAACCCAGCAATGTTCTTCTTCCAGTAAGAGCAGAGCAGCTACTAACAGACAGACCCTTCCACAGACAACAACTCTGGACTGTAGAGGACACTGAAGGGTGGCCACAAACAGGCAGAGACTGGAGTGGAGTCAACACTGGAAAGAGGTGGATGGTACCGGATACGTTTCCTTTTGTCCGAGGTCAGGACCTCATCAGGGACATAAGGTGGGTAAAACTCAGAAGGAAACCAACATCCAACAGGCTTGAAAAGGCAGAGGAAGGGTTGGGGGGCAATATCACCAGCCAGAGAGATGAGGGTAGGGGAGCTTCTAGAAAGAAGAAAGCCACAAAGAAGGAGCAAAATATTCTGCATATAAATGCTGCCCACATCTCCGGGGGCCCCCTGAGCTATGTGTGTGCAGAGCAGACTCCAAGCAGCCAGCTAAGTCCAAGGGGACTGAGCAGAGATTCCACCTGCCACCCACCATGGGAGAAAGAAACTGAGTGATCATGAAAACACACTGTGAAAAAATTTGTGGGATGCTGCTAAAGCAGTCATACAAGGAAATATATAACTTTAAATATTTATATTAGAGAGGAAAAAATGTTTAAAGTCAGTTGTCTAAGATTCAACCTAAAAAATGCTAGAAAAAGAAGAATAAAGTAAATAGAAAGAAATCTAATTATACGAATGCAGAAATCAATAAAATGGAAAACAAGAAAATAGAGAAAAATTGATGAAACCCAGAATTAAGGTTTGAAAAATCAAGAAAATAATAAATCTGTAGCTAGCTAATCAAGAAAAAATAGATATAACACAAATTGATATCAAGATCATGAGAGGGCATATTTCAATAAATCCTACAGATGTTACAGGAATGGAAAGAGAACAGGAAGAACAACATTTTGCTGACAAACTTAACAACTTTGGTGAAATGGACACATTTCTTGAAAAATACATCAAAACTGAAACAACATGAAATAAGAAACTCAAACGGCCCAGAATCTATTAAACAAATTGATTCCATTTTCAATAATCTTCCGACACTAAGGCTTCAGGCCCAGATGGTTACACTGGCGAATTCTGTCAAGCATTCAAGGTAGAGATTTTACCAATCCTCCGTAAATTCTCTCAGAAAATAGAGGAGGGAATATATCCCAATGTGTTTTATGAGGGCAGCATAACTGAGATACCAAATCCTGAAAACTCTATCATTAAAAAAAAAAAGGAAGAAAAAGAAGAAGAGGAAAAAAAAAAACAGAGAAAACTGCAGCTCAGTATCTCTCTTGAACAAAACTTCCACAATCTATGATAAACTTTTAGCAAATCAAAATCAGCAAAATAGAAAAAGATGATACGTTATGTTAGACTATAATAAGAGTTCAAAGTTGATTTAATATTTTAAAAGCAACAGGAAGTTACCATATTAACACAATTAAAGGTAAAATCACATGTTCATTTAAATAAATTCACAAAACCTTTGACAAAATTCAATACCAACTAATGCTAAAACTCATCAAATTAGGATTTGAAGATTTCTCAATCTGCAGAGGAGCATTGCAGGACAAAAATTCTACAGCTAACTCCATACCAAATGCTATATTATTAACTGCTTTCCTCCAAAAATGAAAACAAAGCAAAGTTGTTCATTCTCTTCATTTGTATTCGACATTTGTAGGCATCTTAGTCATTGTAATGAGTCAAGAAGAACAAAGGCAAAAAGATTAGGAAGAAAGAACAACTATCTCTGCTCACAGGTGGCATGACGGTTTTAACAGGAAGTACCAAGAAATCCACAAGCAACTAGCATAACCAATAAATAAATATATCAATGTCACAGGAGACAAGCTCAACACACACAAATCAATTGCTGTTTTATAAACTAAAAATGGACAATGGAAAATTTAATTAAAAAATCAATTTCATTTACAATAGCTTCAGAAATTAGAAAAGAGTTGAGTATAAATTTAATAAAAGATCTGCAAGAGTTCTACATTGAAAACTACAAAACATTACTAAAAGGAATGAAAGAAGGTCTAAGTAAATGGAGATGTCTATGGTGTAGGAGACTTAATATCATTAAGACATTCATTCTTTCAAAATCAATCCATAGTTTCAATTTAATCACAATCTAAATTCTGGTGAGCATTTATGTAAGATTTGTTGAGCTGAATCTAAAATTTATAGGAAAATGCAAAGGACCTAGAACAGCCAAAGGAATTTTTGGAAACAAAATACAGTTAAAAGACTTGCAATACCTGATTCCAAGTTTGTGTGGTATTGGCATAAGAATAGACATGAGATCAACTGAATATAAAGTCCAGACTATGAGCTGGCCCGGTGGCAAAGCAGTTAAGTTCATACGTTCCACTTCGGTGGCCCGGGGTTCGCTGGTTTGGATCCTGGGCACAGACCTACTCACCACTCATCAAGCCATGCTGAGGTGCCATCCCATATAGAAGAGCTACAACTCCACAACAATGATACACTACTATGTACTGGGGCTTTGGGGAGAAAAAAGAGGAAGATTGACAATAGATGTTAGCACAGGGCCAATCTTCCTCAAAAAAAAATTGACTTCAAAAAAAATAATAAGAGGAAAATAATAATAAAGTCCAGACTAGAGCCACACTTATAGGGTCAATTGATTTTCATCAAAGGTGCCAAGGTAATTCAATAGAGAAACAATATTCTTTTTGACAAATGGCTCTGAAACAACCAGATATCCATAGTCTAAAATATGAACCTTGATCTCTGCCTCAGATCTTACACAAAATTTAATCTGTGATGGATAATAGACCTAAACATAAAACTTGAAACTATAATACTTCCAGAAGAAAAAATTGTAGGAGAATGTTTTGTGACTTGGGGGTAAGCAACATTTTCTTCGATAGAACATAAAAAGCAGTAACCATAAAAAGAAAAAAAAAAGTTAGACTTTATCAAAATTTAAAATTCTTGCTTATAAAAAGACTAATTAATAAAATGAATGAGTAAGCCATAGAATATAAAAAAAAATGCATTATAGAATGTATAAAGAACTCCTACAATTCAAAAGTAAAAAGAAAAAATAAAATAACCCAATTGAAAAGATAATAAACCTTTGAACAAACACTTCACAAATGAAGGTTTATGAATGGTCAACAAGCATATGATAAAGTGCCCAACATCATTAGTTATAATATCAATATCAATCAATATCCTATCGATGCAAATTAAAATCACAATGTGATAGCACTTCATACCCATTGGAATGGAGAAAATTAAAAAGGCTGACAACACAAAGTGTTGGTAAGGATGAGGAGCAACTAGAACTCTCAGACATTGTTGCTGGCAGTGTGGAATGGAACAATTGCTGGGAAGACAGTGTGACATTTTCTCATAAAACTTTAAAAAACACTAAACATTTCACTCCTGGGTTTATTCACATGAGAAATATAAGCATATGTCCATCCAAAGATTGCGTGTGAGTGTTCATGGCAGTTCATTCACAGTAGTTAAACTGGAAATAGCCCCAGGGTCCATCACCAGGAAAAGAACTAAACAGACTGTGGTATATGCATACAATGGAATACTCCTCCACAGTAAAAAGGAATGGACTACTGATGCACACTACAGCATGGACGAGTCTCAAAAAACAAACAAAATGAAAGAAACCTTACACAAAAGAGAAAATACTGTATTATTCCATTTATATGTTCTCTATAATAGACAAAGCTGTAGTAAACTAAAATGAGCACAACGTTGAAGGAGAAGAGCAAAGTCGAAGGACGGACACTACCTGACATCAAGACTGACTATAAATTTAGAGTCATCAAGACAGCCTGGTACTAGCAAGTGGAGAGACGAGCAGACGATAGAGTAGAGTGAGGAGCCCAGACATAGACCCCCATAAAGAGGGTCAACTGATCTTTGACAAAGGAACTAAGGCAATGCAGTGGAGCAAAGATAGTCTCTTCAACAAATGGTACTGGAACAACTGGAGATCCACATGCAAAAGTGTGAATCTAGACGCAGGCTTTACACACTTCACAAAAATTAACTCACAAATGGACCATAGACCTAAAGGTAATAGGCAAAACAACAAAACTGAAAGATAACATAGGAGAAAACCTAGATGACCTTGGGTATGGCCATGACTTTTTAGATACAGCACCAAAGGCACGATCCATGAAAGAAATAATTGATAGACTGGGCTTCATTAAAATTCTGCTCTGTGAAAGACAATGTCAAGAGAATGAGAAGACAAGCCACAGACTGGGAGAAAATGTTTGCAAAAGAACATCAGTTAAAGTACCCTTATCCAAAATATATAAAGAACTCTTAAAGCTCAACAATAAGTAAACAAACAACCTGATTAAAAAATGAGCAAAAGTCTTAACAAACACCTCACCAAAGAAGATATATGGATGGCAAATAAGCATATGAGAGGATGCTCCACATCATACATCATCAGGGAAATGCAAATTAAAACAACAGTGAGATACCACTACATCTCTATTAGAACGACCAAAATCTGGAACACTGACAACACCAAATGCTGGTGTTGGAGCAACAGGAACTCTCTTTCACTGCTGGTAGGAATGCAAAATGGTACAATCATTTTGGAAGACAACTCATTGTTTCTTATAAAACTAAACATACTCTTAACCTTACAATCCAGAAATCACATTTCTTGGTATTTACCCAAAAGAGTTGAAGACTTATTTCCACAGGAAAACCTGCACATAGATCTTTATAGAAGCTTTATTTATAACTGCCAGAACTTGGGAGCAACCAAGACATTCTTGAGTAGGTGAATGGATAAGAAAATCCATACGGTGGAATATTAGTCAGTGCAAAAAGAAATGAGCTGTCAAGCCATGAAAAAGACATGGAAGAATCTTAAATGTCTATTACTAAGTGAAAGAAAGCAATCTGAAAAGTCTATGCACCATATAATTCCAACTTTATGACATTCTGGAAAATGAAAAACTATGGAGACAACAAAAAGATCAGTTTTTGCCAGAGGTTGTGGAGGAGGGCAGGGATGAATAGGCAGAGGACAGGATTTTTAGGGCAGTGAAACTATTTTGTATGATGTCGTAATCATGGATACATGTCATTACACATTTGTCCAAACCCACACAATGTCCAACACCAAGAGTGACCCTAACATAAACTATGGACTCTGGGTGACGACGATGTGTCAAAGCAGGTTCATCACTTGTAACAAATGCACCATCTGGTGGGGATGTTGATAACGGGGCGGGGTGGGGCATGCATGTGGTAAATAATTATCTTTAATAATTTAAAGATTATTTTTATTTCTAGATATTTATTAGTCACTTAGGATTAATACAAAACCACAATAAGACATTACCTCACACCTCTTAGGTTGGCTATTATTTAAAAAAAAAAAAAGATATCCAGTGTTGGTGAGGATATGGAGAAATTGGAACCTTTGTGCACTGTTGGTGTGAATGTGAAATGGTGCAGCCACCATGGAAAAAAGTATGGCAGCTCCTCAAAAAATTAAAAATAGAATTATCATACGATCCAGCAATCTCACTTCTGAGTATATATCCAAAAAAATTGAAATCATGATCTCAAAGAGATACCTACACTCCCGTGTTCATTGCAGCCTTGTTCACAATAGCCAAGATAAGGAAACAACCCAAGAGTCCATCATCAGATGATGGACAAAGAAAATGTGGAATATACATACACTGGAATATTATTCAGCCTTAAAAAGGAAGTAAATTCTGCCATTTCTGACAACATGGATGAAGCTGGAGGACATTATGCTAAGTGAAATAAGCCAATCAGAGAAGGACAAAGACTGCGTGATTCCACTTACATGAAATAGTCAAACTCATAGAAACAGAGAATTGGATGGTGGCTGCCAGGGGCAGAGGGGGAAATAGGAAGTTGCTGTTCAATGGATATAAAGCTTCAGTTATGCAAGACGATTAAGTTCTAGAGATCTGCTGTACAAAATTATGCCTGTAGTTAACAATAATGTATTGGGTACTTAAAAATTTGTTAAGAGGGCAGATCTCATGTTAAGTGTTCTTACCACAATAGAGAAAAAGAAAAAGACATTTCTATGAAGAAATGAGTGTAAACATTTAAAAGATTTGTGTATTTCACTTTATATAAATTTCATCCTAAAAAAGATTCATAAATAAATATTGAACTCTAGCTAATGACATTCTTGCTAAAATATTTAGGGAAAGTGCACTGATGTGTGCGTCTTACTTTGAAATGCATAAAAGGTAAGAGGAATTTTGGAAAGATACAGGAATAGATAGATTGATGATAAAGCAAATACAGCAAAATTTTAATTGTAGAATTATGATGGTGAGTACACAGATGTTCACTGTATAGTTGTTTCAAATTTCCATATGTTTGAAAATTTTCATCATCAAATATTAGGGAAAGAATAAACACACCTAACTGGGAAATGTAAGGATCCTTCAGGCAGGACTCTGCACAGAGCTGGGCTCCACGCTTTGCTGCCACTTTGCAAACTGAGTCAAATGAAGGTATGAACTCTCACCTTCCTTTATCTTCTGTGTATCTAACAACATCAAACAGCTCACTTCCTGGATTGCAGCTCTCCCCCACGTTGCTCGTCTGGGTGCTGTCCAGCTCCCCCTAGACCCGACTTCTGGTCGTCTGGGTGGGGGTTTCTTCTTCCTGAACCTACACATGGGCAGGTCCCCGAGGGTCTTTTCGGAGGACTCCCACCTTTCCGTCTTCTCTCCTTCTTGATGGCATTACTCTTAGCCTCGTGCTGGCCACTCTCAATCACCTGTCTTTGCCTTCCAAGCTTACACTTCACTCCCAGGCAGTTCCCTCATCTGATGCATCCTTCCATTTACGAGGCTGAACCACATTCCATTTATTTTTCTCCTGTCACCATTGCTTTGAACCGTTGTAATGGTCACCTCTTTTCCTCAACCCCCACCTGTCTCCAACTCCTGGCTTTCCTGCTATGGAATTTCAGTGGCTCCGTGAACCTACAGAAGAGCAGCCAGCTCCAACCGACCATTGAGGCTCTTCATCATCAGGTCCACCTGTCCTGGCAGGAACACTTCTCGTCCTCGGTTCCTAGGTGGTCCCCAGGCAACCGCTGCACCCGCCTCCCACCTGCGCCCTGCTCTGCTCTCCACCGATGCTCTCCTGCGTCTCCACCCGCGAGGTCACCCTTGGTTCAGGTTCAGCTCCCAAGACCACATATTCTTTGTATCTCCAGCCCCAAGCTCCCCCCGAGATCTGGATTTGTACGTACCTCTGCCTTTGGACATCTCTATGCAGATGTCCAAGAGGCCTCTCAATCAGCCTTCCCAAAAGAGAAGTATTGATGTCCCTCCAAAGTTGCTTCTTCCCCGTGTCCCCCACACTAATAAATGGGGCTTCAACTGACTCAGTTTGAGGAGACACTTGTTGTGCCCTCTATCCCCAGTCCAGCAGGAGCTGCAGTTGACTGCACTTGCCAAGTCCATCCTGACCTGACCCCCTCCAACTTGCCCCAAGCCACCTCTGCCTTACAGAATCCCTCCCTCTAGTTTTCTGTGTCCTCACTGAAGCCCCCTTCTCCCCTCACACACAGTTTGTTCTCAGCCAGCCTCTGGAGTCAACCTTCTAGAACATTACTAAGATCATGTTTGCACTACATTTCTACAGCTTTCAGTGGCCTGTTATCTCACTTACAAAGGACGCAGACTCCTTGTCATAGTCTTAACTGTCTGGTCCCTTGTGGCCTCTCAGGTTTCTATCTCTGCCCCTCGTCCCCTCACTCACTCTGCTCTGGCCACGTTGGGCTCCTCCCTCTGCCACACACACACCAGATTAAATTTTGTGTAAGATCTGAGGCAGAGATCAAGGTTCATATTTTAGACTATGGATATCTGGTTGTTTCAGAGCCATTTGTCAAAAAGAATATTGTTTCTCTATTGAATTACCTTGGCACTTGGCTGGAGATCCTCCCTCAGGAGCACTGGCCTGGAAATTCTCTCTGCCAGGAGCACTCCTGCTTCAGATATGCTAATGGAGAGCTCCCAGGGCTCCCCGAGCCCACCCCCTTCTCATTCCCTTTTCCCTGCTTTATTTTATTAAACGTCTGCATTAATCGGCGTTCTCCCAGAAGCAGACACCAAGACGGGATTAAGCCTGCAGGGTTTTATTAGAAGAAACGACTGTGAAAGAAACTAGGAAGGAGCTGGAAAAGTCTGGGAGAGAGGTCAGACCCCATGCAGGTCTGACCCAGGTGCAGGGAGCAGGGAACAGGTGGGTGAAAGCCTAGACAATCGGGAGGTCTCTGGGAGTTTCTGTAAAACTGCTGGGGAATCCTTGAGCCAAAGTGGGCCCAGGAAGGAGTCCCTTATCTCTTAGCAACAGGGTCTGCCTTAGGACCCCTGCTGCACTTGGCCCTCAGTGGGGAGCAGCCGTGGGAAGTGTGACCTGGGCACAAATGTAGCGATGGATTTCAGAGGACAGCAGCTGGGCCCCCAGTCGCTCACACTGCCTGCAGTGGGGAGAGGGTTCTCAGGCAGCCACAGAACCTGGCATCCCGTAATCTATTCATGCTTCCTGTTGCTGCCTCCCCTCTGGAAGGAAATCAACATGAGGGAGCTGTTTCTTTTACTCCTCTAATCCCAGAAACTCGAATAACACCCAGCACATAGTAGGTACTCAATTAAATTTCTTGCACGAGTGAATGAATGAACCCAGGAAGTCTTCCCCTCTTGCCCCCTCTGGGTCCATAGAGCTCCTAGGACCCCCTTGCTTGTCACACAGAGCTCTACCACATGTTTCTTCTATTGCCTACTTGGGTGTGGGGATCAAAAGCTGGGCCCTTGGCCACATGCACTTGGCTCCATCATGGTCCCAAATAGCTCTCAGAGAGTGAGCAAATATCTGCTCCATAAACCCCTCCTGGTCCACACTCATCCTTAGGATACCTAGGTCAGCAAGGGCAGGACTAGGTTGCCTGTTTTGCAAATAGGAAGGGGAGAACGAAGAGTTATTGATACTTTCCAAATGCCATGGCTTACACACCTTACCTAATGTGAGCCATACAGTCTCAAGGTCTTCATCTTCCTCCATCTCTAACCCCTACTCAGTGGATGGGTGGGCTGAGACCCAGGGAGTGACAGAGCCAGTGCTGAAAACATTCCCACGGCCATGGGCAGCCTGCACAGAGTCTCCGGTACCTCTTGGTCTGGGGTTCTTTCCAGCACCCACCCAGGAGGTGTCTCCACAGAGTTGAGACTGGAGACCTCAAGCTGGTTGTAACTTTCACCTGCAAGCCCTCTTCCTCCCTCCATGGGGCTCACAACTCACCTGCCTTACTTGCTTGCCTTGAACTGTGGAGTTGCAAAGGTCTGTGCATGAACAGGTTAACATCAGGACAGCGCCTTGGAATTCCAAAATGAGAGTTGCTCAGAAGGCCCAGCTATGATTATTCATTATTATTAATAATAAAGTCAAAGGAAGCGGAGTCAAGGTGCCCAGTGCCTCGCAGATTGATGGATCACCACATCCCTCTGCTATTTGCTAATGCCATTACTTTTATAGCTTAATCTTCCTGTAACCATTTTTCAATAATCAGGGAAGCTAAATTAAACGAAATGCAACTCTTCACTATTAAGCACAGTGTCTTGCTTACCATGCTCTTCCCGAAAGATATCAACCTGGGTGAGCGAGTTCTAAGCTGCCTTTTCAAGGCTCAGGCTCCAATTCTTAATGTTTCTCCCCCCAGGATATGCATTTTGACCACATTGGAGAGAGCTCATGGATTCCAAAATATATGCACAGTTGATTCCACGAATCCCACACCTCTCATTTGAATCCTCACCTTCAGTTAATGCTAACAAAGTCAGAAATGACAAAAGCCTCAGGAGTCAGCCCCAATGCTATATCAAAAATCTCAGAATAACAAGAGGTTTCTCCAGATGTGAACAAATGCCTACTCCTTTCCAGCACTTTGTGGAGTAAAGTCTGGCGCAACAAAGAATTGACACGGCCCCTTGAGTTTCCGTCGTGATGGCCTTCCAGCAATAGAACTTTTTTTTTAAATAAAGGATAACCCACATTGGGATTAGTTTGGGATTAGCTTACTTCTGTACAGACCTTCAATGGGGAAAAGAAAGATGGTCAATACCTCACATGCATCTGTGGCTGCCATAAGGGATGTTTTAAAGATAGTACCATACAAAGAATGAAGAAATAAATTAAGGAGGCTTACGAGCTGTGCATCAGAGACAGTAGCACCATCTGCTTTAAGTAACATTTATTTTCCTGAAAAAAAATATGTTCTAAAACTGAAGAAAGTCCATGTAGTCTAAATATTTGCTTCCCACCAGCATCCTGGGAATGACGGGAACACGTCCTGAGAATTCAGAAGGCATTACAAAATACTGAAATGGGAGAAGAAACAAAGTTATTCTACTATGCAGTGTGCTCACTTGCTATGCAAATATGGGAGCATTATTATTTATTGCTTTTTCAGCTCTGACAGTTGGAAATATTGAAGAATCAGAAGACATCTGTTGAGTGTAGGGTGAGTATTGCAGAACTGTGATCAGGATGGATGGTGCTATTTCTGGACCGTGGGGTGCAGGTGCGAAGTCACAGCGGGAAACAAATTGCACTGAGCTCTTTGCAGCCACTTATTGGGAGCAAGTTAAACACTCCAAGAGGGCTTTCCGGGATGTGATACACTAACACTGGCTAACGCTTGGATTCCTTTTCCCACAATCTGATTCAGAAAGTCCGACTCTGCTGGTTGACTAACCATCCCACGGGAGGCTTTCAGGGTGGTGAGAAACAGCACAGGCTTTGGAGTGGACAGATCTGGGTGCAAATCCCAGCCCTGCAACTTGCTGGCTGTGGGGCTTTGGACAAGTTGCATAACTTCACTAAGTCTCAGTTTCTTCTCTTGCAAAATGGGAATGATAACACTCCTCATGTCCTGGGTTGTTATGAGAATTGAATTATTTAATATGCATCCAGTGCTAAGTGTCCTGGTTACTGGGACCCCTCTGTCTTTGTTCTGCTTCCCTAGCTGAAGTCATAGCTCTAAAGGGTACCAAGGAGCTTAAATAAAAAATATATCTGAGACATCTTGGCTAGCACACTCTGAAAATTTTATTGAAACGTGGTATGGGGCATAGGATGGAAAGAGAGGATTCATTAACTTGTGGCTGCGACTTCTGAAGTTTGTCCTGTAGAGTCTCCGGTCCAATAATGCAATGGCCTTGTTTTATCCTTGATATTTCAAGTCTGCCCAGAGCAGCTGCACCAGGCCCCAAACACCAGATCTTAAATATTCCTACAAACGCCCTCCCAAGCTCACTGAGAGGACCTGACAGTGACACTGAGCAGACTCTAATGAGCATCAAAAGAACATCACTGTGCAATGCCTGACCACTCAAAATCATTCTTGTCTTCCCTTTCCCAAGAAGGCAAGAAAGCTTTCTGCCTGCCAAGAATTCATTGTAAGATTCCTTTTTAATAAATCAGATTTCTCTCTAACAAACATCTATCACATCTCAACACTTACATTATATTTATTTAGGAAATTCTTGTTTATTAATGATCCCTATAAGGATACCAGTTAGCACATTGGTAACTTAACTGGCCAGTGAAGTTCATGGGTTCTTAAGGTCTTGGTTCCTGAGAATAACTTATTTACTCTCACGGTTTCTTAATTGGAAATGAGAAAAGAATCACATAAGTACGAGATGCTTGGTATATGTTCAAATTCTGCTCTGCTCTTGCCTTTCTTTCTGAATTAAAGGGGTCCTGCCTGTCCAAGGGCTCTCAAGGTGGATGTCTGAGCCCAGCATTGACAAACAACATCCCCGGGGTGTCATGGGGAATGTGAGTGTGACACTGGCCAGAGAGCCAGGGGACAGACATGATATAAACCCATGGGGATGTGTCCCTCCCTCCACCATTCTGGAAACTGGAGGCAGCAACATAGAGAGAACCAGGGGAGAGCCCCTCTCCCTGCAGCACATTTCACACCCAGTGGATGGAACGGTGCACAGGGCAGGAGAGCTCCTCTGCAACAGAGGAGCTGAAGGGAGTATTCTAGGTGTGCCTGGAACTATAAGGAGACCACAAGGCTGACAACAGTGTCAGAGAATGTGGAGAAAGGTCTGCTGATGCAGAAAGACCAGGAGCCAAAGAGAACCCTTAGGGACAGGGATGGAGAGGTGAGAATGACGTGGCTGTGGCAGGGAAGGGTCTAAGGCACAGTAACCTGTTTACGCAGAGGGGCTGAGCCTCCACTCTTCCCTACAGGAGGAAAAGGACCTGTTGGGGTAAGATGCCATGTCTCGGGAGAGAAACAAGAAGAGAGCTAGACTGGAAACAGATGGACAAGAATAGCAGAGCAGGGGGGTGATGGGAACATGCAAGACACACGGCTCTGGTGGATTCAGCCCAGAAAGAAGGATGGGCAGGCAGAGGAGGGAGAGAGGCAGGCAGGGCTGTCCACAGCTCAGGGGACGGACGGAGAGAACTGAGCACCCTGACAACAGACAGAGGAGAGCCCCACACAGCCGGGCCGGATAAGAACAGACGACAAATGGGCAGAGGGAGTGTAGAAAGCAGACAGGATGGCAATGACTATCTGGCACTCTGAGCTTCAATTCAGTTTCACCCAGTGAAGCAAGGAACAATTCCCCATTCTTACACTGGAAACCACTCTGTGAAGAGCCACTGTTTACAGAGAACTTAGTATAGGCCAGGCATCAAACGCGATCACTGGCCCAATTAATGGTGATCTCAGCCAACTTCCCACTCAGCCACACATGGTCCCTTAAGCAACAGGAATTGTGGGTAGACCAGGCAGTGAACAATGTTTTTAGTGCAGTCCACCCCTTGCCTATCAACACAAACAGGAAAACTTGTATTCCTTTACGGGAAGTTCTAAAAATTCTCACTCTTGTGCCAAGCGGTGAAAAACCCAAACACACATAGAGCTTGTATTTCCAGAAGCAACATTTACTACCACATCATTTAGGGTCATTTGGAGAAAACGTATGATCATGCACATATTTTTAACACTTTCTTGGTTAGGGATTCTATTCGCTCTCCTCCTGAAATTTTTATATATTCCATTTCCTTAAGGATTTGCCATGAGCCAGACTCCAGGTAAAAGGACATTGATGAAAACCTCAAGAAAGAGGTAACATTTGGTCTGGGCTCTTGAAGTTGTGTCATGCTTTGCAGTCCCCCACACAGACTGGGCCTGAACTGGATGAACAGGGAAGCTATGCTGCTATAACCTTGGGGACTGGGCAAGGGAGGGAGGCTGGGGCTGCAGTGACACCCAGGAAGCCATATGGGGGTTCCACATAGGGGAGGAGGAGCCCGTATCCAGACACACACTGTCACTGCTGCTCTCTCCTGTAACAATCATCGTGATCTCCCTCCTCTGGGATGGACCAGAGAGAATGGAAGCAGGAGAGCCCCCCCACACACACACCAACTCCAAGATCCTCGGAGAAATTGGTGACAGTGCTGGCAATTCAGAGAAGACACCTTGGCCAAAACAAGACTCGCTGTAAAGAGAGATGATGAGGTTTGTACTCAAGCCCTAACTTTGAACAGCTGCAAATGGGGTGGCTGAGAACGCCCCATGTTGCAACTGAACAGCGCATGGCAAAACGTGATGCAGAGGCGGAAGGGAGGCGAGCTGTGCTGGACACTACAGAGGTGGGAGGATGGGAGGACCCAACGGAGAGAGAAGCATCCAGGTGTGCCCGGCGCAGAGGTACTCTCTTAAGCAACACCTGGCTAACGGTTTCGCCAGCTTCCCGTTGAGAGGTGTTGGACCTCGGGGACAGAGCCCCTCATGGAACTGCCTATGTTTGTGTCCTACAGCCTCCCCCGTGCATCACTTGATAAACGTCAATGAGTGAGTTCAGCAATACGACCAGGTCCCAGCTCTGCGGCCGACCGTCGAGGTGATGCTGGGCAGGCTGCTTCACTTGTCTCAGCCTAAAAAGGAGCATCTTACAGATTGCTTGAGGATTAAGTGAGATTAAATCCTGTTCTACACCAGGCACGAGGCCAGTGGTCAACAAATGGTGGATGTTTCGTCTTCTCTTTCTCCTTCCCCTTCCTCTGACCATTATTGCTGTACCTGACAGACAGAGCCCCTTCAAGGATTGTTAGTCAGGGATCTGGAGAGTTCAACCCTCCCCACAATTTCGGGCTCTGTCCAGTTGCCCAGGATGGAGATGGCAGGTTAGCTGCCCCTTGCTTCTATGGTGAAGCTCATTCTTGTCTTCATGTTCCGACCGTAACACGTCCACATGTGTTATCTTGTGTGAACGTCACAATAGCTCTGTGAATGGGCCCGGCTTCACAGGTGCATGACTCCTGAGGCCACACAGGGCCCCACACCCTAAAGGTGCTGCACTTGACTTAATGCTCTGCTGTCTTTGTCTTGAAACTCTTAGCAAATTTTTTAACATGGGACTTGCATATTCATTTTGCCCTGGGCCCCACAAGTTATATGATACCCATGAGGTATTTTATTCTCCAGATTCCACAGCTGGGGAAGCAAAAGCAAGTTAAGTTAAGGAAACAGCAAAGCCTGATGATTAAAACCATGTTCCTTGGGCTCAGACACCAGCAAAAGTTCCTTGAATTTTTAAAAATTATGGAAAAGTACACGTAACATAAAATTGACCATGTTAACTATCTTAAGTGAGCGATTCAATGGCATTTGGTAAATTCATCACATTATGCAACCATCACCATTATCTAGTTCTAGAACATTTTCATCACCCCAAAAGAAAACTGCACCCATTAAGCTGTCACTCCCCATTCCTTTTACTTCCACCCCCTGGCAACCAGGAATCTGCTTTCTGTCTCTATGGATTTACCAATTCTACTAACTATTTGGATTCTACCAATTTATATTTCACATAAATGGAATCATAAAATATGGGCCTTCCCTGAACTTTTGGACCCACATTTAACTTATTTATAAAGCAGAGATAATTACACCTAATTTCAGTGCTGCCGTGAAGGCTCCACCATGACTGCTCAGGCACAGAGGGAACAGTACATAAGGGTTGCTGTCTTCCTTGTATGGCTTCAGTATTATTACTGTTATTATCACTGTTGCTGTTGTCATGACGACCATGACATGTTGGTGATGACTCTGCTGTGAGCTACCTGTGACCACACAAGTAGAAATGCTGAGACTTAATCCTGGCCTTTGTCTGATTCTAAATCCCATTCTCTTTGTAATTTCCCCTGTCGCCTAGGTAGGATTTCCAGAGGAGCAAGGATGGGGGGCAGGTTAAGGCAATGCAGTCAGAGACAAATGACGAGAAAAGTCTGGAGGAAGACAGTATGGGCAGGTGGTGATGGGTGGAGTCGAAGAGGGGGATGAGCTAGGCTGGTTGGCTGAGGCTGTGTCCTGGGATCTTCAGTGCCCATCCTTAGGGTCTGGACTGCACTCCATGTTGGCCTCGCAGCACACCTGGAGGCCTCTGAGTGGGCTTTCACACATCCAGACCCTGCTTTGTGGAAATTTTAGCTGGAAAGATTGTGCAGGATGAGAGAAGGCAAGCAGAGCCAGTGTGGCATCCTGGGGAAGCACAGGGCCCTGGGCCCATTCTTTCTATATCACAGAATCAGTGATTTGTATCATCTTAAAATAACTACAGCACTGTGCCAGAACCCTGCTGCGGAGCCTCCCAGCATTTGCAAACAACAGCTCATTACGCTTTACCCTTCTTCTACCTGTCTGTGGATTAAATGCAACCGGCATGTTTGATACCTGCAACCTGCCGCCCTGGAATTCTGTCTCTCCTCTCAGCCCTCAGCAGGCCGTGGAGCATGGCGTTTCCTCCACCCCACAGCGGGCCTGGCTCAGCAGCACAGGCACACAGGAGCAAGACCAGCCTCTGGACACAAGGGAGAGAGGTCTGGACAATGGACCACATGGCCCCTGCAATGCAAAGCAGTATTTATCACCCTTTTTGAGATGACTCTGATCAGGAGATCAGATGTCTTGAAAACAAAGATTCTGCTTTTATGCAACCATCTTTTCACGGATAAAAGTCTATTCTGACACAAGTTGGAACTTTCACTAGCCCTTGAACTTGAGAACTGGACTTTTCTCTCCAGAAGAGCCAGATAGTCATGGTGCAGCCTCCTGGACGACAAAGAGAGACTCTGAATTCAGAACAGTGCCGTGCAAGGAGGGAGAGATGGACAGTAAGGAGCCTTGGAGAAGAGTTTCTCCCTGGAGCTCAGGTTTGCAGGCGGAGGACATCTTGTTCTCTTGGGCACAGGGTGGCCAGATAGAGAGGAAACCTTCATCTCAGCTGACATGATTTTATACACGGTACCCAGGAGGCTGTCTATATAAATTCCAATCCTTCCATTCCCAGCTCTGCCACTTCCTGGCTTCATGATCTTTGGCAAACTGTTTATCTTCTCTGAACCTCAATTTCTTCATCTGTAAAATGGCTATAAAGCCATTGGGCTCGTGGATTTCTTGCGAATATTAAATGAACTAGTTGGTGCAAACCGCTTAGCCAGGGCCAGCACACAGCAGGTGCTGGGTGACCAGTAGCCGTGAGACAAGGGCGGGATCCTTGGATTCTGCGTTCATTCAGTTGTCCTTAAACCTCTGATATGTTGCTGCAAACATCCACATTATTACAACTTTCTCGAAATGGCTGTCCATTTGTTTATTTTCTTTGGTGTTGCTATTTTATACTGTTTTAGATGTATTTCTGGAATTTTAGCTGTATTTGGAGCTTTGTAAGTTTACATTGTTTTGGCTTAGTGTTCAATGATTCCTTTAGACTCTTTCTTAACATTGGGTCATTTTCTTCTATTGATTTTTAATCATCTTTTAAAAAATCTTTTCTCTCTCTTACCACTTTCTGGATCACCCATTATTAGGTGATTATTTTATTTCTTGGTCTATCATCCTTGTCTCTTAATTTTTCCCTCATTGTTTCTCTCCTTATATTCTTGTTCTCATGTGATAGGAGAGTGCCCCATTCTATCTTCCAAATCAGTGACTCCATTCTGAGCCACTTTCATTCTGCAATCCAGCTGTCTATAGAATATTCCTTTTATAAATCTTGTTTAGAATTCTTGCTATTTTCCACTCTGATTTCATCATAGCTTCTGGTTTTGGGGATGCAACATTGCATAGGTTCATAGCAGGAAAGCTCCACATCAAAAAGACGCCAATCCTCCCTAAATTGATCTACAGATGCAATGTATTTCCAACTCAAAATCTGATAGGGATTCTGTGGAACTTGACAAATTGATTCTAAAATGTATATGGAAGTTCAAAAGACCAAGAATAACAGTAAAATGAAGACGAGAATGGAGGATCTGCACCACCAGCTATCAACGCTTCCCACAAAGCAGCCCGAGTAAGGCAATGTGGTAATCCTGAGGAAGGTGATAAATGGGCCAGATATAAAGTGAAGAGAGCTCAGAATTAGACCCACATGTAAAAGAAAAAGAGATGACAGTGCAGAGTAATGGGTAGGGAGGAACTTCTCAAAAAATAATACTGGTGCAATGGGGTCACCACATTTTTAAAAAATGAAATAGGTTATCCACCTCATATCACACAAAAATTAATTTCAAGTGAATTTAAAACCTAAAAGTAAAAAGTAAACCTCTAAAATGTTTAAAAGAAAATACAGAAAAATATATTTTTGACCTTGAGATAGGAAAGGAGCTCTTAAACAGAACCAAAAGAATTGAATATTTTTAAAAGATTGATAATTTTGGCTAATTACAATTAAAAACTTGCTATCAAAATACACTATAAAGAAAGCTAAAACCTGAGAGAAGATACTTTCAACACATATAACAGAAAACAAAGAAGTTTTAGTATTTAGAATCTATAAAGAAATCCTTTAAATCAATAAGAACAAAGAAATGAAACAACTGTAAAATGTGCAATAGACATGAATTGTCATTTCACAGAAGTGGAAACACATACGTCTAAAAAACAAGAGAGATCTTTAGCCTCACGAGAAACCAGGCAAATGCAAATTGTGATGCAATGATAGACCATTTTACCCCGTGGGATTGGCAACAGCTAATAAGCTTATGAAACAGTGGCAGTGTACATTTATACAGCCACTTTGGGAATAATTTGGCATTATCTTGTAGAGTCGAGCATATGCGAGAACTTAGAATAGCCTCCTAGGTAAATACCTTAAGAAATTCTTGCACAGGTGCACCAGAAGCCAGCACGGTTCACATTAGCATAAAATGGGACTAACCCAAAGGTTCACCTATAGGACAGTGGATGAAAGAATTGCAGTAGAGTCACACAGTAGAATATTATGCACCATTAAACATGAACAAACTATAGCTACCCAACAACATGGGTGAATCTGAGAGTCTAATATTGTGAGAAGGCAAGTCTCTATGACGCACCATTAAAACGGAATAAACTACAGATACGCACAACACGATGAAACTTAGAAACGTAATGTTGCGTGAAAATACAAGTTCTGGAAGACCACGTATAACAAGTTACCATTTTGATAATAATCAGGAAAATGTAAAATGAAGCAATACACTGGCTAGGAATGCACATAAGGAATTATTTTGCTTTCCTTCCAGCCACAAAAAAAAACTCATTCGAACAGTCAAGCAAACTCCGTTACTGAATAACCTCAGCGTGCTTTTGAGCATGTTTTTCTTAAGAGCCACAGTGAGCAGATTTTTCTATATTATTATGTTACCTGGTAATGATAAATACTTCGGGAAACATAAGAGCTAAAAAGAAGAAAATAAAATTGCCCATAATCTTACATCTTTTTAAAACCTCCCTGAAAAAGGACTGTTTTCTGTTTTGAAGATTGATAAATATCAATCTGGATCCCAGCAATGTCTTCCAACCGTGTGGGTGCAGAGCTCAGGGAGGGAAGTCCACACGGGACTTGCACTGCAGGCGGGCCTTGGTCAGCATCAGCTGCAGGCCCCTGGCACTAGAGAGACAGTGGGTTCTCATCTATGGTCACACACTCCTATACTGGTCTTGGAACCATTCACTTGTGCCCAAGCCACAGATGTGGTCCAGCAGGCATCCATGCCAGAACCAGCACTTGTATAGCTCCATTTGTGTGAAAGTGTGACATTGTCTTAAATGTAGTCTTCAGAAAACCAGGATTTTTGAGGACAGAATTTCCACTTAAAATAAAACTTGACAAGATCTCTAGAGAAATTAGCTGAGGTCAGAGATCTAAACTGGCCAAATGAACATTCTGTCAGAGACTAAAACGGACAAGTTTCTCTCCCCACCCCCACTTCCTTTTTAAACATTAAAGAGCTGAATAATTTCTCCTCTAGCTTCAGATAGAGCAAGTGTTCATAAATATTCATTTTTTCCAACTGGAAGCATTAGGCCTTGTTACTTCGAGTGGAACTAACTGAAAATTAATGATGGTTTTCAGAAAAAGCAAGATTATATACACAGAAGCAATTAAACACAAACCTATTAATTATTTAACAACTTGTTAATGAGTAGAATTTCAGCATTGGTGTTTTAGCTACTCTAGATTGCCCCTGCCAAGTCACTTATATACCATCCTTTCAAAGTTTGGCTTTGAGAAGTGAAAGAATTGGGGGGATTTTCACACAGATTTGCACCTTGCATAAAGAATCTGGGATGCCAATTACAGAGAGATGGCAAAGAACTGAGTTGGAAATGGAGCAAAGAAATCATCTCAAGATTTTTATCCCAAACCTGAGATGTGGTGAAGTTTAACTTCAGATTCAGAATGTTTGTTGTGAGAAAACAAATGCTAGTGCTATTTCTATTTTGTGCACGTGTATACATATATATTAAGGATTTTAATGTGAAGTTGACCCATTTTAACTTAATTGTGTTTGTGTGTGTGTGTTACTTTAAGTAAAGGCAACATACAAAATGCGTAATTTACAAAGCCACTGAAGCTAAGTCTTCACTTGTATTACAGAACCTCAAGCTTTAAGTCTGAAATATGTGGCTATTGAATATTTCACTTTGTCAAATTGCACCACCTATAGGCAAAGGCATGACACTGCAGTCCAGCACTATTAGACATTATAAATACTACACCAAAAGGATTAGCCTTCTAGGGTCGTGGAAGGAAATACATCAAGTTGCCAAAACACATTTATTTATGGCTGATGTTTCTTTCTTCTCTGTCCTTCCTGTGTTTTGCATGGACATCACAGCCCTCCAGAATTTCTCTTAGATCTCTTCTCTTCCCAAGCTACACTCTCCCCTATGCAGCCTCACCCAGTCCTAGGGTTTTCATACCTTCTCTACACTAGTAACTCCCAATTATAGATCACACCTTAACCTCTGCACTGAACTCCAGATGTGTAGACCCAACTGCCCACTCAACACCTCCACATGCTTGTGTAATAGACACCTCAACCACAAGACTATTCTTCTTATAGCTCAGTAAATACAAATGCCAGTCTTCTCATTTCTTGACCCAAAACTTTGGAGTCATCCTTGACACCTCTCCTTTTTCTTTCACGCCCCACATCCTGTCCACTGGAAAGTACTGTAGGCTCTATCTCCACAATACACAAACTCCGTCCACTTCGTACCACTCACACTGCTGTCATCTCCTTTGAGCCAACGTTATCCCCTACCAGCATCAACTGCCTAACTGTTCTGTGCACTTCCACTTTTTTTTCCTGTCCCCCTCCAGACTATTCACAGAGCAGCCTGAGTGATCTCTTTAAAATGTGAATAATATCGTGGGGCTCCCCTGCCCAAAGCCGTTTAATTCTGTCCCATTTCTCAGAGTAAAAGCCAAAGTTCCTTTATTCCCAACAAGGCCCCACATCATCTGCCTCCACTACTGCTCTGACCTCATCTCCTGTGACTTTCCCCTTCATCACTGTGCTCCAGCCACATGGCCCCTGTTTTGGCCAGAATATGCCCGGAGTCCTGTACTGGGGCCTTGGTGCCTGCTCTTCCTCTGCCATGTTCTCTGTTTCAACAAGAACTTGACAAAGGCAGGCCACCCTGACTGCTCCCTTCCCCACAGCACTGCCTCCCCCGCCTTCCACCTGACATAGTAGTTATTTCTCTTTTTTAACCTGTGTATTTCCTATGGTTTCCTATGTATTTCTTATGTATGTGCATGTATGTATGCATTCACTCATTCCTGTATCCATTCATTAATTTACTGACTTTCTCCTCCTACAAAAATAGGGGCAGGGACTGTGTGTTTTGTTTCCTGCTGTCTTCTCCACACTAGAACAGTGCCTAACGTAGAGGACGCACTATATAAATGTTCGTCAGACAAAAGAATGAATCAAGATTGATTGCATGAATTGATTGATTGCATGAGAATTATGAATGTAGGAATTATTAATTATTAATGAATGAATGATCAACAAATGAATAAATATTGATTGCATTGTGAAGTGGATGGAAGATGATCTAACACCAGGGAGAAAATTTAAAGAACAAAAAAGAGGGTTTCCAAGTAATATTTAGGCGTGAAAAAAGACCAAATGACTCGATCAGAGAGGAAAATTGCTGCATGCTGACACCACCTTGGCAGACATCCCCACGTGATCCAGTCTTCCTTCTGGACTCCATTGAGACCTCATCATTCATCTAACACAGGGTTCTAGAACATAGCTACTTAAAGTGTGGTCCACAGACATTGGCCAGCAGTGTGGTCATCACAAAGGAGCTTGCTGGAAATGCAGAAACTCAACGCCACCCAGGCCTACTGAGTCGGAGCCTGCATTTTGGCAAGATCCTCCAGTCATCTGCTTGCAAGTAAAGTTTGAGAAGCACTGGTGTACACAGCCGCTGCCAGTTCATCACAGCTGGCACACAAGCCCAAACCGACTTGCCCTTCCTGAGCTAAGTGAGTGCTGCAGCTCCTTTACTCATCTAAACAGCATCCATCCCATTTCTTCACACTTGCCAGAACCCATGTCCCAATTCTTCCATCATTCCTTGTAATCGGGATGCATATTCAAAATGCCTGGACAGTAAGGGAGCTGCCCACCATCTCCACCCTTTTCAATAGAACCCCAGCCATAAGCAGGTCTGCTCTTGAAATTCTGCTTGCAGCCCCCAGGGAACCCTCTGAGCTCCGCTCACCCCATCCTTGCCCACCCTGGGAAAAGCAGCAGATACCTCTCCACCCCAGCTGTCTCCCGGAGAGGCAACACAGTGACTCCAGGGCAATGCTGGAGCCCAGCTGGGAGGGGCGCCCACAGCCCATTGGGTGGGCTTCCGAGACCTATCTGTTCCCTCCTCACCCCCTTTGCATTCTCTTCGCTGGGCAACTACACATCCAGGGGTCACTCCCCGACTGAAACAGTGTCTCGGCAGAGGGACTGAGACAAATTCAAACAAGCCTTGTGGAGCAGAGAAGAGAGGAGGGGGGTGAGCCCAGAGTGCAACCTAAGAGTGTCTCCCCTCCGAACCACTCCATTCTCACCGACACCCCAACCCAAAAAACACAGAGACCTCCCCTGGAGGAGCCCAAGCTGGGGCCAGGGATTTTACCCCACCTGGTAGACACACCTATCAGGCAAAGCAGCTAAGAGTTCTAAAGGAGAAGTGGGGAGATGGTTGAGACGCACACACACTATTTTATGAAACACAGCCTGTGCCAGACGAGACAGAATTAATGGATCAGGCAGAACAAGAATATCAAACAAAATTTTTAAAAATGTCCTCAGAGTAGTAACTGAGGGTATTAAAATCGTGAAGCAGGTTCAAGCTTTTCTAAAAAACAATCAGAAAAAGTGAGTCTGAAATGATAATGTTTTAAATAGTGAACTCAGCAGACGGGTGGAATGCCAGAACGCCGGGGAGACCAAGAGGAGGTGGCAGGTCGGGTGAGAGGCTCACGTAGAGGTCATGAGGAAGGTGAAAGAGCCGGAGACAGTGGATGTGACAGAATAACCAGACATCCACATAACGGGAGCCTCACCAGGAGCGAGAAAGGTAAACCCAAAGGGAATTTTTTGAAAAACAAGAAAAGACCAAGAATTTAACAGACTTAGGAAAAGGTGTTCTCGCCTGGAAAGGGCTCGCGGAGGGCCCAGCTGGATAGATTGAAAATATGGAACAAAATAAAAAATGAACTTTACCTGGACACATTAAAGTGAAATTTAAGACCGAAAGATAAGGTTCTAAAACCTCTCAAAGGGATAAAGCAGATACCCTGCAAAGATTAAAGAATAAGATTGAAAATATTGCTTATGTGCCTCCAACCTGCTGTTGAGAAATGTGATGTCCAAGAGTCGAAGGAAAGAATTAAACTCTAGAATTTTGCAGGAAGACAAGCTGTCACTTAAGTGTAGGCAGAACACAGAATTTCAGAACCTTTGTAACATCAAGACTATCAAGAATTTGTCCTCATCAATCAAGCCAAGACACTCAGATTTTAACATATGACTAACATACATTAAAAAGTGAAGAAAAAGCAGAATTTCTGTTTCTGGCAATAGAGCATTCTAGAAATTCTCAGAGGGTCTCCCACAAAAAAGAAATTTGGAAATGTTGGGTAAATTACAGTCAATATATCTTTAAATGAAAAGCTGAGCTCACAGGAAAGTAAAGGAAATCGTTAGGGGCCAACAAAGAAAAGGGAATTAAATGAGAGCAGTAGGTGAGGGTGAAGTGGTGGTTGCCCCAGGACAACCAGCAATACCAGGGACCTGGAGTTGTGGCTTTTAACAACTGTATGAGGGCACAAGGCAAGACCGTGGTCTCTTGGAGATGAAAGGTTGAAGCTGAGACCCCTACATAAAGTGGGCCCCTTTAAGGACAACAACTTCCATGAAGGGCATGGCTAGGGAAAAAATCAGTCTGCCTGTGGGGAGGAGGGAGGGGCTATAGGCTGAATGTTTGCGTCCCCCCCAGATTCCTATGTTGAAACCTAACCCCCAATGTGATGGTGTTAGGAGGTGGGGCTGTTGGGAGGTGATTAGGTCATGAGGGTGATTAGGTCATTCTCTTCATGAATGAGATTAGTGCCCTTATAAAAGAGACCCCAGAGAGCTCCCTCACCCCTCTCCTCAGGTGAGGGCACAGTAAGAAGATGGCCATCTATGAAACAGAAAGTAGGCCCCAGACACTGAATCTGCTGACACCTTGATTTTGAACTTCCAGCCTCCAGAATTGTGAGAAATGTGTGTCTGTTGTTTAACATCACTGTAGTATTCTGTTCTAGCAGCCCCAAGGGACTGAGGCAGGAGGCAAGAAGGAAAGCATTTTCTTGGCCTTAGTTGAGAATTTGTGACCACAAGCTGGCCCCTGTGTGGGTTTGTGGTTTGAATTTATACCCACCATGGCAGAAAGATGTATCGTAGTGGAGTGGTTGAGAGCCTGGACACCAGCTTCAAGCCTGCCTGGGTTCAAACCCCAATCCTGCTGTAAACAATCTGTGATTTTTCCCAAGTTGCATAATCTCCTTGTATGTCCATTTCCCCACCTTTAAAAGGAAGATATAAATAGTACAGCAGTGTCTGCCCTGTCGCAAGTACTATATAAACTTTTTGTTGGGGGAACACTGAGCAAGGTTCTGGGTTTTAGTGCCTCCAGCTGCAAGGCAGAAGTAAACACTAGTCCTCTCTGGAGGAACGCATCTCAACCCCGGCTCCTAAGGGTTCCCACAGGATAAGACCAATTAAACATGAGCTCACAATTGGAAATTACAAACACACCCAGGAACAAGCTGCCGTGCATCGGAGTCCGCAGAAACAAACTTCAGATAATTAGACCTACAGTGACTTCACGCATTAGAATTATCCTGTATAGAATAGGAACTATGTGTGCTTAAAATGAAACAAAGGGTTTGAAGACATGAACAAATAAAAGAAATTCTCAAGATGTCTAAACAAATTTGAAAAGGGACCAAATAGATGGAAATTAAAGTTACAATACCTGAAATTAAAGATTCAGTGGATTGGTTTTAACAAAACAATAGTCACGGCTACAGAAAGTTAATGAACTGGACAATAGACCTGAAGTAATTATCCAGAATGTGGCACAGAGTAAAAGACAGAAAACAGGAATGAGGGATTCAAAGATCAGAACAGAAAGGACAGAATGAAAAGGTCTAACAAGCATTTAATAGGAGCCCCAGAAGGAGAAATTAAAAAAAAAAAATGAAGAAAAAGATATTCAAAATGAGGATGGCTGGAAATTGTACAGAGTAAATGTAAAAATTTAATTCTCAGACTCAGAAAGCGCAAGGAATCTCAAGCAGTATCAAGTAAAATCAACACCTAAAGACATTATGTTGAAGCCAAAGAACACGAAAATCTTAAAATCAACCAGTGAGAAGGAGATTACAAGAAAAAAAAAGTCACATCAGATGTAGGTTTTACAACAGAAAAAAAATGGAAGCCAGGTAACAGTGGGATAATATCTTGAGATTATTCTCACCTTGATATTGTCATTCACAACTTCAAGGTGCTTGTAGGTGTGTGTGAAATAAAGACATTTCCTGACAAAGGATGGGAGATGTTATTGCATGTTTTTATTCTCCTGCAAATGGCCTAGAAGAGAGGGGAAATGGGCAATTGTTGGATAATGTTCTGGAGAGGATGAGAGGGGCCGGGAGCTGGCACAAGGTGAGGGAAGACCCGACTCGTCCTAACGGGAGGGAAGGCAGAGTCCTCGGGCACAGACGCAGGTGAACTAGTGAATGTGAGCGTGGGAGCATGTGGGGTTTGCTTCTGATGTTTCTGGTTTATCCACGAACTGGGAAGAAGGTCATCATCAGCGAGGGAGAATTTCAGAGGAGGACTTGGAGGTTGAAGAGCGGGGAGAAGGTGTGAGACAGTCCTTCAGGAAGGATGAGGGTCAGATGGACTGGGGATTTGTGCTGGGATGTCCTGGCCCCACTAGGGACCCCTTCACGGTGTTGGCTGTCTCTGTACAGCAAGACCAGAAATCAGATTCTGTGTTATTTTCTCTGCTTCCCAGGTGTGGATGTGGAACAGCTGGAGAGTGGGGTTCT
The DNA here is from genome assembly GCF_057802395.1 of Ceratotherium simum simum. Lineage (NCBI taxonomy): Eukaryota > Metazoa > Chordata > Mammalia > Perissodactyla > Rhinocerotidae > Ceratotherium > Ceratotherium simum. The sequence goes on along the minus strand of NC_141921.1, from coordinate 47,366,366 downwards.
CCAGACGAGGAGTCTGCAAGCTGCGTGCCCAAAAGGACACTGCATACTTCCAGACATGCATGTACCTGAGGACAGACACAAACCCATTAGAGTCGGTGCCTGCGGGTGGACATGGGACTGAGGGTAAGTGAGGAAAGGAAAATACTAAAATAAAATAACATAAGCCAGGAAAGGTGACTTGCCAGGGACAGTAATGGCAGTGTGCCGTGAACAGAAGCGTGTAATTGCCCCACTGTGAGCACCTGAGGTCCAAAATCAGGAAAAAGGGGAAAAAAATAGTGCCCAATCATTTCTTTTTGGAATAAATTGGAAGATAAAACCCCAACCGTTTTTATTCACCAGTGCTTCTTCCTTCATGGAAATACCAGCAAGAAAACCAGATCCCCGACATGGGTGACTGAGGAGCAGCCGCCCACTGGCTGTGCCGGTGTCTGCAGTCATGCGGTCCGCTTTGGGCTCAGCCTAGCTGCATCTATTTGTGGTGAGTGATCCACTCGCTGCACAGCCATTGATTCCATCTCATTTTTTCCTTGCCTGTGTTAGCAGCTGATTGAGGAATGATCAGCTGGATCAACTGCAGAGCTATGCAAACTAGCTGTTAAAACGCCATAAATAACTCAATTGGCCACTTCGCATGAGGGTTATTTCTGTTCTATACAAAAGAGCTTATGTAACTCCCATAAAACTCGCTATTTCAGTTGTTAGCGGGTGGAGAAAAGAAGGGGACTCAATCCTTCTCTCTGAGAGAAATCCCTATATATAGTCGGCTCTGTGGGATCTGGATGCAGCTCAAGGGGCTTCGATCTCAGGTCATACTCCCCCTTCAACGTTCCTCCTCCCCTTTTTGCCCAGCAGCCTCTCCACCCAGGTGTTCCAGTCGTCTGCCATGTAACAAACCAGCCCAGAACGTGGAGGCTTAGCACACTAGCCAGGAATAGCTTCTCACGGTCCCTCAATCACCCCTGCTCAGGGGTGGATTGGGCACAGCCCGATGTCCCTCTATCCCCCATGGTATCAGCTAGGCAGATTCCTGTCAGACCTCAGCTGGGAGCTCGGTCAGGGCTGGGGCATCCAGCAGGGCCTCACTCACGTGTCTGCCCTACCCCGTGTGCACCTATGGAAGTATCAGCTCAGAAGTGGCCTGCAGGTGTGAAGCTGAGCCTGTCGAGAAAGACCAGAGCATCCGTAGCCGAGCCGGGCAGCCACAGACGCCCTTCTTTTTTTTTTGTTTTTTTTAAAGATTTTATTTATTTATTTTTTCCCCCCAAAGCCCCAGTAGATAGTTGTGTGTCATAGCTGCACAGCCTTCTAGTTGCTGTATGTGGGACGCGGCCTCAGCATGGCCAGAGAAGCAGTGCGTCGGTGCGAGCCCGGGATCCGAACCCGGGTTGCCAGCAGTGGAGCGCGCTCACTTAACCACCAAGCCACGGGGCCGGCCCCACAGACGCCCTTCTACCCCATCAGATCTGCCCTGGGCTCTCCACTCCCTGCCTTCCCCTCTGCTGTTGGAATGCTGTATTCTTCTCTCCTCCTCTGTGTCAGTCTTCAGGGGCCAGTGTAATCGTCGCCTCTGCTGCTTCTCGATGCTGCTCAGAACTGAGGAGGCCCTCCCACCTCCGCACTGTACTTATCACCCCAGTGGCCTGCTTCCTGGTTGGGTTCTGAGCTCTACTGATGTAACTATGGCAAATAGTACCGGGATAATGCCAGGCGTCATCCCAGAATGTTCCGCCAGAAGCCTGGGCAACCAGGAGCCGGCAGTTGTCGTTTGGTTGAGCTGACTGACTTCTCTGAGTCGCAATTTATCAAAACCGACACTGCAGGTCGGCAGACCACAGAGGCCAAGAGACTGAGTGCACACAAGCCAGAGGGCATGTGTGGTCAGGAGACTCGGCAGCAGGAACCACGGACAGACGATGAAGTGGGGAGCTGGCAGCAGAAGGCCGACCCTGGGATTAGGCATTGTAAAAAAGGTAGTAATAATTATCACCTTCAGCTCATTGCTCTTGTGTTACATGGGACCACCTGGCTGGGGTGTTGTGAGGATTAAGTCAGTTAATATAAGCAGAGTGCTTAGAACCAGGCCTGACACAGGGTGAGTGTTAGAGGAGAATGAGCTGCCGCCACAAAACCAGCCTCTGCTCCATTGCCGTGGACCATGACCATGGCCACCTAACGGGGCTGACGTGCAGATGTGAGGGGTCCTCAGATGGGAGCATCCTGTGGCACCTAAAGGAGCTGACGTGCATTGAGGAATTGGTTCCATGAAGGAGGAGGAGGAGCACAGAGACCCCATCAGGCCACAGCGCTTCTGTCCAACACAGGCTCCGGCCTCTGCGACCACCCACGGGGCTGCCCACCCACGGGGCTGCCCACCCACTGGGCTGCCCACCCACTGGGCTTGCTGCTGTTCATGCATCGGGTTTTACTCCTTTTGCTGACAGGTGGGGCCCTTACTCGGGCGGCCCTGCTCCAGCTCTCATCAGGATGTTGAAATCGCTGACTGGCCTTCTCCCCCACTCCGGCCGTTTCCCTCTCGCACACCCCCTGCAGACCCAGCTGCTTCAGCTTCCTGCAGCTCAGGCGGGTCCCTGGACTATCTGCCCTCCCCGGACACTGCTCTGGGCCGAGGCTTTCCACCCTCCCCTGCAGCCTCTGGCCCCTCCCTGCCTTCCCGGATGCCTATATTTATATCTCTAGCTGGGATGTAATTTTCTGGGTGATGCTTCTATATGCCAATTCATCATTCCGGGTTTAAGTATTATTTATTTAAAGATTGGCTTTGTCACTCATTCTGCCTTATTTGCCTTTCGGCCTGAAGTTATTGCCTGGGTTTCAGAGGGCTGCCTCATACCTTCCTTTCACAGACAGCCTCGTCGGGCCCGTGCTGCCATTTTTCATTAGTTCTACAAAGCTTGGGAAATGTCTGAGTTGAGAGAAGCTCTGAGCCGGCTGCCTGGAACCCCACACTGACTTCCCAAATGCTGGCAACCTCGGAACCCCTCCCTCTTCCTGTCATATTCCCAGGCTTCAGGAGACAGTGAGGGGCAGTTTTCCAAGGGCAGCCATGCTGAATGGCTGGCGTTTAGGGCAGAGACACCTTTCTGGGGGCCTCTGAGCAAATGCTCGCCCACAACAGACCCCGGTTCCATGGGGCTCTTCCCCACATGAGGAGCAGGCCTTCGGCGTGTCTAAGCTGGGGGAGGGAGCTCTCAGGGTTCCCGAGAACAGGAGCTGAGTGTAGACGCGGGGAGGCTTTTAGGAGCTGGATGTGGATGTATTGATGTGTATACGTCTGTCTCCGACTGCCAGCTTCCTCATCTCACTTCTCTACCTAGAAATAACTTCAGATACCATTCTTTTCACACACTCTGAAAACCCCCCTCCTGCATAGGCATTTTCCTGTGCAAAATGAAGTCCGGTTGGAGAGCTTTGGGCAAAAGACAGTCATTTTTCTTTTACAAGGATTTGTTTGTTTCTGACCACAAACCTTTACTGAGTACCTACTGTGTGCGGGGCTCTGGGGCCAAGTTTCGCCTTCAGGAGTTTCTATCTGAGTGTCCATTTGTCCATCTGTGGCAGTGGGTTTTCGTCTGAGACCCACCCCTTGGCTCATCTCCTGCAGCCCTGAAATTCACCTGAGCTCCTGAAACCTCTCCCCAAGCTTTCCTGCACACCGGGATGCCCTGCGGAGCTTGCTGAAATGCAGATTCCCTTCTGTAGGCCTGGGGGGCCTGAGGCTCTGCATTTCTACAGAACTCCTAGAAGATACGCTGCTCCCATCTGAGGACCCCTCTGAGCGCTGCACTCTAAGACTGTCCCCTCCACTCTCCCCTTCCTGATGCTTCTCTACCCGTGCCCCCTGGCCTGGCCACAGCCCCCAAAGGCTGTCCTGCTCTGTCATCAACATCATGTCTAGTCCTTGCCTTGTTTTCGATCTCTGGCCACAGCAAGTTTTTCCAGATGCCTGGCCCTGAATCCCAGGGCCTCCTTCCACCTCCCCACCAACCGCACCTCCCGGTCACCTTCCAAATCCCCCTCAAAGGGCTTCACCTCCAGGAAGGCCTCAGGGATTGCTCCTTCTCTTTCCTTGCAAACCTTTATGCAGCAGGAGGATGTGCACAGTAAAATAGACATGGAGGGTCATCGCGCTGCAAGGGTTACAGTGGCCATTTCTGCTTGTGAGCTCATCACAAAAGGGAGCTGTTCTCTTTCCAGAGGACAGCAGGCCTTGGGGTGACGGCCCAGGAATCGCCCTCAGGGAGAGTCTAGATGTTTCCTTTATTGTGGAAAGTGTTGAAGGTCCACAGCTGAGTTGTCTGAGAGGGCTCGAGGGTGGGTGGAGTGGGAGGGAAGAGGGGATGGAGGGTGGTGGCCTGCACGATCACCCCAGGGTCGTGGGCTTTTGAATGGGGGCAGTGACAGGAACCTTGGGCACCACATCCTGGGAGCCTGGGCAGGACCCCCGACTGGGGCTGGGATGGAGTCGGGGGAGCCGAGTGTCCTGGTCCACTTTCGGATGAGGCCTGGAATGACCGGAATTTTGTTTCCTCCCGATTCTGGGGGAGGAACTAAATCAGGTTTTATTTGATTTAGAAAATCCTGAACCATGACCTTTCTTGTGCCTTGAGTGTCCTGGAGCCGATTCTTACCTGTAAGTCGCTCCTCACAGACAGACCTGTGCATCCGTGGTCTCCGGCAGCAGCTGTGGCTGCTCCAAGGCCTAAATGGAGGGGTCAGGCTCCTCCTGAGGGCACACGCCTGGGACACACCCTCTGGGAGTGCACTGGCCTCATGGGGATCCCCTGGCGTCACAGGCGTCCCTCCCACCTGCTGGTCAGTGAGCAGGAACCCTAGCCCAGTTCAATCTCCCCATCATTCAGATTCCTCATCAGACTCTCATGGCACAACCTTAGGGCCCCCTACCACCTCAAAGGAAATGTATAGAGTGGGGGTTTCGGTCGGTTTGGGCTGTTGTAACAAATACCACAGACTGAGAGGCTTAAACAATGGACATTTATTTGTCACAGTTCTGGAGGCTCAAAGTCTAAGAGCAGAGTGCTGGCATTAGGCCCTCTTCCTGGCCTGCAGACGGCCACCTTCTCACTGTGTCCTCACATGACAGAGAGAGAGGTCTCTTCTCGTAAGGGCACTAATCCCATCATGGGACCCCATCCTCCCGACCTCATCTGACCCTAATCACCTCCCAAAGGCCCCGCCTCCAAATACCATCACACTAGGGGTTAGGGCTTCAGCATATGAATGTTGGGGGACACAGACATTCAGTCCATGGCACTGGGCAAGCGGCAGCAGCTTCCCCAACCCAACATTTCATCTCACTGACTCATGAAGTGCATGGGTAAAGCAGCTTCAAGGTGGCAGGAAGCCAGGAGCTCCTTCTGGGATGAGCCTCTCACAGACCCTAGAGCCCGCAATTAAGCACCTTCCGTCTTCTCCTGTGGAGACGCCCTCTCTGGCCACCGGGAGCTCCCGTGTCTGATCTGTCCTCTGAGAGTCTGTCCCGGGCCTCCTCTGGCCGGGATTTCCTGCTGGGGCCTCCAGCCTCAGCAGTGGTGGGGTTGGTGGTGCTGGGTGAGTGGGGAGGGTCAGGGGTGAAGAGCTTGGAGCACATAAGCCGGCAGAGAACAGCCCCTTTCTCCTCAGCTCAGCTCACATACTTCAGGGTCAATAGCTAAGATTTCAACTGATCTGAGTCAACGACCTCTGAAGAACACAGATTCTAGTCAGATTTGGCCTCAGATAGTAAATGGCCATGAAAACCTATAGGCAACAGGAAATTCTCGGAAGCAGGTGGGATGAGTCAGGGCCTCGCCGAGCTCCTCCGGCTGAGAGGGAGGCCGAGGGTGGAGCGGCCAGCTCTCTGTGTCTGAGGCTGTGCTGGTTACTAAGTTGGACCATGCACAGTTGCTGCAGGATGCCAGGGCAGAAGGCACGTTAAGACATCATCCAAGGGCACCGTTTTATAGGCGAGCCGAGAGCCGAGGGCGGACAGGGAAGGCAAGAGGGATGGAAGTTCACCCAGGAGCCGCCTGGCAGCCAGGAGGCCTCCGCACTTCCCACACTCTGCCTTTTCCATTCAGGCCTGTGGCTGGGAAGCAGGAGTCTGGAAGCAGCGCCTGCCAGTCCTCCTTGACAGTGGTCCCCGGAGAGCCACCTCTGAAGCCCTCCTCCGCCTTCCCTCCTCCACTCGCTGTAATCAGAGCAGAGCCTGTTACTGTGGCCAACCCAGCAGGAGGAGGCGCCCAGGTGGGGGGACGTCCTTGCATTTGAAGTTCGTTCAATCTTTCCTTTTAACCCCCTGAATTTCTGAATCAATGGTCCTTTCCCTGTAGATCCATAAAAGCAACCAGTTAGAAGAATGCAGGGAGCTGGGGGTTCTCACAGGAACGAGGCAGACGGCGATCACTGGAGGGTTGATCGTGTGTGGGCCAAGGGTGCACACACTCCGACTTGAGAAACACTGTCCCCAAGATGAAAACGACACGAGACGCTGTGAGAGGGCGAGGGAGCCGGTGCTGAGTGGGCCACTGGGCTCCCGCGAGGCGGTCAGCGTGGTGCTCACTGCTCTACAGCGGGGAGAGGTCATCCCAATGACGCGGAAATCGTTCTGATGAGAAATAGGGAGGCCTGGCCCTGAAGTCGCTCAGCCTGGGTTTGAGTTCGGGGACGGCCACACGCTGCAGTGGAAACCCAGTGACGGGAACTCACGATATGAGATGAAGAGCTGAAGATCGGCTGAGAGAGAAAACGGTTTGGTCAACTGAGGTAGAAAACTAGGATCTGGAGACTCTGAGGATAGAGAGAGAAACATTTAGGAGGTGGGAGCAAGAAAGGAATCAAAGGTAAGAAAGAGGATGCCTTGAAACTAAGTTTGTGTTTTTTCAGAGATTGATCAGTGCTGACTCTGCTGCAGACACAACTCACAAGAATTCGAACCCGAGACTGGAACCTGGGTCCGCTGCGCTCTCTGAGGGGCCGCCAAGGCTCTCTCTCCCACTTCAGCCACACTCGGCAATGTCTCGTCCCTCTAACTCTTTCCCTTCCTTGCAGACCCCTCCCCAATTCACAGAGCTCCCCTCCTGCACCGCGGAGCCCAGGACAGCAGGCCTTGAGAGGCAGGCGGCGTGGTCCCTGCCTCCGGGGCCTGGACGGTGTGAGGCTCATGCCCTGGGGCAGGAGGGGACAGTGGGAATGTCTTATGCCGTGCAGGTGACGCTAAGCTAAGCGGACGTATTGCTCTGATAGAATACAACAGCAGCAGCCTCTTCCCTCAGTTGGCAGAGGGGAAACCATGGTAGTGATAGAATTTTCTCAAGTTTAACCTTTTATTCCAGAAATGTTTCTTAAACCTTTGGGAGGCAGCTACCACTTGCACCCCAAAGGGATTGGACCCACAGCTGTGAACGTGTTGGAAATGAACGCTAGGGGGCGCTGGACACACCTGTCGCACATGGCGGGAGGCTGGCGGTTTTCTAGGTACACAGGTTGTGGTTGTGAGTTTATTTATTTATTTTTTCTAGCACCCCTGCCCCCTCTTCCTAAGATGGAATTAAATATGGCTGTGCTTCCTCACCTTTTGCAAAGAGCATGGGTTGTCCAGGTGCGCCCACAGAGCACCAGAGGATGAGAAGCTCTGCTCCACCCAGAGGTGTGCACAGCATGTCCCTCAGCCTCTGGGCGGCCCAGGCTGACTTGCGCTCTCCGTGGAGGATGAGAGGGGACTGGCCACGGCAAAGGTGGTGGGGCTCCGGGTCCCATCCCTGCTCTAACCAGAATCTCTCTGCTCTCCCACTCTGCTCTCTTTGAGTTGGGTTGGTATCAGTCAGGGCTTTATCAGGAAACAGAAGCCACACGAAGGTCTAAACTGGAAGGTTCTAACACAGGGGACTGGTTACCCAGGTGATGGAAAAGCCCAGAAGCAAAGCCCAGAAGCCCCTCTTGTGCTGGAGGCTCATCGGGAAAAGGCTGTGCCCTGAAGTGCAGGGTCGTCTGATGGAAGCTGGAACCACACTGGGTCTGTCCTGAGGGGGATGGACACCGAGGGCACGCAGCCTCTGCCGGAGATGCTGTGCAAGGCCGAGAGAGTGGGAAGAAGTTCCCAGCTTCTCTCCTCACCCCCCGCAGGCCAGTGTCCTCATGTGCCTTCATTGGCGGCACCCAGCTAGAAGTCACGACTTGGGAGCCCAGCAAACACAGCCTATAGGGGCCAAGTCCATGGGCAGACAGGCCCTGGGCATCACATGGTTCCAAGTAAAGTATCACGGGAGTGATTCAGTTCAGTCATTCACTAGAGTGAAAATCATCGTTGCAATCCCATCCCTCAGGTCACAAAGGGGACGGTGGCTCAAAGAAGATGGCAACTTGCCGCCGGCTGCTGGCTGAGGAGTGGTGGGGCCTGGACGATGACCCAGATCTTCTCACACTCAGAGAGTGCATGCCCTATCACACACCATATCACTTCTCATATTTAAAAAACTCTGCCGAACAACTGAACATCTGTAATAATGCAAGTCCCGGAGTGCGGTGGGGGAAAGACCGTCCAGGTGCGTGAGTCGCGGTCCCCAACCTTTAGAAGAACCTGCAGCCAGAGGGCACGGGTCTTTTTCAGGAGCATCTCCTCCCAACAGTTCCACATGCTCTTTATTATCTCGTAAAAGACAACTATGATTTATGCAAAAATCTCATAGTGTGTTTCTGGCTTGTCCCTTCTGAGACGATTCCCCTGGAACGGGCACCTGGCCACTACGATTTTGCACACAATAGCAAAAACACAAGCCCTCTTGAATTTACAGAGGACTGCAATTTTAATCATCTTTTATAGTCTGCCTTAATTGTATATCATTTTTAATGACAGCTTAAAAAATAAGTTATTCTTGCTGACATTTTTATGACCTATTTAATCTCACAGATCAGGAGTTTTATTGTATTGCATTCTGGGTATTGTACACAAACTGGGAAAGCAGAGGGGAGAAAAATGCCCTGACGAGGTTGTGGATCGCGGCGGGAAAACGCTGATAATGGTCTTACAGTAGAATTGTTCCCGATTACATGCTTACCCTGGGCTTTTACTTCTGTGTCTGTAATATAATTGTAATTTTACTGCAAAAGCTGAGTGTTAGATAAAGACTTCCCTTAAGGGGTAATTTAATTTAATAAAGAAGCTCTGCTCGGGGTCAGTATTACAGAAAAGCAGGGGAGGTTTCGAGAGCCGCCCTCCCATCTCTGACAATAGCTACCTTCCCGGAGGGCTGTTGTGCTGGCTTCAGCTCTGTCAGAGAATTTGGTTTCTTAATACAGCTCTGTAACGCAAGGGAGAAAAAGATTAAAGCCTTGCTAATCATTACACCAACAATGTCCTAACCTCTTTTCAAATTTTGTAGGGGGAAAAAATCCTAAACAAACTCAAAAACAAGGTGCTGTTTTGGGTTCCCACCAAGGCCTGCTCAGAATCCTAGTGTGTTAGAGCTGATTCCCATCGTCGGGAACAATACCTTTCTTTCCCTCCAGAATCCCAACTGGAGACGCACCCCCATTCAGCCCAGTGGATTTCTCGTGAAGACGGGCACCTCGGTCCGTCTTAAGCCTGCTCTTGTGAGGAAGGTGTTAACGTGGCCGGCTGGTTCTCTCTGTGCCTGGCAAAGGGCGGAGCTGCTGCCTCTGAGCGCCCTGGGCCTCTCCCATCCAGGCCAGACGCAGGCTGGCCCCGCACTCTCCGGCAGTCGATGCAGCACAGATGGCCAACATTAGCTTAATGCCTCATTGAAGCCGAGACTCCAAATGTCCTGCACCCAGCCAAGAAAAGCACCTGAATTATCCTCCTAAGACTCTCTTTCACCTCTTTCCACACCCTAGATAGGAACACTGTAATGGGATGGGATGCTGGCACTTCATAGGGCTGAAAATTGCCCACCAAGGCAAAGCCCTAACGGAGCTATTAATTGCACACGAGACCCTGGAGAGAGAGAGGGTCTTGTCCTGCGAGAAAATGGGTGGATGAGCGAGGGGCAGAAACAGGAGCAAGGTCTTGACAAAGAGCTAGCTCAGAAGCTTCCAGTAGCCCCAGGGGAGGGGTCACTTAGATGGGAGCCAACAAGAGACCCGCTGTGGTCGACCTACGTTGGTCACATTGACGGCTACTCATTATGTATAGGGTGGTGTGCGTGCCTCTGCCTAACAAAGAGATGCATTCCTGTGGCTTGTGGCTCCTCACTGGGGGCTTAAGAAGAAGTTAGCGCTTCCGTGACGTCTTCCTCCAGAATAAATACATGATCCTCCACAAGAGTTCTTCTGCCCGTCAGATCTGGTCGCATTCACGCAAACCCCAGTGAACCACATCCAATGAGACACCCATGGGACGTGGACCCGGCCTTCGCCCACCAGCGGTCCCCATCAGAAGCCCGGCTTCCCTCAGACACCTTCAATTAATGTGATTCCAGCTCCAATCCCCACACGGCAACTTGTGCAGACGGGAAATGCTGCAGACACTTCTCCAATGTGTCGTTGTTTGTGTTTGTGTCTCCCTCCCTGGGATTTGCCTGCCTGACACTTGCTAGAACATCTTGATGAAAACGCACTGAGGAGCAGAGGAGAGGGCTGCCAGAGTCTGCAGAAGCCCGCCTCTCCAGGAGTGCTGATGGCATCGCTGGTCCCCCGTCTCCCCACTCCCAGCCTGGTGCCCCCTCCAATATTCCAAAGTCTATCCATCACCCAGAGCCTTTCACTTTGCTTGTTCAGTCATAGTTATTTGCCTCCTGATCTGTTTCCCTCGGGAGCCAGGATGCCCATTGCTGGCCGGTTCCACGGGATTGTCCACCTGGGAACCCTCCCCTGTGTCAGCAATGACGACAGCCATGTCTAGGCCCCTGACATCATATAATCCTTCATTCCTTTAGACATTCCACGGACCACATCTACGAAGTGCCAGACCTGTTCCACCTGTTCCAGGCCCTGGGGACGTCAGTGAGCCAAACACACCTCTCCGTATCCTCTCTCAGAGTTAATATATTGGGCGAGGGTGGGGGGAGGCAATAACGAAACAGATAAGGGAGTTATATTAGCAAGAGAGATGGTGAGAGGGCCATGCAGAGCCCGAGCTGAGGAGGCGGTAGGCGACAGCCAGGGTGAGGATAGAGGTGTGATGTCACATCCGGAGATGAGACGTGACTGGAGGAGGGGCCACAGTGACCCTGAGGCTATCCAGAGGAAGAACGTTCCAGCAGAGGGAACAGGAAGGGACAGACCCGGAGGAGGGAGCCTGTGGGCATGAAGAGGCCTGAGCAGGGGAGGGATCCCAGTGTTAACGTGGAGTGGGGTGGGGAGGAGCAGGGCGTGAAGGGCCTGCAGCGATGGCCAGAATGGGGCTTTGAGATGAGTGAGACAACCTAACCTGTGATGGAGTAGGACCCCCGCAGCTGTGCTGAGATCAGACTGTACTGACCATGGATGACAGAAGCAGAAGGAGCCATTGGAAGGGATCGCAACAGTGCAGGTAGGCGATGACAGAGACAGGCCCAAGGCAGTGATGGGAAGGGATGAGAAACAGATTCTGAATTCTGGGTATATGAGGATGGCTGAGCCATGGGGACGTTTAAGCTTGAGATGCTAACAGACATGCCAGTAGACCAGACAGGAACATTCAGGTGTCTGGAGTTCAGAGTAATGGCTCCAGCTAGGAGATGCATTTTGGAGTCATCAGCTAACTGACTGCATTTAGAATCACGGGACCAGATGAGACAACCCAGCAAAAGAGTGTAGTGTAGAGGAAGTAACAAGGGGTCCAGCCACTGAGCCAGGGCTCTCCTGCAGGATGAGGGCGACAGGGAACACCAGCACAGCAGACTTAGGAGTGACGGACTAGGTCAAATGCTGCCCACAGTCCACAAGATGAGGCCTGAGGATTAAACCGCTGGATCAACAGACCACTGGATTGAGTCACTGGTAACCAAGACAAGAGGCGTTGTAATGGCATGATGAATGGAGATGGTTTTTTTTAAGCTTTATTGAAGTATAATTGATATAAAATTGACTGCACATATTTAAAGTGTACAATCTGATAAGTTTTAACAGATAGATATGTGTATATATGTATATAGATGTACATAGACATACATATATATGTACATATATCTGTGAAACCAATAAAGATAATGAACATGTCTATGACCCACAAAGTTTCCTTATTCACCTTATGATCCCTCCTCTTGCCCCTCCCAGTCGCACCCCCATCCCCAGGCAACCACTAATATGCTTGCTAATGTCGACCAATTTGTGTTTTCTAGAATCTTATGGACTCATGGAATGATATAGTATGATTTTTCTGTCTGGCTTTTTTTTCACTCAGCATAATTGTTTTGTGATTGTTCTGTGTTGCGTGCACCCTTTTTCCTTGCTGAGTAGTATTCCACTGTTTGGATGAACCACAGTCTATGCATTGCCTACTGATGGTCATTTGGGCCATTTCTAGTTTTTAGCTATTGCAAACACAGCTGCTGTGAACAAGACTTTTCATGGACTTATGCTCTCATTTCTCTTGGGTAAATGCCCAGGAGTGCAATGGTGGGGTCCTATGACAGTGACGTGCTGAACTATTTGGGAAACTGCCAAACTGTTCTCCAAAGTGGTTGTGCCATTAATCTTCCTCGTGAGCACCCCATGGAAGGACAGAAACCAGCCCTTCTTGTGTCTGCAGATCTCAGGGTTCAATACTGGTGGGCTGGCCTGCACCCGGCCTTCAGTGGTTCATTAAAATCCCAGCTGACTTCTTCCTAACCCCCTCCTCCCGTCCTCCGCCATGGGTGAAGCAGCCCATCCATCCCCCACCTCCTGGGGGCCTGCTCATCCCGGGATTTCAGGCTGGTCCATTTCCCTGTGACCTCAGCTTTCTGCTGGTTCAAGAAGAGTTCTGATGATACAGTTCTTCTGGCTTTGTCTTGTCACGCTAGGAATGACACGCTTTCTGCTTTTCTACATCTGAAATGGAAGCAGAGCGAGTATTCAGTGTATTGGTCTTAGTCCTCTCCATAGTACTTCAAGTTCTGTTATTAACCCATTTCACAGATGAAGAAACTGAGGCAGAGGGAGAGGACGTATGTCACCCCGTGTCAAAGATCTGACCGTACAGCTGCTATGTAAAACAGTAGGGAGGAGCCTCAAAAAATCGAAAATAGAACTACCATATGATCCAGCAGTCTCACTTCTGGGTATAGATCTGAAGGAAGCGAAATTTCTATCTGGAATAGATATCTGCGACCTCATATTCATTCCGGTGTTATTCACAATAGCCAAGTCATGGAAACAACCTAAGTGTCCATTGATGGATGAAGGAACAAAGAAAATGTGGTGTGTATATATACAATGGAATATTATTCAGCCATAAAAAAAACGAGGAAATCCTGCCATTTGCAACAACATGGACGAACTTTGAGGACATTATGCTAAGCGAGATCAGTCAGACAGAGAAAGACAAATATTGTAAAATCTCACACACGTGAAATCTAAAAAGCTGAACTCAGAAATGGTAGATTGGTGGTTACCAGGGCTGAGAGGTGGGGGGAGTGGGGAGATGTTGGTCAAAGAGTACAAACTTCCACTTATAAATGAATACGTTCTGGGGATCTAACGTACAGCATGATGACCGTAGTTAACAACACTGGTTATACACTTGGAAGCTGCTGAGAGTAGATCTTAAATGTTCTCACCACAAAATAGAAGAAATGCTAAGTGAGGTGATGGTTGTAGCAACTAGTCTTATTGTGGTAATCATTTCATAATACATGGTGTATAAATCATCCCTTTGTATACCTTAAACTTACGCAATGTTATATGCCAATTACATCTCAATAAGTCTGGGAAGAAAAGAGCTACTCAGTGGCAGGGTTGGGATTTGAACACAGGCCTTTGGTTCCAGAACTTGCACTCTGCACTGTTAAGCCCTGCCACCTCCCAAGCACACAGTAGGGCCTTATTCAGTGTTTGCTGAATTGAACATAAGGAAGGAGAGCGAATGTGCTCTGCTTAACTTGGCGATGCCGCTCCACATTGAGATACGCACTGCCTGTGGACACATCACCGAGGACAAGCCTCCACCCGCCTCCATCCGGGCTTCCCCGCATCTAAGACTGCGCTGTGGCGGCTCTGGGAACTTAGTGCACTCGAGTAACTCCTTGTGCCGGATCCTTAGAGGAAAGGCTTGTTGCAGGGTTGTAATTGGTTTCTGTACAGGGAGTATTCATATTCATGGAAAGACAAGTATATTGTCAGAAATTCCAAACCATTTAGATGTGTTAGAAGTTGTATTTTCAGAGACTCTTATGGCTTTTACATCATTATCCGCCGTCCACTGGAAGGGTTTAATTGACTTCTGTGAGTGCCTTTGTAAAGTATCCACTAAATAGACCAGAACTGGTGAAATCTTCCGTTCTTACTGACAAGGTAATTTTGCGTCATTAGCTTCAGTGGTTCAAATACAAATCAGAAGGCGGAATGTGCACACACAGCCTTGGGGAGCATAATATGATCGCCTCTTAGACACTGAAGTTACTCGGGGAAGTGGGGAAAATCTTGCTGTTTTTAATATGCCAATGTCTGCTCTACTCCTCCTCCCTGGGACTCCTTAACTCAAGACAAAATGTTATTTATCTAATTTGCCTTTTTCAGACTGCAACATCTAAGAATATGGATAAAAAATAGAATCTTGCTTCCAGAGAACTGCGCACCCTCCACCTTCCCCTCTTGGAATGGATGCTCCTGCAAAAATAATACACCGATAAAAAGCTACTCTGAAGGTCAGGAGACTCTGCACCTAACTCTTGCAGCAGGTCGATTGACCCCTCCGTGCTTAGGTTGACTTTCACAAGCAGGATTTCTGAGGTCCTTCATGCACCATCCATCTGGAGTGGGCTCCAGTCCCATGTGTGTGCACATGTGTGCTTATGTTCACACACTCACACGTGTGCATGTGTACGCCTGCATATATGCATTTTCACGTGCACGTGTGTGCGTGTACATGTGTACACGCGCATGCATGCATACATTCACATGTATGCATGTGTCTGAACACATTTGCACCAATGATGTTGGTTAGTGCCTAATTAAACCAGGATTAGCACATTCAAGATTTCTCAACAGCAGGCTGATCTTTGGGTTCTGTTTGGACTTTTTTGCCTGTCATTTAGGTAATGATTTTGGCTTTCTTAATGAATAGACAATAAAACCAAAGTAGAGGGGCAAAATAAGATGTCTTGGATGATCCAACAATTTACAACTGTCTATAAATGCCTGCAGTGCCCTGGACGACGGCCATGGGGAAAGGGCCTAATTACAGTGAATCTTATGTCATTATTAGAGTCTGAGCCCCTGACATGTTTCTAAATTTCCCCGTAAACATTTGCTGTTATGGTTATGACTACTGCTGTTATGGCTGTTGTCATTATTTCGCCTGGAGAATCATCCCAAGAGGCAGCAGATGGTTACCAGGAAATTGTCGTGAGATTCCTTCCTGAGAACTTGGGTCTGTGTCTTTGAGCCCAGCGCTGGGAGGTGGGTGTGAATTGGAAATAAAAAACAACCCTTGCACAGATCTCTTCGAGGAGACTGTTTGCACTGGCACAGAGCTTCACGGGTGTGCCACTATGAAGTCTGACCTAAAATATGGGTGGTTGGAAAATTGTGACCAGGAGCCAATGGCCAGAAAATGCACCCCATTACTGTGTATCTCAGTGCTGGTAGAGTACTGAGCATTCGATTCGTGCGTATCTAGATCAACCAGCATAGATGGCCATCTGTATATGGAATATGGCAAATCAAACTTACAGGATGATAGAAAACAGAAATCATCCTGCTGGAAATCCCGAGTGAACACACAGCAGGAAAACTGATGGAAAGTCACTATGGTGTGATTGTGAAATACACGCGACATGTTGGAGCTGTGTAGACAACAGGAGCAGAGCCCATGTTTTGTATTTTGGTGTTCACCAAATTTATACACAAGCCAATAAGCACAAACTGCAGAGGCACTCCCCAGGTTTCGCCTATGCCCCGGGCACCACCTGCACGTTCCTCATTTAGGGTAGATTACTCTATGACATTGTTCATAAGCCCAGGTCGGTAGCCACCAAGAGCCCGGCTGGATTCCCCTGACCCAGGGAGACTTGCTCAGATCAAAGAACCTTCAATACCTGGACCACCTCTGCAGGTGTGGTAGGACCTGCCATAGGCCAGCCAGGGCACTGAACACCTGCTTTGATCCTTCTTCTTGAAGCAGAGTCACTGAATGCCTCTCTGCATTCAGACTTATTGATCGGTCCCAATTCGTCTTCTTGCTGCTAATACTGTCAAGGGAAAACCTATTGTCCAACGCCAGGCTCCAGGCACCTAGTGAAGAGGTGCTCACCCATGCAGCAACTTACACAAGAGCAGGGAAGAATGCAGATCTCATCTGTTCCCCTGAGTTACCCACGTCCCCAGGGAGGGTGCCCTGGGAGGCACACTCGACAAGTCTTGTCAACACTTGGTCCCCCTGTCACATCCCCGGCAGACTCAACTGTGACATCTCGCTGACAGCCCATTTACACGTCATGCCTACCTCCTTTGTTGGCATCACTTTACTCTGAGACTCTTCCTGCAATGAAAGCATTGGAGGCCAACTCCTTGCACCAAATCTTAAACCCTTCTGTTTTTCTGGTGCTTAAACCTCCTCAGGCCTCGCTTTCACTGTCAAAGCACCTATAATTCATGTGCAAATTGACATTCAGTTTAAGCCTGAGTCCTAATTATGGAAGGGCAGGTTTTGCCCCTGCTAATGGGATTTCTTGCCTCAAGGTAGGGGAGTGGTCATCCTGGCCTTTGAAATAAGCCTCCTCCTGCAAGGGATGCCAGGGCCAGCCTCAGAGGGAGAGGGCCTGAGACCTTGTTCTGACACCTGGGGGCTGAGCGACCCCAACCAAGTCCTTCACACTCTCTGGGCCTTGTTTTCCTGAGCTGTAAAATGGGAGTGATGTTTCCCCTACTTACCCAGTAAGCCTGCTGTGTAGAGCAAATACGACATGCATCAGTGATTCGATGAGTTACTGCATGGAAAGTGCCAGGACAGGGATTCAGTCACTGTTCTTCAGTCAGTTGTCATCATCATCGTTGTGTAAATGAAGGACGCTGGCCGAGGAGAGTACAGGGTTTTCAGGTGAACTTGATTGTCATCATCCTGGGGCCAGGAACTCAGCCCACCTGCTACCGTTCCAGGGCTGGAGAAGGAAGCTGACGCCACGGGTCCTAGCAGGGCGGGTGGGCCTCCTTCGAGGTCCACAATATTAAATGGTGGCAAGAGTCCAAGTCCACAGGGCGAGGGCGAGAGAGGGAAATGAATTCAGCACACTCTCCAATACACATTTGAACAGGAAAATTAACCTCACATCCGCAGAGGGCTCCTCAGCGATTGCATTTGCTTTAGGAGGGGACGGCGGCCCCTCGGCGCTCGCTCCGATCCTTGTTAACTTGGGATATTGCGCTCCAGCCACAGCACTCTGTGACACGCTGCCGCCTTCTATTCTGAGCATTTTACTAACGGTGTGGGTGACGTTAGTGATTGTAATGAAAGCACCACAGTTTGTGGAGGGCTACCACCAGCCATACCCTGCAGTAAGTGCTCCATCTTTGTGGGTTGATCCTCAAAGCGGCTGCTGCATTGCCAGGACATGGGTGGGGAGACCAAGGCTGACCAAGGTTGAGTGGCCGGCCTCAGGTCTTACAGCTGCTGATGGCAGAGTGGGGTCCTCCTGATTCCATGGCCACTGTCAGTCATGATGTGGAGTGTGTGGTGTCAATAAAGGAGCAGGTGAGAGCCCCAGACGGTTCAGAACAGGGAGCAGGACACAACAAGGTATTCAGTGGGGTGGGCAGAAAAATAGCCCCCAAAGATGCCCACCTCCTAATCCCCAGACCTGTGAATGTGTCACCTTACAAAGGGACTTTGCAGATGTGATTAAGTTAATGGCCTTGAGATGAGGAGATGATCCTGGCTTCCCCAGGTGGGCCCCGTGTCATCATAGGGGTCCTCATGAGAGGGAGGCAGAAGGGTGAGAGTCAGAGAGAGATTAGAAGATGCTGCCCTCCTGGCTTTGCTGATGGAGGAAGAGGCCATAAGCCAAGGAATGCGGGCGCCTCTAGCACCTGGAAAAGGCAAGAAGTGGATACTCCCTCCAGAGCCTCCAGGAGGAAGGCAGCCCTGCCCACACTTGATTTTAGCTCAGCGAGCCCATTTTAGACTTCTGACTTCCAGAACTGCAAGACAATACGTGTGTGTTGTTTTAAGCCACAAACTGTATGGTCATTTGTCACAGCAGCCACAGGAGACAGAGACACCGAGCCTGCAGCCCGCGGCCAAGCACAGGAAGATCAAGCTTCACTGAGAAGAGGAGATGATAATAATTCCTCCCTCAAAGGAGTGGACACAGAGCACCCAGAGCAGCGTCTGACTGGGAAAAGTGTCCGCCAGCAAAAGCTGGCTGCCATCGTGAGGCGTGGCAGACGAGAACCATCAATTGCCAACATCAGCGAGTATTTCAGATGTTGCATTCTGGAGCGAGCTCCATCTTCCAGAGCTACGTAAGCAGCCCCCCAGGTGTCAGAGAGCAGGTGGTAACTAGACAGGCCTCTCTATTGATTGCAATATTCAGGCAGCTCTTTGGGGGCAGGCAGCATCATTTTCAGTTATGTCTTGCTGACTCGTCTCCTGCCCAGGGCCCCCACTAGACTGTAAACTCCATCGGGCAAGTGCTTTGTCTGTTTTGCTCCCTGTTACAAACCCAGATCCCACCCCGGGGCATGGTGAAAAGCAGGCCCTCAACAGATATGTGTTGAATAAGTGGATGAATGAATAAATGAACAGCAAGCCCACCCGTTTCTTCCCTGAGCTGGACTGAGGTATGGGCAAGAAGCAGCTATGAACGGGATTTGAGAAGGAGCAGGGCTCTCCTCTCAAATGGCCCTCCATGACCTCCAACCTGACCCATGAGGAGGAAGAGCCTCCATCCCCTGCTCTTGTGAACCATGGTGGAAATGAGCAAAGGGCGTGGAGACATCCAGAGAAGAAAAAGGAACTTTCCTGTGAGATGAAGACATCTAAACCCAAGATGGACAGAGGAGCCCTGGGAATTCCCACTAACATAGCGGGAAGAGAACGAAGCGTGATGGAGACCACTCAGTGATCAGACCTCTCTGGGGAGGGAGACGGCTCCAGAAGAATAAAGAAAATTGTCCTCAAAGGTCACACACGTCCTCTCGCTTCAGAAAGCCTGAGGTTTCTGATTTCTCGGTGGACAAGGAATCCACTTTCAGGCAGCCCTCCTGCTTCTGGAATTTCCACTAAGAGATGTGAACGGCGACTTCAATTCGTGTTAGAATTAATGCCCCCTTTCAGGAGAGATGGCAAGTTGGACGCAGTCCTAAGTGGTGGGAACTAAGGCTCCTCCGCTGGATCAGTGGGTGGGGCTCTCACAAGCAGGAGATATAAGTTCTGCTGTCTTTAGAGGGAGCAAAACCTTCCAGAACCCGTCTTAGGATGTGCATGACCCAGGCTGTGCCTTGGGGAAGCAAATTTCATGCTGAATGTTGTGAGTCTAGTTGCATTGCAGGAAAATCTGGTGCTGCTGAAATGTGAAAAGAGCAGTTTTGGGGGGCCTTACCTACCCCCCAAGGAAAATCAAACCCCAGTGGATCTGCTTGTGACATAAATGACAGGCAATGCTGGAGCGTTCGCAGGAGATCAGAAGTCCAAATGGGAGTGGGAGCGCCCAAGGCTGTTGTGAACCAGAACACCCAAGAGTTTAAAGACTATTTTGTGGGTTACCTGCAGAGCCCACATGATCACCACAGGGGTTCACAGGGTGCCACCTCTAGAAGGCCACTTGTAGGAAACCTGGAGTGGATGGCCTGGGTGCTCCCTTCTCTTCCTGCTTAGCTGGCTCACCCCCATTGCAGCTGGCACCAGTGGTCATCATGGAGGTCACTGAGGACGAAACCAAATGACCCAGAGCTGCACCTGTGGGCTTGGTGCTCCCTCTCGCACGTCCCCAACTCTGGAATGGGATTTAACTGTCAACGCTTTTCAGATGAACTGCATTCCTGGACACAGGTGACTGAGGCAGGCAGCAAATTGAAAGCAAATTGAAGCCACGCTCCCTTCTGGAAAACCAGGGTGGACGTGCTCTCCAGCAACAGGAAACTCAACATAACGAGGACAGAGAACAGTGACTGGGGAGTGCCTGCTGCAGCCCTTGGCACGGACATGCGCTCCTTCTCCCTCTCAGAGCCTCCACCTCGCTTTTCCTCCACAGTTCCGCCTTTCTTAATTTCAAGTCTCAAGAAGGAAGTTCTGTAAATAGAGAGTCCTCGCGAAGGCATCAGCCTCCCCCACAAATTTTCGGAGCCATTTTTCATACCATGAAGGTTGTGTCGTGATCGCTGCCTGGCTTGATTGCCAGCTCGGAGTGTTTGCTGGGCAAGAAAGGAAAAGATAAATCACGGAGGACGCAGCCTCATTATCATGTGACATTTAAGGGTAATTTACAGCAACATCGTTGCACTTCTCGCTGTGGAAATAGCTGTGCTGGTCGTCCCAGTCTTAGCCACACCGCGGCTGTGTGAAGAGAATGCAAATAAATTGATCCGGCTGAGTTCTCTGTGCATTTTTATTGCCTATTTATCAACGCAAGCGAATAATAATACACATGGAATTACTTATAGGTCCTGGAACGGGGGGTGGAGCTGCTGCAGGGTCGGGCTCCTAAACTGGTACGGAAAGTATCCTTGAAGAGGAAGCATGGCGGCCCTTGATCACACCCACTCGGCTCTCGGGGTTTTGAGTCCATCTCCTGTTTGACTTTTTATGTTACAATTTTTACAGATGGTCAGCGTGAGATCCCTTCCTCTTCGCACTCGGGGAGACACTCTTTCCGCTCACCCAAGTTCCATATCCCTTTCACACCTTGCTGACCTCGAATGCAGCTGATCGCTCACTCGCCTGGCGTCTGCAGCCTGCTAGGTCTCCTGCAAGACTCCATAGCTGTCCCATACTCTGTGTCTGTGTGTGTCTTCCCCACGACTTACATACATGTGGTGTCATAAGTGTTCACTGTTTTTCCCTCGCAGCTATATAGCATCCCGAGGTCAAGAACCAAGTTTATTCTGTTTTGTCTCCTCCAGGTTAAATTGGGGCACGTCCTCCTGGGAAAGAGGTTTTATATTAGATTACCTCACCTTGCAGAAAACCTGACCCAGTGGAACCAGGGGTGTGAGTGCCCAGCAACAGAACTGGAAGAACAAAAGACCAAAGGAAGGAAGGGAGAGAGTGGGGACACAGGGAGGCTGGGTACCTCCACTCAGGGCCCATCTTCAGGAATCCCAGTAGAGAAAATGCCAATTGTCCAAACCAACTAGGAGAGAATGGTTATTTTTATTACAAAGAGTCGTCGAGCTTCTGCAGTGGCTTCCCTCAGCACTTACAGACAGAATTAAACTCCTTGTCCATCATGCAGGGCACACACATCCGCAAAAGCCGGTCCTCCTCCAGGTCACTCACCCGTGGGCAGTGGGCATCTGTCAGGTTGACAGCCAGGGGAGCCTCCTCTGCCAAGCACATGGGCAGCTCCCAGGTGCTTCTTAAAAGCTGTTCTGGGGTCTCGTCTCCTTGCCTTAGACTCCTAGGTCCAAGAAGGCCATGGACTTGCCATTTCCAACAAGCCCCCAAGTACCCCGGGATGCGCAGTTCCCGCTTGGGCTTGGGGTCAGTGGTGCTGGATTTGAATCCTGTTCCTTTCCCTCCTTGCCTGAGGGATCAGGGCTGGGTTACATAAGCTCATTAAACCCAGAATTTCCTCTTCTGTAGAGGGCTTGAAGATTCAAGGAGACAAACCTGAGAAAAACACTTCAGAGTAGCCCCGCAGAGGACATTCCACGCACAGCTTATGGCCGGCTCTGCCCCTAGCGAGTGTGGCTAACTCGGTTCTCTAGCCGGCATCTCGGCCTTGCCTTCCATGTCAGACACTGTTGGACCCCTCAACCTCTAGCCATGCAGTTGTATTTTCATCCCATAATGCCAGCCCAGCTCGTTATCCCCATAAATGAACACCGGGTTAGAGCATCCTTTTGTTGCAATATGGCTGTGACAAGGCATTGCTATTCCGTGAGCAGCTGTGACGATTCTGTCACTGCTCAGCTCCTGTCACCTGGGCAAGAGATCCACCCCAGCTCTGATCAGAGCTGAGCACATGGAGATTCAGAATCAGCACAACAGCAGAGCACTAGGCGGTGCCGGAGCGGGTGGGGGAAGAGAAGAGGGCCACACTTCAGTTCAAGAGCGGGATGCCAGCAAGGGAACATCTGCATTTTTAGGAACCCCTCAGCATCCCCCGGGGTCAGACCCAGGGATTACAGGCCAAGGCAGGGGCCGTGGCCCACGGACCAAGGAGAGGAGTCAGCGAATAAGCAGACACAGCGCCCACGTCCGGAGGGGACTGCAGACAGCTCAGAGAAAGGTCAGGCACCCGAGCAGAGAGCCCAGAGGATGTGCTGGACGATTTCAGGTTTGCATTTCCGATGGCGAAATGAGAGCGGAAACCCAGCCAAGAGAACTTAATTAAGGCAGCACACCCTTAACTGTATTTTTCTGTGCAAATGGATCTGAGGCCAGGGAGCTATGAAGTGGTAGACAACTGCATTGGCGGAAGTGGGGACTCGTAATTTAATGAAGGAATGGCTACGCGGGACTAGGGTGAGCACCAGAACGCAAGACAAGAACACCAGTGACGCCAGTGAGAAGCCCAAGGGGGACTTCCCAACACCACAAGGCGCCAGGCAACAGGCCAGCACCCATATGCCTGGGCAACCCTGAAAAGCCCCGATTCATTTGTGGAGAAGCAAGTGGAAGCGAGACACTGTCCCCAAACAGTGTTTTCCCCTTACTGTCTGCCTGCCAAAGCGCGTGTGGTTTGTGCTCAGCCCATCAGCTCGGCACGTCTTCCCCGAGTTGTCATGGAATCCAAGACTGTTCATGACCGGTCAATCATGATTACAGATGGGAAAATGGCGGGAGGGACGGGACCTCTTGGGTCAGGCTGGAGGGTCCCTGTAGACCTGGGACTAGAGCCCGGGCCTCCAGACTTGCGTTCATCCAAACACGTATTGAGCGCTTGCTGCACCCACCACCGTTTAACCACCGGGGTAGATGGCTGCCTGAGGCACTGCCGATACCCCAGGGGTGGGGCTCACGGACGTAAAGGAGGAAGACAGACAAATAACCCACAGCCCGAGGTGCAGCACTGGTCCTAGATGCGGTGTCCACTGGGGGAAAAGTGTGCTTGAGGGGAACCCCACGTGCAGGGGTGAAGGGGCAGCTGGCCTGATCTCCTCGGTTCAAGGAAGGCAACGGCGTGGAGAGTCCACATGGCTCAGGAAAGGAGGGTGAGCAAGTGCTGGACCTTGATAAGCAGAGTCCAGAGGGCGGGAGGGGCGTGTGAGTGGTCAGCCGTGATGCAGCATGACAAAGAGAACGAGGTGTGTGCAGATGACACAGAGAAAGCAGCCCCGAGAACAAGCAACACAGGTGACAGGACCTGAGGTATGTGACAGACCTGAGTGCTGGAGGAAGAGCATAGTGAAATATTAAATCCAAGAGAAAAAGGTTGTCCAGAATGACAGACTCCCTTTCCTAGTGGCCCCGCCTGGGCCCTTTTCGCAGACGCCCCTGGATCCACTGCCTGGCTGTTGGCTCCACCCATCCCCAGTGCCCTTCAGTGCCCAGAGACCCTTGCAGGTTCTCCCCAAACGTGACAGTCCCAGGCTGGGTGCCAGGCTGGCTTATGTGACAGCTACAGAGATTTCAGGCTGGGCACCCAATCCCAGGTGCCCTTTGGCCAACCAAAGACCTGCAGGTAATTCTGGCCTTGGAGGAGCCTCTAGGCTGTGAGCTGAGCCGTTTGGCCTTGTCCCGCTCATGGTCCCCTTTAGCTCAAACGGGGGTCTTCTAAACAGAGACTTGACTCGGTTTACAATTCCAGTGCTTTCAGAGCCCTTGAGGCCCAGCCACGCAGCCCCACAGGCACCCAGACGTGGGCCACCAGGCTGTGCTTTGACAACTTGGTGCCTCCTTGTCAGTCCTCCCGCTGAATCCCCGGCCCCGGTGCCCACATTGTGGATAAACCCCTCATCATTGCCTTGCAAACGAGAGTGGGGGCATGTCTCAGGCAGCTCCTGGAGGGTGTTGCCCTGCTGCCCACCCGCTGGCTGACACCCCTGAGGCACCCAGGGCCACCAGCCCTGCTGGTAGGGGGCATGGGACCCTGTCTCTGGTAGTGGCTTCTTTGTGGCAGAGCCAAGGACGGCCTCCTGCGGGCATAGGGCTGGAGGACGAGGCTCCTGCCAGGTTGTAAAGGGGGTGGTGGTCCCAGGAGCTTGATGCTTTTCTCCAGTTTTCATGCTTTTCTGTGAAATGTGTGTGTATCTCCACCAAAGTGTGTATCAGGGACCCCCCTCCCCTGAAGTGGACTTCATCACGTCTTGTTTCTCCTCCCATGTTAGCACTAAGCCTGAGGTCTGGCTGCAGAAGGAGAGACCTTGTGTCTATGAAAGGAGTTTCAGGCCTTATCAGACCAGGGAGGGCGGTGGCCTCCAGCCCCATCGGGCTCAGAATCGAGCACTGACATATCTAGTTGCTCAGGCTTGGCTGGGTGACTCTCCTCACCTGGGATTTTATAGGCATGAAATAGTGTGGCAGACACACCCTGAGAGACCTCAATAGAGCACTGCAAAGGACAATGGCCATCACACCTGTGTTTACACCCTGTTAGGTGAGACACCATCTTAGCCGACTGGTGCTAGAGATGCTCACTCTCCTGCTGGCCTTGAAGAAGCCACCCGCCCTGTGTGGACGGCCTGTGGAGAGGCTCTCCTGGAAGGAAGCTGCGGGTGTCTCTAGGAGCTGATGTCTCAGCTACAGCCACAAGGAAATGAATTCTGCCAACAATCTGAAGGAGCAAGGAAACAGATTCCTCCCCAGTCAGTCCCTCAGATGAGAACACAGCCCTTCTGACACCTTGACTGCGACCTCTGAGCCAAGCAGAGGACACAGCCAGGCCGTGCCCAGACTCCTGACCCACAGAAATTGTGAGAAAATAAGTGAGTGTTGCTTTGAGCTGCTCCCAGAGCCTGAGACGCCCACTCTGCTCACATGCTTCCCTACCCAACCTGTGAGCTCTCCTAGAGTCACCAAATACCTCCTGGGAGCCAGCATGCGTGGGCTCGCCTGCCAGCAGTACTGTCTTCACATGCAATCCCACCAGCCCAGCCTCTGTTGGTCAATGGCGTTGGTGTTTACCGATACTTGGCTTGGGAACACGCTGTGCCTGTGTGTCCAGCAATAATGAGCAAGAAAAGAGATTGGCAGCCCACATGGAGAAGCACCAACACCAAGAGAGGAGCCTGGAGGTGCTAGAGGGAGCGACAGTCATGAGGGACAAAAACAAAGAGAGTAATGGGCGCGAGCATGCACCTGGCCCTCACTGGGCACCAGGCACGTTCTGAGTGCTTTACAGAAATCCACTTCCCCGGCTGTCCCCGCCCCTAGTTGAGGCAGGCGCATAGTTCCATGTGATCCCATCTTATAGATGAGGAAACTGAGGCACAACTGAGTAACTCGCCAAGTGTCAGAGCCAGGATTTGAACACCAGAAGTCTGATGCCCGAGTCTTGGATGAAACGACCACACTATTTAAAAACCAATTAAGGGGCTGGCCCAGTGGTATAGTGGTTAAGTTTGCCTGCTCGGCTTCAGCAGGCCTGGGCTTGTAAGTTCGGATCCCAGACACAGACCTATACACCACTCATCAAGCCATGCTCTGGTGGCGTCCCACATACAAAAAAATAGAGGAAGGTTGGCACAAATGTTAGCTCAGGGCCAATCTTCCTCACTAAAAAAAAAAAAAAAACACTAGTTAAAATGCAGTGAGGAAACAGCCAACATTGCACATGCCTGATCACCTTATTAAAAATTGTAACCACTCCCCACCTCCACAACCACCTTCTAATCTACTCCACAGTATTGAGTGATGTAACTTAGGTAATACATAGTGTCATGTCATGTATTATATGACATGTAATGTACTTATATGTATATAAATGCATATATGTACATAATTTTAAATTGTGAGTTACATTTAGTTATTTATATAATTGGTATAATACATAGACCCACTCTGACACACTGTCTAGTTATTTAGTTATTTGTCCAAGTGTCTGCTCCGTCATGACTCCCTAGTACATAATCTTTGTGCTCAGTGATTTACTCTCTCTCCTCCCCAGGAGAGAGGAAGCTGCCTGAGGGCAGGAGGTTCTGTCTGTCCTGTTTGCTGCTGCGTCCTCAGGCCCAGAATAGCAACGGGCACATACAGGTGCTGGAGAAAATTCGTAGAGTAACTGAATGAAGGCCGTGGGAATAATTCTGAGGGACAAACAGCAACCAATGCAACCTGTGAAACGGACTTTGTTCAGGAAATCAACAACAATCACTGAGAATGAAGACAAGTGACTGGCATCGTGGAAAAAAGCAGGAGGGCGCTTTCTCGAGATGGGGCACAGAGGATGGACGTCAATGCTGGGCCCACCTTAATTCGGAGCAGGAGGAGCCTAAGGACGGACGCCACGGTTCAGCACAGGAAAGTGCGGGGCTCAGGCCCGCTGGTTCCACAGCACCTCACAGTGAGGACCAGGAGGGAGGGCACGGGCCTCGGCTTCTAAGAGCCCGAGCGTTTGATGCTGCGCGAGGGCGCTGGTGTCCTTGGGGAAGGAGTGACCACTGTTCTGGCGGCCGGCCCCAACTTGAGAGTCTGGTAACAGT
This sequence comes from Ceratotherium simum simum, assembly GCF_057802395.1. Lineage (NCBI taxonomy): Eukaryota > Metazoa > Chordata > Mammalia > Perissodactyla > Rhinocerotidae > Ceratotherium > Ceratotherium simum. The sequence continues at coordinate 47,339,465 of NC_141921.1, read as the reverse complement.
GTCTGCAGCTCCGCATGGGCCTTTCCGACTAGTTTTGGATTTATTTACGAGGGAAAAGGGAACATGCAGCGCCAACATCTTTGAATGGACTTTTAGTAGTGGACAAGGAGCAGGGAGAGGGAAAACCTCACCCATCAGTGCCCACGGTTCACACCATGAGCATCAATCTGAGGATGCTGCACTTAAAGTGGGTTCGCACCGATAGAAACTGGGCTGAGCGCGGGTCCTGCAGGGCGTCACGTGCCGGCCCCTTCCTCCATTCCTCCGCCCCCTGTGAATGTCCTGGCTGCCCCTCTGCACCCCGACAGTGGCCCGTGGTCCTCCCAGCAGCCCAGAGGCCACAGGAGGCACCTCCATGGCACCTGCCTCGGACCTCTCCCTCTTCGCTGTGTCCCTCCCAGGAACGGAGCGTCAGTGTCCCGGGCACCCCCAGGACTCGACAAAAGTTCCCAGCACCCCAAATTACAAACGCAGCCTGCTGTACACATGAAAACACATAACCTTTCAAAACGTCCTTGCTTTCCCTCAGATCCCGAAGTCCCGATGGTTCCATCTCGTTCCTGCTGAAGCCTCCTCTTCTCAGACATTGGCCTCTCCTGGACTCCTGGAAGCTTCCTTCGCGGCCGGGGAGTCCGAGCCCTGCCCTGCCTCTGGGCCCAGCCCGCCCGCACAGATATATCAGCAGAATCCAGCTTCCTCATCCTCCGGAGCCTAATTTTCCTCAATTGAGCATCAAATGAGTGTCCAGAAACCTCTGTGAGAGGACATAGCCAATTTATATTTTAATCGGCTTTACAAAAGAGGCTCAAAGGGGCCCTGAGCTGTGCCCTGTTTACACCCACCTGTGAGGGATCCTTTGAGCCCGTTCACCTTTGTTAACATTCCGCTTGGTGTTCTGGAAAGTTCTAAAGCAGTATTTTCCTGTGGCCAGGTTTTCCTTCCTTTGCCAGCATAGTTTCTCCATGAGGGTTGTGTGCATGTGCACACGTGCGCGTGTGTGTGTCAGTTGCTTTATTTGCTCGTGAACGTAGACTTGAATTTCTTTTAAGAGCACAGCCAACTCTCTCTTTTAGGACTCGGTTTCCTCCAGACTGTGCTAAATCGCAGACGTGCTGCTGCGCATGGCCTCCCGGGTAACTGCCCAGCCCGCAGCTTCCAGTCCAGCCAGGTCAGAAGCCTTCTCCAACAGAACCCGGCCATAATGGGTAGCGAGCATTTCCTCGCCCCGGGCTGCAGATCGCCAAGAGCCAGCTGGCCGCTGCTGTTCTGGTTTCCGTCTTGAGTGGGCTGAGGGGTTGCAATTTCTCTTTTTGGGAAAAAAGCCCGCCCCCTTGGGGACGGTGGCACAACATCAGTATTTTTTTTGACCTCTGCTCCTCGGTAACCATAGGAGGACTCATCTTCTGGCTGCTCCAGAATGCAGTCAGACAGAACAACTGGAGGACGAGAGTGCACATAAATGTTCCTCCTTGATGCTGTCATCGTTGTACATTCCTTGAGCGGCTCCTTGAGCGGCTGCCGTGTCGCAGTGCGGCCCTGGCCACGGCTGGAGTACAAAATGAATCAGACATAAATCTCTCCTCCTGGAGCCCACGTACTCTAAGGGGAGCCATTAGATAAGCATAAATAATTCACAAGTTGTCAGTGGTAAGGGCTGGAGGAGAGACTCAGGTACAACAGTGCTCTGTACTGGAGGAGGAGGGTGGATGTGAGGACAGGTATGCTGCTTCTCAGCCCAAAACCTTCCAGAAGCTTCTCATCTCACTCAGCCAAAGCTAAAGTCCTAAATGCCCTACAAGGCCCCATTTGTCCCATCCCCCATTCCTCCTCAACCCTCTCCTACAGCTTCCTCCACTGCTTAGGGCACTCTGCAGAAAACGCCAGACACCTTCTCACCCCAGGGCCTTTGCACTCACTGTTCCCTCTGCCGGGAACGCTTTTCCCACGATAGCCATGTGCACCACTTCACCTCCTGTAGGTCTTGACTCAGAGGGGTCTTCCCTGATCACTCTACTTAAAATCAGTCCTTCTTCTCACTAGCACTCCCAGTCCCTGTTCATTTTCCTCCATCGTCCTCATCACCAGCTGAAACCCTCCATATTTGCTTATTTGTTTTGTTGACTGTTTGCCAAATTCTACTAGAATTTAAGCTCCGTGAAAATGGGGATGTTGATTTGTTTATTGTTTCCCAGCGCCAAGAACAGTGCTTGGGGTACAGTGGGAGCTTGCTAAACGAGTGTGGAATTAACAAATGGTCCCTTCCGTTGTTGGTTTATCGTGTCTCAGAAATGAGGCTGGGGAGGAGGTGCTTGCTGAGAAAGCCAGACTGAATCTCAAGGAGAAATTCAGCGATGAAAGACACCAGACCATAGACACTATAGTGCGGTCTCCTAAGAATACAAACTGGGTTCAATGCCCACTCAGCCACTGAGCTTGACTGTGTCTTGGTTTCCTCGTCTGTGAAAATAGGCTGTTTAGAGTCCTGACGTTCTGGAGTTTTATTAGGCAATAGATACACAGCACACAAGGTAAGCACTCAACAACCTTGGCCGTCGTCGCTATTGACCTTCTAACTAGAGTTTTAGTTAGACCCTCTAACTAGAGTTTTATTTTCACTCCCATCTCGATGAATGGGAATGACCAGGTGGACTGCAGGAAATCCACATCTAAATGTTGGTCACCAGCTGTGCACAGGTCTTGATGGCAAGGCCTCTGTGCAGCTGATGCAGGTGGCCGTTCCTAAAGGAACCAGCATGTGGCCTGTGGGGCAAAGGTCCTGGGGTCTCCCTGTGTGGGAGAAGCAGACACCCACTGCTCATGCATCTTCAACTTCTGCCAATTTCATGTAGGTCAGTAGGACCCATTAAGAGACTTGAGCACGAGAAGAACTTCTTGATCTTGTGTTTCCTGCAGGAATTATTATTAGTTTTGGCTTTGTGGTTAGATCCCTGTACTGTTCTAAAACTATTTAGGAAAAGCACAGTATTCTTACATCCCAAATCCAAACCAATGACACATAGTTCAATATATAAGGATACATAGGCTTCGAGGAATAAGAGTAAAGAATATGGAATTAAGGCCGTAAATAACTACTTTTATTTAAAAAAAGAAAATTCAGTGAGTTATTATGATGTGACAGAGATATAATAGCAAGCAAGAATAGACACAGCTCCAGCTGGAAAAGAGAGAGAGAGATCAAAGAGCTAAACAACCAGCATGTAATGACAACAACGCCACGCACTGTGCATGGCTTGGAAATGGGCTCAGAGTGCCCGCTACAGGGGCTTCAGCCCAGACAGAGCGGTTAGGGGTCAGCTTGTTATGGGTGGAATTGTGCCCTCCCGCCCCTCCACATTCATATGCTGAAGGCGTAACCCCCACTACCTCCAAATGTATCCTTATTTGGAAATAGGGTTGCTGCAAATGTAATTAGTTAAGTTAAGACGAGGTCATATTGGAGTAGGATGGGCTCTAATCCAAGATGACTAGAGTCCTTATAAAAGGAAAAAATTTTCACACAGCATACACGGAGGAAGAACATCTTGTGAAAATGAAGGCAGAGATCAGGGTGATGCTTCCACAAAGCCGAGGAAGGCCAAAACTTGCCACCAAACCCTCATAACGTAGCGGAGAAGCCTGAAACGAATTCTGCTTCACAGCCCTCAGAAGGAACCGACCTGCCAAAGCCTTGATCTTAGACTCGTAGCCTCCAGAACTGTGAGACAGTAAATTTCTGTTGTTTAAGCCGCCCAGTTTGTGGAACTTTGTTGGAGCAGCCCTAGGAAATTACTACAGCTTCCTTGAGGAAGGGACAAGCGGAGCAGGAGCTGGAAGATGAACGACCAGGATTTAGGCAGAGGGGGGAGGAAACAGAGAGGCAATCTGAAAGGACGATGTGCACGAGGCCAGTGTGTCCAGGGCAGGGAGCCAGGGGGCAAGGTGGGAGCAGAGGTTGGAGAGGCTGGTGGCGTCAGGCATGGTTAGGGACTTTGTCTTCACCATAAGTGCCATTGAAGAGATTTAGGCTGAGGCTGATGATATCAGAGTTGAATTTTGCAGAGATCCCACTGGTTATAGGTGGAGAGGAACACGAAGAGGGACCAAGTGTGGGCGCAAGGAGGCCAGTGCGGTGTCCACTGAGGGGCCAGTATGAGATGCGGTGGGCGATTAGATGCAGGTGCTGGTGGAGATGGAGAGGACTAGAGAGATTCTGGAGACGTTTAGAGGACAGAATCAATAGGACTTGATCATTGGGTCGAGAGGCGGAATGGGGAATGGGAGCGTCCTCAAGAATGACTCCCGGGAGTCTTTGTGGTGCCATTTATAGGGGAAGGAAAGCCACAGGAAAGTGAGGATTGGAGGGAACCATCGTGAGTTTAGATGTGGATATGCCGAGGTAACTTGGCCACACCAAGGAGACAGTTGAAGGCAGCAGTCAGTTAGAAAATTCTGAAGCTCAGAGGGGAGGTTCGGGATGTCACATGGGTTGAATGTATGAGTGTGGATGAGATTATCTAGGGAGAAAGGATAGAATGAGGGAAGGAGAGGGGCTAGAATGGACCCTAAGGGACACCCATATTTAATTTTGGGTAGAGAAAGATGAGCCCACAAGAAGGGCAGAGAGGGGGAAAGCACGAAGAGTCATGAGAGACACGAGGAGAACCCATTTCAGAAGGAGGGTGTGTCAACAGCGTGGGATGCCCTGGGAAGTGTGCACTGGCCTGAGAACCTGGAAGGGTAGAGATGAATAACGGCATAAAGGGAAAAGGGCCCATACGGGCAGAGGTGGACACCAGGAGCTCAGGTTGAGATGTGTCAGGTTTGAGATGGCTGCTGGACATCCAAGTAGACGTGATGAGTCAGAAACTAGACAGATAGCCCTGGAGCTGTGGAGAAGCCCAGCTGGAGATGTGGATGTGGAAGTCATCAGCGTATAGGTGCTATCTGAAGCCAACAAAGCCGTCCTGAGAGTGAGGATGAATAGAAAGGAGGGAGCGCCCAAGTCTGAGCGTTGGTGCCTCTAGTAATAAGAGGTCACGTTGAAAGAAGGGTCCAGCAAGGGAGGTCACAGAGGCAAGGTAAAATGTAGGGGATAGTCAGGAGGGGGTGGATCCTAAAAAAGAAGTGGGGGTAGGCTCAGAGAGGGGACAACACCCAAGAGAGGGGAGGTTCTGAAAACCAAGTAAAGAAAGTATTTTCACAGAGAATAGTCAGTGTCAGGACCCTGCTTTGCTGATAAATCAGGACAGACAAAGACTGAAAACCGAGCACTGGGTTCAGCACCATGTAGTTGATTATTGACCAGAAACAGAACCAACAGGAGATAGAGAGACGATTAGATAGCTAGACAGAAAGATAGATAGAAGTGGGTTCAGGAGAAAGTTGGAGCAGAGAAACTTTGAGAAGAAGTGCGCACAGCTCCTTTGAAGAATTTTAGCATGGAGAAGGAGAGACATGGGGCAGTGGATAGCTTCAAGCGCATTCTGAACAAGAGGTGGTTCTCTTTAAGAGGCGAGAAATACGAGTGTGTCTGCCCACTAACAGGATCAGTGCAATAGAAAGGGCGGGATACTGCCACCTGACAGGGCAGGGAGAATTGCTGTAGTGATGTCCTTGGGCCGGGAGAAGCAGGGGATCAGCGCACAGAAGAAGAGCAGGACCCAGTCCAGCAGGGTGACTGGTCACTGCTCGGAGCACAGCAGTCCCTCCATGGCAGCGGAGCGGAAGCAGACTATATGCAGGAAGGTGAGCAGATGGTAGGGGGCAGCGTATGGAACTCTTCCCTTTCTCCTGTTTTCTCAGTGAAATCGGAAGCCACTTGCTCAGCTGAGAGTGAGTTTAGGAGGAAGGGAAGGGGTTGTGAAGAAAGAGGGGGACACAGAAGGATCAGCAGAGGAGGGAAGTGAATGGCTCAGCAAACAGGACAGGCTTCCTGGGAGCACTCTGGAATCCACGCCAAACCATTGACAATCACCAAAAGTCACAACAGGAGTCACGTTGGAGAGAGGGACAGAAAGTCAGGAGCTAAAAATCTTCCTGGAAAGTGGGGGCGTGCCTGGGAGGTCTCTTCCAGGGCTCAGTGGTACAGAGGGCTGCAGGGATGTGGGGGACATCTGCTGGTTGGGGGGGTTTCAAGGGAAGAGGGAGGGAGAATGGCTGGGATGGATGACAAGGAGGAAGAAGAGACAGAGCAATCTGCAGACTTGGGGAAGGCCCTGGGAGGGGAAACAGCCCCTACATGAACAGTGTCATCAGGGGAGAGACGGGATACGTTCAAGCAAAGGTGAAGGGAAGATTCCGTTCAGAAAAAGGGAGTATTCAGGAGGTTTGGTCAATGATCGATCATGGGCTTCAAGGCACAGTAGAAGCCTTGGGCAGTGGGGAGGGGTAGGAGATGGGATCAGAAAAGGGGTGAAGAGTGGCCCAGGGATTTGGGTCTGGGGGACTGGGGATGGCTGGCAGTCCTGAGTCCCTGGTGGTGATAGATGTAAGGTGAGACGGGTCCCCACAGCCCTAAGGCAGACTGTGGAGGAGAAGCAAGTGGGGAGGCTGGGACCTTGCCTGGCATGTGCAGAGGTCTAGGGGTGGAGGTGCAAAGGCCAGCAGAGGGGTGGTCTTACTCGGGGCATGTGGAGTTTTTCCGTTCCTCCTGGCTCCAGCTGTGGGTGTGTGGAGGCCGGGAGTGGTTCTACTTCTTCTGTTGGATCCATCAAGACCACGGTAGGGCTGGCAGGGGCTCACTCTAAGTGAACAGGTGCTTTCTCGATGTATCAGTCATCCATGCTGCATAACAAATTACCAGAACTTAGCTACCTGAAACGACCCCATTTATCAGCTCTCAACTCTGTAGTTCAGAAGTCTGGGCATGGCACACTTAGGTTCTCTGCACAGGTTCTCACACTCACGGTGTCTGTCAGCTGTGTTTCCAGCTGACGCTCTGGAGAAGAACCCACTTCCAAACTCATGCAGGTTGTTGGCAGAATCTAGTTCCTTGTGGCTGGAGGACTGAGCACCTGTCTTGTTGCTGGCTATCAGCCAGGCTCACTCTCAATTCCTGGAAGCCACCCACAGTCCCCTGCCACATGGCCCTTCTATTGCCAAGTCCAGCAATGAAGAATCTCTCTCTCATGGTCTCTCTCATGGTCTCCCTCTCATGCTCAGAATCTCCCATGATTGGAAGAGCCCCTTCCCTTTTAAGGGGTCAGCTGATTGTGTCAGGCGCACCTGGTAATCTGCCTCTAAGGCCAACCGTGCCATATAAGGTACCTTAGTCACGGAGTAGAACCTGTCATATTCACAGTCCTGGGGGATTACTCATGGCACCTACACCAGGGTGAGAATCTTGGGGCCTGTCTCCAAGTTCTGCCCACTGCACTCAGTCTCTGTTGATGGGCGCCTGGTGTTGGAAAGATGAGTTGCTCCAGTCTGATGACCTCATTGTTTTTTTTTTTTTCTGTAAATAAAAGTATAGACGTCTTCTTCTGCATAAGGCTGGGGTGGGTTGGTGGGTTGGAGTCCGATGTGTGCAGAGCACACAGGGGAGGGTGAGTTGACCGGGGGCACAGTAGGATAGCCTGGCAGAGAGTGGCCAGGGCTCGTTGACAACTCAATACACTGCCAGCTTGCCCAAAGGACCAAGTGAAAGATGAGCGAGGTTGGGGACGGGGAACTGGGAGGGAGTCCCATTGCCACGATGACTGTCCTTAGCTCTGGGGGTGAACGATGTCCCCACATCCACACCACGGACATGCATCACATCAGTTCAAGGACACTCATTTCCTTTCTTTATTCAGCCTACAAGCATCCTGAAAACTCTCCCCACCCTACACATGACATCAGTCTCATTTGCTAGGGGGACCCAGTCATTGGCAGCCCCCCATCTCCTTCAGTGACAATTCCTGAGCCCCTCACCTGAACATCAGCCTCTGAGGCCACTCTCTGCCTGAGCGTAACCCAGTCTGAGCCTGGGCACCAGGGACTGCGAGCTTCCTTAGCAGCAACACCTGGTCGGAAGGAGAAGACAAAGAGAAAGTCAGCCCACAGCCTTCCTGAACCAAGACTGTGTTCGTGTAGGTTCCGAATTGAGTAAACACGCAGCGTGCAGCTCGCCAAATGCCAGCACCTTCTTTTTCCCGTAACAAATGGCTGATTAGAATCAACAACAGCTCCCTGCCGCTGTGCTAGCACACCACGTGAGGGCAGCGGAGGCGGCCTGGGCTCTGGCGGAACAGCTGCTGTGCCCGTGTCCGAAGCCCCGGCCAGGAGGACGACTGCCACTTAGCCACGCTGGAGCCCAGCCGGCACTCACTCTTAATTTCTCCTTCTGCTACTCGGCTTCTCGGATAAGCCAGAAAACCGCTTTGGAACATGGGATCCACGTAAATTGTGTTTTCAGCTTAGAAGGGCTGTGTGTCCAAGAGGTGGAGAGAAGGAAGAAGCGAGGCCTACTGTCTGTTATAAGCATGTGTGCTATCCATGCTGGAGCCTTCAGCAAGGATGGAGGCCCAGAGTGGACGCTGATTTGTTTAATTTAAAGGAAAGTGAGGGTCAGAACAACATAGTGATGTGATATGGTTTCAGGAGCTGGCCCCCTGGGCTTCAGTTGTGGCTCTTGCCAGCTGTGTGACCTTGGGAAGTTTACTTAACCTCTCTGTGCGTCGTGTTCTCATCTGTAAAGTGGGAGTTATAATAGTGACTGTCTCACAGACATCTCCCAAGCATCCGTGTAAGCCCTGGGATAGCTCAGCGTGCAGCTCGCCAAATGCCAGCACCTTCATACTGCTCTGCTCACTCTTCCCAAAGGCGCCTGCTGGATTTGACTCATGAGCCACGAGCCCCTTTAAGGCCCCAGTGAGCAGTGGGTTCCTTCAGGCATTTCCTACATGGATCCTTCGTGAACGATGTACCAAGGTCCATGGGTACCATGTCAGATGTGTGCATTCACTCATGTTACCTGTTTTCTCTGGGTTTGCCTTACAGAGCACCAACCTCAGATGGGGTGATGCCATCACAACCATCCTAACATCTGCCTCTACCTCTCATCTACCATTGCGTAAATGATGAATAGATAGCCATAGGATGGATGGATAACCATAGGATGGATGGATGGATAGCCATAGGATTGATGGATGAATAGCCATAGATGGATGAATATCCATAGGATGGATGGATAGCCATAGGATGGATGGTAGCCATAGAATGGATGGGTAGCTATAGGTGGATGAATATCCATAGGATGGATGGATAGCCATAGGATGGGTGGGTAGCCATAGGATGGATGGATGGATGGATAGCCAAAGATGGATGAATATCCGTAGCATGGATGGGTAGCCAGAGGATGGATGGATAGCCATAGGATGGATGGATAGCTATAGATGGATGAATATCCATAGGATGGTTGGATAGCTATAGATGGATGACTATCTATAGGATGAATGGATAGCCCTAGATGGATGGATAGCCATAGGATGGATGGATAGCCATAGATGGATGGATAGCCACAAGATGGATGGATAGCTATAGATGAATGAATATCCATAGGATGGTTTGATAGCTATAGATGGATGAATAGCTATAGGATGGATAGATATCTATAGATGGATGAATATCTATAGGATGGATAGATAGCCATAGGATGGATGGTAACCACAGGATGGATGGATAGCTATAGATGGATGAATAGCCATAGGATGGATGGATAACCATAGGATGGATGGTAGCCATAGGATGGATGGATAGCTATAGATGGATGAATAGCCATAGGATGGATGGATAGCCGTAGGATGGGTGGATAGCCATAGATGGATGAATATCCATAGAATGGATGGGTAGCCATAGGATGGATGGGTAGCACTCACTGTCTGAAACTTTGGGTGGACCTTGTCACTCCTTTTGCTTGAAAGCTTCAGTGGCCCTGGCTGACCTGGCATAGTGTGCCACACCCTTCCTTATCTGTCCTCACCTGTCCTGGTTCAGTGCAGGGCTCCTTCCTACAGACTCCAGCTGCACTCTCCATTGCCCAGACCATCAGGCCACTTGCTTTCCTCTGTCCAAGTTTCTCACCCTCATTCCTCTTCTGGATAACCTTGCACAAGTCCTCCAAGGCTCAGCTCTGGAGGTCTCCCATGGTTCCTCCAGGAGGAGTTGATGTTTTTCCTCCTCTGTGAGCTTGTAGCACTTACCACTGTTGGTTGTTGGAAGTCAGGTTTCCCTCAAGATGATGAGGAATGGAGCGTGCTATATTTATCTGTGCATCCCCACAATGCCTAGCGCCTAGCACAGGTAAGGCCACAATAAGGATGGATGGAGGATGGCTGGATGGGTAGATGGATAGATAGGTGGATGGATGGATGGATGGATGGATGGTTGGAGGATGAACAGGTGGATGGATGGATGGATGGATGGATGGATGGATGGATGGGTAGACGGGTAGATGGTTGGAAGGATGGATGGTTGGAGGATGAATGAATGGATGGATAGAAGGACTAATTCTAGCATCATTAGCCCTTATGGAAAGCAGTAAGGAACAGGGGAGAGAATGAACAGTCTCTGCTGTGGGATCAGAGGCCCCTCTAATTGGTTTTCAGATTTCACAGACCTCAGGTCTGTCTGGTTTCCCAGACCGGCCTGTCCTCTCCTCCCCCTGTTACTTTAGCCCACTCCTCTGAGTTCTCACCTTAGCTTCTCTACCACTGACCATCTCTCTACCATAGAGTGTTTCTGTGGCTCTCCTGCTCAGCTGGACACTTGACACTGGTCCCTGTGGACCTGACACTGTCTGGTGACTCCATAATCACAGCAGGCAGAGTCTTAGATTTCAGACCCCCAGAATCACATCCTTGTCTTCCCACAACATTAGCATGTTTTCCAAGGACAAACAGGCACTGAATTGGGCATCTTAGTGATGAGGAGAAGGAGGAAGAGAAGAGTGAGTAAGAAGCCACCGTTCTCTCGTGTGAGCCACTGTCAGGAAGACCCACTACACTGCTGTGCCAGGCAGAGGAGGAAGCAGCACATCCTCATAAGATGATGGAGGCGTGCTTGGGAATGCTATAGGGGAAAATGCCCAGGGGAAGGACACATTTACTGAGTGCCTGGAATATGTCCCACAAATACCCTTCAACAACTCCTAGGAGAGAGGGAATATTAACCTATATCACAGGCAGGGAACTGAGGCACCCAGAAAGTGATAAGCTATGGAAGATCCTATAGCTAGTAAGGAGGTCAAGTCACAATTTAAGTCCAAGTCTCTCTGACTCTAAAACCCTTTACTGAATCCCGGCTGTGGCCCCAGAATGATTGGAGGGAAATAAACAGGAAAGTGATGAAAAGGGAGAGGGAGATGCAAAGGCCAGGGCAAACCCGTGGCCCTTTCCCCAGATGTACACCCGGCCTTTTGGCTGAAACCTGGGGAATATATGAAAAAGCAGCCGGTTTTGAGCCTTTTCATGGGAACATTCCAGAGCTCGCCAAGCAGCAGATGCTGGGTTCCCTGCCGCACTAGATGATGTTAGCCCAGTATGTGACAGCGATTAATAGCTTATTTCTCAAATCAGCCTATTAGAAATAATCATGCAGGCAACCGTCGGCCATTAATCTGCAGCGGATCCCAAGCCGTGCAGGCTGACGCGTGGACGAGATCCTTAGATCCAAGGCAGGGGATTTTTGTGCACAGAGAACATTGCTGTGAAGTGGAAAGAGCCAAAGATGGGGCCCCCACAGTGCCCAGGCAGGGTCCACAGGGGTCCCAGAACCTGAGTGACCACAAAGGGGACTGAGTTTTCTTCCCGAAGGCCAGGAGGGAGCACTCGCCCCCGCAGAGTGGAGTATTTCATCACTGACACTGTGAGGCATCACCTGCACATGGTGATAATAAAAAGGAAATGGACTTGGTTTCGTTATTGTTTTTATTTATTTGTGTGTGTGTGTGTGTGTGTGAAGAGATCAGCCCTGTGTTAGCATCTACCAATCCTCTTTTTTTTTTTTGTTCCCTGAGGAAGACTGGCCCTGGGCTAACATCCATGCCCATGTTCCTCCACTTTATATGGGATACCGCCACAGAATGGCTCGCCCAGCAGTGCGTCAGTGTGCACCCGGGACCCGAACCAGCGAACCCTGGGCACCACAGCGGAGTCCACGCACTTAACCGCTTGCGCCACAGGGCCGGCCCCCTCGTTATTGTTTTTAAATTCTCTATAGGCAACGCACCACCTTACTGCCTGCTCCAGGCAGACCACTCCCACTGGGCACGGCTCTCCTGCAGACAGGAGCACACAGTTCCGTGGGTCTCCCCAACAGCCCCCCAAGTCTCTGCATCCTTGGGCTCTGGCCCCTGTCTTCCCAACCTCCAACCCTAGCCTGAGAGCCCCAGACATTTCAGGACTAAGAGGGAAGGAAGAAAGGCGCTGCTCTGGCTGAGACGTAGCCACAGAGGTGACATATAGGTGAGCCAGCCCCAGAATCCACACTCCAGTGGGCTCGCTGGGGCCACTCCATGGCCAACCCTCCCTCCAAGGCATTTCCCCATCTTTGCAGGATTGGACAGATGAGAGAGGGGGCTTTCTGGTGGCTCCTCCCGGAGACCTCAGGGTTTCGGTTGGGTGACGGAGAACGACGCTGCCTCAGCCTCCTTTCCCTGGGGGCTGGTGGCAGCAGAAGGCTTGAAGTGCCAGTGCCCAGAGCTTCTGGAGGACAGCAGTCCCTCTGCCACCTAGCTTTGTTTAGCTGCACATCAGCATTGCTAGGGTGTTCGTTTGGTCCCATTCTCTTGGCTTCTGAGCCAAAGTCATCCATGTCCTGTCTCCGATGGAGAGAGCTGAGCCTTCCCGAGTCCAGCTCCGCTCTGGAGAACCTGCCTCGGCTCCCGGCCTCCATCGGACCCCAGGGTCTCTGACCCAACCAGTGCAGTCTTGTCTGAGCCCTGCCCCTGACCTCTCTCCTGGCTCTTCCTGTGGGCACCACCTCAGCTGGCATCCAGGTGGGTCTTGGGGCCCTACCAGGCATCCACAGCCATCGCATCTTCAGGTTTGGCCCACGTACACCGTCTTTCTCCTCCCACTTCCCATGAAGGTGCATTAGCTGCACTTTGGGTGCCAACTGAGGACGCCCTGCGTGACCTTCCCCTGGTTCTTGAATGTAAACCTACCGTGTGTGGAAGGTACGACTGGCCCTGCTTGAGATCGTGATAACACAGGAAAGTCTGAACTTACCAAGGGGGTGAGCAGAGGGCAATTCCTCCCTGACAAAGGGTTGTTTCAAAGCACACACCTCCCTCAGGACACTTGTGTTTACATGGAACTTTTCAGAAAAGCAACCACTGAAGCTGTATTCAGAACTGAAACCATGAGTTTCAGAAAACGCACGTCTATGTGAAATAATCCTATACAGAGATGGGCATGGCAGGCTGATTTTCTGATATTGCTGAACTTTAGCCAAGAATAGACTTCAGGCGCAAACGTCGCCTGTATAGTTCTCAACACAGACCATCGTTTACATAACTGAGGACTCTCACAGTCCTCACGAGAGGCTCGTTGTGGGTCCTAAAACTCTTACCCGTGGCTGAGTTGTCACGTGTCCAGGGGCGTGATTCACAGCAGCTGCTCACTTGGGTAGCTCAGACATCTTCACCTTCTATGAGAACATGTGGAAAAGCACCCAACCATTCCACACGCTCCAGCTGTACAATCCTCGCACCCACAACAAACCAAGTTTCCTTCACACCCACCGAGATGTCTCCTGTCAATTAATGTGATAATGACCATGAATGACTGATAAGTACCTCAGAAAACAGCAACATAGCTACCTGCTGTGGAATCCATTCGCTATAGACGGTAGCCTCCTGCTCATCCACACCCTCCACCTTCTCCCGTCCCAGGATCATGTGATCAGGGTCCAACATTTCCCCTCTTCCTCTGGGTTTCCTGCTATTGTGATGACGCCCGTTCCTTCACCACCTGTTTGCTGCGTCTTCTCTATGGGAACCTGCCTAATAGAGATGGGGTACTATCTAGTGTAATAAATATTTCCTTGGGTAATTCAGAGAAAATATTCCAGGGAAAAGAAAGGTCTTAGTTGTATCTTTTGATTTCCCAGGCAAAGAGCTTTAGGGAAATGTTCCCAGTCATCCCTCTTTGTACCAAACCTATTCTCCAAGTCCTCTTCCTTCTCACCCTGATGACCCATTTTCAAGCCCCACACTTAGCTCATCACAGTGAAGGGAGGAAATTTAGGGTAAGAGTGACAGTAGATTTCCCAAAGAAGGGAACTCTGTTAGGTAAGAAGTCTGGGAAGAAATCCGGGAATAACACTGTGCTTCCTTCTCAGAGAGCAGAAGGGAGGAAACAGTAGCAACAAATTAGAAAGGGCTTCTTGAGTTTCTTTCTTAGGCTGTTTTATAGGCTTTCTTGTTAGGAAGACTAATGTCTTGCCCTTTTTGCATAAAGTCGGGGACAAACATAGAGTTCTTCAGCGATTTTTAAAGCTAGAAAATAATCCACTGGGGGAAAAAAATCCAGCCTCCAATGGAGCCGTCTGTACATAATAAATCTGCTACCTATTGTGGTCTGTTTTCCTAAAACAAAAGTGACTGCAGTCAGAGATTTTTATTATTGCTCATATATTGTTTAAATATTTCAGCTGGGAGATGCTGTAAGAAGAGAGACAACAGCCAGTCTGACACAAGATTTATTAGAGAAAGTTGGCACAAATATATTTGCAAGGAACAAAATACGTTTGTAGAGATTATTCCAGATTTGCAGTGATTAATAATGGATCCAACGCTGCAGACGTCAGAGAGCCGCCTCCCTGGCAATTTCTGCTCTAGGTTGAGTCAGAATAGAACATGAACTTCAACGGTGCCAGGAACCTTTTGCTAAAAGAATGAAGTTTTCTGAATAGAATGACGTGAATACCAGAAGCTGGCTTTCCGCTCATGAAAGCGCCAGACTACTTAGTTAAACACAGACTAGCTAACGGGGTTTTGAGCCAGGAGGCATTCACAGGGCTTGGCAGAGGCAGGGGCGCCGTAAGACCTGCAGAGGGGATGCCAGATGCCAGAAACTTATCTTTGCCCCCCAGGGGGGAGGAGTCTGCAGAGAGAAGGAAGTCATGAGACTCTGAACTTGTCTGTGTCTTCTGTCCTCTGTGGCCAAAGGTCCTCTTTTTGGGACATGTACTTGAGACCCTAACCAGAAGCACGTTGTCTTGATTTGAAGATGAGTTCTGGTGGTAACTGGTAATCAAGTACTAATGGCTGGCACCCATCTCCCGGAAGATAAGAATCTGGTTGCTTCTCTGCAGAGCTACGAGGCACTCCCTTGAGCTGGCAGAGCCCATGGGTGAAAGCTCCCTGCCACCGCCCTGCAGATGTGCAGCTGCAACAGCTCCACGCAGTATGGAGGAGAGACCCCCTCCCACACCCAAGCCGTTTCCCCCTTACTAAGTGCAGTGCAGCTCTCCGAGGAGCAGGGTGGAGCAGCTGGCCTCTCAAAAACTATCCATCTTCGTCTGCGAGCTGGCGTTGGCTGGAAACAGCAGCCTGATTAATAAAACTCTTGAGTAGACTCCGAGGTCGACGCTAACAGGCTCCCAATAAACAGTCCATAGATTGAATCTTATCACCCACGAAGGGTGAGTGGGCCTTGTTGAGAGCCGACAGTGGTGCCCGTCTGCCCTACCAATGACAAATGGCTTGCAATCCGTCAACCTGATGATGAGCTTTGGCTGGAAGGCATGAAGGCACTAATGAAGACCCCCCGCCTGCTGCTCCTGTGGGGTGGGGGGGCTTGGGTGAGGGTTTGCATCCAGCTCGTGAGCTTGGACCAGTGGGGTTTCCAGCCTCCCCAGTTTGTTGCCATGGAGAAGGAGTTGGATGGCTTTAATACAGCTGTGCGGATGTCTCCCCCGAGACACGCCATGACAAGTGAGACTGGAAGTGGCAAATGAGCAGCTGTAATCTTCAAACTGTATGAATAAGTGATTGATCGGGCGTGGGGGCCGTGAACAGCACTCTGTGTTCTGGCAGCGTGGGGCCCAGCAAAATGAGTTAATCAGTCTGGGACAGACACGCACGACGCAGCCGCCAGCTCCAGGTAGCCTTCCACAGTGCAGCATCACGGGCCTGGGGAGTCTGCCCGGAGCTAAAGACCACCTCCTGCGGGCCCTGTGGTTGCCAGGCCGCTCCATGTCCCAGCTGGCCCTGAACCCATTCTGGACTAATCCTGCCACACGTGGCTGTTGGTGCTTTTAAATAAAGGCATCCGTCTGCCTCTCCCTCCCAGTTCCTCAGCCGAGTCTGCTTGGCAGAACTAAAGGAGACATACTGGGTGTTTGGGGAGGTAAGGATCCACAGAGGTGTGAACCTCTCGGACCTCCTGCCAGGCTCCTTCTGGAGGGACTGCTTCTTGCCACCTGGGGACTCCTTGTCCCCTAGCCAGATCCAACTGGCTCAGGACATTCCATACATAGACCAGAGAGTGACCAGTGACCTGGGAAGGAAAAACGAGCTGGGCTAACCAGCATCCTCTCTTGAGATTTTGGAATTGGTACACTGTAAGACTGGCCAGTTAGACGTGGATACTGGAGGTGAACCACCAGGCAGACGTCCAGGACAGGGCCAGCAGGAAGCTGGTGACAAGAGAGAATAAAGAGGAGACAGGGAGTCAGAGACAGGGGGATTAGCTTCCACAGCTGCCAAGGTTTCTCTCCTTGATTCCTGGGTGTGGTTGTATTAACCACTTCTTTTATTTTCTGCATTTCTGATGCTTTGGTATCTTGTGGGCCTTGCTGACTCTGCAGGGACTGCCTCCGGAGGGCCGGCCAACTCCCAGAAAAAGTAAACATCTCACTTGTGACAGTGTGCTTTTCAAATGTAAAGCAGCCAATCCAGAGCCCACACCCCACCCCCTCCTCCATCAGGATCTCACGCTCTGGCCAGTATCTGCCTGCCCCAGTCACCCAGGGCAGGTTCCGGACACCTAGGGACTGCCCCTCTGCCCCGGAACCTGCTGAAATTATTCAAACTAGCCAATCCTAAACCTGCTTACCCTGCCTCATCCATTCCTTCACGTGGAAACCACAAGAAAGGCTCTTGCCCACGTTTTTCTCTTCCCCATTCTGTCTCCTGACCGACTCTGGTGTTTCCCCATGTGGCCCCGCAAGGCATGGTGTGCCCCTCATCTCAGAAACCGTGAGTAATAAATTATCTCTTCAATGGCAATTATTTCCTGATCTCGTGGCCTTGCCATTCCTGAATAATAATAAAACCTGTGTTTTAAAACAATGGTATAGACAGATTCTACCCTCACCCCATTTCAGTTTTGATCTCCTGCCAGACCCATGATGGGTACACCCTCCCACTGCCCTTGCAGTTGGGTAGGTCCCTGTTGCTGGTCTGGCCAATGGGTAATGGGCATCCAAGTCATTGCTGGGCAGAGCACTTGATTGCTGATGGGAGACCCTGTGGCTGTGTTCATTCCCTCTGCCACTACGGACAGCGAAGCCTCCATCAGATGGCATCTCTGACAGAAACCACAGGTGGCAGATGTGAAGACTCATCCAGACTCCCAGCAGATCATGTGTGAGTAGACAGGGACCTTTGTTGTGCAAAGCCAGTGGTTTAGAACTGTTTGTTACTGCACCATAACCCAGGCTGTCTGAGCGATGCACTGGAGGCTGATTGGTATATTTACAATAAATTCCCTGTAACTTGAGTTGGTTCGATTGGGTCTCTATACTTGCATTCAAAACATCCCTGATCAGAAAACTGCACCCAGTAGGCAATACAATCTGCTAGTCAGGAAGACAGCACTGCTACTGTGGAGCCCTGGGGGCTTCGCCGGCTCACCAGGCTCCCTTCACCTTGAACCTTTCACCTATAAAATGGGATGCTGCCTCCCAAGCTGTTGTGAGAACTGAAGGGATTAATAATAACAGTTCTAATTACTTAACATGTATTAACTCACTTATCCACTCTTATTGTGATCACCATCAATATCAGCATAGCCGGTACCATCCATATCATCCATAATACAGGTGCAACATAACAAGTACCATTCACTATAATACAAGTGAGATATTATTATATCTGGTACTGGAGCAGGGAGGAAGCTGTGTGGGTGGGGCAAAGTAGTAAATTTCTGGATGTATTTTGAAGATAGTTGGCAGCAGATTGTATTTTCAGAAGACAGCCAGTCCAATATATGCTGTTCTGCAGTGTGCCTTGCCTCACCCCCTCCCCACCCAATCAGAGGCAGAGTCTAATTCACATCCCCTTGAATGTGGGCAGACTCATGACTGCCTTGTCCAATAGAGTATGGCAAAAGTAATGCTCTGCAACATCCCAGCTGGATCCTAAAAGACAATGCATCCTTTGCCTTGTTCACTGGAACACTCCACTTGGAGCCTTGTGTGGCCATGTGAGAAGTCTGACCACACTGAGACTGCCATGTTGGGAAGAAGCCAAGCCACACGGAGAGGCCACAGATGGGTTCTGATTAGCATCCTAGTCTTTGAGTCATCCTAACCAGACACCAGCATGTGAGTGAAGATGCCTCCAGATGCCCCCAACCCCTGGCCAGTGAGTCACCCTAGCCTTTGAGTCTTCCCAGCCGAGGTCCCAGATAACGTGGAGCAGAGACAAGCTGGCCTCACTGTGCTCTGACCCAACTCTGACCCACAGAATCTGTGAGCATATTGGAATGGTTGTCATTTTAAGGCCATAAATTGGGGGGTTAGTTGCTATGCAGCAATAGCAACTGGCACAAAGATAAGGCCAACCAGATGTGCCAAGGGACTGGATGGGAGAACTGAGATCCAGAAAGCAGTTGGAGGTGACCCAGCTTTGATCACATGTTAGGTTGAGATGATAAACATCCAAGTAGAAGGGCCAGTTGGGCAGTTGCATATAGTAGTTTGCGATTCAGAACTAGAGTTGTGTAACCCCACAAAGCCAGGAGATGGGAAGAGGTCACGTAGAAATTAGGTGTGGCTAGAGGAGAGGTCAAGCTCCTGGTCCTGGGTGGAGATCCAACAGAAGGGTGCATACGCGTTCACCTCCCACCAAAGACCCAAAACACAGGAATGTTAACGGCAGCACTATTCACGGTGGCCAAAAACTGGAAACAATCTGATTGTCCATCAACAATAAGGTGAATCAATAAACTGTAGTATGTTTTTACAGTGGTGAAATGAACAACCTATTGCTACATAGAGCAACGTGGATTAACCTCACAGACGGGATGTTAAATAAAAAAAGCCAGACAGAAAAGAGTATACACTTTATGGTTATCTTTATATAAAGCCAAAACAACCAGGCAAAACAAACCGAAGTGATAAGAGGCGGGCTGGGAATGGCTGGGAGGAGACACAGGGAGGCTTCTGGGGTGCGGGCCATGTGCTGTAGCCCGGTCCTTGGTGCTTACACAGGTGTGTTAACACCATAAAAATTCATCCAAGTTCATACACTTTACTGCATATGATATATTTCCTCTTAAAAAGCTTACAAAAAACACTCCCATATTCTCCATGCAGGTGGCGCCATGCACATCAGGATTTTCAGTAACAGCTGAATGAAAGGCAACTCTATACTTTCAGTCTTTGGACTTTTATTTAACCAGAACTTCCCTTCTCTGGGGCTCAGCTTTCTGTTTAAGAGAGTTTTTTTCTTTACTTGTCTCAAATTGCTGGTAACGAGGTCCCAGACCCTGTAAATAAAGTGCATCTCCCTTTCAGCAAGGTCGGTAATCTCCACTCCACGGTCCTATAATACCATTGCTGATTAAAATTCATTCAACTGAGAATTAAATACAATTTCTGATGCATCACTGCATTTTCATAACATGTTTTTCATTTCTATCAATGCCTTAAGATTGATCAAAATGAGGTATTCATTAAAGAATTCTTAATTAAGTTTCAAGAAATGTATAATTGTCTCATTTTCATTATGACATAACTTTAACCCGTTGCTTGTATCACATACCTCATTGTGGCATTGTGTGGATGGTTTCCAATCGGTGTTGGGGAGAACAGCCACCCGTTGACCAGGAGGAAGGGTCCTGGCCAGGGTCACACCTGAATAGTGAACTGGCTTAGAAGGAGAAGACGTGAAGTCTTTGTGTCTGATGATTTACACACACTTGAAAATTCAGAGAATAAAATATGGCCCTTTAAAGGTTTGGTGGGGAAATTACTGAGTGCACGGCCAAGAATCCTGAGTCCAGCCCTGGAAAGTACAAACATGGTTTCCTGCAGAAGGCTGTCCCTGACCCCATCCAACGCCTCACTAACACCACCGGCATTCGCACGAGCTAAGGCTTAACGTAAACGTGAGCAAGCCCTGCAGGCGAGCAGGGACTCTTCCTCCCCACGCCCAGACACCCGCACACAGGTATTCCCCTGATCACCCCACTGGTCCAGCAATGGGTTTGGACACTCCTCCCAGTCCCCCCCTTCATCTTGTGTCACATTACATGGTCTACTTTCCTTTCCCGTATATAAAAGCTGGAAAAATGGAGATCTTCAACAACCAAATGTCCCTCTTGGCTCCAAGGAGCTGAGATGGTAAAAGAAACAAATGTATATTCCTATAAATGTCATGATGAGCTTATGACTCTGGAGGGATGGATTTCAAAAGCCTGTCCTCCTTCCCTACCCTTCCAGAGACTGGTGTCTGTGACCTCTACAGACCTGAATTGAAAGGGACCCCTCTGGAATAAGATTACTTTTTAATCATTCTGCCCCTGGAGCCTTGGGCTGATGTGGTGACAGCATTTCCCAAATCACTCTCAAGAAGCTTTGTAGTTGCCTCTGCTTGTCTGTCTTTATGGTTGTCACTGTTACTTAAGGATCCTCGAGAAGACGTGACTGTTGGGGGAGGGTCCTGGACCACGACCTTTTGGAAAAATAGATGGATAAAAATAAGTGAAAAAGAAAGGAAAAAGGGAAGGGAGGGAGGGAAAAAGAGTGGAAAGGATATTCCTGGAAATGGCAGCATGATGCCGGACTAAGCCCTTTTTGTTTTAATAGATGGGCATCTATTTCAAAGTACATTAGAAAAATAATATGTAAGTAGAACACCAAGCCAGTGACCTCATAATATTATTGCTTAACATAAAAGGTAGATTGATATAAAAGTCGTTTAAAGAATAGTTTTAACTAAGTTGGCACTCGGGTGCTTGGATGTGGTGGCTGTCTTGGTGGCAGCACGTCAAGCTCCGAAGTTTTGGGGAAGCTCCAAGGCGCTCGCTCTCTCTGTCCCCTGTCTCTCTCCCTCTTTCTCTGCTCACATTTTCTGAGACTGTTTCTCAGCCAGAAACAAGAACATGGAGATACACAAGGAAGCTGTACATCCTAGGCCTTGAGGAGCTTGTACCACAGTTGGGTGCCAGAAGGACCCGTAGGTCAACAACCAAGTGCCCAAGAACTTCATGCAGCTGCAGACACACCAACCAGGAGGTGACAAATTCCGCCTGGAGCCACCTGACCCTCCCCTCCACCCACACCCGACCCGAGTTGCACCAACAGCTGCTCCCCCAAACACTCATCATGGGGTCTTAAAGGAAAGATCCTTAATAAGCACATCTCTTTTGGGTGATCAGTACAGCCCCCGGCGGGGGCCTCAAACAGACTGCAGGGAAGTGACAGTCATCGCTACTGGAGACTATAGGATTTGCTTTTCCTGGAAAACTCGGGATGGGGGACAATGCTCTTCATGGGACATTTGTGAGCAGGCTGCCGTGAAGGCAGGAGAACGTATGCACAACGGCCTGGATTTCTTCCGGACTGATGGTTTAATGATCCTTGGTTTTCTTTTTAAAAAAAAAAAAACACACATATAGGATTTATCTGAACTGATAGAGC
The DNA here is from genome assembly GCF_057802395.1 of Ceratotherium simum simum. NCBI lineage: Eukaryota > Metazoa > Chordata > Mammalia > Perissodactyla > Rhinocerotidae > Ceratotherium > Ceratotherium simum. The sequence goes on along the minus strand of NC_141921.1, from coordinate 47,317,610 downwards.
ATTTTCTTCTGAACATCCAGCAATTTGTGCACTGCCATTCTCCTTAGCACAAAAGACTCCTTTCTCTGTTTCAAAGTCACCTGTGTATCGGGAGTACAGAGCCGTATCTGGGAAGCATTGATAAGATGCAGGGTGCCGGGCCACCTTGTGTGGAGCAGGTGCTGGTTGAATGTGTTAGAAGAGATTATAAGAGTTTTGACAATATTTCTAAGAGGATTATGTCTCCGATTCACCTTTCGACAAACATCTGTTATGAGGATTTAGATAAGATGACTCCAAAATGATGCCATAACCCGAGCACCGCCACCTCCCCCACCTCGTCCTCCTTGGGAGGAGAACAGTTCCAGTGCAGAAGATGCAAACTTGTTTTGGGTGTTAAGATCTCAACTTAGATAAAAGAGTTTGGCCACATGACCACAGGTCACACTATAGTGATGCCTGGAGCTTTCAGCACACGCCTGGGTAAGCCCATCCTGGCCACGGCACACCTGGGCACCGTATTCTAAGGGGCTAAGAGAATTTGGGTCAGATGTAGGAGAGAACTCATTGCATTCATGCAATTCCATACCCTTTTCCATAACTGAAACACTCTCCCATTGTGGGGGAGCAGACCCAGGCTTGGCCACGTGACATGTGTTAGCCAATGGCATCTTAGTAAGCCAAGTCTTGAAAGCACTTGAGCCGTTAGACTGGTTGGCTCTAGCACCCTGTCATCCCCATGCCAGCCCGCTGCTTCCAAGCTGAAGACCTGCCCAGCCAAGCTTAGCACAGAACAGAGCCCCCAGCTGGCACGTGTGAGCCCCACACAACCCAGACCTGCTGTATGAGTCAGGGTCCTCCAGAGAAACAGAACCAAAAGGATAGATAGAGACAGATAGAAATATATGTATTGCTATCTATAATTTATATATATACATATATATCTTTATCTATTTCTATCTATATTTCTATGTATATTCAGAAAGAGATTTATTCTAAGGAATTGGCTCCTGCCATTATGGAGGGGCTGAGAAGTCCCATGAGCTGCCGTCTGCAGGCTGGAGGTCCAGGAACACTGATGGTGAAATTCAGCTCAAGTCTGAAGGCCTGAAACCAGGAGCACCGAGGGCAGGAGACCCATGTCCCAGCTCGGCAGTCAGGCAGAGAGAAAACACAACCTTCCTCCACCTTTTTCTTCTATTCAAGCCCTCAGTGGATCGGACGAGGCCCACCCACACTGGGGAGGGCCATCTGCTTTACTCAGTCTATGATTTAAATGTTACTATCATCCAGAAACACTCTGACAGACACACCCAGAAATAACAGTCTTGGGGGGATGTATAGCAGACCCCTGTGGCCTGGTCAAGTTGACACACAAAATTAACCGTCACATCCTCCAAACCCCACAGCAGCAGGAGCAACACGCAGGACCTGCTATGTCCTTGAGGGCTGGTGACTGTTACGCAGCAAAAAGGCGCAATAATTGTGAACATCCTTGTGAGACTCAACACGTGCCAGGCCCCGTTCTAAGTGCAGTTAACACCCTCTCCAACTGAATGTTCACATCAGCTCTGTCAGACAAATGTGGTTGTAATGCCTTTACAGATGAGGAAATGCAGGCAGGGCGAGCTTAGATCAGTAAGTGGTGAAGGCAAGAATCTGGACCAAGGAAATGCATTAAAGTATTTGCCGGCTGCTCTGTATCATTTACCACACACCACTGTTACTGTTACTGTATTATTATAGTTATTGTTAATAGCAGGAGTAACATTACCCCAACGCTATTACCAATGTTCTTGCTATGCTATTAGTATACTATCACTATACTATTCATATAGTATTAATGTTACTATTCCTATTAAGGTACTTAGATATTATAAATCCTCTCTGAGCAAAGGAATGACTGTCTCATGGCTTACATAGCACAAATCGCTGTACATGGACAAGCTAAGGCTTACTTTTCCTCTAAGTTAATATGTCCGTTCTTCTGCTAGTCTGTAAACTTTAAATGGCACCCCGGGATCTTACAGCAGGCTGGCACACAGCAGGCACTTAGTAAATGATTGCAGAGTGATTGGAGGTCTGCACCCAGAGGGTAGGATTAAGGCAAGCCCTGTGAAGGTTTAAAAAATAAAACTGGGGTTCTATGTCAGGGGTGGGTAGAGGATGAGGCCAACGAGCTACCTGGGGCTCACTCTTGGGGTGGACCTTGCATCTGCTGGACCCCAAGAGGAAGCAGCCCCGTTCTCTACAGAGACGCCCAGGAAACCCCACCCCCGCTCTATCCGGAGCCAACGCTCACTCGTCCGTGTGAGAGGCGAGCCCACCCTCACACACCTTTTTTCTTGATTTGGGAATGCCTCCTGTGACTTGCCTGCTGCCGTAAGGAGTTCCCACTCCCCGAATATCTGATGACAGGTGGATTAGGAAGTGGCCTAGATGTGGGTCGAAAATAAGAAGTGAGCCTGCATTTCATAGTTGCTGCAGTCCTGCAGATGGGTAATCCAGCATGGGCAACCGAGAGAGGGCCGCTTCCAAATATCAGCCCCAAAACTCCAGAGTAGGACTTTTCCTAGTAAAGGCAGCTTCCATTTGCTGTAAATATTCTTCTTTACCCTCTACAAAGGACACACACCCGACCCATGAGAGGTGGACCTTAGTTAATCTTTAAACACGCCTTTGGGGAACTTAGCCAAGCTTATAAGATGATTTAGTGAGTAAAAATTATACTCGCTCTCAAGAGGAAGGGAAGTGTTTGCTTTCTATTTCTTGAGGGCCGCTGTTGTTTGATGAAAAAAGAAAGGAGAGACTCACATGCATGCAATAAAAACTGATGACTTAACAGAGAAGATATACAAATCCAAATGGAAAGATATACGCTGTCTGGCTGCATTAAGAGCAGAAAGCCACATTGTGCTGAGTGGCTTGTCTCCTAATCAGTAGATGTCCTTTGTCCCTAGTCTAAATTGCATCTGGGAAAGAAATGCAGCTGAATGTTCTACCTGCCACTTGAGACCATGATGCATGAATGCAGAGGGACAGGGGAGATGGTGCTTTTCTGGAAGGAGCAGTCAAGGGATGCAGTCTCAGCGGTGTGGTTGAGGGGGAGTGTGATATTACCCCAAGAGCGATACAAATATCTCTAAAGGAGAAAGCCAGAGGCAGGCGTGGCCCAGGCCACTGTGTCCCTCCAGCAGCAGCCCCACCGCAGGCACCGCTTCCTTCTCCCTCTTCCCACCTGGGCTCTTCCCGCCGCAGTAGCTGTAGAGACCCCTGGAGGTGTGAGTTTGCTTCCTGATTGAGAAGGATTCTAAACCCAGGTCTGGGACCCCAGAATTTCCCACCATCCGTATCAGAGCAAAGCCTGCTGGGTTGCATGCCATAAAAATACCTTCCGTTTTTCATTTCAGTGACGCAGAAAGTCTTCATGACGTAATGCCACCTGAGGGAGGAACACTGGGTGAATGCGCAGTCTGACCACAGTGACACAAAAATGGCCAAGAGACAGAAGGCAAAAATGGTGGCACTGCTTGCTCCTGGATGGCAAGATTTTTATGGATTTTGTTCCTTTTTTAAGTTATTTTAAGGGACATTAGATCCTTTTTCTCCCATAATTAGCTTATAGAACTTTTATAATGCAAACAAGTTACGCGACACTACAAACGGTATTTAAAGAAAGAAAAGTGGCGAATGGGCATTCTGGTCATTAAGGGTTAAAGAGAGAAGCACACGGTGGCAGGGGCGGGTAACATGAGTTGGGGGACAGGAGCCCTGATAAGACCTCTGTACAAGAGACCTGAGCTTGAACCACAGGGAGGTTGAGAGAAACCAGCTTACAGCCAGGATAATGCCCTACCAAGTTCACTCCCATTACGTGTTTTAAAAGATTTCCAAAACTCCAGGTCTTTTCTGTGAATTGTGTCTGGGGACAAAAGTGTTTTCTAAGAGGAGCTGATAGACTGTCACTGGAGGGAGAATTATTTCAAAACTAGGAGTCAACAGAGCTTGTGCTCTGAAAGACAAAAAGGAAAACCAGGCCCCCTCCAGATGAGAAGGCACCCGTGCAGGTCCACGCTCCTGAGTGAAGAGACTCAAAATGCTCCTCTCCGCTCCTGTCCCCCCAGCCCTCCTCCAGCCACGTACAAAAGCTAAGGACTGTCTGATTCTGGCAAGACTCCTCCGAGGATACAAAATCTGATGTTTGGCAAACAAAGGAACTTTGACTTCAAGTCTGCGGGATGGTTAAATGTCTCCTGCTGGAGAGACGAGCTTGAAATGGAGACATTCCCACATCCCGTGAATCGCTCAGGGCTTACCTAAGCAGATGCAGTGAAAGCATTTGGGGAACCACGCAACTCTGCAAAAACACAAGATGTCCAAGAGGAAGGAGAGGACAGAGGGAATTTTAACATGATTCCCAGGAATCCCTGCGGAGCTCCACAGAAGACCCGACAAACACGAGGAGCAGGTCCCTACCCCTCATGGGGAAAGCTCGCCTCTAAGTGAGCTGCCTGTTTTCTCTTCACCGTCTGCTTGAGAAGTCCCATCTCAGAGCTGTGTTTTTGGTCTCCTATCCCAGCCTGTGCTTAGACACAGGACAATCGATGTTGGTTCACAAGTTCTCCTGGGTTAGACTCTTTACTCCAAACATTCCCACCTTTGCTCCTCACCAGGTCTCCAGGATGGAAGTGGAGACCCCCATGCCTGCCCTATTCTTACCCCCTTTAGGAGAAGTCACCTCACCCAAGGCACCGTGGGAAGGGAAGTGGCTGTGTGGTGTGCCTCATTGTCCTAGCTCCTGCTGGTGCTGCCTGGGCACATGTTGGACACTCGACCATCATCAATGCATAGGTGACCCACAGCGTATGAGTTATGACTCATGCCCAGCATGAAGGGATGGGCTGAACCCATCAGATTCCTCCTTCAGTGCTGGAGATGGGGAGCCAGAAGGACCGAGACGGTCACCAGCCAAGAGAGATGTTCCAATGATGCTTCAAGAGGCTCCAGGAGCAGGAGTCGTGACAGGTTGGCCACAGGAGCCCAAGCACATAGAAGGGGTGGAGATGAGGTAGCAGAAACCATGGGTGCTAGCCGTGGGAGCAAGGACCAGGCAGAGACGAGCAGAAAGAAACGGAATAGTCAGCGCTGCTGCCCGGATACCAAACAAAGAGCCTGTGCAGGACACACGCATCTGCTCATTAAAAATAAACAAAAAGTAAAATCCCTCCAAGTAAGAAATTAGAAGCAGAGCCCCTCGGGGAGCTAAGGTGATACAGCAGAAGCAATTTTGCCGGGGGGTTAAGCGGCCTTTCTCAGCGCGTGTCCACAGGAGCTCCTCCCGTGGTTGACTAGCCAGGCCCAGCTCATCTCTCCACGCCATCTAGGGGGATCTGCAAACAGCAGGCTAGGAAGCATTGCAGGACCAGAAGTACCATCCCACAGGAGCGGGAGGCTGGAACCATTCGCCACATGAACACAGAGCCGGGAGGGGATGCCTGGGTGAGCGAGGGCAAAGGCCCCGGGTTGGTGAGGAATGGCTCCTATAGGGGGGCTGGGATCTGGATGCAAAGGCAAACCCTAAAAGAAGCCAGGTGCCCACAGAAGAGGGGGTCCTCCTGCCGTGTGGATCCGGCGGCTCTGCTCTTGTCCTCCCAAGACCGGGTCTCAGCCCGGCTTGTCCCTCTGCTGCCCCCTCCCCAGCAGGGGCCCGACAATCTGAGCACCAGGAGGGGCTCCCACGGCACGGCCCTCCAGGGCCCCGTGACTGCTGTGCTTGTGTGGCTGCTGTCCTCGGGAAGAACGTGTTTTTCTAGCCCCCTTCTTGAGATGCCATCTGGAGGAGCAGGGGGAGCCCCCACTTTCCGGAGGGGGCCTCACCCCCAAAGCGCCTGTTCTTCTTATGAAACTTCAGACATTTCCCGCTCAACCTGCACCCTCCTTGTTGTCCATGAGCATGTTGGTCGAAGGGTAGAGACTTCCAAGTACGAGATGGATATGTCTGGGGATCTAATGTACAGCATGGTGACCAGAGCTAACAAGACTGTGTGGTACAGTTCAAGCTGCTGAGAGAGTAAATCTTACATGTTCTCACCACAGAAAAAAAGATACCTCAGTGAGCTGATGGTGTGTTAACTGACCTCATCGTGGAATCATTTCACAACATATACGTGTCAATCATCACATTGTACACCTTCAACATACACAGTGTTGTATGTCGATTAAATCTCGAGAAAGCCGGCGGTGAAACAAGCAATTGATTATGTTCCCACCGGCCCTTTCCCCACGCTCTGTCCCTCTGCCCCTCTGCCCTCTGACCCCTGCCCCTGCCCCTGGCTGGCAGAGTGGTTTTTGCTCCTCAAATATCAGGCCCCACCTGTCCCACCTCCAAGCCTTTGTGCATGCCATTCCTGCCACCCAGATGCCCTTCCTTCACTCCAGGCCTACGGAGACCCTTTCCGTCCTCCAAGAATCATGGTAAAAACTACCCCTTCCAGACACCGCTGCTCCCCGGGGCGGTGCAGTGTCCCTCGACAACCCCATAGCACCAGCTTCTCTTCTAACACGTCTGATTCCTCCTTACGCTTTACAGAGGCGGGTGTGATGAAGTGACAAGGACACGGGGTCTGTGGGCAAACCCTCTGAGTCACCACATGTCAGATGCAGCCAAAACAATCACAGTGACAGCCAGGTCCCTGCGCACCACCCGCTCTGTGCTGGGCGCTGTTCAGAGAATCCGACGTATATTAATTCACCCTCACAACACTGGCGACAGGGGGACTATAATTAGGCCCATTTTGGAGATGAGGAAAGCGAGGCACAGAGAGGTTAATAGCCTTGCCTAGGGCCGCACAGCTCTAAATGGAGAGAGGATTCCAGGCAGGCAGTCCTGCTCCGGCACCCCCATGCCTCCTTGAGCTGGGTGGAAGCATCACCAGCCTCTCTGACTAAGAGGGTCTCCCGGTGTGAAATGGAGAGAATAAATGCCACCCAATCATTCGTTCACTCATTCAGGCATTCATTCACTCAAGAAACATGTATGTGGCGCCGGCAGCCCCGCTCAGAGCAGCCCCGCTCAGGGAGCAGAGGTGGGCAGGAGGCATGGAGGCTGTGACCAGCATGGCTGCTTGCCTGCCTCTCCCCTCCCGTGGATGGTGAGCCACAGGAGGGCCGGGCACAGCCCCTGCCCGTTTCGAGGGCCCCTCCGCGCAGGCATCACAGGTGCCTGGGACACCAGCTCCCCTGGATGCTGCTAGAATCCTGATTGTGTTTAATAAAACAGTTAAAGCCTGGTCACCCCTTCAATGGCTCACTGTGACAACCACCCCAAGGAAATACACCTTCGGTGGGCAATCGAGTAGTCTAACAGAGGGAGGTGCTCTCAGAGCATGTGTTGGTAAAAATGACCAGTGCTGAGCAAGCATCTGCTCAGACATGCAGCTGGGAAGTCCCGGGGCTGAGCTCAGGGGTGTGCAGACTTTTCTATAAAAAGCCAGATGGTAACTGTTTTAGGCTTTGGGGGCCAAGAGGCAGATTCGAGACTGTGATGTATGTACTCATAGAACAAGAGAGAAAACAAATTTCCGCAAATGTCTATGATGGATGTTATAAGAATCGAGTAACATTTTTGGAATGCAGGAATGAAATTCTTGTTTCCAGAGTAATGTTTTGCTTAATTGGGGTTAAAGTTGGTGTTCCCTTTCATCAAATCAATTGCAAATGTTTATCTGGAAAAACCAGTCTTGGCTCACGATCGGCACAGAAACAAGCAGTGGCTGGGTCTGGCCTGTGGGCTGTCACGAGTTTCCCGTGGCTGCCGTAACAAATTGTCACAAACTTAATGGCTGAAAACAACGCAAGTTTATTATCTTCCAGTTCTGGAGGTCAGAAGGCCACAATCAAGGTGTGGGCAGTGCTGTGCTCCCTCCAGAGCCCCAGGGGAGAATCTCCTCCCTCACCTTTTCCAGTTTCTGGATGCCGCCCGCAGGCCCCATTCCCTGCTCAGGGCCCCTCCCAGGAATTGCCCACCTGTCTCTGCTCCCATCCTCATATATCCCCCCAGACTCACCTTTCCCGTGTTAGGGTCCTGTGATGACATTGGGCCCATCCGGATAATCCAGGATCCTCTCCCATCTCGAGGCCCTTAACCACATCTGCGTGGTCCCTTTTCCCACGTAAGGTTACAGACTCACCAGTTACAGGGTGTGAGATGTGCCCGTCTTTGGGAAGGCCTTTATTCTGCTTTATAACTATGAAATTACAGACCCTGTTTTTGTTGTATGATGCCCATTTAGATGACACACAGAAGGTAAAATGACAGTCATCTTACAAGTGAGAAACCTGAGGCTCTAAAGGATTTGTGTATGGTCTCAGATCTGGTAAAATGAAGACACAGGATTCATCCTGGTTCTGACTCCCCCACCAGCACGTGGCTGTCCTAAACATTATTTAGGTTCTACACGGTAAACTCTTGAGGGGCAGGGACCACCCCTGACTTGCAGTGCCTGGCATAGCACCTGCTGAACAGGACATTTTCAGAATGTTCCAGAACATTCTCAAAGCAAATCAATTAGCGATCATTAAATACGCCCAAGGTCTGAAGAATTAAATAGAAAGTTTAGCTGGAAAATTAATTCTCATACCGATGTTTGGATGTGAGAATATGCAAACTGCAGAGATAGCAGTGATTCTGTGAAGGCCCCCGACGCCAGGGCTGGCCTGACCCACAGGGACACACCTTGAAATTCTAGGCGTCACATGACTGAGAGGCCAGCACAAACCATCCAAACTCAGTGACCACTCTGTTGCTTTCTACCCATCATCTGTTCGATACCTTTCTTTTAAAACACTTTTTTTTGTGTTGTGTCTCCCCAGCCAGAATGTAAGAGCCAGGTGAACAGGAGGCTCATCTGCCTGGTTCTCTGCTGTGTCTCTGGCTCCTAGAACGGGGCCTGGCACACAGCAGGTGCTCAATAAATGTTTGTTTAAAAAAAGAATGAAGGAACAAACGAATATGAGGAATTCTCTTCTTCCCCGTTAGTCTTGACTACAGATACAGAAGCTCCCTCTGGGCCTGGTACATACGAATGCCCCTGGGAGAGGTAATACTTTACAAGGCCCTCAGTCTCACCTGAGTGTGTAAGTTCTAGAACCTTCTCAGAGTACAAAAGAAGACACGAGAGGTGGGAGAGAGAGAATCACAGGACCAGAGGAGGACATCACCAGAGGGGCACTGCTCCATGCTGCTGAGGACTGGCTCTGCCCTTGGGTCAACCGTGGGCTCCCTGCGTCCTGTTCTGGCTGACTGCAGCCCCAGCGCAGGAAGAGTCACTGATGAGAGAGGAGCAGCTACCACCAAGCCTCATGCCAGACAGGAGGGAAGGGCAGAGGTTATGCCCTGCTCAATCAAGGGGGACAGCCATTCGAAGGAAGTTAGCCAGGTGGCACAGTGCTTGCCCCATGCAAAGCACATGACAGGCACGGAGTTATTGCATCTGCACAACCTCCTTTCGAGGTGACTATGGTCAATATCCCTATTTTGCACATGAGTAAACGGAGGCATGCGGAGATTAAGAACACTTGTCTAAGGTCAAAATATCCACAGGAAGCTTATCTGTTGGTTCACCAAGCGGTTCTCAGCTCCATGCAGGGTCCACGGAGGACGAGGGTAACGAGGAGGAGGCCCCCCTCCTGTGGAGGTGCTCCTTGTCCACCGTGGTGCTTCCCTGGATGTCTGCATATCACCTTCGTGCTTTTTGCGATACGCATATGACACCTGTACTATCATTTGCTTAACATGTTTAATTCACTCCTGTTCTTTTAAGAGGAATTTGGGTGTTATTGCCATATATGGAAAACTGTTATCATTTGACGTAAATAGTAGACAGCCATAAAAATAAGCACCATGAAAGTATACTATCAAACTTTTAAAAATACTTCTCTGTGAAGCACCGGCAATCATCTCAGTGTATATGGCCACTTATAGAAATCACAGCTTTATTTGAAAGCAAAATTTCTAACATAAATAACAAAGAAGTTATAATAACAACATCTCTAGCTATGAAGTCTATGCACCAAATGAGGTTTTGAAGCGTAAAATAGAAAAACCAAAATCACTCCACACCTCCACTGAGAATAGACTTCAGGCTTCCCTTCCTTCCCCAAACCCCGGGATTGGGAATAATTTTTTATATGGGGCCCAGTCTGGAAAGTGAGTCTCCTCGCATTTCTTCACTTTCAGACACAGATAGTGTGAGCTAAGACATCAGCTACACAGGGAAAACATTTTTGAGTATAAAGCTAATTACTTACAACTTGTACTTAAGATGCAAAAAGTGCCCATTTCCCTGCTCAACGACCCGTTTTATGTGTTGCTGTGGCTGTGAGTGCCCTCACATCAGTCCCTGAAAATGTGCAGATGCCCAAAGAAGGTTGGTCCAGTTCATTCTCCAAGTCTCTGACACACTCTGCAAGCCCATAAAAGTCATTCCAACATGGCCTGAAAGAAAAATCTCTGATGAGGACACAAATTCAATGCCTGCTTCCCTGGGTGCAGCCATTCATCCTCATTTCAAACAAATAATCTGCAGGTCTGGGAAGTCGATATGGCCCTGTTCAACTTATTCACCATGTTCAAGCTAATTTGGGTGATGTCAGCTCCTCTCCTAATGACCCTGAGGCACATTTGAAGACAGGGCTCTGGATTCAAACCTTAGCAAAGAGAAGACATATTATGACTGGAGAGATCGGCAAGATGTATGGAAATCAATAGTGTTATTAAATAAAAACCTATAATGTAGAAACTTGTACTTGATGATCAAGAATTGTATGCCTAAGACATACCGAAAGGAGATTCTTTGCACGGATTTCTTCTGGCACAGTGTCAAAATGTACCAGATAAGAAAACAAAGTGATTAGGATTGTGTAATAGCAATAAGAACTTTAGATCATGCATTGGAATCTATAATGCTGGGTGACATGTTTTCAAATCCAAACTGATAAAGTAAATCTCCCTCTGAACACATATCGAATTCCTCCAAATCTCCTAATAGTTGAAATTTCCCAGCTGCCGTGACTCTGGATTCAGTGGTCTGAGGTCAATTCTAAGGTGTCAGCTTAGTGAGGAAAGTGCTGATATGTATCTGTCCTCCCATTATGTTATCTGCTTACAGCTCCCTTCAAGGCATCACTGGATTTCTGTAAAATATTGTGCTCTGCATTGCCCACAGACAGCTTTCTGCCATTTGAATCAAGCGAGAGCTGCATTTCAGCAACCCAAGCATAGTATCTGGTCTAGACAGTGTCTACACATCTCCAGCTACTTGAGGAAAAAGTGAAGCTTTCACCACACCAGTTACACAACTTTGGGATGATGGTGAGGAGACAGCTGAACCAGCGATGAAGGTTCTCACTTGTAAAGGAAACATTTGACACAAGCTCAACAATGAGAACCCAATGAGGGTCAAAATTCATTTGTTTGTCCAAATATTCTTGAGGGCCAATCTATGCCATTCACTACACGTGAGAGGCAGAATATAACATTATACTCAATGTTATATATTGATGATTACAATAAGTATGGTTATTAGATTAACAGTAGATTTTATTGAGAGCTATGTGCCAGCAGCTCTACTAAGCACTTGCATGTATCACTGAATCCTCAAAATAACTCCAAACAGTTGTATTGTTACTATACCCACTTATTGATGAGGAAACAGAGGCACAGAGAAATTAAGTAACTTGCCCAAAGTCATAAACAGTGAGTGGTAGAATCAAAATGAGGACCTGGGAAGTCTGACTGCCAGAGCCACACTTAGTGCAGACCACATCCTGATGAGTAAGGCAAGGACCACGTCTTTAAGCCACTAGCATCCTAAACTGAAAGAGGAGACAGATATGAAGACATTGGTAAATGTCATTACAATCAGACTTTCACTTCTGGTGGATAAAATAAGAGATAGGATTTAGCTCTCTGCTGAAACAACCATAAATTGGACAAAAGATATAGCACACTGGTTTTTAAAACACTGTGCATCAGAAAATGAAGGATACTGGTCCCAGAGAGATGGGAAATGATCAAGGTGAGCCCATGGTCATCCCAGCTCTCTCCGTGGTGCGGAGCCCGGCAGACTCCCTCAGTGAAGAGACAGAGCTGAGGGTCTGGGGAGATGAAGGTGGCCAGCGTTTATAAGACAGAGCTCCAGAGAGGAAAGAGGCACACAGGGAGAACCCAGAGATCTGAGGATCTCCTCACGTATTAACCTGAGTACTAATGAGCTCACAGGGATGAGCAAACCACCAAGGCCAGGGATTAAAATGACCCCAAAAGATTAGAGCAAACTGTGCACAATGCTCACACAGGGCCAGGAGTAGTGCCCGTTCCCACCAGCCAGGAAACTGGAAAATTCGTGGAGCATTGGTAGATCACTCAGGAAGATTTGCACTCAGTGGGGAATAATCAGCCCTAGTCTGAGGACTGCACCAGGCCCACCAAACAAATCTTAACAGCGAGATCCAAAACAATCAAACTGTTCCCAAAGAACTCAACTGCATCCCAGAACAAAGCTCAGTAGTAAGAAAATAAAATCATCAAGCAACCAACCAGAGCAAAGCCACAGTGTTAGAAATCTAATCAAAGCAAACAAAAAGGAAAATGAAACCATGATGAGAGAAAATCCATCAGTCAAAACCACACCAGAACTGACACAGATGTTCAAGTTGGCAGACGTGGACATTTAAAAAGCTACTATAACTGTATCAAGGGGGAAGGGTAGAAAAATTATTTGAAGAAATGATGGCTGAAAACTTTCCAAACTTAAGGAAAACTATAGGCCCATAGACGCAAGAAGCTCAACAAACCCCAAGCACATGCAACAGAAACTACAAGGCACATCATAATAAAATTGTTCAAAACCTGCGATAAAGAGAAAATCTTAAAAGCAGCCAGCAAAAAAAGGAGAAATAACGAAAAAACGGTGTACAGAGAAATAAAGATATGGATGACTGCTGATTTCTCGTCAGAAACAACAGAAGTAAGAAGACAATGGAGCAACATCTTTAAAGAACTGAAACAAAAAAACTGTCAACCTAGAATTCTATACCTGGCAAAAATGCCTTTCAAAAAGGAAAGCAAAATAAAGATCTTCTCGGATGTACAAAAGCTGAAAGAATCCATCACCAGCAGAACTGCATTATGAGAAATGTTTGAGGATGTCCTTCAGGCAAGGGAAAATGATTCCAGATGGAAATCTAAATCCACATAAAGGAATTAATAGCCCTGGAAGTGGCAACCACACGAGTAATTATATAAGATTTTTTTCTTATTATGTAAATCTCTTTACAATATAATTGACTGTTTAAACAAAAATAATAACAGTGTATCGTGGGGGTTATAATGTAGGTAAAAGTAAAATGCTTGACAACTGTAACATAAAGGGTAGGAGGGGAGCAACAGGAGTATAAATTTTAAGGTTTTTATACTATACAGGGAGGGCTATGATAGTGCTTGCAGGCAGACTGTGATAAAGTAAAGGTGTATATGCAATAAAACCAAAGTAACCATTAAAATAACAAAACAAAAAATTAAAGCTAATAATCCAACAAAGTAGAGTAAAAGGAATTATAAGAAATATCTGATTAATCCATAGAAAATTACTTAAGGTAGAACAAAAAGAACAGATAAAAAATTGCACAAATAGCAAAACGATAGCTTGAAACCTAATCACGTAAACTGTAAATGGTCTAAATACACCTAATTAAAAGTCAGAGATTGTTAGATTGGATAAAAAAGTAAGATTCAACTCTATGCTTCCTACAAAAAATACATTTTAATATAAAGACGCAAAGAGGTTAACATGGAAAAAAAGATATACCATGTTAACACTAATGAAAATAAAGTAGGAACGGTTAAGTTAATATCAGACAAAGTTAATTTCAGAGTGAAGAATATTATCAGAGATAAAGAAGGTCATTTCATCATGATAAAGGGATAACTCCTCGGGAGGACCAAACAATTCTAAATGCTTATGGACCTAATAACTAAGCTTCAACATCCAAGGAGAAATACACAAATCCACGTTTATGGTCAGAGATGTCAATACCTCTCTTTCAGGAATTGATAGAAATAATAGGTAGAAAAGGATGTAGAGGATTTGAACAACACTGTCACCCAACTTGACTTAACTGATATTTATAAAACTCTCCATCCAAAAGCAGAAGAAACTCAGTTTTTTCAAGTGTACAAGAAATGTGTGTCAAGAGACAAACAATGCTCTGGGCCATAAAACAAGTCTTAACAAATTTAAGAGGATTCAAGTCATATAATGTATGTTCTCTGACCAAAATAGAATTAAATTATAAACAAATAACAGAAAAATCAACAGTAAATACCCACAAGTGTTTCTAAATAACACACTTCTAAATAACCCATTGGTCAAGAAAGAAATAAAAAAGAATTAGACAGTATTTTGAACGAAAGGAACAGGAAAACATTACATGTTAAAATTTGTGAGATTCTGCTAAACAGTACTTACAGGGAAATTTATAACACTAAACACCTATGTTAGAGAAGAAGTCTTGAATTAATAACCTTAGCTTTTGCCAGTTTAAGAAACGAATGGGTGGTGGTGTCTGCAACTGAAATCAAGAACACAGGAAGAGGAGGGGTTTTATGAATGAAACCCACTGAGTTAGCTGTAGAGCATCTAGGTGGTCATAGGAATTTGATGGTATATGGTTCTCAAACTAGAGGATGATTGCTGCCTGGATACATAGGTTTAGAATCATCAGGGTGTAGGAGGCAATTGAACCACAGGAGTAAATGAGATTACTCAGGGAGAGGATGTAGTGAGAGAAGAGTAAGTAGCCAAGAACTGAGTCCCAGGGGACACCAATATTTGACAGCTAGAAGGAATACCAGGAGATGATGCAAAGTACAAAGAAGGAAGGGTTAGAGAGCAGAGAGAACACAAAGAGGTCATAGTGATGGTGAAGAGGTTTTCAGGAACGAGAGAGAGACTAATGGTATCAAATGCAGCAGGAAGATCCATGGAGGAAGAGATCACAAGATCAACTTCCTGTGGCTTTAGGAAGCTCTTTGCAACCCTATCTGGCGCGCTTCAGTAGAGTAGTGAGAAGTGGAGGCCAGCCCAAGGACTCAATGGGAAGCCAGGAAGGTGAAATAGTGAATGTAGCATTCTTTTGAGAAGTTTAGGTAAACGGGGGGAGAAAAATTCTTAGCTCAAATGGAAAATACGAGCAAGGGAAGGTTTCCAAAAGGGAGACACTTGAGCATGTTTATAGGAAAAGTGGCAGCAGGAACTAAAGAGGCAGAGGTTGAGCATAAAGGGAGGTGCATAAGTGACGAGTAACATCCCGGAAAAACTATCGTGCAAGCTGTAGAGTGAAGAGTGTTGATGCATTGGCGGGCCTTGGCCAGGACAGCCGTACATCATTCTTTAAGATGGAAGGATACAGACAACATGGGGATTTCAGACTGCAGGAAATTCTCACTCCTTAACCCTAAACTCAGTCTTGTCACTACGCTGTGGATGGGGAAACTGCAAAACTAAATTTATGATATTGGCTCTCAGAGGAAATTGACTACACAGAAAAAGTTGTTGGCTGTGCTCTTGGATGGTTTTACATTTATAAAATGTCTCTTAAGAACATCTTCATGTTCGACTTAGTTTGGAGTGCCTGGCACATTGTAAGCCCTGTACCATTATTCAGTCCAGTATAAAAATTAATGTCTGCTTCCAGAGTGTGCACCAGTTGGAAAGGTGGGCGGGGTGCTGAGGACTGGTGTCAGTCGGTGGAGGTAAGTTAAGTTGGCATTAATGGTTCACTGTGAAGACTATGAGAGCTGATAAACTTAAAAGAAATCAGTACTTTTACTAGTAATCAAAAGAATAGACATAAAACCCACAGTAAGACACTCTTCTCTTTTCTAACTGGCCAAGATTCAATAGAGATAATTTATAGTAGAGCAGTTAGAATCTGGCTGTGGTATCAGACTGCTTGGGTCTGAATCTGTCTCGACCTCTTACAAGTGTAACCTCAATTCTCTGAGTCTCCGTTTCCTTATTTATAAGATAAGAATAGCAGCAGTACCTTCCTCACCCAGGGCTGAGATCACATATGTAAGGCTCTTAGCACACGGCAAGCGTGCAAGAAAAGCTAACTGTGGTTATTTAGGCAATGAGGGATTATAAGTTGGCACAATTTATGTAAAAAGCAATTAGACAACTATGTATCAAGAGGTTTTAAAACGTAATTCGCCTTATAAGTATCTATCCTAAGGAAGTAATGAAAAAAATTATTGAACAAAGAAATCACATCTACTATCTTTTCTGCTATTTCTCTAGTGATTATCAGAGAACCAAGTACAGAGTAATCATATGGTTGAATGCATAAACAAAGATTTACATAGGAAGATGTTTATGCTAGTGTTATTTACAAGGGAAACCTGACGAGTGGCTTCATAAACTATGACAATCCATACAAGGGAATAGTATGCAACCATTACAATGACATTTTGAAGAATATTAATAACAAAAGTGTAAATTATTCACAGTATATTGTTAATGGAGAAAAGCAGTAACTAGGATGCAGAATTATACATGCAGTATCATCAAAATTTTGCAATACATATATATGTACATTTAGAGTTAGAGGAAAGAAGTTAAAATATTAGCTAGATTTAACTCTGAGTGGTTAGCTATAGGTAATTTCATTGTTTTCTTTACATGTCTGGGCTTCTAGATTTTCTACAATGAGTATACATTACTTTTACAATCAGAGGAGGGATGTTATTTAAACGTATGTTGGGAACAAGTCATTACAATAAGTGATTAAAGAAATAGTAATCTACAGTCAATAAAGAGACACTGGAATTGGGCAGAAGATCCAAGAGTGAGAATGTTTAATCCCTTAAGGTTTAAAAAATGAACACAAAGTTCAAGTACGTGCATGGAACACAGTGTGAGGAAACAGCAACAAAAACACATTGTGAAGCAGCACCTCAAAATGTGGAGCCCATTGGATAACGTAAAAATATGTGAGATTTTAGTCCTAAGAATTGCTCCCGTGAATCATTTATTGCACACCAGCCTTCTTGTATGAACTGGGGAGACTTGCAACCTAATTTTAATTTCTAATGTGCCTGGTGCTTATACTCAGTTATTTTCTCTGTTTAAAGCCCATTAGTATAGATGAAGGAATCAGCTTATATTTTACGTACCTAGTTCTATATGATTTTTGTGCATTTATAACTGGCCTCCGGAGTTTAGTCTCCCCTTAATGATTTAGCTGCGCAAGATGTTACACCAATTTATTAGAAGGTAGATGGGGAACAGACTATGCATATTAAATGTGAAGATTTTTCTACAGTCTGCTCAACAATCAAGAAGAAGGGCATCTTTTACCTTGTGGCAGATGCTGCTCTTGGAAAGGATTTCCACTGGTTGGCATGTTGGTTCATTAATTCCCAAACCAGACTGAGTCCTGTAAGATTTGGGACAGCTTCTGTCTGACGACTGGTTTTCACATTCATTATTTTGAATAATGTGCTGGAATTAGGGCTGCCACAGAAGGCTCTCTGAGATACATGGACATACTAAGGTCTCTCCAGTTTCCAAATTGGAGTAGCATTTATAAAGTTCCAAAGCCTTGGATTCAGGTGAGGGCTCTGCAAAGAATTCCAATGCATTCAAGGGCACCTGTCTCTTTAGTCAACAAGTCCCTAGAATCGCAGGAGCCTAGAGGATGTGTTTCTTTTCAGAAATGGGGGAAAGAGTGTCAAAACAGAGACTATTATCTGCCATGTCCACCTCCCCCTAAACAGTGGCTCCACTCCTGCATGCCCTCCTCCCCTCCCCTCAGACTCCACACATACTCTGGTGCTCATTGTAGAGACTGCTCATGGAAAACTTGTCTGGAAGGGGACCACAGATGGTGTTGGCATCATTTCCCATCCACTGGCTCTGGTGCCTTTGGGAGACTTGTCAGTCACAGAGCCCCATCACCTCCCTCTGCACCACAGAAGTGGCCCAGACCCACATTGGCCAATGAAAATATTCCACCCCCTCGACCACAGTGATTGCGTCAAAGATGGTCATGTGACATCAGCAGGTCCAATCAGAGACTCCCATGTCATTGAGACTTTGGAGAGAGTTTTCCTCCTCCACCAGGCTGAGAGCTAGAGAAATATGGGTCCTGGCACGGAGGAAGTGGAGAGCATGGTGCTGGGGCCAGATCACCTGGTTCCAATGGCACTTCTGCCATTTCCCAAGTATGAGCTGAGGAAGCTGGTCCTCAGTTTCCTCACCTGTGAAATGGGGCTAATAACTGCACTTTCCCTCAAAGAAGCACCCTGAAGATGAACGAATGGTGTCTACAGCTTAATGAGTCCCTGCCGTGCAGTAGGCACTAGCCAAGCCTTAGCTTGTGATACCGTCTTCATCATCTTGCCTGCTCCCTGCAGAGAGCCGCCAGAGATGAGCAGAGCTGAGGGATAAGAGGGATACAAGTCTGGCACATTGTTGGATCTCCTGGATCCAGCATGTCTCAAGGTCTATGCTCCCCTGCATGTCCCAAGAACATGAGTCAAAATTCCCCCTTTACTTAAGCCAGTTTGAGTTGAGTGTCCATTACTCACAACAAGTTCTGATCACTGTAAAGCAATACATAACCCAATCTGTGAAAACCAAAAATCTCTTCGTTTCAAGTTATTGAATTGCTTTTACCTCCTTGGAAGTGGGTCCCTTTTTGAAAAATTTCTGGGAGAAAAACATTAGAGTTGAATTTTCTCTCGGCTTAAAGTCCCAAAACTCACCACACTGAGAGTCAGTGGAAAGTTATGGAGCTGGTCATCGGGTGATTTTTCTCTCTTTCTGGAATATATCGTCCTTTTAACAGCAAGTACTATTTGTATTTGCTGCAAGTAGAATTTTCGGTTACTCTTCTGACATCCAGATCAGTCATTGCTTTTTATTATGCTCTGGGTTTAGAAAGAAATATGCTCCTGGCCGCAACTTTGTTTGAATTCTTCTGCTTAGGTTAATAGCAAATAAATGCCAAGATCACCACCAAGAGAACCGCGTTTGTTCTGAGAGAATCAGCTGTTGAAGATGCTCTTCTCTCATCCACGCTGTGCTTACAGTCTTTAAGGCTGGATGTTGTTAGCCTTTCAGAAGCTGTTTGGCTTGGTCATAACCTAAAGTGGTGCTTGGTCAATAGACGTATTGTCTCCTTCATCAGATTTTAAACTAGAAATCTTCCTCAAGCTGGACGCTGGGCTAAGCCCACCATCTGCATCATTCTACCTAACGCTTCTCACAACCCTGAGATGTAGGTGATACATCCCCATTTCACAGATAAGCAAACAAACACACCCGAGGCTCAGAAAGTTTAAGTAGCACACCCAAGGTGAACAGCGATGTGGCAGATGCAGGCTTCAGACCCAGGCCCATCTGAGCTGCAAGGTGCTTCTAGCCTCCACCACTATTAAATCTGTCAGGGGTATGGGAGTACCTGGACAGGTGCATTTCACGTGGAAACCTGAGACTCACACACCTGATGGCAGGGACTTTATCACACGTTGGTTCTCAGTCCCACTCCTGTGTTTTGATTAAGCTTCAGGCACACAGTAGTGTGGACACAGAAAGAGTGTTTAGGAGAATCATCT
The DNA here is from genome assembly GCF_057802395.1 of Ceratotherium simum simum. NCBI lineage: Eukaryota > Metazoa > Chordata > Mammalia > Perissodactyla > Rhinocerotidae > Ceratotherium > Ceratotherium simum. The sequence continues at coordinate 47,297,950 of NC_141921.1, read as the reverse complement.
GAAGGGCATCCGTGAGCCTAGGGGGTCTCCATGGGGATGTTTGTGTGCAGTTGAGGGGCAGTACGGCCCATGGGAATCTAAATTCTGGGTAGTATGGCTCCTCTAGGCTCTGGAGCTGTGACCACCCCCTTCAGGTGCTCAGGCGTGGCTGCACATAAGATGTTCTTTCCAAACAGCAACCACTCCCGCCCTTTCTCTCCTCCTCCTCCTCGTCTTTCTCTTCTTCAAGCTCACCCAAGACTTTCAGCGTCCCCTATACCCTATAGGGATCAGCATCACACGTTCAAAGGTTTGTTGGGTGTTTGGTATGCCCTTGGTACAAACCAGGGAGAGGGATGGAGAGAAAACACACGGGTCACTCCCTGCCTCCTGTGGCCCAGATGAGCTCCCTTTCCAGGAAATCTTTGATGCCATCATTGGGCCTCTAGGAGAAACCCAACAATGGCCCTTCAGCAGGCCATAGATAAGGTGGCCCTTGAGGTGTAAAAGGTGTTTCCATCTCTGTCATCGATAGCTCTATAACACCTACTTTGAGCCATTCTTCAATCTCAGCCATGCTCCCAGTCCTGAGCCATCACCTAGAGCCCTGCAGCTCTCAAGCCAAGACCTGTCTTAGATACAAAAGCTGGGCAACTACACCAAAGATAAATGCTTTGTGTTACTCTTCATGGAAAAATAAAGACCCCAACCACATCTCACACAAGCTAAATCAGCCAAAAGACCAAATGGGGCAGCCAGAGACAGTGCCAGAGCTCAAATGTGGAGAACAAGAAACACAGCTTTCAAAAACATTAGGGATTGCCCAGAGATAACCAAACCTCAGAGTTGACGTCACAGTCTTCCACAAGACCATCCTCACTTCTGATGGCAACTACACATTCAGAGGTTTCCCCAAACGACCCTTGGGCATTGATAATTCTCTAGAAGGACTCACAGAACTCATTGAAAGCTGTTATACTCATAGTTATGATTTATTACAAAGAAAGGATACAAACTAAAATCAGCCAAGGGAAGAAGCACATAGGAAAGAGTCTGGGAGGGGCCCAACATGAAGTTTGCATTGTCATCTCCCCCTGGAGTCAGGACATGTTACCCTCCTGCATCAGTGTGTGACAACACACATCGAGTATTGCCAACCAGGGAGGCTCACTCTAGCTTCTCTGTCCAGAGTTTTTATCAGGATTTCATTACATATGCATGGTTGATAGACTGATTGCCCACATGGTGAACTCAGTCTCCAGGTCCACTGATACCAGTGGCCAGCCTCCAGCCCTACATTGCATGATTGGTCTTTCTGGCACGGTCAGCCTCCACCCTAAGATCCAGTGAAGCCAGCCTCCACGTTAAACAAAGGTGCCCCCATCAGGTATGATATAGATCACTTCCCGGAAGCTGAGGCCAGAGGCCAGATCTCTATTTGGGCAAAGCCGAATTCTTTACTATGCAGGGATCCAGAGGAGTGAGCGCTGACTTTGGGTTGAGGTGGTATGAGAAGGCTGTGGGCAGGAGGGTCGTGAGCGTGTGGGACAAGGAGCTCCATTTAAGACAAATTGTATTAGGTTCCAAAATATATCAACAAAGATGACCACTCAAATTCAAGGACATAAGGGCGGTCACGGAAGGGTGAGGTGTGCTGCTGGAAGAGAAGAGGACGATGGTGAAAAATCTATGAGAATCAGAATCTCGGAGTGGATGGGGTCAGTTGGCAGAAATGAGTCATTGTTATTCCAGGGCTGCTAATTGCAGGCTCTTGTCTTCTCTCCCCGTGTGAACTCCCCAGCAGCGAGGGCCACTGCTGTCCATGATTTACCCTACCTTCCCTGCACTCAGAGCTAATGCATTCCTAAACACGGGCGCTGCAAAGGCCAGCTAATTATAATGCAGCTGCTTGCCCTTAGTTTGTACTCTGGATTTCCCTGCTTATTGAGTGGAGAATTGTAACCCTATCATTAATTCATTAAGAAACATAATTTCATGCAAAATAATGTGTTTACCCTCTTGTGTTAGGTTAAGGTGGTGTGTTTATTGGAGCTGTGTCAGGAATGAGCTGTGCACTCCCGGGGGGGGCTTAAACAGTTGCTTAATTTCTCTTGGGTCAAATACATGGAGCCAAGAAGAGTTGACTGTGATTCTGATTTTTTAGCACATCTTCTATGCAGATGTAAGCAAGATATCAGGTGGAAGATATTAAATGAGAGGAAGATGCCTGGAAAAACATTGTTTAATCATATTTTTATCTGGTTGGTATGTAATGATCTTCTCAATCGGGGCTTGGTGTTGGGTGAAAGAGTTCATTTACATTCCAAAAGCTCATGGGGAAAGGAGAACCAGTGCATTTTCTTTTTTATGTGAAAAGCTGAGACTTTTATTTTAGATGCATGAGTTGCTGGTAAGGATACAACCAGGAAATAAGGCCCAAGAAGAGGCTACCATGCCATCCTCAGTCCTCCAACAGCTAACCACCAGGTCCCCCTCCACCAAGATCCCCTGACACCTTTGGGAGACCTCCCCTGCCATCCTCCTGAGGCTGAAATGCTTGGAGGAAACTTCAGAACCCCCAAGACCTCCTACTAGCAACTAACCTTCTACGCCAGCCCTGGCTGTTAGCATGCCAGGACTTGAATTAAAGTCTCAGGTTTGAGGACACTGAGAGGAAAGGCTTTTTCATTTTGCCATTTTTCTTCTGAAAAAATTTTCACTAGATTTTTGTGATTTTTGACCCCTGGACTTGGACATAAGCTCCCTTCTTAAACAAAGAGGAAGTCAACTGAACGTGGAAAAATAGCAGAAATGTTCCCGAAAACCAAATGGGAAGCGAGAGAGCAACGGCTCTTCCTACCCATGAGCATAAACCACAGACGCAGGGAAAGGAAGGAAGGCAAAGGAGGCAGGGGAAAAGGATAACTTTACAAATTGCACCAAAGTGGAAAACATCACGGTGGAGGCTGGTGGTTGGGGCTGTCAAGGGGAATGACTTTCTGTTTTATATTAACGTTCTCTGTTCTTTCTCCCTCAAATGACTAATCTTGTTTTTCATGAGGATGCTTTTTCCAATACGCTCTACTTTTGTTGGTTTTCCTGTGTACATAACAATAACTTTCTGCTTTTTATGGGCTGTCGTCCCAGGACGGCCAGGGCCCTTTGGGTTGGATTCATGGTGTGGATGCCAGCGGTGTCCTCTACATCATGTGTCCTGGATGTGGACTCTGTACAAAACCACGTGTGACCCTGGGCATCTCATCTCACTTCTTAGAGTCTCAGTTTCCCTGGTACGAAATGAGAGCAGAAAGCCCCCAGGAGCCTAGCTCTTTCATGAGCTCACAGTGGGAAACCTATCTGAAAAGCCAACTTTGTTACACAAAGGCAAACAGTGTATTTTTCTGAGTAAAATCTTTGTTTTGTTTGTCTTTCCTAGGAAGCCACCTTGGTCTTTCCCTCTCTTGGGGTTTAGGGGCACCCCCTAAATGCTGCTTAAGGGTAAGTTTCATTCCTTAGGGACATGCTACCTAGAGCAGATGGCACTCGACGCCTGGTGTGCACATCTCAGAAACCCTGGCATCTGCATCCAGAGCTTGCCTCCTTCTCTCCTTAGAGAGATGTCTACAAGTCTACCTGAAGCCTAAAAGAATGTCTTTTCACCCCTAAGTTCAACAAGCAAATGACAAATAAGAAAAGAGTGTCAATAAAGTTGCTAGTCCTAAGTCAGTTAGACCAACCTATCCATCCATTCATCAGTAAATGCACTCGGTGAGCCCCACTGTGTGCTCACTCTGAGTGTGTGCTCCTCTCCTGCTCCCCAAGAGCTGCGAGTCCCACCCCCAAAACCCGGGTGCTGCTGCCAGGCAGTGCTCAGGGTGTGTTAACATAAAGCAGTAGGATTGCCACCAAGACACCAAGAGATGGTGTCAGGGGATGGCCCTTGGAATGAGGGGTGTCTTAGCTTGGGTCGGTCCGCAAGGCAGAGCCTCAGGCAAGGGCTTGGGTGCAGGTGGCTCTTTTGGAAGCAGACCCCAGGTAGCATGAGACCCTTTAAGAGGAGGAGGGAAGTCAGACTTAAGTGTGTGCTCTTGACGTTGCCATGGTGGACCAATTCCTTCAACCAGGAAGGCCCCTTCGGAAGGCCAGGAGGAGAAAGAGGGTCGCTCATCGTCTCTCACTGCCCATTGATGCAGGGGGCACCCACACTGTGACCTCCCTCCCCTGCAGGTGGTGCCCGCACTCCAGCTGAGCGAGCGTCCTGCTCTACCAGAGCAGAGAACTCCAAGGCCTGTCACTCAGTGCTGGACCTTTTAGCCTTGCTCTGTCTTAGTGCACCAGACTTCTCCAAATGACTGCAGGAGGACACAGTGGTTTCTTCTGTGCCCTCCATAACATGGCCAAGACAATGCAAAGCCACTTCCTCCATGAAGCATTCCTTGATTCCTCCAACTGAATGTAGTGTCTCTCTTCTGAATTCCATGGATCTTCACTTGTTCCTCTTTAATGGAATCAATTACTTCCTACCGGAGCTGGCTACCTATTTTGTGGGCCCAGTACTACATGAAAATGTTGAGCCCTAGATCAAAAACAGAGAACAGTACCATTAAACATACTAAAACATAGGGGCTGTCCCGGTGGCACAGCAAAGTGTGCCCACTCTGCTGCAGTGGCCCAGGGTTTGCAGGTTCGGATCCCGGGTGCGCACCGACACATCACTTGTCAAGCTATGCTATGGCGGCATCCCATATAAAGTAGAGGAAGATGGGCACGGGTGTTAGCCCAGAGCCAATCTTCCTCAGCAAAAAAGAGGAGGATTGGCATTGGATGTTAGCTCAGGGCTGATCTTCCTCACACACAGAAAAAATACTAAAACATAAAGCTTTTCCCTTTCTTCCACAATCTCTCTCGACTTGTTATAGTGTTCTTTTATTTTCCATTTAATGTCTTTTTACGTAAAGAAAAATTAAAATTTTAAATTATTAGCATGAATTTTACCCTGAATTTTACCCTTCCTCTTTACATGGTGCAACGCCAGTTATAAATGCAAAGACGAGCATTCAGCTCACATGCGGATCCACCGCCTTGACACCGCTCATGTTTCATAGCTCATCCACGCATAGGTCATGGACGGGGCAGCTTTGTGGATGTCTGACCTGTGTGGACATCAAGAGTGCTACGTGCAAGTGGTGTGGCAAGGGGCCCGGATTGTCACACATGCCACATGCATTTCCTTTCCTCGTGTGCATGGTGCACTGTCCCCATAGGCTTCACTTACAAAACAAAGATGAAAGAGAAAATTAGTCATAATTCTGAGATGGACACAGCAGAGCATTAAAGCCACCACGGGCCCTTCTGAGCCTGACCTTGTGTGACTGGACACGTTGCAGGCCCAGGACTCTGGCCTCCTTCATGCTTTGTTTCATTGTTGGTTGAAACTTGGCTTCCCTTTGCCACTGGACTGTGAGCTCATCAAAGAAGGGATCTGGGCAAACTCCAGTGTCTTGCACATGGTGAATGAATCAATGAACGAACAGTCAGTGCATGTGTTTAAAGTCAGGACAGGCACACTTCACACTTGTCCTCTCAAAATCCATGTTAAATCCTAATCCCCAGTGTGATGGTGTCAGGAGGTGGTGCCTTTGGGAGGTGACTAGGTCAGGAGGGTGGAGCCCTCACGAATGGTATTAGTACCCTTATAAGTAGAGACCCTGGAGAGCTCTCACCCCTCTGCCGTGTGAGGACGCAGCAAGAAGGTGGCCGTCTGCACACCAGGAAGAGAGCCCTCACTAAGAACTGAACCTGCTGGTGCCTTGGTCATGGACTTCCAGCCTCCAGAACTGTGTGAAATAAATGTCTGTGGTGTTTTTATTAGGGCAGCCCAAATGGACTGAGACGGCACTCAAGCCAGGCTTCAGCCCTCCTCCAGTCAACTGCTCAAAAATGTGGAGTTGGCTCAGTTACAATGACCCACGCTTCTGTAGGGACATGGGAATCCATGTGAAAAGCCATGATTTTTAGATTTGATACACAAAAGGAAAATATCCTTTGTTTCGGCAGAGATGAGCACTGTTCTTGTTCTCAGAAGCGCATCAGGAATGTAAGTGATGACCCAGAGGCAGTTGACCCAAAGTCTCTAAATGCCTTTGGCTGTGATTCATTTGTTTATCCATTTACTTAACAAATAAATATTTATTAGGTGTCCGCTATGTATAGTGGGAAACATCAGTGAAGAAAACAGACTTACCAATGGGGAGACAAACAGGAGACAAAATACATAAGTAACCAGAGGAGAAAACAATTAACCTTGTGAAGAAACCTAAAACAGAGAGGGGATGCGGTGCAGGGAAGGTGGGAGGTGGGCTGCATTTCTGAGTCGGTGGTTGGAGAAAGCCTCTCGGAAAAGGGGGCATTTAAGCGAGGATTTGAACCAGGTGGGGAGCCATATGGGTCTAGAATGTTCTAGGCCCACTTAGACACCCACACGGCGTCTGATGGGTATTACTGGACACTCCTGGAAAGGGAGGCCAGAAGGGGTTCTGCCCACCCATGCTCCGCCAGCTCCCAGGTTCCCGCCACCTCTTGTCTGCATGTTAGCCAGTCCCTCCCTGACTCTGCATGTTATGGGTGAGCCTTCCATGCACGAGGCTTCAAGACTGCAGTTAGGCATTGTCTAGGAGTTGTGGGTGTTATCTGAGTTTCTTGTGGCTTCCATAACAAAGTATCATAAACTCGGTGGCTTAAACAACAGTCATTTATTCTCTCCCAGTTCTGGAGCCCAGAAGTCAGAAATCAAGGTGTCAGCAGGGCCCAGCTCCCTCCAAAGCCTCTAGGGGAGGATCCTTCCTTGCTTCTTTCAGCTTCCGGTAGCCCTAGGCATTCTCGAGCTTGTAGATGCGTCACTCCAATCTCTGCCTCCATCTTCAGACGGCCATCTTCTCTGTGTGTGTGTCAGTCTCTTCTTATAAGGACATCAGTTGTATTGGGTCAAGGCCCACCCTATGACCTCATCTTAACTTGAGTACATCTGCAAAGATCCTATTTCCAAATAAGGTCATATTCACAGGTACCAGGGGTTAGAACTTCAACACACCTTTGCGGGGAACACAGTTCAACAGGGCAGTGGAGGGAAGATAATAATTTCATATAATGCGTGGAGATTATATTGTCCTGGGCGGCTCATACATTTGCCTGACTGAAGACAGGCCATGTATACGTGCCAGCTGAAGGTGTTTCTTTCAAAGCATCTTTCCTCTCACTCTGGGCTGTGCAGGCACAGGTGTTCTGGTTGAGACCAGCATTGCCCATTAATTACTGGCTGCTGTGATTTCTGTGGGGAGATAATTACTCGGTTTTATTCACTCAACAACAGAAGAATGTGCTGCTGTCCAAGCCAGGTACTGCGGTCATCTCCTGGGTAACCCAACACGTCTCATGGCTTCTAGTTTCCAATTTGCTAATGCTTTTGGTTGGCTATTCCCTGGGGTTGAATCCTTCTGGCTTCATCCTTATTAAAAGTCTTTAGATGTTCAATTTAATCTCATTTTGGTATTCACAGGAAACACATTCAGGGTTTTGCTTGGTTTTGCTTTTCCAAAGGATGGAGAAAATTGACTCATAGGAACAACTGTGCTACACTTGTCCCTCATCATACATTCCCTCTATACCTGAGCCCAAAAGCCTCTAGGCTTTGTGTTTTTGAAACAATAACCAAAGAACAATAAATTGTCACTTGGGGTGGCTTTCTTGGACAGATGGCTCAGCACTTTCTCATCATTTAGCAAAAGAACAATGACATAGATTTTTTTTCTTCGCTACCAAAGCTTGCTGTCTTACGTTTAATTAACTTGATTTAGTCAGTAAATCAAGAAACAAATTCCCTGGTCCTTAAAGTTGAATGCAAGGACCTGTGGGTAAAAGCTTACACTTCAAATTTCACTAGGCTGTTAATCCAAACTGGAGTTGAATGAAAAGAGCAAAGACCAGGAGTCAGGAGCCCCGCATTGTCATGCTGACTCTGCCATTTAAGCGCTGGGTGACCTTGGGGGAGTCTTGTGACCTCTCTGGGTCCTCGGTCCTCTCTTGTAGAATCGGGATCCTGCTACCTGCTCTCTAGTTAATTCACAGTGTTGTTGGGAGAAGGCAGTGAGGAAATTAATGTAAAGCTCCTTGGAAAAGATAAGGAGCTCTAACAGAATGGGTCTTTATTTTAGCCCTGTACGTCTCCACTGAACTCATTAGCTGCAGGTCACGGGCACAGATGCCAGAGCAGGCCAGAAATTATTCGGTGACAACTCCTGAAGATATGCAACGTATTTCTTTGTGTCTTCTGTATGACCTTCAAAAGTTTTCCCCATAACTAAGGACCAGATAACTCTCCCGAGCCACACCCTTGCTTGGGTAAATTTACAGCCTGGGATAAGATAGTCTCAACGGAGTTACTGTATTTTTAAAAGACAATCGTTCCTGGCCAGGATGATCAAACATTCTTCCAAATGTCAAGACTCTGGATGGAACAAATGCAGGGGCCAGGTCAGGGATGCCAGACTGATGGGGATCCTGCACCGGGCGATGTGAAGCAGCTTGACTGAAACACGCATCTCCAGACCACGGCTTTTGGTCTTCTAGTCTGGGATGCTTCTGAGCAGCTGACACACTTGTTCATTGCACTGGAGCCGCTGCATTATTAGAAAATGCCGGATTCTCCATATGCCGCCTCCCTCTAATCTGATACACCTGTCCAGGTATTGGGGCCTGGGAGGCGGGGGCAACAACTGCTTTCCCCCAGAGGAAGGGAGACAGAAATGGTTGCCACGGAAGCCGGCAGCCACTTGCAGTGTTTACTGAGAACAGGGAGGAGAGCACAGGCCTCCTGGTGTCACAGGGATTTGGGGCAGGAAGGAACCGTGGAGACCAGCCATGAGTGAGATCAGCGTCTTGCCAGCTGCTCGATTTTACCCTTTGTTTTTGTTGATGCTCTTTTCTCCTCAAATGAAGTCTTTCGCAGAACTGTATGTTTGGAAAGAGATCAAGCCGGGCACTCTGGTGGAGGGTGGGGGCTGTCTCTGTCTGTCCCGTGCAATGGCTGAGTGCCTCGCAGAATCTCATAACCCTTCATTTCGCACATGAGGGAAGAGAAGCTCAGGGGCTGGACGGGTCTTTCCCAGGGTCCCACAGCCAGTTATCAGTGGAATTGACACTAGCCCCGGGTCCATGGACTCTCTGTCCAGTGCTCTTTGAACCCACCGTAGTGGGTGTGTGGAATGCACCAGACACAGCCCCCTGTGCACTTAGCTCCGTCAGCAACTGGCTACTTCACTGAGACATACAAATGCACTGCCTCTATTTTCCTCCATTCTGAGTTTAACGAATATGCGAACACTAATGCAGAATACCCAACAGTGCTCTTTTTTTTGTGACGAAGATTAGCCCTGAGCCAACGTCTGATGCTAATCATCCTCTTTTTTTTTTTTTTTTTGCTGAGGAAGATTGGCCCTGGGCTAACATCTGTGCCCATCTTCTTCTACACTATATGGGATGCCACCACAGCATGGCTCAACAAGCAGTGCATTGGTGCGCACCCGGGATCCAAACCCATGAACCCTGGGCAGCGAAGTGGAGAGCGCGCACATAACTGCTATGCCACTGAGCCAGCCCCCCAACAGCACTCTTTTGGTGACAAGAAACAGACACCAACTCAAGCTGGCTTAAGCAAGAAAGGGTAATTTGATGGTTTGCGTACCTGAAAGAGCCAGGGGCTCAAACTATGATTTCAGGGTGAGTGTCTCTGTCCCTCCTTTCCTTTCTACCCCTTTTCTCCTCTCCCCTTCCCTCCCCTTCTCCCATCTCCTCTCTCTTTTTCTTTCTCTCTCTCCATCTCTCTTCTCCACTACCTTCCATTTTATTTTGCTCCCAGACAGACTCTTACCTCATGGTGACAGAATGGCTGCCAACACCTCCAGGCTTCCTCCTCATACCTCCAGAAAGAGATGTTCCATCCTCCCAAAGATTCCTACAGAAACCCCTGAGTCCACCCTGATTGGCACAGATCAGGCCACTTGCCCATGCCTGAGCCAATCACTGTGGCCAAGGGGACTGGACAGCTGGTTGGCTTAGGCCATTCACCTGCCCCTCCTCCAGGGCACTGAGGTGAAGTTGACTCCAGCCAGAGCACATGGAGGTCAAGTAGAGGAAGGACAGCCCCCAAGGGCTGTGGCTTTACTGCTACAAGTAGAGGCAAAGGGAAGTTGATCAGGCAAACAGCAAAGCCCTGTAAATTACAATCAATCTTCAGTTCTAAATTCTTAGGAAAATGTCAGGGTATTGGAAAGATCATTTATTTAAAGAAAGCGAAAATGCAATGTTTAATTTTAAATGTAATCCTTCAAATAATTAAATAAGAACCAAAAAGCCAAATTCCAGAGATGTTCACAATTACGCTATTTAAACAGTGAAACAACTGTTCCACTGCAGCTGGACGTTTAGTGAAGTAAGTCACGGTACCTCTCCTAACGCGACGTTAGCAGCGCTCACAGTGATAATGATGAAGACTGCAGCAACAAGGAGAACGCCTCCGAGAGAAAGCCAAGTCAACGCATAAAACAAATTGTATCTGTGCTGTTTACACAACTACCAAAAAATTCGATGCTTGGGGCAAAGATTGGAAGGGGATATAGGAAAATGAGGACACTTTCATTTGCTGGCATGCCAAGCTGGTGGATGATTTTTTGTGTTATAAGTAACTGAAATGAGAAAAAAATCAGATGGATGAATCCAATACAACGGAGCCCTTCCCTTGGCCGGTGAGCTCCCTGGGAGGGTTCTACAGGCCCCCCCAGCCCCTGTTCTCAGTAGCTCTCCTCTGCACCACCAGAAAGATAACCTTGGACCCAGCACCTGTCGGCTGTAATGTATGAAGGCAGGTGGATGCGGAGGCTGGGCTTGAAACATGAGGTGTTCTTTCAGGAGGCTGAAACATGACTGCGGGGTGTGTGCTGGGTTGGGTAGAATCCCCCCCAATTCATGTCTTTCCAGGAACCTCAGACTGTGACCATATTTGAAAATAGAGTTATTGCAGATGGGATTAGTTAAGATGAGGTCATCCTGGAAAAGGAGGGACTCTTAATCCCATATGACTGGTGTCCTTATGGTCAGAGGAGATACAGACACACAGGGAAGGCCATGGGATGACAGAGGCAGAGACTGAAGTGGTGCGTTTATAAGAAGGAATGCTGGCCGCCACCAGGAACGGTAAGAGGTAAGGACGGATTCTCCCCTGGAGCCTTCAGAGGGGACATGGCTCTGCTAACACCTTGGTTTTGCACTTCTGTTCTCCAGAGCTGTGAGAGAACACATTTCTGTTGTCTTAAGCCCCAGTTTGTGGTACTTTGTTATGGCAGCCTCAGGAAACCAATACAGGACGCACCGTCCAGGAGTCCAGACAGATGGGGGCCACCATAGAACCTGCCAGAAGCCTCTGGGAAGGGGCTCCAGGTTGGACCGTGGAAGGGAACTGTGGTGGCAGAGCCCGGTTCTCGGCAAGCTGGGTCCCTAGGCAGCCGACCATGTCAGTGACCCAAGCCAAGGGCGTGTCTTCGTCCAGAGTGCTCTGGGCTGGCTCAAGTGACAGTCCCCTCCTGCAGGCCTCACTCGAATTCACATCATCAAAACCTTTCCCAACACCCCCAACTGGGTCTTCATCATAAGTAGTGGTGCCAATTCAGTCCCCCCAACCTTCATAAGCCCCCAAAAGCCACTCCCAATACACATCATTCTGAATAAAAATTGTGTTCTGGTTCTGTAAATGTCACTAGGGACAGGTCCCAGACCTTTGCTTCACCCAGAAAGCCAACCCCAAGCCAAGGTGTATATCACGTCTCGGCTTCATGCTCAGCATTCTGCACCTGGTCGTCTACCAATATGGCGGGAGGCCTGAAAGACTCTAGTTTCCAGGTCCCCTTGCCAGCTGGCCTCTTGTTAGGTCCCACCGATGGGGGGCCATGGTATGAGGGAGAAGAAGGAAGGCGAGGAGAAGCAAGCCATTCTGGGTTTGGGCGGGAGGGGCAGGAGCAGCAGCCACTGGCAGGTACTGAGTCGGGTCCCTGCTTGGGCAGCTCATTTCCAATAGCAGCTGAGTCCACAGAAGAGCGATCATGTGGCTCCGGGTAACGTTATCTCCCTTTTCTCCTCCAGCTGTAAGTGTGGCGGCAGCTTCCAGAAGCTGGATATCTGCAGTCATCTTCCTCTTTTTGCAGCACCAGACTTTGCAGCCACTTTTCGTATTAAATCCCCTCAGTTTGAGTAAATGCCGCAGTGATTTATTGTCCTCTCTGGACACTGACTGACCCTCACTCCTGTGTGGATGTTCCAGAGTCCTGCTTGTGCAGCTCCCGGCAAATGTCCTCCTCAGCGCTACCGTCGCTAGAGTCGTCGTGTCTGCTTTCGTGCTTATTTCTTTTGTATCTTCCCCACTGAAGAGTAAGAGCCCAAGGTGAAGGCCCCTCCCTGGCTTGTTCACCACCACATCCCCAGACTCATGGAGAGACCCCATAAATACTTTTTTGAATGGAAAAGCCCACTCACCAGAAGAGAAGAGGGCCTGGGTTATCCAAGGAGCCAGGCTGAGTCTCAGAGTGGAAGTGGAGCACCTCCACTGGGGCTGAGGCGGGAGCTGGACTCTGGGCGTCCTAAAGCCTCTCTCCCCTGGAAAGCCCCCTCCTCTTCCTCATCCATCCACCTCCTCTTCTCTGCCTTCAGCTCCCAGGGTGACAGAGCACCTCCTCGGGGCTCCTGTACCTGATTCCATGAAGCCAGCCATAGGCGTGCCCTCAGGCACAGCCTTCCATGGCCATTTCCCCAGTCAGCTAGTGAGCTCCTTCGGGGCCTGGCCCACGTCTTGTGAGACTTGGGGTCCTGAGACGTCGCGGGGGGCTGACACACAGCTACGGTCGGTGGATGGGTGAAGGAACTGGGTGGATTAGCAGGGTGGGGAGAGAAGGGTTAGGGGAAGCACCAGGCCAAGCTTCAAACAGCCCTCCCTTAATTAAAGAATCAACTCAATGAACAGTAACCATTCGCCAGATTTCAGGCCGTTCGTCTCCCTCACCTCACTCAGTCTCCCCAGGGACACGAAGAGGTCATTCCATTATCCCACTCAAAAGATGATGAGGCTGGTTGCATTGCCTAAAGCCACACAGGGGGGCATAAACTCAGATGTAACCCCAGGAATGCTGGTTTTCAGGGATCCTTATGTTCCTCTGTCTCTTGAGGCAAGGTCCGACGCTGGCCAAGTGCGTTGTCCTCATCCTTGCTCTCACTGACGTGGGGTAGCTGAGCCCTTAGGTGTGGAGTCAGGCTGCCTGGACTCAAACCCTGCCTCGGCCACTTCCAGGACTCAGAACCCTGGACACGTTGCTGGACTTTCCAAGCTCACCTTCTTCACCCTTGAAACAGGATTAGAATGGCATCTGCCTCGTGGAATTGTGAGGATTAAGTAATGTGATGTAAGGAAGGAACCTGACGTACGGCACGAGATTAGCACGGGTTCTTAGAGCATTAAAGCAGCATTGCCCATCATCCGCACTCCCCCGGAGCCTTGTAAGATCTAGTTCAAGTGGGGAGGGAGAAGAGAGGGTGGAGTAGACCCTGGAGGTCAGAGGCTGCTCCCTCCTTCTTAGTACCGCCTGGAATCTGCTCCGATGCCAGTCCCTGCAAGGCTGAGCTCTCCCCCAGCCACTGTGCTGCCCCTTGAAATATACTGGGAGTCACACAGGTAATTTTAAATCTTCTAGCAACCACAATTTAAAAATTGTAAAAGAAAAACAGATAATATTAATTTTCATATTATTTTTTATTACATTATGCTATTCTTACCCCAATATATCAAAAATATGGTCACTTCAACATATAATCAATATAAAAATTATTAATGAAACATTTTACATCCTTTTTTTGTACTAAGTCTTTGAAATCCAGTGAGTATTTGACACAGCCCGTCTCAATTAGGACGAGCCACGTTTCAAGCGCTCAGTAACCACATGTGGCTCGTGGCTACCATATTGGATAGTGCAGCTCTAGAGACATAAGCCATCGATTTCAGCCAAGGTGGCAGGAACTGAAATCCTGTGGTTACCTGAGAACCAGGACGAGGGTGTCCACTTGTGTCTAAGAGGCATATGGGATGGTGTTGTCCATGCAGGGCAGCCCAGGCAGCAGCACGAGGGCGTCCCCTCCACCAGCAGCAGGGCTCTGTGGTACTGAAGGTTGGGGGCACGTCTTTCTGGAGAGGAGGGACAGCCTGGCTGTAATGCCACCACTTTAGGACTAAAGTGGAGCCATTGCTTCATCCTTCACCACAGCTGCCAGCACCCAGCGGAAGCATAAAGCCTCCGGGAGCTTAGTTCTGACGCTCTAGTCAGAAATAACTCCATGTCAAGCTCTGCTTTGATGGGCAAGTCTTTGTTTGAGGCTGAGTCCCTCAGAAAACTCCACAAAAGCCAAGCTCAAGAATGCTTTGGAACGAGGTGGGCTTGGGTTCCAGGAGCCACCTTCCTGAGGCCACGAGTGAATTTTTGTCCCTTTAGGGGCCAGCTTGCTACATACACATCTTAGAACCCCTGGTTCCTGGGCTGCACAGGTGCCCTGAGATGGTCACTGGCTGCTTCCCCAGGAACCAGACCAGGCAGCCTGGATGGGAAAGCCACCGGTTAGGCACCAGCAGCCCTGGGTCTGAGTTCTGGGCCTTCCACGAACCAAGTGTGACCTTGGGCGGTTTGCTTGGTCTCTATGTTCTTCATTTTCTCAAACACATGATGTGTAGACAGCATCGACATTTCAGGGGGTTCTAAGGGTGAAATGAGCTACAGATAAAAGCACGGAGCACAGTGCCCAGCCCACAGTAAGCGTTCACTATAGGATATGGCTGTCTTGAGAATGTTAGAGAGGCCAGGGAGTATGGCGTGAAGAGCACAGACCCTACAATCAAAGTAGGTTCAGATCCCCATCCCACCAGCTACAACTGTGACACTTGGGGCAAACTACTCAACTTCTCTGAGTCTCTGTTTCCTGCCTGTGACATGGGAAGAACAAAGTTACCGCCCCATTAGGAGACGAGTTAACACATACAAACTCGCTCAATGTCGAGGGGCACCTAACAAGAACCACGTGTCAGGTGTTGTCGCTATGTCGTCGTCAGCATTGCCATGGCTATAAAATGGAATGGTAGCTCATGGGGTTCAGCTCTTCATTTTCGACAGCAGGATCTGAGACCCAGAGAAGTTATATGGTCTTCCCCAAGTGTCACAGCTGTTTGTGAGTGGCACCATCGAGACTTGGGTCCTGGTCGTGTGATGCTTGGACTATGACCACTTTCATGGCAGCACGTGAACTTCAAAGCATTTCTGTTCTAGTCATGGCACAGGCACAGGAACATCTGTAGCCACAGAAGCCCTACCTTTCTGGACCTGGGGGTAGGCACAATGGCCTTCAGGATCCTGGGCAGGTCCCCCCCTACTAACTATCCTTTCCTTTATTCAGCCTACACACATTTCTCTTTCCCTCCTTGCAGTGGTATGCTGTGATTGTTTTATTGCATAGACTGAATTCTGTGAAGTTCAGTCAAAATATAAATTTACTTTCCTCCCACCAATGTCCTTCAACTGTGCTAGACTGGAGCTCCCTGGCCCAACTCTGGGCAATGGCTTGGGTACCCTGCCAGGCTTTTCTAGGTATTTTCAGGTGTTGGAATGGTCAGGGCCACCCACTAGCGTATATGATGCTTTTATGCAAATTTTTAAAAGGCTCTCTATGAATGGAAGTATTAGACAAAGGGTGCCTCTCCCTCTGGGCTGATGCAGCTCCCTTGCTGGGATGCAAGACTTGGCAAACAGAGCTCAGCATGGGTTTTAGCATCTGCTCATCCATTTGACCAGACACCAACCTGTGCAACGGTACTTGGTGACTCTAAGAGCCGTCTCATTCCAGGTAGTTAAAAGTTCAATCCAATTTAAATCAAAATTTCAATTTTCTCATCCAATTTGGCACTTCTTCGTCCTCCGATTTCTGACCAGACCATGAATTCAGCTCATCAGAAGGGAGTGGGGAGCATGATCTGTGATTTCTCTTAATAGCTACTGCTCTGGCCCCTCCAGGGTTTGGTGAGGAATTGAAGATAGCCTTAAAGGATAAGGTCTTAGTTGATTGAGTTGCTGGAAAGTGGCCATGAATCTCTCTGATGACTAATGCTCAACTCCGGCTCTTTCTCTCGTAAGGTGTTTTTGTTTCGGCTTTTGTGTTTTAGATTCTCTCCCCACAATTATGGGCCTCCACACTGCAGTTGCCCGACCTGGAGATGTCCTTTCTGTGGTAGGCATCATCACTGGCCACCAATATATTGTTCTCCTCTACTGCACTTCCCTGTCCCCTTGAAATCTGGCATGGCCATATAACCTGCTTGATCGATGCACTGTGACATGTAATTGCCAGTGCTCAGCTCCTCAGCCCCTGCCACAGTACCCATGGAAACATATGGAGTCAACAGGAACATGAAACAGCTGGGAGTGGAGGCCGTGGAAAGCAGCGCCCTGGAGAACTGCTGGGAGCTTGCGAGAAATCAACCTTTGCTGGGATGTTCCACTGAAATTTGGAGATTGATTGTTGCTGTAGCATGACCAGGCCCGGTGTGACCACTTCAGTCGCCTGATGGAACTGTACTTCTCCCCCTGAGCGCCCCACAGCCCCTGCCCTGCTGGTTGGCTCGCTAATGCAGGCAGCTCTTTTGGGCTGGGTCTTCTCAAGAGACTTCAGGGCTGGCTATTTTCCAAGGCAACCACTAAGCTCATGGGAAAACTAGGTAACTTGACTCTCCCACCCCAGAACTCTGGAAATGCAGGCCTCTCCCTTCTCTTCACCAGGTGAGAGTCAGGGCCGGTCCTGGGCTCCACAAAGTCCAGGACTCAGGTCACACCTTCCCAAGTGCTCTTGCACCACTGGCGGCTGTGGTGCCCGGCGACAAAGAGGGACGGTGTGGCTTTGAGCACAGTAACGGGGTTCTTACGGACAGGCAGCCACTGTTCCCACAAAGCAGTCTTCTTGAAGCTTCCTTCACTTGGATTGGGCAGGGAATTCACTCCGCGCCTGGCGGAGAGGAGGGACCTGGGCAGACATTCCTCTCTGATCAATCTCTTTGGAGTTTCTCGTCTTCTCTTATGTATGCTGGAGGGGGTGACAGGGTCACAGAACCAGTTTCACTGTCTCTTAGAAAGTTCTGCATCTCATTAGAAAGTTCCAGCCCCACAGCTCTTTTGAACCTGGGGATACGAGTTGTCTATTGATCTCAGTTCTGGAGTCTGTACTACAACTCCAAGAGGACGGGGAAGTCCCACCAACAACACTGTCGTATTGCCATTGAGTCGTTGCTTCTAATCTCTGTTTTAGAATTTGAACTACTGATATCATGTTCTATGTAGGAGGATCAAAGGCTTTTCACCAATTTAATTAAGCCTGAAAGACAAGAGGTGATGTCACCTCCACTTAACTGATAATCACCACTATTCTGTCTACAACACAAACACGAAAATATTTTCGAGATCCTGAGCTGCCGCTTGTTAAAAAGGTGCCAGACGGAGGCTGCTGCTTTGATCAAAGCCAGGATCGTGTCCTTGCTGCCTCCAGTCACCACAGGCTTCTGTCTATTCTGCTGTTTCTCAGTCATTTTCCAAACATCTCCGTGTGTGTCTCTGACTCTTGGTATATCTCTTGTGTTTCCCTTTCTTTGATCAAATTTCCTTCACTGGATTTCTCTGCTTGTGTGTGTGTGTGTGTGTGTTTGCACACTCGTGCATGCCTATTTTTTTCTAAAAATATGAAAAAAAAATGTTTCTAAGAACACCTAAACATCCTAACCTGACCCATGAGGAGGCTGGATTGGATAACTGATAATGATGAGATGATGATGATGATGAAGGTGATGATGGTGATAGTAATGATGGTGATGGTGATGATGATCATAGTGATGATGGTGATGATGGTGATGGGAGTGGTGGTGATGGTGGTGGTGACAGTGATGATGATGGTGATGATGGTGCTGATGGTGGTGATGGTGATGGGGGTGGTGGTGTGTTGGGGGTGGTGGTGGTGATGGTGGTGGTAGTGATGATGTTGTTAGCTAAGCTGTGTGCAGGGCTTGCTGTGTGTTGCTTGGTGCTGAACCCTTTCCATGCATCTCCTCTCATCTCATCCTCCCCATGAGACAGACACCATGACTAGCCCCACTTAAGACCTGAGGCACAGAGTGGTTACGAAATATTCCCAAGGTCACGCAGCCAATACAGAGCAGTAAAAAATTCTGAATTTCTTTGGCTTTATGGAAGAAAGTAAGAAAAAACCCTGAGTGCCCTTCTAAGAATCCTTGGGACTGAGACAAGAACACCTACCCTGGGGTGTGTTGGGCAGCATCAGCAGGAAGGTCCCACAGGACATCACAGGTGGAAAGGGGAGAGCAGGGTGACCGCAGAGCAGTAAGAGAGGTAAGGGATCTAGGAAGCAGGCGCAAAGGTGGAACCGATTGAGACCAGCTGCCAGGGGAGGCAGACGGGGCCACCAGCCTCTTTGGGGAGGATTTGGCCTTTTTCAAATGTCCGATGCAAATCCCTCCTGCTCGGGTAGCATCCAGCTGGCAGCGTGGGCTGCTAGCAAGGATGGCAGCCTCACAGAGGGGTCCTCTGAGGAGTCATTGCATGAACAAGGGATTTCATTCTCTGCCAGTAGCCATCACACTTCACTGGAAAAGGAGCACCTGGCAAAGTCCGTAAATTGACACTCTGGCTGGAAAGTGTTGCACATCAAGAAGTAGAAGACAAACGATGGGGACATCTCCACTGCTCCCAGCAGCCTCCCGCCACCCTGGTCCAGGGAGCCTGGTCCCTGGCATCCCTGAGTGGGTTTAAGCACTTGACAGTAGACTGCTGGCCCCCATCGCTAAAACATCGTACCCAGCGCGGTCAGGAGACAGACTGCAATCCAACAACCCCCAGCCCCACAGTCAGCAAGATTGTAATTTGGAAATTATTCACCCCTCCCCACTCAGTCTATTTCCCAGACTTCAAATTGATCTGTCTAATCTCTTATCTGTAGCTCTGAAATTGTATTTCCCTCTTAACAGGTCTACAAATGTTATAGATGAATCGTTCAATCACGGGCAGAGTGGGAAGCAGCAGGCATAATAAAAAGGGACATGAGCTCCTCGCACCCGCAGCCAGAGCTGCCAGACCCCCTCCGTGCCGGGAATCTCAATTGGCTCTGGCCTCCATCTGGCCAAAGGGCTGGGGACACACAGCCCACCCACCCCAGAGAGGAAAATATGTGTGTGTGTCACGGGGTATGGGGGGTCAAACAGGGCAAGAGGTGGGAGGGAGGGCGGATCTCCCTCCCTGGGCTCCTTCCCATAGGGGCACGCCTCAGTGGTCAGATCCCCTTTCCCCTTCTGCTCTCACAAAACTGAGTTCGTCTCCCTCTGCCTTAGCTCTTCCGCCACTCCACTGACTTAAGGATCTGCCCCAGTCCCTGAAGTGTGCATTGTGCTCAGGGACTCTTGTTACTTTCGTCCCACTTCCCACCTCAAACTCACCTCCCTCTGCACCTGACTCAAACTCCTTCACTGTGGCTTCCTCCCTCTGTCCTTCTATTTCTCACAGCCTGGGGGTCCTTCTCTCCTCCTTTCTTTGCCTGGATGACTCCACTCTACCTCCAAAGCTAATGGGGTTACAGGCTCCCCCAGGAAGCCTTCCTGAACCACAGGCACCCATGCCCTCTGTAGTGGGTTGAGCAGTGACTCCCAAAAAGATATGTCTGTATCCTAACAGCCAGAACCTGGGAATGTGTCCTTATTTAGAAAATGTTTTGCAGATGTAATTAAGAGTCTTGAGATGAAATCATCTTGCATTAGGGTGGGTCCCTAAATCCAATGACAAGCGTCCTTATAGGAAAAAGGCAGAGGGATATTTGAGACACAGAGACACAGGGACAGAGTCCACGTGAAGACGAGGCAGAGATGGGAGAGACATGTCTACAAGCCAGGGAATGCTAGGGATTGCCAGCAGCCACCAGAAGCTAGAAGAAGCACAGAAGGATCCTCCCCTAGAGCCTTCAGAGGGCATGGCCTCCCGTCAACACCTTGATTTTGGACTTCTGGCCTTCAGAACTATGAGAGAATCAATGTCTGTTGTTTTAAGCCCTCCAGATTGTGGTCATTTCTTCCAGCAGCCCCAGGAATCTCCTTTTTTTTGTGCGTGAGAAAGATCAGCCCTGAGCTAACATCCGTGCTAATCCTCCTCTTTTTGCTGAGGAAGACCGGCTCTGAGCTAACATCTATTGCCAATCCTCCTCCTTTTTTTATCCCCAAAGCCCCAGTAGATAGTTGTATGTCATAGTTGCACATCCTTCTAGTTGCTGTATGTGGGACGCGGCCTCAGCATGGCCGGAGAAGCGGTGCGTCGGTGCGCGCCCGGGATCCGAACCCGGGCCGCTAGTAGCAGAGCACACGCACTTAACCACTAAGCCACGGGGCCGGCCTCTAAGCCCCAGGAAACTCCTACACCCTCCAAGCTGGGTTAAGCCCTGGCAGCACACCACACACCCCAGACCCGAGTCTCCCCTCTGCAGTGGCATCCATGTTGACGTCATCTACTTCCGTCCCTTCCTCACTGGGCTGTAAGCTCCCCAGCCGAGGGCTCCCCTGTCATCTGTCTGCCCGGCTCAGGACCTGGGACTTGCTGGGGACACAATATAGGCCTGTCTTGTGATGGAACAAAACGGAACAGACCGGAATCGCGGGGGCTGCCAACGGCTCCTCCAGATCTCAGAGGGACCCCTGTCCCCAGCACCTCCTCTCACGGGTCAGGAGTGCCAGCTCTCCGAGGCCGGCAGGGCCTACCCCTTTGCCAAACCCTCAGCGCGCAGCTCCCGCCACTGTCGCAGGCTGCAACTTCACACACGTCTGTTCCTAAACGACAAATGCGTGTCCCTGGCAGTATCTTCCCTCCTCATGGCTTCCTCAGGAGGGGTCCTCCCACTCCCCGGGCCTCAGGGCACAATGCAGGCTCCGTTCAGGAAGCAAACAGACTCTCCGGCACCAGCAGCAGGGGGAAAGAGCAAGAGTCGCAAAAACAGAGCCAGCAAATACTTACCGAGCGTCTACCGCGTGCGAGGGGTGAGTGAGGGGCTGGAAGGCCAGGTGGTGGGCCCCCTCCGTCCCTCAGTCCCCGCAGGAGTCCCCGTCGGAGTTCCCACCAGGAGGGCGCCGCGGCTTGTTTCCCAGCCACCGGACTTAGTGGTGCCGCCTCCGCATCATTACGGAGGCTCTCCACTGGCACTGAAGTCACTGGAGCCCCAGAATCTCGACTGTCAAAGTGCCATCTCATTTACTGGCTGGTCGCTTTTCATTACGTTCTGCTCTGGTCTGATCCCCAGTGAGCGTCGTGGATGCTGGGAAGATGTGGCCTGCCCACAAATGCCAGCAGAGCCCTTCTAGATGTCCCTCCCTCTCTCCACAGCCTGTAACTCACCCCATGGTGGGTCACGACCCCAGCCAGCTTCTAAAGCCATCAGCCAGGGTCTGGGACACTGTGAGCCTGGCGTCATCATCACCCTCCTGCCGTGTAGCAGGCGCTCTGCTGGGCCAAGTGCAGCCAGCAGAGGCACCTGAGAAGCTGGCAGTGCCCTCGGGCGCTTGCAGACTGGAGAGCAAATTAAAGAGAGTGGAGCACAAATTCCTCTATGGTTCAGAGGTCAGCGGAGGGGCTGGTCCTTGTAGGGGACACTCAGGGAAGATTCCGGAGAGGGGTAGGAAGTTGAGTTTGCTATTGAAGAGGGGGTAAGATTTGAGCAAGTAGGCAAGCGGAGGTTTCTGGTGAGGAATTGGTTATAATTTATATTGTTCCCCTCTACGCAGTGTGTCTCTTCGTCCATCTCTGTTTTTAAAGATTTGCTGCTTGGCTTTGGCTATCGTTAGTCCGCATTTGATATATGTAGGTGGATCATATTTGGTATTTATTCTGTTTGGATTTCATTGAGTTTCTTGAATTGTTAAAGATATTGATGTCTTTCATCAATTTTGGAAAGTTCTCAACCACTATCTCTTCAATTGTTTCTTCGACTCCATTCCTTCTCTCCTCTCCTGGACACCAAACCCACATATTTTAGACCGTTTCATACTGTCTACAGATTTTGAATAGTCTTTTTTTTTATTATTTCTCTTTGAGTTTCAGTTTGGATATTTTCTATTGATCTGTCTTCAAGTTTACTAATACTTTCCTATGTTGAGTCCAGTCTTCTCTTAAGCCCATCTAATGAATTCTCCATTTTTAATATTATACCTTAAACTTATAACATTTCAATGTGATTTTTTTTATAGCTTCCTTGTTGCTAAAGAAAAATCCCTATCTTTTCACTGTTTTTTTAAATAAACTTTTCATTTTGAAATGAATTGAGATTTACAGAAGAGTTGCAAAGAAGTACATAGGGTTCTTGTATACCCATCCAGCTTCCCCTAATGCATTTCAGCTAACTACAGCCCAGGAGTCAGCAAATACAAAATAATATTTGTGTTATTTACAAATAAACAGCATTTTATTTACACAGCCACACCCATTCATTTATGTATTATCAATTGATGCTTTTGAACTACAGTGACAGAGTTGAGTAGTTATGACAGAGATCATACAGCCAGCGAAGCCTAAAATATTTACTATCTAACCTTTTACAGAAAAAAATTGCCAATCCCTGCTTTAATGTTTTATGGATCCAGAGGAGGGGGGCAGCTGCAGTCTGAGTGAGAAGCCCCTCTGGGAAGGCTGGGCTCAGCAGGGTAGGTGGCAGGGGAGGTCTGTGCAGTTGCCAAACCCGGGGACTATCCTAACTGCCGTGTCCTGGGGAGGGCTTCCTAAGGCTCCACTGGGGCTTGGGGAGTCATGCTCCCTGCCTCCCTCCCCCTGCAGGTACGAGCCTCAGGCTGTGTCTAGCAGAGTCCCTTTACCTGCCCAACACTGCCTCAGGCACCTCGGTGGGATATGATCCACAGGCCCAGGACTCCAGGCTCTGGGGTGGTCGGCTTTGATGCACGACTGGTCTGCATGCACCCAGGTGCCCCCATGCAACGGGGAGCTTGAGAAATGCTGTTTGCATGTCCTTGTGGGGTCCCTCTTATCCATCCAGGGTGGAGACTTCGTGGCGCAGAACTCACAACCTGGTTTAGGGGAGGAGCACACGCCCATTTCTATCTGGATACAGCTAAACGTGGTGAAATGGGTAGAGATCCATCCAGCCGAGGAAACAGGGAGCAGGGTGGGTTTTCTCCTGTCCACATATGGAGTCCCTGATCTTGAGTCCGTCTCCATAGCATCTGCTGTGTGACTCAGAGCAGATCATTTCCCTCTCCTCAGCCTCCATTCTGCTCCCTGTAGGGGGGTGGGATGGAGTGGTCACCATAGTGTGACCCCAAACAGGTCATGCCCTTGTAACATCCCCTTAGGTGTGGGGAAACCATGTCCATAGCCAATAGAATACGGTGAAAGTGGTTGTATTTTGCCGATATCTTCAAGGTCCCCAATAAGTTGATTGTGAGTTAATTGAAAGGAAGATTATCCAGGGTGGGCCTGACCTAACCAGGTGAAAGCCCTCTAAAAGGGACTGGGGCCCTTTCTGAGGTTAGAGTCTCCTTCTGGCCTGAAGAAGCAAGTGCCATGTTGAGAGAGTGTCCATGACAGGGGACTGCAGGTGGTCTCTAGGACCAAAAGGCAGCCTCCAGCCAAGACCCAGCAAGAAGCTGGGCCCTCAGTGCTACAGCCACAAGGAAATGAGTTCTGCCAACAACCTGAACGAACTTGGAAGCAGATTCCTCCCCGGTCAGTCCTTCAGATGAAAACACAGCCCACGTGACACTGTGATTGCAGCCTCTGAGACCCCGATCAGGGCACTCAGGTAAGCCGTGCCTGAATCCCGACTGACAGAAACTGAGAAAATAAATGCGTGTTGTCTTGAGCCTCTAAGCTGCGGTACTTTGTTCTACAGCAATAGGAAACTGGCAGTCTCTACGGCCTGAGGATGAAATCAGGGAGAAAGCAGTTAGCTTTCTGCTGATTCACTCCTGCTTGGGTCTTTCTGGTCCATTCCCATTCACCTATTCAACAAATTTTTACAGCACCGAATCGTGCCAGCTGCCGTGTGTGGCCCTGCCCTCTCCGTGTCCCTGCAATTTTCCCAAAGCTGCTGTGAAGTCTCCACTGGATGATTATCCAGGGAGGTGAATTATGATCCCTGGGGGTTCACAAGCTTTCACTAAGTGCCCCCCAGGCCATTTGGTTCCCAATTGTCACATCCTGATTTTCAGTATCATATATGACACAACTGTATACGTTAGCTTACTCGTTATCAGATGTGCCTCCTGACTATGCACGCCTCACATGCACATCTCTCCCTTTTGTTCTGTGCTTTTCTAGGTGTGTTGAAGTTTATTTATGATCTTACCACCCACAGTGTGTAAATTAAGGATGGACGATGGACAAATGGACATGCATTTATAATCTGCCAGTGCTGCTTCAAGACCTCCTGATGTAAGGGTGTAACGTTTTAGCTTAATAAATGAAAAGCAGCCTCCCCTCGGAGCAAGTGCTGCCTCAGCAGTTGGATCAGCAGACAGCGTGTTCATCGCTCTGGGGGCCAGTGCCAAGGATAATGTTTTGGCAGGTTCTCTCCACACAGTTACCCAGGATAGCACTGTCAGTCAAAGGCTAGTCTAAGAAGCAGGATTTATAAAGTGGACTGGAATCAGAGCTGGGGCCTCTCTGTCCCATGCGGCAGCTCTGTGTCTCAGCTTTGACAAATGCTGATCGGTCTTTGACTCAAGCCCAACACGATGTCTGGATACACAGGCGGCCCAGCTCCCATCGGCTGCAGCTGTCTGTCGGCACGTGTCAACTTAGAGCTGATGCTCTGATGCCGGAAGACCGGACAGAAAGAAGGCCAGAGGACATCCCTCCAGATGCGGGCTTGGTGATATGGATGGTGAAATTTGAGGGGTGGGGTGGAGTGTGGTGGGAAAAGGGACGTCAGAGCATATGTGCCCCAATCCAAGAGATAGATGTATGGTTTCTCACTTTTATTGATACTTTAAAAAATGATGTATGTGTGTGTATGTGTGTATTTGTGTATATAAGTGTATGTGTGTGCATGTACATGTATATTTGTACGTGTATTTGCACACATCTCTGCTTGTGCATGTGTGTGTGTGTACCTGTGCATTTACGCTTGTGCATGTGTATCAGGAGTTTGTATGTGCCTGTCCATGTGTGTGGATGTGTGTGCATGTGTGTATTGTGTACATGTGTGCTCACATGTGTGTGCATGCATATGTACTTTATGTGTGTATGTGTATGCACACTACATGTGCTTGTGTGTATATCTGTGTGCATGTGTATGTGTGTGGGGATATATATGTGTTTAGGCATGTATGCACGTGTGCATGTGTATGTACTTGCCCCTGTGTATGTGTGCACATTGCATGTGCATAGGCATTTGTGCATATATGTATATGCATGTGTGGGTGTGTGCACATACATGTAGACATATACATGTTTGTGTGCATGCATACATGCACATACATACGTGCACATTGTATGTGCAAGTGTCTTTGCATGTATATGTAGCTGCACATACATGTGTGTATGTACACACACATACATGTATATACACACGCATACGTGTGTGCACATCGCATGTGCATATATGTGTGTGTATATCTGTGTGTGTGTGTATGAGTACAGATGTTGTTCCTGCATGTTTGTATGGGTGTATGTGTGCGACCTCGTCCTCAGTTAGACTATGAGGTCTTTAAGGGGAGGGACTCGTATCTTTGCATCTCTGATTGTTCCGTTAAAATGCACTTCTGATCACATGGTAGGGACTTCATAAACATTATGTTTCAATGATCACCTTTCTACCTTTTCTCATCCAGGTTTGAAGTGTCTTGTCCCACAACAGTAAATAGTATTTACGGAATTGTTGACATGCTGTTGTCTGCCTCCCTCCTCTTGCACATAACCTCTGTGCCAGCAGGGTCATTGCTGTGTTCCCAGTGCCTGGCGCATGGCACGCTCTTGATAAATCTCGCCGAGTGAATAACTTGACCCTGCTTCCTGACTCGCAGCCTCTACATGGCTGGATGGTGCTGGGTAATCAAGGTGATGGAAGCGGTTCACAAATGCAGCTCACAGCCGAGACGTCCGGGGACGAGACGAGCCCCTGGTAGAGCTGCTCGGGTTCCCCCACCTTGAGCGGGAGTGAGGGGGGCAGGGACTGTCCAAGAGCTTAGAGACTGGTCTAGTCCAATGACAGAAACTCTCACGCTCTTAGATTGACCAGGTGTCTGTCACCCTCCCACCCAGGTGTCTGCCTGCTCTCCCTGCTGGCATGTGGCAGAAGGCAACAATGGGTCCATATGTGCAGAGTCTTCTTTCTCTGCCCTGCGTGTTCCTGGCTGATGGGTGCCCAGGTGGCCCTGGGGCACGAGTCTGTCTGGAAGCACAGGGTTCTCTCCCACTGGCCCCTCTGGGTGCTCATCCTCGCCCTGCTCCAGGTGCCGGTACAGACCCATCTGCGCGTCTGTGATCCCCTGGCCTTGGGGCTGGTCTCTGGCTCACTCTGCAGCCCTCCCTCCCTCCTACCTCCTGTGCCAGCGCCCCTGGCTCACTCTAGGTTCCGTCATGCCCCAGGTGGGTCTTACATGGGGAATAGAGACGAGAGCCCCCACTGCTCTTGGTGTTAGTCTCACTTATACAATTCACTCCACATTCCCTGAGCTGGACAGGAAGGGGCGTGAGGCACAATTTCCAACACCCCGATCAGGCCCACCCCTCTCTCCTCAGCCCTCCCTCAGCTTGGGGAGTTCAATCACTTGCTTGATTCTTTGCTTACTTCACCGACGTCATTTCCTTCTACATAAGGCTTTGTTGTCTCCCTGATGTGGGGATAACTGTGGGGTGTCGTCTCCCCCCCTAGGAAAGCCTCTAAGCTGGATCTCCAGGCTCAGCCACTGATAGTTTGCAAATGTGCAAAATAAAGGAATTCGCGCCCTTTCTCTCAAGAAAATTGTTTATTCTTGCCTCGCAGTTCCATTTTTCATGTCAAAAGCTGACTATTACTTCATTCTTTCCTTTTGCATTCCTGTGCAACTCATTCTGGTATTTTCTCCCAAAAGATGGATGTCCGAAGTAGACTGGGATAGAGGTCTCTGATGTAGAAAGACAAAGGAAGAAAACAGCACAGGAGTAATTTTCAAAATGGGATAATGACAATTGCTCCCTTTGGAAGAAGCCAGCCCAGGAGCCCTGTCCCACCGTGCCCACCCCTGCGTTGAGGTTTCCTAATTTCATGCCTGGCTTTTTGTGCTGTGTCCTTAAAGGCAGGAGGGACAATGACTGGGTTTGAAAAAGACCAGTGGCTGGTGATCTTCAGAGCTGATCTCAGGGTGAAATTCAATAAGGAGCTGCCAACACGCACAAGAGCCAGGAATGAACGGACGCTGGATGCAGTTCTGCCCACAGTTGGTTCCATTCACATTTTGCGCTGCAAATGACGGACACTGACGCCCAGTTAAAAGATGTGGAAATGAGCGAAGAAGATGAGAGAGGCAAAGGCTATTTATTCAGAGCTGGATGTAGCAAGGGGGTCAGCCACCATCACTTACATTTTGGTGGAGAGTCAAAGGCAGGCAGAGAAGAGGGGGAGCTTCAGGTGGACAAGGGAAGGTTCTGGGTGTGCCCTGGTGGCGCTGTGGGCCTGGGGAGCTGGAGACATTAACTAGAAACAGGAGTCCCACGTGACTGGTTGGGGGTAGGCTTGGCTTTCTCTGATTGGTCCTAAGTTGGAAGTGGGACAAAAATTATGGATGTGGTCATTTATTAATCAAGTCCCAGCACTTTGGGGTTGACTGTCACAGAGGTTATTGTTTCACATCCTGGATTGTTACTAGAGACAGCAGTCCGACTTCCCCCCATCTGACTCACAGCAGGCCGCGTCCTGGGCTGCTTACTGCAGACGTGGGGTTGGTCTCCTGGGCAGGTGGCTGCGGGTCGAGGGTCAGATTTCTATTTTTCTACGTGGCCTGGCCATTGCCCATGTACATATTCAGTCTCTCAAAGATAATCAAACCACCTCTTGGAAATGCATCCTTGGATCATAACACAAAACACCGGCACCTTCCTTGCTCTGAAACTCACTCAGGGAAGCTGGTTGGCTGGTGCAGGGGGCCAGTTGTCAAAGCCAGTGATTGAAAACCTGGCCTTGGCTGGAGGAAAATGGAAGTTGAACATAATCTCCCCATACTGAGGGAGGCCTCAGGAGTAATGGCCTCCTCGCTCCGGAGGGTCCAATAAGATAAATGGCAGCTCAGGGGCTCTGCTCGGGAGCCTGTTGGCAGGGGTGTCAGACTCCATGTGTATTCATCTGTATCTCATGTGCCATCCTTCTGTGGCCTGAAAGGAAGATTGAGGCCCCAGATAGGGTGGAAAACCACTTTAGGAGAGCAGCACAGACCAGAGCAGCCTGCTTTCCAATTCAGACCCGAGCCAAGAGCAGCAGTGAGAAATGGCTCTGTTCTGTTCCATCAAAATAGAAAACGTTTAAATTAAGTTCATACGTGACCATTCCTCCTTTCCATCGCGGTGTTGGAGGCAGAGATTTTGACGGATCTCAGGAACAGCAGATCCAGAACAAAAGTCTGCCTGAAAATGCATTGTTGACAAATCAAGTTTCTCCCAAAGTGTTAGAACCAACACCTGCTCCGGCTCCCCTGGGCAACACTATGAGACTATTGCCCCACTGGGAGGAAAAATCTGTGGTCTGATAGGATACGTAATTCCCTCCGTGTTCCCATTTGGAGACCAGCCTTCTGTGGATGTCATGGTGCTATTCATGGAGTGTGATGTAGAATTCATCTCTAAGAGGGTGTGTTTTGATAGAAAATCTGAAGGGCATTAAGTGTTGGAATTTGGGGCTGTGAGCAGAGAAGGAGCCCATCAGGTGTGACAAAACTGGTTCCCGCACAGAGGCTGTTCCCCAGGGACCGCCCTTAATGCAGGGTGGAGCTGAGACACATTCACGGGGCCCACAACAGCTCCTGGTTTATGTTCCAAAGTCCTCATTTTATTAGCTCTGTGCGTTTCCTACATTTGATGCTTTCCTTGTAACCAGCTGTTTCTAGACCAAGGCAGTCAAAGTCAATAGCAGGGCTTGGGGGCAAAGTGGGTGCCCTCTCTAGTCCTCCAAGTGGATCTGGGATCCCGACCCTGGTCACTGTCAGCGCTGCCAGATGTAGAGTAAGCCTCTCTTGAGGCCACTGTCACATTTATTCTGATCGAGCAGTCCAGTGACCTTTGACTCAGAGTCAGAAGCACCACGTCTTGCTACCTCTCTCCTTCTCAGGCACCTGGTGATGTGTGAACATCAGAAACCTCACACCAAAGAAACGCGAGAGCTTTTTGCAGGTTCTCTCTTCCTTCTCTGAAGCTTCTCAGTTCCCTCCCCACAAACATGAGAAGGAAAATCTCATTTTCCCAGGAGCCGGTCTACGGCTACAGGACAGACGACCATCTATCTCTCCTCACTTGCAGTGCTGGGTCAGATGGCAAACGCAGGAGGTGTGCACGGCTGTCCCCTCGGGGGGCTTCTTAGGCTCCAGGTGACAAGCCCAGCCCAGGAGTTGTCATCCAAGCTGTAGTCGGGAGCGGAAGGCGGCAGGAACAGCTGACTCAGAGTCCAGATTCTCAGAGTGGCCTCACTTGCCGCAGCCCAACGGCTCTACTCGGGTGAGCTCAGCTTGGATGGCTTGTTCCACACACAAGTCCCCAAGTGTCACCTTTTCAGGACTCTGTGCTCCTGAGGGTGGAATCTAAGCAGAGACCCCACGCTGCCTTCTGCAGGCCCCTCCTGCCTGGTCATGGGACATCTCACTCTGCCTCTCCACATTTCCTGGTCCTTCTATCAAAGCTCTGTAGTTAGTGTTTGTCCTTGTCTCCGTAGTAAACAGAAAACCAGGACTGCATTACTTCGCTTGTGAGCTCTGACTTTTATGAATGAATTAGAGGCCACTTGGGAGAAGTTCCCATTCCCAGTCACATCCCTCTCATCCAAAGACTCAGGCTGGTTTTGGGCAGATGCACACAGAATGAACGTATTTACCTGGGAATTCCTGTTTGGGGGTGCGCAGGTGAGAGGACTAAGTCAAGTGCAGCAGAGGCAGGAAACACCCCGGAGACAAAGCCAAGTTGTGATGGCCTTGCTCCCTGTCAACCCCTTGTCCTGAAGGGCTCGTGTCTTGTTTGTGGCATCATGGACAAGACATAGAGTTAAGGATGCTGAATCTAGGCCTGAGATCCCAGCACCTTCCCAGGTGACCTGCTCACCTTTTGTGGCCACAGCCAAGGACCTTCAGCAGAAAGTCACTTGTTCAACTTTATACCCCCATGGGGCCTGACACACGCAGAAGGGTTTATCATTAATGTCCACATCCATAGGAGCCCCCCATTCTACTCTCCTTGTGAGCAGGGTGGGCCAGATCAGTCCTGGGCATTTATTCAGGAAATATTTACTGAGCATCTCTTATCATCAGGCAGTGTTTTAGATACCTGGATGTATTCATGAGCAAAACAGACTCAGTCCCCAGCCCAGAGGAGCTCACGGGCCATCTGCAGCACAGAGAGATGGACTCTTGGTAATGGGCATAATCAATAATCCACATAGGACCTTAGAAGATGGGGGTGCTCAGAGTGGGGTGAAGGGCAGGTTCAGTACCCAACAGAGTGGTCAGGGGAGGCCTTGGAGAGAAGGCGATGGGGAGCCAGTGTTGGGGGAAGGGTCTGAGGGAAGGGTGTTCCTGCAGAGTGGACAGCAGGAGCACAGACTGTGCGGGAGGTACACGCAAGACACGCTGAGGACCAGCACAGAGGCCGGGAGAAAAGCCGAGGACAAAGAATCCAGAGTGGGGATGGGGGCAGGCCACACCGCAGAGTCCCAGCTGTCAGGGCTTTGGTGTTTTCTCTGGATGAAATGGAAAACTACTGCAGGGTTTTGATCAGGGCAGAGATAGGACCTTGCTCAGGTTTAAAACGACCCTGCTGATGCCGTGTTGGGGAGGACTCGTAAGGCGAAAGGCAGAAGCAGGGACCAATTCGGTGGCTACTGCAGGAATCCAGGAGGGAGATGGATGTTGGTGGCGCTGACCGGGGTGGAAGCGTCCAGGAGGGAGATGGGGTGAAACGGTGAGATTCTGGGGATGTTTGGAAAGTAGAGACAACGGATTTTGCTCTGGATTGGATGAAGGAGTGAGGCAAAGTGATGACTCCAGGGATTCCAGCCCCCGAGACGCCAGTCTTGAAGGATGGAGTTGGCGGGAGCTGGGAGAAGGCTGTGGGTGGAGAGCGTTTGGGGTACCTTGCTGCGTGTGTTCAGTTGGCCGTGACTGGTAAGCAGCTGGGTGGGGGTGCTGGGTACGGGTCAGATACATAAGTCTGGGATCAGGAAACAAGTCTGCGCCTGAGAGAGACACAAATGCAGGTATCTGGCGTTTAAATTGAGGAGCCTGGACAAGATCACTGAGGGCGTGGGTATCCACGGAGAGGAGGAAGCTGCACCAACGCTGGGCGGCTCCTACCCAAGGAGGCTGGCAAGCTGACCACCTCCCTTCTTTTCCTTGCAGTGTTCCCATGGGGAAGTTTCTGTGACTGCCCGCAGACTGTCGGAGCTGTAATCTGCTGTGTGACTGTGGCATTGCTGGCGGCCTTCACAATGCCCCGGGGACGGGGCTTGTGGGAGAATAAGGCAAACGGAGTCGAGAGAGGAAAACAGACCAGAAACCGGGTCATCCCCTGGCTCTGTCCATGGCCACAGCTGGAGCCACGCCACCCTGGGCTCTCTAATGACGTGGGTCAGCGCAGCTCTGCGTCGTGCCCAAGCTCACTGGAATCCCTGCTTTGTCACTTGCAACTGAGCAAAGTCTAATGTTAACCATTGCCGAGGGGCGGCTGATATTGAAATTCAGTTTTTTTGTTTCCCCACCTCTCTGAAGACCTGTACGGTCTCTGTAGAGTCAGAAACCCCATTTCCCACCACAGCTGCCTTCGCTCCCTCGCCTATTTCCCCAGTTTAAACAGCCGAACAAGCAGGAGGCAGGAACTGGGGGAAAGCGTGTCAAGAGGTTGTCCCTGGAGTGGAAGAACTGTTCTTCAGCAGGTGATTGAAGAACAAATAACTCTCATTATTGGGATGATACTGTTGTTGCCTTTGGGTATTTTAAATAAGCCCTCAGGGGGATCTTTAAACTTGAAATTGCTTAATAGGAGTTAATCTTTACCAGTCTCAGGTGAGCAGTGGGAAGGGGCTGGTGACTCCTGAGCACCCCCATCATCCTTTACCCCTCCCTCTTTTTTTTTTTTTTTTAGCCCTGAGCTAACCTCCATTGCGAATCCTCCTCTTTTTTCCTGAGGAAGACTGACGCCGAGCTTACATCCGTGCCCATCTTCCTCTATTTTGTATGTGGGATGCTCGCCACAGCATGGCTTGATAAGCAGTCACGGGTCCGCACCCGGGATCCGAACCAGGATCCCCAGGCCGCTGAAGCAGAGCACACGAACTCAATGGCTACGCCACCGGGCAGGCCCCCACCCCTCCCTCTTCAGAACACACGATGCCGTGTCTAGTGTCCCTGCTGAGAGCAAGGGCGGCTAGAGCTGCCGTGGTCTCTACAGATGCAGAAGGAAGGGAGAGAACAAGGATAAAGTGGAGCCTGTAACATGTCCACGATGGACTGGCCTATGTCCCTTTGTAGGCTGTGACAGGGAAAAACTTGGGTAACGGACTCGGCGAAGGAGCACAAGCTGCAGGTGGACGAACACTTGCGCCCGTGATTGGTCTGGGGTCTGACAGATCCCGGTGTTCGGCACCCCTTTGCTTCTGCATTTACCCTTCCATGCTCTCCCAAACCCCTTGCCCTATGCCCGTGTGTCCTTTGCCAGCTCTCCTTTGCAATGGGATTCCGGTTTGACCGCTTGTGTCTCAGCTCTGGGTTCATTTCCTTGATGGTCCTCATTATGATAAGGAGCTGGCGGCTATTGGAAACCTTATCTGTTCACCTGTCTTGGGGAGTCTCCTCTCACACCCATGGAACTGTCATGCCCATGAAGGCAGGGACCATTCAGTTCTGTCCACTCTTGCATCCCCTATGTCTAGAATAATGTTTGGCATGCAGTAGTTGCTCAGAACGTACCTGTAGATGAATGAAAACTAGAGGAGCATCTCCAGAGGGGAGTAACCATGGGGTCTTTTCGTAGCAGTCTTTGCCATGTAGACACCTGCTGCCTGGCTAAGTTAGCACACAAAACATTGCATCTGATTGCAGCTGTATTGAGAGAGGGAGTTAGGAAGGGGGAATCCTCTGACCCATAGCATGTCAGAAGGGCTGAGTTCCTCCTAGGCCTTGCAGGCCTGCTCTTGGGTGAGCCAAGCCAGGTTTACCAAAACACACAGCCACATCCATGTGCGTCTTCCCGGCCTGAAACACTTGGCTTTGGTCAGCACTTAAAGAGAAGCCCAGGTGAAGAGACACCTGCTCTGCTTGCTCCTGGTCCATATTTTCGCCTGTGCTCAGCAGGCAAGGCTCGGCTTTATTCCGAAGCAGTCTATTGCATCTTCACATGGACCACCTGACACCTGTCAGTTCGCTGTCGTAGGCTCTCCTGTCTGTGGAAGGCACAGGGCTTTTATCTCGGAGACAACCTGGAGCCGTTGCCTTTCATCTGTCAGTGTCCTGTTGTGTAACAAACACTGTTTATCCAGTCACCACAGCACACGGCTGCTGATGCCAGGCACGCCAAATAAGCCGTAACAAAAGCTACTGCTTGATGTTCTTTTAGAGTGTCCAAACAACCCTGGACCACCAGCAGAGGACTGGGACCGGGAAGAGAACACCTGGGACCAGTCCTTCCCTGTGTCTGATCTTCCAGCCTGGCCAACACGCACAGGGAGGCGGCGCGGCTAAACCACTGGAAGAGCCGCCCAGAGACGAACGTGTCGAGGTTGGCTTTTTTCCCGCACTACGTCTTGAGTTTCATGGATGTGACATTTCATTTCAGGGGGGAATCGATATTCTGATCAGCAAATAGACACAAATGTTGCATTCATTCTCCAAAATGTTACACCAACATTGCAGGCACATTTTGTCCCCAACAGGGAGAGAGGGGATGTTTGAACACATTTTGCTCAAATAGAAATAAGACGGGAAAGAGGAGCAGAAAGGGCAGGAAAAAATGGTACATAAACATTCGATTATGGAAATGGAAACGGCCGCCCAAGATCCCTGATGGGCCCATGCTTCCTGGTGAAAGGCGCTGGATCTGAGCCGGGAAGGATGGTGTTCACTTTGTCATGTGGCGAGGGCTCCTGCAGGTGTGTTTGGGCGTGACCTTTGGTTCAACCAATTGCTCCATGCGAGGCTCTCGACTGGACGCTGAGCAGAGAGAGACAAGACTTTGAGCTCCCCTAAAAGTCACCTCCCTTTTGTTTGGGATCCTGTTCACGGCGCCTTCTCCAGGAGGTGGCCCCACCTCTGCATCACCCGGCTCAGCCAAGGCTTCTCTTTTGTTGCTAACAGTGCCACTTCCTTAATCCAAGCCCTGCCTAGAGGTTTACAGTATCCATCCTTGGGCTCTGTGGTTTAGCTCCCCCGGGCGCTTTGCAGAAGAGGACAAAGGAGGCCAGAGAGGGCTGGTGAGGGGCTGGCTCGAGGCCACAGGGTGAGTAGGTGGCAGAACTGGATTCAAACCCGGTCTGCCCGACTGGGCTGACGCCTCGCCCCAAACCAGGCTGCAGCACCACAGAAAAGATCCAAACCTCGCCAGGGCACCCGGGCACAGCTCTGTCATTTCCCGCATGTCTGATTCACACAGTCACTGGCATCCTTGTGTCCCCCGGTCTTTGAAATAACCCACTCCCCTGAGCTTTTACTCCTTTTACCCCACTGCAGATAAGAGGGAAACAAATAGAGGCGGCCTCGGGCCTTGCCAGGATATGCCGGTGTCCTTAATCTCTCTGGTGTCCTTGCTTTGCACATGCAGATAGCATAGACTGAAACAGCCTGGAACTGTCAAAAGGAACTTGTTCCGAAGGAAAAACAAAACAACCCCATTCGTGTTAGCAGCCAATATTTACAGAGCCGGGCGCCCTTCCAGGCACTGGGCGTCTCTCATCGCGCACATCATCTCCTTTGGTCCTCAGGACGACCCTGGGGCACGGCGTCTGATTGTTTCTACGTTTCACTGTGAGGAAGTTGAGGGCTCAGCGGTCAAGTGCACCACCCCGGAGCTCATGGCCGGCACCGGGGTGGAGACCGTCTCGGTTACTCTCGAGCCTGTGGTTCTAACTTTACTCGGCCAGCTAGAGAAAGGACATGTTTTGCATCCTCCCCGCTGATAGTCTGCCATTCCCCACAGCCCACCCTGCTCCCCACCCGTACCCTCTTCCTTACCGTCACCCCTCAGGGCTGGCCCCTCCCTCTGGCGCAGCCTGTTCACCGCGAGCCCACACACACTCATTCTCCCTGAAAACATTCTCCGAGCACTTTCCAGGTGCTACGGCTGGAGCGGTGAACAAAACACCCCAGATCCCAGCCCACGTGGAGCTACAGGCCGTCTCCCGAGTCCATCCCTCCGTTCATTCATTCATTTATTCACTTGGCAATGCTAGTTGAGCGTTCACTCTCTCCTGACCCTGTGCTGGGACCTGGGAACACAAGCACGAACAGCCTGAGTCCTGCTCTCTAGGGCTCCTGTCTGGTGGGGGGACAGATGCCCCCAGGATGGTCACAGGCAGCAAGAAGCAGAACCTTGTGAAAGGAGCCTGGAGGAGGGGTCTCATCGCGGGACCTCTGACCTCCACGGACTCCAGCCCTCCCCTCAGGTCCTGCTTCCCCTGTGAGGGAAAGGATTGACCACATGGCATCACAAATGGTCTCACTGCCAGACTGGTATGTAGCTCCCCAGAGCTGGCCATGGCCTTTGCGAGGCCGTCATGCGTGGTCCCCACCCACTTACCTTGCCTTCCCACTGAAGGGCCTGCCCCCGCTCCACGCAGCAGCCCCTCTGGGCCCGGCAAGCCCCTCATGCACACCTTTTTAGTGCCTGCTGCACCTCCCTGCCTCTCCAAGATCTCGCTTGCTTCTTGGGTGGCGGGTACCATAAAAAGCCCTAGGCTTGCAGTGCCCCTGCAGGGCCCTTTCATCTCCCTGCCCTGGTGACAGAAGAGGGGCCAAAATCCACATTTTTTCCACCTCCCAGGGAATGCCGTTTGGAGTAATTCACTGACGGGCAGGTGCAGGCTAAGGTTGGGGGGATGGCTCTCTTCATTCCCTGCTTTTGGACTCACACTGTGTTACTCTGCTTCACGCTCATCTTATTCACCAGTCTGAGCTCTGAAAAGACTTTAACTTTTGGAACGAGCAAAGGCCAAAGTCACCTCCTTTGCGTTATTCAAAAACCCTCATCCAATCGATATCCATTCACTCAACAAATATTTATTGAGCAAATTATAACAGCTTCGTCGGGCTCTTCCCTGAGAGGAGTTGCAAAGCAGCCTTAAGCATCGGCAAAGCACCTAATGACACATATTCCACCAACGGCTCAGATCCTTCTAAAAAACCATCTGTTCACTTTCAGAGCTGCTGAAAAAACTCGATAAAATCCAATATTCATTCCTGACAAAACTCTTAGTAAACTAACAACAGAAGGGTATTTCTGCCCCATGATGACAAATATGTATCTTAAGCCAACAAGCCTTGTATTTAATGCTCAGTTAAAAAAATTTAAATATTCAACTAAAAATGCAGAATCCTCCAATTTTGTATAAGTAGGTTTTACAAATATAAGCACATTAGAAATAGATGGAGAAAACAACGTTCACTTGGTTATTTCTGGGCTTTGGGATTATGGGTGATTTTGATCTTTTGTGTAGTTGTGTCTATTTTCCAAATTCTCTTCATTTTTTCTTCATCAGCTCTAGATTACTAGGGTGCCAGGTGCCCTTAGAGACAGGCCAGTCCAATCCTTCCACCACACGGGCGGGCGGCTGAGCCAGCCCAGCACCAAGAACAACCCGGCCACCCGGGAGCCAGGTGGCCAGCTGCTGCCCCCTGACAGGGAAGGGGTGGAGAAGGCACACACGTCAGCTGCGGATTTGGGTCCATTTGGACTCCTGAGTGGCAGCGGGACAGCACGGTGCCCTGATCCCCTGGTCTATTCCGCAGGAACCACTAGAAGGGCACACCAAAGGTTAATGACCAAAATGAGCCCTTCCTGTGAAACAAATATTTTCCTCCCTCTCCGTGCCACACGACATGAAAAGGCTCTGTTTGCGAGGAGTGAACACACGTGAGACCTGGAGGTGAGTGTGTTCATGCAGCTGGATTTCTGTCCCCGTGAGTCTGTTCTGGGCCTCCTGACAGGCGCTCACTCATGTTACTTTTCACTGTAGTTCTCAGCCACACATCTTGTTATAATCCTGTGTCATCTGGGCACCACAGTAATCCTGTCCTGAGACGATGGGGTTTCCTAGGCCACCATATCAGTGAGCAAAGTCAGCAGAGAAAGGCCTGTGTGTGGTCCATGCCTGTTTCCAAAGCTGGACGGCCCCAGACTGGACACCTCGAGCCCACCCACACCCGTGCCACTGAGGGGTCAGGAGGGATACAAGTCCAGACGCGGGCAGTTGGGAACCACACGGGGAGCCCCACATGTGGGTGGCAGTTCCTCTGAGCGCACGCGGAGCTGGCCTGAGCTACGGCCCCTGCCGGCACCACGATGCCACTGGCAGATCTGCCAAAATTACTCGCTCCTGGTCAGCTTCCCCTCCGCCCAGAGGCTCATAAACAGAAAATGACTAAAGCTATGCAATCTTCTCTCCTCCTACACAAGAGGAAAATATATCTCTTGAAGGCTAAGTGGGGAAAATGAAAATTAAACAAATCCTTCCTGTGGTAGAGAGAGGGGAGGAGAAATACCCCGGATCCTCTTCCTCCCGCCCTCTGATCTCCCAGCAGGGCCTCCCGGTGGACAGTGGACAGCCAGGAGGCGAGAAAGTCTGGGAAATGTGGTCTGGAGAAGGCAGCTCCCTGGACGCAGAGCAGATGCAGGGAAGGATGGGAGAGGACCAGAGCTACACGGCAAATGGCTGACGCAAGTGACACGAGGACACGTGACTTACCCAAAAACCAGGAAGAGAACCACGAGATCTTAACTCGAGTCGTACAGGCAGCGAGGTAATAGAAGCCCAGAGGAGGACAGGGAGTCTTCTGGGTGGAACATTCTGGGACGGTGTCCTGCAGGGGGAGAAACTGCAAGGCCAGGTCTTGCTGTCGATCCACAGAAGAAAGAACAGACAGAGTCAGGCCCCCAACAATAGCTCTCAAAACCCATCTCTGCACGGCACCCCAGCCCCGGCCCAGCAACGTGAGGGCTCCCGGTCACAGTGGTTTTGGAATCGCAGGTACACATCCTCTTCTTAGAGACCGACTGATTTTGACGTGTGTAGAACGAAGGGAATAACAGAGCCTTCGGAGCCACCGCACACTGCCCCACGAGCTCCGCACTGCACAACTGCAGGGGCGCCTTCCTGAGACTCCCCACAAGTCCAGAGGGAGAGGCTGCGAGTAGACACAGCCCACCCCTCCCTTGGGCCTGCCTTACATGGTGGGCAGCACTGGGAGTCGGGCAGAGATGGCCCCTACCACCACTGCCTGTGTCGCCCCTAAAATCAGGACCCGGGCTGGACCAAACGTGCTCACCACCTGGAGGCCGGAGCCCAGGGAGGACAGGCTGACCTGAAGGATCCCAGAAGGCTGGCCGTCCACATCCCACTGTTCGCCTGAGCTCAACAATCAGACAGGCATGCTGGAAAGGGGCAATGGCTATTGCCCCGATACTTCTGGAAAACTCATAAAAAATGACTATTTTATGACCCAAACAGATTATTGGGAAATGGAGGAATGGTCCCTAAGTCCTCTTGTGCAGCTCCCAATGACCCAGAAGGTCCACTCCTCACCAGTGCTTGCCCAGTAGGACACATAGCTCCACATCACCCGCGGCTCTACTCATTTTGGTAAGCTCACCAGACTTCAGGAAGGTTTCTCCCTGGACTTCAACCCTCCTCAGACCCGAGAGAGGATACACTGCAAGGAAAGAGATAGTGAAAACATCAGTATC
The DNA here is from genome assembly GCF_057802395.1 of Ceratotherium simum simum. NCBI lineage: Eukaryota > Metazoa > Chordata > Mammalia > Perissodactyla > Rhinocerotidae > Ceratotherium > Ceratotherium simum. The sequence goes on along the minus strand of NC_141921.1, from coordinate 47,258,681 downwards.
TGCATTTAAAACGACTCCCAAGGGGTTAAAATCCAATTACCGCCTCAATGTAACTCTGCTTCTCCCTTCTAAATTAATTACCGAGCATTCCCTTTTTGCACCTCTCCTTTCTGCCCCTCGCATTTTCTCAGAAGACAAAAATTGCCATACAAATCATCTTAGTTGAGAAAATGCAGTGGGTGGACATATTGCTCTCGGGAGAGGGATGTCAGATTCCCAACCCATCCGAGGAGACGGGATGCCACACGATTCCATGGGCCAGGACGTCACGAGGATAGAACAGAAGGAGACTCTCACACAGGGAGAGCCCTGGAGATGGACTGCATGGATTCCGGTTTCTAGTCTGTGCCTTAAGGGACTTGGAAATTCGAGGATAAACGCTATTGTTCCAGAAAGCAGTAAAATGTTGGAGGAAGCGAGTGAAGCATGGCCCTGCCGCCATCTTTTCACTTGGCTTCGGAGCGCAGGACCGGGTTGTCCTCACACAGACTTCACCTCCTGATTGTTCCTTGCTCCAGCTCACGTGAGCGAGAGTTCTGTTCCCAAGCCCACACTATCGGGCCACCTGGCACCAGAAGCTTCCCGGGGTGGAAAGTGTGCCAAGAAGAGCTGTCAAGGACAGGCATCTCATAGAGAGGATCAATAAGCCCCTGGCCTCACTCCCGCTCCTCCCGGGTAGAAGGGAAGGGCGGTGAATGAGGTCACTCAGAACAGAGAGAGGAGGGGTCTGGGGCAGGTGTGGGCACCGTCCCGAGTCAGGAACATGGCAGCCGTGGAAGCAGGAGAGCCTGCGGGTGGAGCGGATGGCCCAGCCGTTCCTCACACTGCCAGGCACTCAGCAAACGCTGGGTCAATAGCAGCTCTTTGTGACATTTCAGTGTAGGAGCCGCGTGACAGGCGTGCCCAATCGCGTGAGTGGTTTACCTTCTGTGCCAGTGTCCAAGGGCACACCCGACCAAAGGCCACAGGAGCTCTCTCCCCCAGGGACGGGGTGGGGAAGCTGAATCCATTGGCCTGGAGTCTCCCTGGCTCTGTGGTCAGAGGACAGGAGAGTCTCACTTTCCCAGGAGCCCTGGTTGGACAACTGGTTTCTCCAAGGGTCTGGATAACTCAAGAGAATGGAATGAAATGAAAGAACTCCCCACAGGGGGCTAAGTCGGGTCTAGGATTCTCAGGGACAACAGACAGGACCGAGGCCAGAGCAGGGGATGGGGCATAGTGAGCGATTGCTAGCAAACGGGCTAAACCGTCCTTTGCTGATGGAACCTCTGCCTCTCACAAGGGCCCTGCAGTAGGAATGGTCTTTAGTGCCCTAAGAGTAGGAATCTGAGACCAGAGTGCTTAGGAGAATGTTCAAGAGCCCCTCAGCTAGAAGTGATGGAGGTGGGATTTGAAAGCAAGACCATATATCTGAGCAATTTTCTCTACCCCATCCTGTCTCCCAAAGAGGAGCATCCGAGGAGGTGAAGGCACCAGAGGCTGTGCACGGAGGGGCCCCAGAGCCACAGGGCTCGGCCACTCTTCTTCCCTAGACATCTCCCTGCCCCCACTGGTGATGGCCTGGGAGCACCCCAGGGAGCCACCATGTCACCCCACAGCCTCCTGTTCCTCTTCAGGCATCCTCTCCTGGGCCTCCAGAATTGGGAACAACCTCAGGACCAGTCAGCGTCCAGCATCAGCCTGCCAGGAATTCCAAACTCCAGGATAGCTGCAGCCAGCCTGGGCTTCACAGAGGGAGTGCTCCCTCCCCGGGGCTGCCTGCCATGGAAGCTCATTGCCCATTGATTGGCACCAGGGCAGATGCCCAGGGATGTCCAGGCCATCCTTGGCATTCAGAGGCACCACTCTGTTCTCAGCTTCAAACTCAGGGCAAAGAGAGAGCAAATACCTGTTGAGGCTCACTATGTGCCCAGACTTGATGCATTATTTCATTCAACACTCATGACAACGCTGTGAGGTAGGGATTATATTATTCCTAATTATTATATTATATTATATTTTATTATTTCTATTTTTATTGTCCTTTTGAGGAAACTGAGTCCCAGAGGTATCAAATAAACTAATAAATGGCAGGGTGAGCAGTAGAATTCAGGTCTGTCTTATTCCAAATCTATGTTCCTGACCACTGGGCCAAAATTAAGTTATGTGCACATGCCTTAAATATATATCATATATATATCATGTGTATATATGCACATTTTGTGTGTGTGTATAAATATATACAGACATATATCATAAAAATAAATATATGTATACATAGAAATAAAATATATACAAGTGAAATTTATATATATACATAACTTTTCATTTATTTACACATACTTATTTATTTCGGATTCAGTTTAAACACAAGAATGATACTATATCGTTTAGACAGCTTGAGCAGTTTAACTCAAGTTATTTTTCTAATGATGTTATTTAAATAAGCATAAATATAAAGCTAGGTATAAACTGCTTATGCTTATTGTTCTTATGCAACTATAGACACAAAATAAATTTACAGTTCAAATACAAACAAAACTATAAAACCAATAAATTTCAAATTAACATCACGAAGGTGACTGATGATACTGTTTGCTGAAAACAAATAGCCTGTGTTGGGTGAAAAAGACGTATTTGTGTGTTCTAGGTTTGATAAATTAACTTGGGTCTTTTGGTTTGGAGCATGATGGACCACCAATTAATTCATCATTACCATTGTCTTTAACTTTCTTTTTTAACGATGAACTCATTTTTAACCATTGATCCATTATTTTTATGGACCAATCCATTTACACAGGGCAACACAAAATTTATTACTAAAAAAAAACCTGTAAATGCTATTTAACTTGAATTTCTTCAGGGAATGTTAGCTCTTGCTTGGCTGCTCCAGACAGGTCCAGGCAGGACTGGTTTTGGCCTAGGGATCCTGTCCTGGGATTGTCCTGAGTCCTGGGGCAGAGATTTTCAGCCCGTGGGGCACTGTGGACACTCAACCTCCCATTGTTTTCTCTCTCTCTTGTTCTTGGGGCTCACAGGGAAGTTGAGTCACCTTCTCTGGGCACCAGCGTGATGGAACACAAATGCAAACATAGATGGAAACTGGCCCTTTTGGTGTGAGGCAGCCATCCCCAGGATGCAGACAGCACTCGCTGCTGTTCTAGGTTACAAATAACTGAAAACACATCATTTACAAAAGGCTCCCTGAACTACTGAGGCCCCTGGGAACACTTCTCAGACCCTGTCCTGCACCCCCAAGTCTTAGAAGCACTGCTCTGGGCTGGGATGTAACATATTTATGAATCCCCTAAAAGCTTGCTCCAGAACCCCAAATCGATATCAGAGGATAGAAAAGGAACACGTGGAAATTCAGCAGAGGAGGCATGTTGCTGGATCATCTGTTACCAGTGCTTTGCTTTCGTAACAATATAGCTCCAATTAAAACAAAAGGTGTACTTCGGCTGTGAGCGCCCCCACTCAGCTGTGGCCCCGCTGTCTGCCATGGGGAGTCACATCAGGACATCAGGATAGGAAACACCCACGTCTGGTAAGGGCATCTTGGGCTCTGTCATCCAGTCCAAGGAAACAGCCCACCTCTGTCACCTCTCCAATCAATCAGACTGTGGGTGTCTCAGTCAGCTCAGGCGGCCATAACAAGATACCACAGGCAGGGCGGCTTAAACAACAGAAGTCTACTGTCTCACAGTCCTGGAGGCTGGAGGTCCCAGATCAAGGTGTCGGCAGGGCTGGTTTCTCCTGCGGCCTCTCTCCTTGGAGTATAGATGGCCGTCTGCCCCCTATGTCCCCACGTGGTTGTCCCTCTGTGTGTGTCTGTGTCCCAATCTCTTCTTCTTATAAGGGCATTAGTGATATCGGATTAGGGTCCATTCATATGACCTCATTTTACCTTAATTACCTCTTTAAACACCCATCTCGGTACAACCACATTCTGAGGTCCTGGGGGTTAGAACTTCAGCATATGAAATTTGGGAGGACACATTTCAGCCCATCACAGTGGGTGACCAGCCTCACTGCACACATGGTGGACAGAGGGCTCCCCATGGCTGACACATGGGGTCTCCTCTTGGAAGGGACTGTTAGTTACACTAACACATGACTTGAAATGTCCCGGACTCGAGGGAGAGGCAGAGCCATCAGAGCGAATAAGCACATCTTCACGGAGCAGCTGTTAGTAGTTTCAGCACAAAAAGGAAATCTAAGTGTTTCTCTAATGACTGCAGGTTAATTAGTTCTCCTCGACATTTCAGGAAGGAAGAGTGCCTTGAGGATGACATAGATCACTGAAATCCACTCCCCGTCTGGCACAGCTGGAGGGAGGAGGGTTGTAGAAGAGTGAGGCATGGCCAAGGTCCCTGCCCTCCTGCTGGCCACCCAGATCCAAATGTGGTGGGCAGTCCAGACTTTTTGCCTGGGCTCAACTGGAAACGCTCTGCAGGTGCCAAAAGACCCAGGAGGAAGTAGGCCTGGCACCAGAGAGAACATAGGGCTTAAACACATTTTCCAAAGTAGATTCCCAAAGCCTGGGCCAGGATTCCCAGGAACACAGGTGCAAGTTCATTGCTATTACTGCTAAAGCTTTTCTCATCTCTCACTCCAGAAAAGGGGAACAGGGCAACTTGCCCATCAGACCTGTCTCTATGTACCTATTCATTGGGAGGCACAGGCCTAATTAACGCAGTCATGGTCTACAGCAGTGCTTCTCAATATTGGCTCACACTGTACTCAACTGATTTCATTGGTCTAGGGCAGTGGCCGAATTTTTAAATGCTCTCCAAGTTGTACTAATGGACCCTCAAGTTGAAAGCCACTCGTCCACAGGAAGCAGCAGAAACTTCTGTGGTGTATTAGTCAGCTAGGGATGCCGTAACAAAGTACCACAGACTGGGCGGCTTAAACAGCAGAAATGTATTTTCTCACAGCTCTGAAGACAAGAAGTTCAAGATCAAGGTGTCAGCAAGGTTGGCTTCTCCTGAGGCTTCTCTTCTTGGCTTGCAGACCGTCTTCTCCCTGTGTGTCCTCACTTGGTCTTCCCTCTGTTCTTGTCTGTATCCTAATCTCCTCTTCTTATAAGAACACCAGTCTTATTGGATTAGGACCCACCCCAATGACCTCATTAACCTTAATAACCTCTTTAAAGACCGTATGTCCAAATACAGTCACGTTCTGAGGCACTAGGGGTCAGGACTTCAACACATGAATTTAAAGGGGGACATATCTCAGCCCACAACCCATGGCTTTGGAAATCTTGTTAGTCTTTATACTCCACCCCAGCGTTTCTCAAGAGCAGCACTACTGACACTTGAGGCCCGATCATTCTTTGTGGAGAGTCCCGTCCTGCGCATTGTAGAATGGTTACCAGCATCCCTCCCTCCACCCACCGGATGCCAGTAGTACCTGCCCCAGTCTTGATAATTATAAATGTCTCTAGACATTGCCCAGTGTCCCTGAGGGTAGGGACAAAGTCGTACCCGGTAAGAACCACCGTTCCACAGAGGTGCTTTCCAAAGGGCACCACTTGGAACACTGGTCCCAGGGGATACTCCACACAAAGGGGAAGTACTTATTCATTCAATGAACGTTTGTTAGACGTGCACTGTACTAGGCTCTGGGGTATGGTGGGCACCAAGGCAGACACAGTCTCTACCTCCAGGAAGCCTCCAGTCTAGACTCCAGACCCGAACAAGCAGACACAGCGCAGGAAGTCACATGTAGTAAAAAGTGCTGTGACAGGAAAAGCACAGGGTCAGAGACAGACGTACCCAGATGGAGGTGGATAGCTACCTTTTTTATGGCAGCTTTATTAAGATAAAGTTCGTAGGTCATACAATTCACCCATTTAGAGTGTACGATTCAATGGTTTTTAGTATATTCACAGAGTCGTGCTGCGACCACAATCAATTTTAGACCATTTTCATCACTCCATACCCATTAGCAATCACTACCCACTTCTCCCCAGTCCATCCTCCAGCCCCTGGCAGCCAGCAGTCTATTTGCTGTCCCTATGGATTTGCCTGTTCTGGACATTTTGTGTAAATGAAATCACATACTATGTGACCTTTCGTGCCTGGCTTCTTTCTGTTGGCGTGTTGTCAAGGTTCATCCACATTGTAGCATGTATCACTACTTCATTTCTTTTTATTGCTGAACAATATTCCATTGTATGGATGTAATGCATTTTATATATTATTTAACCATTGGTGGACATTTGGGATGTTTCCACTTTTTGGCTATTATGAGTAATATGACCATTCATGTATAAGATTTTGTGTGGACATATGTTTTCATTTCTCTTGGCTACATACATAGGAGTAGAATTGCTGGGTCACACGGTAACTCTATGTTTAAGCATTTGAGGAACTGCCAGTTCTGCACCATTTTACATTTCCATCAGCAGTGGGTGAGGGTTACAACTTCTCCATATCCTCCCCAATACTTGTTATTCTCTTTTTGCATATAGCCATCCTAGTCAGGATGAAGTGGTCTCTCATTGTGGTTTTGATTTGCATTTCCTGATGGTTAATGATGTTGAGCATCTTTTCACGTGCTTCTGGGCCTTTTGTGTCTTCTTTGGAGAAATGTCTATTCAGAGCCTTTACCCATTTTTAATTGGGTTGTGTCTTTTTATTATTGAGTTGTAAGACTTCTTTATATAGTCTAGATACAAGTCCTTTATCACAAATATGATTTGCAAAAACTTTCTCTTCTTCTGTGGGTTGTCTTTTCACTTTCTGGATGGTGTCTTTGAAGCACAAAAGTTTTCAGTTTTGATGATTTCCTACTTATCTACTTCTTTTGCTGCTTGTGGGAGCCTTTGGCTTTCCAGGCTGCCCTCCCAGGTGTAGACTTTCTGCCCTATGAGCAAGCTGGGGTGGGGACAATCAGAGCACCAGCATTCTCCGCCTGCCACACCTGCAGTGGAGTCTCTGCCCACGAGTGGGGCTGGTGGAGGACGGCAGTCCTGACCTCTCAGTGTGGCTCACTGGGAATGGAGCCTCTTCAAGCTGGAGTTGGAGGGGAGGAGACAGGCGGGCACCTGCCCCTCCTGGTGAGAGGCTGTTTCCCTTCACAGGGAGCTGAGGGGTGAGGAAGCCCCATTTTCTTGGCCACACCCACGTGGAGGGGAGCCTTTACCACGTGAGCTGACAGGGAGGGAAGGGAGGGAGGGGGTCGTGGCTCAAGCGCTGCAGATGCACCGTCTCACCAAGTTTCAGTGGATTTTCTTGAACACTCGTCTATTCATTTGCTGTGTGCCCTTAGGACCTTCCAGAGGCCTTAAACAGTTGTCTGTTTCTTTTTAGTTTTCTCCAGTTTTGTTTGTTTCCCCAAAGAGCAGGTCCATGGAACTCCTCACACTGCCGTCCTGGAAGCTGAACTCTTAACAGCCACCATTTTAAAAGGGGAGGTCCGTGGTCTTCTCTAACGGTTTTATAATTGGGCTGAAGGATGGAAAAAAGAGAGACTTGCAAAGAGTGAGGGCATGAGCCTTGCAGGCTGAGGAGACTGCCTGTGACGAGACCCTGAAATAGAACAGATCTTGTACAAAGAATGACAGCGAGCCAGTGCGGTGACTCCAGTTAAGCGTGATGGATGGAACATCCGTATTTGTCTCTGCTTCCTCCCCAAGCCCCACCAAAATAATAAAGGAATAAAAGAGGCACAAACACACAAGGACAATGAAATCCAGCGAGGGTGAGATGGAGACATGAGTTGACAACATTTTGGAAGGAGAAGAGCAGATGATGAAATGGTAATGAACCGAGCCGACTGAGAAGGCTGAAATCTAAGCCCACAGGGGAAGAGGGTGAGCCAGTTTGTACCAAAGACCCCCAGAAAAGCTCCAGGCTTGCATGCACCAGGTGAGGCTAAGGGAGGCGTGAAAATAGAAAATAGAGCCAAAAATAGGGGTGTAGGTTTGCACAGGAGCAGTTCCACCCCGAGACTGCCCCTAACCCCACGCAGTCAAGGGACAGTCCTCCCATCCCAGCTGAAAATGGAGATCCGTGTCCTGAAGAGCTCAGCTCTTCTGAGAACAAGGATAAAATGCTGAACCAAAAATAGTGAAAGTCCGCATGCTGAGCAGGGAGGGCCCACATCCTCCCTGTCTCTGCTCCCTGAACGTTGGAGATCAAGCTCTCAACCCCAGACATCAGATGCTTTCCCGGGAAGGCTGCCAGGCCCACCGGCACCACCTGTCTTCCCAGTCCACGGGGACACCCCCTGGAACCGGCCCCTCCAAGCACACAGATCTTCCAGGAGGCATGCGGTCTTTTTAATTTTATTCTTATTTTTGTTTTGCACCTCACTCTTAAATATAACTACACAAATATTTTAGGAAAGCCTGCAACGTAAAAGTCAAGAGACCAAAACAAGCAAACACAAGTGAGGAACTCAAAGGAGACAGAAACAATGCAAGAAGCAAGAAAGAGCTTCACATGTGCAAAATCGATGGCATCCCAGACATGAGGGGATACACTGTGTCCTTGAAAAAGACACGGAATGTTCCTTTGTAAAAGGACACGTTCAGAGAACAAAGAAAAGCTTTGAGAAATTAAAAATATGCTAGTGAAAATTAACATTTGAATAGAAGGAGAGGAAAATGAAGTTGAGGAAATTTCCTAGAAAGTCGAACAGCAACACGAAGAGACAGAAAATGGCAGAGTGAAGAAAATTTGAGGATAAATCTGCGAATTCTAATGTCTTGTTGACAGAAATTCCAGAAAGGGAACACAATAAAAAGAAGGAAAGAATATTTTTCCAAAAAGAAAAGACTTGAGTTTCTAAGGTGAAAGGGCCTACTGAGTACCCAGGAAAAGAACGAACATGACCCACGAGAGGCACATGCTGCTAACATTTCAGAGCATGGGGATGAAGAGATGATACTAAAAGCTTCCAGAAGACAAAGGCCAGTTGCCTAAACACAAGGAATCAAAATGGCTTTGGATTCCTCATCAGATTTTGGAAGAACACCTTCAGAGTTCAGAAGGAAGCTCTCCAGCCTAGACCTCTCTACCCAGCTAAACTACTGATCAAGGGTGAGGGTGGAATACAGATATTTTAGACTTGAGATATATCAAGAAATTTAGCTCTCGTGCCCTCTTTTTCAGGAAACCGTTAGACTTAGCTGTCAGATAAGCTCCATCAAAATCAGGAGTGAATCATGGGAGAGAAGTGGGTTCCTGGAGAGGTGAGGGCATTGCAGGGTGAGAGGGAAGGGAATCCCCAGACAAAGTCCGCTCAGCAGGTCTAGAGAGCCATGGGTCCATCGTGGAGGAGGAAGGGGACGCCAGGAGAGACATTACTCAGAAAAATAAAAATAGAACTGTTAGCTTTCCCGAGATTTTTGACCAAAATGCAAGTAATTTTATAATTCCTTTTGAGAGTTCGGGGACACATTAGTGATAGGTGCAGGCAAGCCTAGCAAACAAAAAGACCAGTGGTTATTCACTCTGGGGAAAACACAAAGTTGATCAGGAAAGGAAATGCAATCATACAACTACTTTGTGGCTCAGCTGTGAATAATAATTACATAATTATGTAAATGCTGGATATTGATCTAACCACAGATTTTGCTACTGGGAGGATGGGGGCGTGGAGCCGTGTGTGGTTTCTGTGGTTGTTTGGCAGAGTGTGGGAAGCAAAGCTCAGAGAGTAAAATCCTTATCCTCCCTGTGGGGAATCCATGGAGAAGCAACTGAAATTGAAAAGAAAATTTCAAATAAGCATTTATGTACAACTCCCAAGGTCAGAGCAGGAGCAAGGGCGTGAAGACCTGGAGGCAGTCGCCTCTGGGAAGTGGGTGGCACCGGTGGGGGAGTAAATCAGGACTTGCTAATTCCATTCTAATCCATGCAGAACTACTAGGCTTTTAAAAGATGTTTTAAAAGATGGAATATGAGAGAGAAAGGCAGCTAGTGTGGCTGGAGCATCCTAGGTCAGTGGGAGACGGAGGTGCGGGAGGGCGAGGGAGCCAGAGCCAGGTCACACCTCGGTCTGTGTGTAACGAGGCTCCTCCAGCTGCAGAGAGAGATAGTGTGCAAGAAGACAAGAGGGGACACTGGGAGGCTGGCTGGGGCTTTGCTCCTCAGTCAGACATGATGGGGCTGGAACAAGGTGTGGAGGAGATGCAGAGAGGAAGCAGCTTCAGATGCGTTTTGGGTACAGCCTCCAGGTCTTGCTGGTGATCTGGATGATGGAGGATAAGGGGAAAACAGGAACAATGTTGGTTCTGAGGTTTTTGGCCCAAGCAACTGGGTGAATGATGGGTAGAAGACTGGGGAGAGAAATGAGTGTAGGGAGAAAAGCAAGAATTCTGCTCTGGACGTCGTGTAAAATTCCTCTGGCTGCCATAACACAGCACCACACCCTGGGGGACTCAAAACAACAGAGAATGATTCTCTTCTGTTCAAGAGACCAGAAGTCTGAAATGAAGGTGTTGGCAGGACCACAATCCCTTCAGAGGCTCGAGGGGAGATTCTCTCCTTACCCTTCCAGCTTCTGGGGTTGGCCGTCAATACTTGGCATTCCCGGCTTGCAGCTGCATCCCTCCAGTCTCCGTCATCACATGGTATTCTCCCTGTGTGTGTCTTATGGCAAAATTTCCCTCTTCTTATTTGGATTAGGGCCCACTCTAAGGATGGCATCTTAACTTGATCAAATCTACAAAGATCCTTTTTCCAAATAAGGTCACATTCATAGGTAGCAGGGGTTAGGACTTGAACATATCTTTTTGGGGGACGCAGTTGAACCACAACAGACACAAGTCACAGTGAAGTGGGTTTGGCAAGTGCATTCTACCACATTCCCCCCTTGGAGGCTCGCAAAGCTCTTTGGGCTCTGAGAAGCCCTGCAGGCATGCTCAGGTTTGTTTACTCCCCCAGGGTGTCCACACATTCTTTCCAGAGCCCCCTTACAACTCCCTGGGGAGTCACGGCGCCGGCTGTGCAGTGCTGCTGGCATCGCTGCTGGACGACTCAGAGTTGGTGCTGCTGCCACTATGGGAAAGAAGGAGGAGGAAGTTTCCAGAGGGCAGGAGGGCGCACAGGGACAAGGAGGAGAGGAGGAACATGGAGGTCTGGCACCATGTGCAGAGGGCCGCCCGTCTCCCTCCTCGGCCGTGAGCCTTCACTCTTCCTCTTCCTCTCTCTGTGCTGGAGAGGCTCTGGGCATAACACAAAATATCTTCCATCTTTGTCCACCGTTCCTGGCACAGCTCCGAGTGGGATTTGGAATTTCCTGAGCGATAGAGATGTCTGCTGTTGTTCATGAGGGGCCCTTTTAGAACAAACCTGGGTCTATGCTAATGAGATGACTAAGGGTGGGGCTGGTCACCAGAAGGACCAAGCAATTAGAGGGTTCGGGCTTTCAGCCCCACCCTCTGACCTTCAGGGAGGGAGGGCCTAGAGATGAGCACTACAGAAACTCTTGACCAGGGCACTCCATGAGCTTTGGGTTGGTGAACACAGGAGGTGCTGGGAGGGTGGTGCACCCAGGGTGGGCACAGAAGCTCCTGTGCATCTCTTCCATTTGACTATTCCTGAGCTGTACCCTTTATAATAAACTGGTAAACATAAGTGCTTTCCTGAGTCCTGTAAATCGTTCCAGTACATTGTCAAGCCTGAGGAGGGGTCATGGGAACCCACAACTGATAGCCAGTCAGTCAGAAGTATGGTGGTCCTAGACTCGGAACTGGCGTCTGAGGTGGAGGCGGTCTTGTGGGACTGAGCCATTTAACCTGCGGGATCTGACACTAATTCTAGGTAGACAGAGTCAGAATTGAATTGAATTATGGAATGCACGGCTGGTGATGTGGAATTGGAGAACTGGTTGGTGTCAGAGAAAACACCCCAGGCTCTGAAACCAAAGGGCTTTGGATGACAACCCAGCCATGGCCCCTTCAGGATTTTCACCAAGAAATCCAGTTCTTCTTGGAAACCAGCAAACCCCCAAACAGCCCAAAGCCGGCTGCCCTGGTCTGGCTAAGTGGCTCCCAAAGCCGAGTCTTTGATGACCAGACACTAGCCCACCAAGCTCTGAAGGAGGAGAGACATTTCTGAAGCAGTTTCCTGACCAGTTGGGCAATTTGTCATTTCCTTCCTGTAACCTCACCTGCCAAGGCCCCTGGGAGCTCATTTCTGAAGACAGGAAGCTCAGGAAGGGGACCGACACCTCCCCTACACACTGAATCTGTGAGATCTACTGGAGGCTCAAGAGGAGAGCCATCAGGCCAATGAATTACCCATACAGCTAATAAGATGGCTTCTGAAGGAGAGGTGTCTGTTTAACGCTTCTTCCCCGAGTACACTCCCTTCCATCCTTGCAGAATGGGTTCCTGTTCCATGAGGACCCTACAGGTGCCCCAGGGAGATACTTCAAGAGAATGGGAGCAGCACTGCCCTCTTCCCCTGGTCGTCCGTCTGTACCGTCAGCTGTGGGGGTGCCTGGCGTTCTGCAGCCTCAGGAGGTTGGGATGTGAAAGGGAAGGTGAGGGTCGATCAGAAGAGTACGGCTGGTCAGCCACTTCAATCACACTGGAAGCCTCCTGAAGCAATTAAAATGTTTCTGGTGGAAAATCGTGGTGGAACAATGCCCCCTCCTTCACGTCCACCTCCCCAGCTCTCTCTCCAGAACTTTCTAGTTATTTCCAAAGCTGATGCATTTCAGACGCAGAGAGTCTCTCGGTAGAAGCTATTTCATCATTACATGCTATTTCAGATATTTTTACATTCTCTCCTGCTTTGCCTCAGAGACAGGACATGTTTGGTTTTTTCACCCCTCTTTTCACAATGCAGCTTTCGTCTGTGACTCCTGTCTTGTGGCGAAAAAGGTGGATCAATGAACGAAGACTACTTCTTTTCAAAGAAAAGGAAATTAAAATAAACCACAGACTGGGAGAACGGTGTGTGCTGTCTTGTGTCCCCAGCCCTGCAGGAGCACGAAGTGGTGGCATTTCCAGCCAGCGTAAGCATGAAGCCCACACTGTCCCCTGACCCACAGGGGTCCTGTGACCAAGAGGCTGCTGGAAAAGAACCGCCCCTCCCCCCCAGAGCATGCACGTGTCCACAAGGAGCCACAAAGAGGCCCCTGCCACCCAGGGAGCACAAATTGTGTTTCACAGACCCTGAACTTACTGTCAACTGAATAAAGACCACTATTTTAGGAAATGTCAGTATTTCTCCAAGAGGAAAAAAAAAAAAGCCCCTTATTGTGAGTGCCTCTGATTTCAGGCAATCTGCCTGGCAAGCTGGAGTTCCAGGACACACACAGCTTGTCCCAGTAGCGGCCGCGTGAGGTGCGCCCTGGTTCTGAGCGGGGCTGGATGCAGTGACGTGAGAGCCTGACCCAGCGAGGAAGCTCGACACTCCCTCCCTCTGCAGAGGCTCAGGTTGAGACGACCTCAGACAGTAGGTGGGCCCCTGGGTTTCTTTCTACTGCAAGCCTGGGCGGCTACAACTGAGACAAGAAGGTGGCCCTCGCCGGGAGATGTGGAAGACACTCACGCCTGCCATGGGTAGGGGCTGCCCTCGGCCCACTCTTGAGGGTGACAAACCCTCATGTCTGCTGCCTGGAGACCCAGCTGGAACCCTGCACTCTGAAGCCCTTGCAGCCCCCTCTGAGGAGCCGGGTGATAGCTGTCTCCTACACCCCTAGCTGCTGGTGGGCATGCTGTCCCAAACAGACCGATTCCCCACAACCACAGCCCTGCCCCCAGACGGTGCTCCTGCTCTGCTGTCCCAGTGAATGTGGTGTCCCCCCAGTCCCATTCCACCCCCCTCCCCAGGCATCAACAGGAAATGCCCAAGGCTGCTGGCAACAGAGGATTTGCCCCGTGCTCTGCCACCCCCAGGGGCACTGGGGTCAGCTGGACATTACCAAGCATGTGGGACAAGGCGATTTTCTGAAATCAGGAAAGATCCCCAGATTTCGGAGGTCAAACCTTGAACAAAGCAGGACCATATTTTCCAAAAGCAAGACTTGACCAAAGTTCTGATGCTGCCCTCCAAGTACATCAGTGACTCTGGAAAAGGGGGCCAGGGCCCCACGTGTGGATCTCTGATTGTGTGCTAGTCCTTGGGGAGACGTGGGGCAGAGTCTTTACGATCGGCCCTGCCCCGGAGAATACGGGGTTCACACCCCGAGCTCTGTCGTCCTGCCCACCTGCCCAGACCCCCCCAACCAGCAGACAGCTGTCCAGGGGTTCACCTCCGCACATCTCGTCTGCTCACATCTTGGATCTGTGGGAGTTGGACACGCGGCGTGACTTAGCTACCCCAGACCGCAGCCTGGCCAGGCAGCTGCCCCAGAGGCGTAGTTTGTGGTGAGCAGAGGAAGCTAATTTGCCTCTTCTGGCCGTGGGTGGCTGTGCTGGGCTCAGGCATCTGTAAACAGCTGGAAGGAAATGTTTCCCCACCCTAGGCAGGAAAGAATCTGGAAGCCCCCATGCAGGAAACACTGCCGCCGCTTGTTGGATCTGGTCTGAATCAGGGTGGGAAGGGGGTTGGCCGGGTCTAAGGTCTCCGGCCATTCTCCTCCGTCAAGGCAGACGGACAGACAGATAGCTGGTTGTAGACGCATCCTCTGGGCTGGGCAGACTCAGATCTAGGGCAGGGGAGACTGTTTCAGAGACAAGGCCTTGCAGAGGCGTGAGGGGAGGGGGCCCTGTTGGGAGTGGGTCAGGGTCTCAAAGTGCCCCTCGTCAGGGAGCAAGCCCACGTGGGGCTCTGGGGAGCAGCCTCAAGTAAATCTGGCCACAAGGACAATGTCCTCCTCTCTGGAGGAGACACCTTGCTCTGAGATTTATTTAACAACGAGCCATTGACTGGGGACAAAGAACACACGCGGAGGCGTCCACTCAATCGTCTCTCCCTCACTGGTCATAGGAAACGAGCCCCCAACAAGCTGATAGTCTCCTGATGGTCGCTCCTGCGGGACACCCCTCCTGCCCAGAGGTCAGACGCTGGTCTTAACCTGTCCCTTCCCCTGCAGGTGTGGGGGACACATGCTCAACCCCCTATTGGGGATAGTTGGGTGGGGAAAGGGGAACTGTCTCTTCTTGGTCTCCGGGGTTTGGAGGGAGGGCTGGGCACCGTCACCATCGAGCCCCTGCCTTGCTGTCATTGAGCACTGTGACCAAAGGCCCAGAACCTGGAAGGGAGTCAGAGCCCAGGGATAATGTGGGTAGTGGAGTATGTGCCCACCATGTCGGTGGACGGGCAGTTGCATTCTTCTCACACGCACACCCATGTGTGAGCACACATACACACGTGCACACATGTGCAAGCACCCACATGTGTGCAGAGATACATGTGTATACAGTCATGCACGCACGCACATTCCCACATGTGCTCACATGTGCACGCACCCACACGTGTGCAGAGACATTCCTGTATATACTCACATGTGCTCACAGACACACACACACACACACATCTCGTGTGTTTGGGTGCTTGGGTTCCAGACCCAGGCTCCAAGTTTGCCCCTGATTCTGTCCTGGTGCATCTGTGGCAAGGTCCTTCACTTCCCTGTGCTTCTGTGTCCTCATCTGCAAAGTGGTGGCAATCATCCTATGTACCTCAAGGATGGCCCTGAGGCACTTGGAGACCTTATCCACGCCTGGCTCATAGTAGGCGCCCCAGGAATGCTAGCTGTCACCAGCTCTCCGTGGAGGGAAGGGTGTCCTCAGATGTGGGTCTCCCACCCCCACACTCTCCCATACTCTGAAGCTACCCAGACATGCACAGGGAAGATGCCAGTCCTCTGTTGTGTCTTACCCTGAGGCTTGTGTTCAGCCTCAGGGACTGAACCCTCTGTCCCGCGCGGGTGGGGACACATGTTTGAGAGGCTGGGAACACTGCACACCCCAGGAAGAGGTCTTCCAGAGCTTGGCTGCTCAGATTGTCTGAGGGGAAGCACCACTCCATCTCAGACCAGTACTCGTGTAAAATATTTTTTGAAGTAGATCAGATCTTACGTGTTCTCACCACACACACAAAAAACGGTGATTATGTTTGATTGTGGTAATCATTTCACAATGTATACGTATATCAAAACATCACGTTGTGTATCTTAAATACATACAATTTTCATTTGCCGATTATACCTCAATAAAGCTGGGAGAGGGGGAAGTAAATTGCTAGGTAAGTGAAATAAAAATAGACATAAGAGGGGCTGGCCCGGTGCTGTAGTGGTTAAGTGCGTGCGCTCAGCTGTGGCGGCCCGGAGTTCACCAGTTCGGATCCCGGGCGCATACTGACACACTGCTTGTCAAGCCATGCTGTGGTGGCGTCCCATATATAGTAGAGGAAGATGGGCACAGATGTTAACCTAGGGCCAGTCTTCCTCAGCAAAAAGAGGAGGATTGGCATCAGATGTTAGCTCGGGGCTGATCTTCCTCACACACATACAAAAAAAATAGATACAGGAAAGATAACCTCCAATTTTTTAAAAAAAGTCTTCCAGGACTTGGGGCTGTGGGGAGGTGCCCCCATAAACCTTCACATTAGGGAGAAAGGTTGACAGTGACCTGCAGACACAGCGCAGAAAGGATGTGTCAGAGAATACAACAGAGCTATGACGGCTGGTCAGCGGAGAGGGGCTGGTGGGCAGGGACTCCGAGAAAGGAGTTCCAGGCAGTACTGGGTGGTGCCCCATCCGGCTTCGTTCAGTGGAGGGGCCCTCAATGTGCCACTTCAGAAATAAAATGAAAGTACGGCCCCCCTACCCTGCATCCAGAGAGCACGACGTCCTCTTGCCGCTTCGCACCAGTCCCAGAGCCCCGCACAACGGCGACGGGTCTCCCGGCAGCGAGAGTGGTCACACCAATAAGAGCAGTTCCCAGTGACAGAACCGTCCCGGGTTAATCCCCTGGACAGACACTGACTCTGACCTGGTTTCCGTGTATTTTGACCATGGGGAGAGAGTGTGTTGAGCTTTCCAGTGCAAACTGTACTAGACTAGTCCTCATGAATGGTGCAGCTTCATTTGTATGGTTTGGGTTGACGTAAGTTATCAGTCTCTTGGGTTTGATCAACCTCTGGGCCAAGAGAGAGAAAGAGAGGGAGGGAGGGGAAGAGGGGAAGAAGAGAGGGATGGAGGGAGGGAGGGAAGGAAGGAAGGAAGGAGAAGAAGGGAGGAAGGGAGTGAGGGAGGAAGGAAGGAAGGAGAAGAAGGGAGGAAGGAAGGAAGGTGGGGGGAAGGAAGGAAGGGGGTGGGGAAGGAAGAAAGGAGAAGAAAGAAGAAAGGGAGTGAGGGAGGAAGGAAGGAGGGAAGGGAGGAGAGGAAGGAAGGAAGGAAGGAAGGAGGAAAGGACGGAAGAAGGGAGGGAGGAGGCCTAGGCCCTGGCCGTGCCCTGAGAACTACTTGTCCCATGTGAGTGCTCCCCAGAAAACACCCGTGACACCCCCCCTTTTCATGCCATGTTGTCATCTGTTCTTGTTACTCAGTGGCCTCAGTTAAGAGAAAGTTCCTTACCAACAACGAAGTAACTTTGGTACTAAACAGATCAGCAGTAAACTTTAAGAAGAGATGACTGTCAAGCCCTGAGATGCATTTTGCAATATTCCACCATGACCTAGAACAAGCTGGGAGGTCCCCGTGGGAGCCTGATGCCTCGTGTGACAGGAGTTGTCACGTCCTCCGACGGCATCTCGTGTAGCAGGGGATGGTCTCCTCAGGCCCCCGCCTCCTCTGAACGCATTCTCCACGATCATAACCACATAACATGGATTGACTTTGAGCCATTTCTTCCTTCCTGTGATTGAAAATTACTGATTTTCCTCATGCAAATAGCTCTTCATGTCAGTTACCCAATGCGGTCTGCACCATTTTTTAATTAACCCCTCTCCACAGCTTCCTTTTGAATCTAGTCGACTGGGTCACCTTGTCACAATTGCAGTAAATGATGACCAAGATCTCTCCAAAGAATATCTCACTTTTTATTCACAGGATTGCAGAAAGGGACTTGAGGAAGGCTCTGACCCGCCTGAGAGGGCCCCCCGGCTGGGGGAAGGGGAGGCAGGTGGCGGGGTCAGTGCCCTGCCCTCTGCTTCCCCCGGACCCGCCACGTGCTTGTGGCCGAGCCTCTTGGCCTCTGCTTTTGCTTTTTCCTCCAGCAGGAATGCATTTAGACACACACACAGAGAGCCCGCTTATGTGACAAGCCTAACTGTCCTCAGCGTTTCCTCAAAAGTCTCCCCAATTCTCTGACTTAGATTCTCCCTTTCCCCCCAAAGCTCCCAGGGCTTGCACCTCAAATACTGTGCTGAGCCAGCTGGCCTCTCGTGAGACTTCATTGTTTATGCATTCAAGTCCAGTCCACAGCGATGCCGGGACTGAGCTTTAAGCCTGCGGTAGGCATTCGGCCGATGGGTGTGTATCAGGTAGCTAACGCTGCATGGAAAACCACTCCAGGACTTACCAGCTTAAAACGACAAGTGTTCATTGAGCTCACAAGTCTATGGGTCAGCTGGGAAGTTCTGTCCATCTGGACAGGGCTCAGCTGAGCTCAGTTGGGCTCACACATGCATTTGTGGTCACTGATGGGTCAGCTAGAGGCTGGCTGGTCAGGAATGGTCCCGCCAGGGATGGCTCTCCTCCAAGTGGCCTTACGCCTGCAGCAGGTCAGCCCAGGCTTGTTCTCCTGGTGGCAGGTGCTTTCCCTCAGCCCATGCGACATCGTGCACTGACCAGTTTTCAATGTACTCCAGGTGCCACCGGGCTCTCCCCATGTCCATCCCTGTGGAACAGAGCACAGAGCCAGTGCCAACAGTGGGGGAGCCCTGCTAGATATGCACAGGGCTGGTTCTGTCCCACATACAGAGCCCACATGTCCCTAAGCTCCACTGGCTGCGACCAGACCTGCCCTCACGGGCTCCAGGCTCTCTGGTGGGTTCTGCACCCCTACCAACAGCCTTGGGTCATATGCAGAGCACCCGTGCAGAGGACGTAGCAGAGAGAAACTATCCTCTGTGTGTGTGCACATGTGTGTGCATGGGTGTGCATGGGCCCACGTAGGCATAAACACTGAAAAATTCCCACATACAGCCACTGTGTGCTGTAAGGGCAAAAAACAGATTTTTTAAACTTACTGGGAGTCTGTTTTGAGTGACCAGATAATTCAAAGGATGAAGGAGCCTGTGGGGCAGGGGTGAAAGGGGGACTGTGTTAAACGTTAAGACTCCTCAAATTTAGCACTCCCTGCACCGTCGGGGTGCTCTGTGGCTTTAGTTAAGTCCCTTAACTTTTCTAGGTCTTAGTTACGCTTTTTATTTAAGTGGAAATTCTCAAGCTAGTCTGGCAGGGTTGCCATGGTGACCAGAGAAGAGTGCAAACACAAACTAAGTGAAAAGAACACAGTGTTGTATAAATACAGGCGATTACTGTTGTTATTACTCCTGTCTGTGCTATAAACCAACTGGAGACGCTCTTGGTCCGAATCTCCAGGAAGACTCAGGCACCCTCCTCCCACCTCGTGGAGACATCCCACGTCACTCCAGGGAGTGAGCAGAGGGGGCATTTAGAGCTGCTCATTCTCCTTCATTCGTTCAGACTATCTTTACTAAATGCCCACCACGTGCCTGGTACTGTCATAGACACTGGGCATCTGGTCATCGGCAAAAAGTACAAAGTCCTTGTACACGTGGATTTGCGTTCAAGTGGCGAAGGTGAAAACTAAGCAAGAAACAGTGATTTCAGATCTCCTAGGTATGACGAAAGAAGTACAGAGGGAGGTATGACAGAGAAAACCTGGATGGACGTCCTTCCCATGCAGCTAGGCTGGTCCTTGAAGCGCTCTCTAAGGAGGCGACACTTTAGCTCAGGCCCCAACAATGAGAATGCAGTTGAAACTAAGGCTCAAAGAGACAAAGCCAGCTGCCCCGGGTCACACAGCTTGTTGGTGACCGATATCCATCAGACTTGGATGTTCCAGGTTTCACCCCCTCCACCCACACTGCCCTGCAGAGCAGCAGATGCAGGCTGTGCTCACTCTGACGTTGACCAAAGGGATAAAGATCCTTCCAGTACCCAGTTCCTCCGGGAAATGTGGCTTGACCCATTTGGTTACAGTCTAGTGACTCCGGCCATCAATCCTTTCTTCCTTGAAACTCTGCACAATAGCACTAACAAGACCATATTCAACACCTGCACACACTCTAGCCCTCCTGCCCAGCCTGACCACACAGCCAAAGGCCTCTGGGAAGAGAAGCAACATGCCCTCCACGCAGCTGAACTGATGGCACCCCCAGGCTTTCTGAGCCATATGCACAAGCCATGGTTTATGAGGCGCTTCACAAACCCTCAGCCCTGGTCAAAACTGACCCATTCAATAAGTTGATCTTTAAATGTCTTTAAAAGCTGAGACCCTTCTTTCTGGTTCCAAGGTTCCACTTGCTGAGTGGCTGTGAAGAGAAGCAAAGATAAACAGATCCCCATTGCAAGGAGACTTGTGACACTAGCAAGGAGGACAGAGGTTTGGCCAAGCTGGGGACAAATAAAATACTCTGTCTCTGATGAGAGTATTAGGCAAAACTTTAAGGTCAATTTAGCATGATCTAAATATTTCCCACTCATAGGCAATAATTTTCTCCCCCCAAACTTGAAGTTTTATTTTAATAGCTCTGTGATTTTGGAACAGACAATTAAAAGTAATGATATTCCGAATGTTCTAGTGTGCCTGGTAGAGTCTGATCAGTGTTTTTCCCTTTATAGATCATCAGTAATAGAACATTTTAATGGCCTAATATAAGCACATCCTCTCTCTTCCTCTCTCCGTTAATGAATAATTTCCATAGCCAGATATGGAACCCCCTCAAAGAAGGAGGAAGCATATTTCATTGGGCATGTCAATGCCAGACCCTACATAATTCAGTACCCCAGATTAAAATACTGGATGCTCTCAGTGTCCTAATGGGATATAATGAAATATCCCCAAATGCTACCGTCTTAAAATTAACATCCTTTGAAATTCCAAAATCAATCAATGGTAATGACAAGAGCCTAGTCTAATCCCTTATTGATTCATGCAGCCATTGAAGGGAAAAGGGAGTCTTGCTTAGCCCTGTCCCTCAGGCTGGCTGATTACCGGCCAGTGATGTTATTCATCTGTGTCCTGGTGGACCGAAAACACCAGCCGGCCAGCCCCATGCTTGTAAGTGACAGGCAACGCTGCTCAGCCTCAAAGACCTCGCTGTGGGTATCACTCAAGGGGTAGATTGTGGCCAAGTCTGTCCTACACACCCATCTGAAGACACCGTTCACTCCCGATGGAGGTGTGGACAGCGTTACCTATGGCTCAGGCTCTAGGCAGCCCTTTTCTGGGAGAACTGCCCCTTTATCCCCTCAGCCACTCTCTGCACCATCACTCTATTTTATTTTCCACAAAAATTTTCACCTTCTAACGTTATCTTGATTATTTGCGGGAAGCCTCATGTCCTTTGGAGCCCATCCTCTGTTCTCTTGAAGTTAACCTCATCTGTCCTGCCTGCCAAGATGAAAGCTAAGGAGGGTAGAGACTGCTTTCCTTACTGCTAAAGCCCTGGTACCTGAAAGAGTACTTAGCATACAGGTACTCATGGATCCATGGATATGTGGCTAGACGGTGGATGAACGGATGAGCGGATGGATGGGTGGGTGAGTGGATGGATGGATGGATGGGTGGGTGGATGGACGGATGGTGGGTGGATGGGTGGGTGGGTGGATGGATGGATGGATGGGTGGGTGGATGGACGGATGGTGGGTGGATGGGTGGGTGGGTGGATGGATGGATAGATGGATGAATGACTATATGGATGGGTGGATGATGGATGGATGGATGGATGGATGGATGATGGATGGATGTGTGGGTGGATGAATGGATGGTGGGTGGATGGGTGGGTGGGTGGTGGATGGGTGGATGGACAGATGGTGGATGGATGGATGGATGAATAGGCGTATGTGTAGATGGAGGGGTGGGTGGGTGGGTGGATGGATAGATGGTTGGTGGATGGATGGACGGGTGGACATTGGGTGGATGAGTGGTGCATGGGTGGAAGAGTGCCTCCTTCTTTGTGTTCTCAGCACAGAGAGCAATGTCCAGCATATGTTTGTTGGCTAAATGAATGAATCAATCTCAAAATCCAACAACACTGAGAATTCTCCATTTCCATGAGCTTGCTGCTACCTCTGCTCTGGCTGAGGGTCTTCCTTCACAGCATCCCACTGACCTACTGGACTGTGGTGTTGGCTTCCATGATCTTAGATCCTGTGAGTGATCTCTGGCCTCACTGATAGTGAACTTCTCCTGGGGAAAAGCTGCATTGCTTCTCCCCTCAAGCTCACCTCTACTCGACACACAGTAGGCTATCAGCCTACCATGTAAGTCATGCCTCCGGTAAGAAGCCACATGGACCAGCACAGAGGGAATGATAAAGGAGCACCTTGAATAATTCAACCAACAGCCCACGGAATCCAGGCGCCTTTCACAGGTGTTATGTGCCCGTTGGGTGAAACTTAAAGGAAACACAGAAAACGAGAAACCGCAAGAAGTCTCTGCGTGAAGATTAAAATCACCCAGTGATAAAACAGCCTCATGTATCAGAGTCAGAGTCGAGAGGAAATAAGAAAATCCAGAAGTAAATTGGAATTATGTCAGAGGGACTGGAGTGGAATCACAGTGAAAACACCATCCCCAAGAAGAAAATTGAAAGATAGCAGCAAGTCGTGGAGAGCCAATCGCACGTTCCCTAGGAAACAGGCTTGAGGCTCCCCTGGCCTTACCTCCGTGGAGTTGCCGTGGCTGGCACTGTGCAGGACTTGGGGGAGAGGAAGGCTTTGGCGTGGCTCAAAGCCAGGAGATCTCACGGAAGAGAACCAGGAGTGAAGAATGGTCTGGAAGCCCCAGGATGCACATCTGAGTAGGCTGTCAATACACTCTGCAGAAGGCGATAACCTGGCGTCCAGACACCTGCCTTTGAGGTCCCGGAGTCCCCGGCCATGTGTGAGAGAGAACCTTGTAACTGGCCATTTTATCCCTGGGGTCCCTGGCCTCCTGCAGCCGACAGCAACATCCCCCCTCTGCCCCCAGCAGGGTGGAGCGGCCCCCACGTGGCACGCCCTCTTTGTCTCACAATCATTCTGCAGCGCTGCAGGGAGGACCCTGGGTAGATGCTTGAACAAGGTGGACCCCAGAGCCGAGGAGAAAGTAACAAGTGCGGACGCTGCCCTAATATGGCCTTTCCCTTTCTGGCTACTTCGCCTCACTGTTGAAGCACCAGGCTCGGTCCCAACCGCCCCACCTGGCTTGATCACATGTTCTTTCCATGTGACCCACCAGGCCCTGATCTAAACAGCACATCTAGGCCACTGATCCCCAACTTTTACCTCCAGACTTAATGGCCCTCCAGAGCCTCAGGCCTATGTTCAGCCGCCTCCTTCCATGGCAACTTGGTACTGGTTGTGAAGTTTCAAACTTCCCAGGCCAAGCAGAAGCCTCAAGTCCCTGCCTGCCCCATGGGTTCCTTCTCCATCTCCCTCACACGCACCACGGTGTGCCCACTTACCATGCACCCAGCAGCTCAAGAAAAAACCTTGGGGGTCTTCCTGGAGGAATCATCTCCCCCTTATACCAACCCACACATCTGATAGGCCAGCAAGTCCTGTGGGCCTGGCCTTCAAGGCTGTCTGGATCTCCATGTCCCTCCATGTGCATGAGCTCCACCCTCCCCAGTCAGGACTTCGGCAATAGCTCCCAGCAGAGGCCTGTCCATTCATCCCACAGGGGTTGGCTGTGCCCCGCTCCCTGTGCCCTGGGGGCCAGTCTACACATTGGGGGCAGCAGTGAGACAAACAGAAGCCCCTGCCCTGGGCCCCCAACCCTAGAGCTGAGAGATAGGCTACAAATACATGTGCTATGGTGACAAAAGCCTGGAATAAAGATACAGCAGAAAAGAGCTGGGAGGGGGCCGAAGGGCTGAAGGCAGTCAGGGGTGACATCCTTGGGAGATGGCTGGGGGATGGCTGGGGGGTACAGATCATGTCCATATCTCCTGGCTGCTGTGTTAGAACTTGTCCCCAGCGAGTCAGGGAGAGGCAGGGAGACCAGGTAGGAGGCTGTGGCAGGGGTCGGGGAGAGATACTCTGAGAGATGCTCAAGCGGGGAATAGAGTATGAGCAGAAGGGGGCACCCAGGCTTCCAGGTCTGCCCTCAGAGCCCACCCCCACAGCAGCCCAGTGAGCCTTTGAAAATGTAAGTCAGCTCACCCTACCTCCTGGAGTGAAGCTGTCCATGGCTTCCCGTTGTCCTGAACCTCCAGACTCCTCAGCCAAGCACAGGGATGGCCCCTGCCCCTCTCTTGACCTTTTTTTTCCTCCTCTCCTCCTAACTCACTGCACTGGAGCCATGCCAGCCTCCTTTGGGTTCCTCCAACACACCAAGCTCATTCCTACCCCAGGGCCTTTGCACTTCTCCCCTCTGCCTGGAGTGCTCTCCCCGATCTCCACCTGACTCCTGCCTTCTTGACATTCAGGTCTCAGCTCAATTCTCCCCACTTCAGAGAGGGCTCCCTAAACGCCACCACCCCCACCATCATGAGACTCCGTTTTATTTTCTTCAAAATTTCTGTCACTGTTGGATATTTTTCTAAGTATTCATTTTCTGCATCCCCCACCTCCAACTAAAACAGAAGCTATGGTAGCACAGATGTTCTCTGGCTGGTTTATCCATTTATCCCCAGCATCAGGAGGAGGACCTATGTACCTAATAGGCTCTCATAAATATCTGCTAAATAGGAATGCATGAAAGAGAACAAGTGCCCATCCCTCCAGAGTGCAGCATGGGCTTAGGGACCGCTAAGGCCTCGTGGAGTTTCCATCTGCCCACACACCATTTTCTGAGCAGCAAAGAGTCCAGACGGCAGGTGAAATGAACACCAACCTCTTCCCGCAGGTGAGCACAGAGGAACTCAGCTGCTCAGCAGGCGTGTGCTTCTGGCTCACTGCTACCTGGTGTCCATGCAGACACCAAAATCAAAATAAATTACCGAGGGAAATGCAAGCTGACTGTCACGACCAGAGCGCAGCCGGGGCCCCCACCAGGCTCCTCCCCTGGCACCTGTCCGCCCACCGCCCCTCAGGGTCACTCCTCAAAGCTGTCAGGGAGCAGAAGAGGACTCCACCATCTGGCCTGGCTCATCCCCATCCAGGGCCACTTTGGACGGCTGCCAAGTCCAAGGGTCCCGGGGGAGGAACACATGGTTCATGCTCCACCAAAGCTACCAAAAGAGCCCCGAACAAAGACAACCAGACGGAGGTCCCGCGGCTGCAGGAGAGGGACCATGAAAGCTCTGGTGGACTTTCACCTTCTCCAGCTGGGTGGGCAGTTAGTCAGCTCGGGCTGCCCTGACGGAATACCACAGGCTGGGCGGCTTAAACACAGACATATATTTTCTCACAGCTCTGGAGGCTGGAAGGCCCAGATCAAGGTGCCATTGGCATTGGTTCCTGGTGAGGCCTCTTCCTGGCTTGCAGATGACCACCTTCTGGCCGTGTGCTCAGGTGATGGAAAGAGAGTGCCCTCATGTCTCTTCCTCTTCTTATAAGGACACCAGTCCTATCGGATTAGGGCCCCACTCTTTGACCTCATTTAACCTTAAGTGCCTTTCCATAGGAGGTGATATGAGGGGTTAAGGCTTCAACCTGTGAATTTGGGGGGACACAGCTCAATCCATAATGGGTGGCTACTGCATCTCCCATGGGTTCCCTGATCCCTGTTTATTTATTCTCTAGTGGGTAGACACCCTCCCTGAGGGTCCCAAAGAAAGCCCCTCCCCATATAAAGAAGTAGAGGCTTGAGAAGAGGAAGTCAAATGAGATGAGGGTTCAAGTGATTCTGATAGAATTTTCTGGAAGAGTTGACAGTACAGGAAAGAGGAAGTGTCCCTGGACAGTGATGTAGTTTACAGATTGAGGCTCCTCCGTGCCAGGAACTACGCTAGACCCTGAGGCCGCAAGTGTGACCAGGACATGGCATCCACCCCCAGCCCAAGGAGCTCACTGCCCATGAGGGAGACGACCACCGGTGACTGGGCTGCCTCCCCAGGTTCCCACTGCCCCCAGACCCTCCTTCGTTCCATGCCCTGAGATTCCTGGGAAGCTGAGAGGGGGATGTCCACAGTCTCCCCTTGGTCACCCCCCAGGGACCCCATTCTACTTCGGTCACACCCTTAGGGACCCCCCACCCCAGTCACCCCCCACCCTGGTCACCCCCCTTTGGACTCCATCCCGCCTTGGTCATACCCCTAGGGACCCCACCATACCTTGGTCTCCTCCTCAGGGACTCCATCCTGCCTCAATCGCTCTCCCTCCAGGGACCCTACCCCACCTCAGTCATCACCCCCAGGGACTCCACCTCCCTTAGAGTCCTCACCCCACCTCAGCTCCCCCTCCATGGACCTCACCCAGACTTTAGTTGGTGGTCCCGCCCTCTCGATGATGACAAACATCCACTCTCCTGCACAACCTCCTCCTCCTCCCCTCTTCCTCACTCTAATTCTTCTTATTCTCCAGCCTCATTGAGACATCTAGACCCAGCCCCTCCATTGCCTCTCGATCGGTTCTCTGTCTTCATTCTCCACTCAACCCTGCCTAAATTCCATGGTTCTCAACTTCTTCCCGCCAAAACTCAACTCCCTTATGTGTCCGTGAGACTCTTCCTGTGAAATTCCCTCCTGGGTTCTACCTGCGCTTCCGCCCTCCCTGTACCTGTGCCAGCTGGCTGAGCACTGAGCTTTGGTGCCAGGACCCACATGACCCCACCCGATGTGGCCTCCGTGGCTGGCACCCTTGCACCTCGGGCAGTTCCCTCTTCCATCCCAACAATGGTCCTCCTGTCCTCTGAGTTCTTCCTCATGGAATCTGAGTTCGCCGGGACCACAATAAAACAATCTTGAAAACAACAAAGCATCTTAGAGGTGGCCTGCTCCCAGCAGGAAACAAGCAGCCTCTAATGAGACAAAGGAAACTTTTCAAAGTGAAAAGAGTTGGAACGCAATTTATGCGCAGATGGTGGACCTTTGATAGGAAAACAAAGCTGGGGTAACGATGCAGCTGAGGAGGAAGCACTACGCAAATCCCGCTTATCAGAGTCTTCTCATTCTTCACAGCCCACGGACACAGCGTGCAAGCCGCACTGTGGACTCGGTCGGGAATGTGCACACACACTGTTTCTGCCAGGAGTTGCTTTGAGGAGAACACGTTGGGTTCCGAGCTGGACAGCCCTGGATAGCCTGCTCTTGCTCTCCTTCTGGAGGGGGCTTGAAAAATACTACCTGGTGCTTGTAAAGGGCTTCAAACTTTGCAAAGCGTTCCACTATCTCCAGCATCTCAGTTGAACCTCCCGAGAAAGGTGTGGTGCACGAGGTGATGTCACGGTCATTCTAACTCACTGGAGGGGTTACCTGCAGAGACGGGACGTGATTTGCACGAGATCCCACGCCTGGTTCACGGCAGAGGGGAGGCTGGGATGGAGGCTTCCTCTGATGTCTAACACACTCTCTCCAGGTAATAGTAATGACAACACCCCCAAAGGTATCTAACAACCACCACTGGGCTCACCCAACTCGCTCCACCAGTCTCTCCACCTCGGCACTGCTGACACTCTGACGGGTCGTTCTCCATTGTGGAGCCATCCTGTGTGCTGGGGGATGTTTAGCAGCATCCCTGGCCTCCCCACTGGACGCTAGTACTTCTCCCCACATCCCCCCAGCAGCTGTGACGACAAAAGTGTCTCCAGACACGGCCAGATGTCCCCAGGGGAAGGGGTTTCCCCAGGGTTGAGAACCACTGTCCCCCATCTTCACGTTGGACCCTCACTTTCCATTTCCCTCTTTGTGAGAACAGACGCACCCTGAGATATGAAGAAACACGCTCTGAGAAGCATCCTTGATTCTCAAGGGTTGGCTTCTCTGAATTTGATCATGAACTTGACAAAAAGGAAAAGGGAGAAGAGGATGAACCCAGAACAATGACTCAATGGTGACAATTCAGAAATGGCCACGAGAACCTTCTCCACTTGCCACCCTGAAAGATAGACCAGCAGATAAGCGATGCCAGGCGAACCCCTCAGCATAGCCAAGCCCTGAAGGAAGCAGCCCAGCTTGGGGGGCT
This sequence comes from Ceratotherium simum simum, assembly GCF_057802395.1. Classification (NCBI taxonomy): domain Eukaryota; kingdom Metazoa; phylum Chordata; class Mammalia; order Perissodactyla; family Rhinocerotidae; genus Ceratotherium; species Ceratotherium simum. The sequence goes on along the minus strand of NC_141921.1, from coordinate 47,230,547 downwards.
CAGTTGAGGGGCTTCCATGCTGCAGGCACGTCAACAGGAGCCGTTCGCCCTGCCCGCCTCCGGGGATGCTCTGTCTGGGCTCACAGGCTGGACGGGCAGAGTCAGGCCGGGCACACAGGCCTCTGACCCCCAGGCCACCACACCTGTTGTCCTCTAGGATGACAGCTTCCAGTCAAAGCCTCCAGGGAAGGTGGCGAGCACCCACTGAGGCATCTGAAGCAGAAGCCAAGAAATGCCCCAGCACCACCTTCCCTTCGCGGGGAGCAGGGAAATCCGGCCGCTGCCTGCCATGCAGAGGGTAGCTTCGTGGTTCCAGGAAGCGCTCAGTCCTTCATCTGCCAAACTAATGACGGGCTGTGCTCTGTGCCCTGTGCTAGAGGCTGGTGATAGGAAGATCAACAGCATGTGGCCCCTGCTCTCAAGGGCTCCGGAACCCAGTGCAGGAGCCACATGTACATCGAAAGTCCTAATTCATCATGCAAGTGGGTTGCTGGAGGTACAGGGGGCACCTGGGGAACAGCATTCTGCTGCCATTTGCTGCAGCCATCCAGACCACTTCCTGGCATCCCGCCATTCTGGTCACCCTCTCAGGCCATTCTGTCTTTGTGGGTCTAAAAAGCAGAAGCCCCGACATTCACACCTACAGACGTGGCCAATTGGCGTCTAATCCATGGCAATGGCCAGAGAACGGAATGCCACGGTGGTTCAGATAGGTTCAGAGCCCAGCATCACTCCTCCCGACAGCGTCCCTGCAAAGGGACTCTGCCTGGCCATGAAGCTCGGCCGCTGTGAGGAGAGGGAAGGCAAGATGCTGGGAGCATCCCCAGCCACCGCAGATCACAGAGAAGGGGGCCCTAGAGCTAGCTGCAGCCGGGCATCTGCTACGCTTCACCCAGCATCCAGTCCACAGTCAAGTCCTGGTGCCCGCCAGGCACTGCTCTGAGGATCCAAAATGGACAGGATAGAGAGCCTCCCCTGACCCCGCTGCGGTACTAGGCAGTGCCCCAGGCTTCAGAGGTGGCTGATACATCTGTCTCCTTGAGTATCCCCCCCGCCCCACCCTGCCCATAACCCCAACACCTATCACAGAGCATGTGGAGTTCCATTGCTATTAATCCAATGAATGAATAATGAATGGATGAATATTGTATTTTCCTCACCAATCTACTGAGTCAGTCTATCAATTCAAACAAAGAGATCGCCAAAATCATTGTTAGAAAGCCACTGCAACAGAGGCTGTGCAGGGAGGAGCAGGGAGCTCTCATATAGCTCTCACAAGACAAGTGACCCTAAACCTGCCGGCGGGCAGACAGGTTTGTCTGACGGAGTAGCCTGCTGATGGAGAAGGCTCACTGGAGGGAGCAAGGTGGTGGGGACGAGGCAGGAGAGGAGTCCCTGTCAAGAGAATGGCTGTAAGGAATTTTGATTCTAGCCCAGGAGCGACAGAGAGCCATTGAGAGGCTTTGACAAAGGAGGGTGCTGGGAGGCTGGACGGTTTGACCACTTGCCCTGGGTGCTGGCTGCCATGCCCAGCAAGGCTGCCCCCACACCTCCCATTCCCCACCCCCACCCCAGGCTTCCAGGTGTCATCTCAAGTAACCTGGATGTGAAATGTCCCAAGTTGGGGCCTAGTGTGATCTCTAAAGCAGTCGTGCCAGTAAATCTGCTCTCCGCATCACCACCACCAGATCCCACGAGGCGGAGGCCGGCTCCTCAGCTGCCAGCCCCTGGTCTCCATCGCCTCTGCCTCACCTGGCTGCCCTTCCCTGCAAATGCCCTCAGAAGGTGTCAGACACAGCTTCCAGCCCATTACAATACAGGCTCAGTGCTCCATGGGTCACTTCTCAGGTTAACCAGGCGCCTGCGTCCTACTCAGCACCTGTCAATTCCAAAGCGACACGAGTCAGCTAAGGATGGACTTGGAAACTGCTGTCGGCTTCAGGGAAGAGCAGATCAACCATGGATCACAGATCAGCACGTGCTTTCTTGCACCTGTGGATTCAGTCAACGTTCCCTTTCTCCGGAGAGAGAGGCCGTGCTCGTCCAGAGCTGCGCATGTTGGTCTGAACAAAACCAGCGCGATGTGGGGGACAATACACACCAGGTTATACCCAACTGGTGAAGAAATCACTCAGTTATGCTTTTTCAGGGACCACCCCGAGGGAGGGCCGAGCGGCATCTGCTCCAGGAACCAAAACAAACCCCAAACCGCTGGGAGCTCTGTGCCCTGTGTAGACGCCCCCATACCTGCCCTGGTGTAGACGCTCTCTACTGCTCCTGAGTCCGGGGCTGGTTAAACGTGAAGCCTAAACTCTAAAACATAGTTAGTGCCACAACTTAGGGTACTGGTTACACTGGGGAAGGCCTGGAGGGGTTAGAAGTGCGTCAAATACCCAAGTATTAACAGTATAGAATACTATAAGAATTAATACTGCAATATAAGCAGGAGTGGAAGCCAGACGAAGTTGGAGCAAGTGTGTGTGCAAAAATGATTACTGATTTAGAAGGATTAAAAAAATCACCACTAATTAAAATCTTAAAAAGATTCTAAGTACTACCATCACAAAAGCCTGGAAATAACATTTTTAAAAATTAATTAACTTTATGATCAATTCTTGTTTGTTGTTGTAGTAAGAATACTTAACCTGCGATGTACCCTCAACAAATGTTTAAGTGTGCAATACTGTGTCGTCAACTAGACCCACAATGCTATACAGCACATGTCTGGAACTTACTCATCTTACATAACTGAAACTTTATACCCACTGAGAAACATCGACCCGTTTCCCCCTCCCCAGCCCCTGGCAGCCACCATTCTACTCTCTGCTTCTAGGAGTTTGACTATTTTAGATGCTGCATATGAGAGGGATCATGCACTGTTGGTCCTTCTGTATCTGGCTTATAAGGACATTGTCACTTAACACAATGTCCTCCAGCTTCACCCATGTTGTCACAAATGGCAGAATTTCCTTCTTTTTTAAGGCTGAATAATATTTCATTGTATGTATATACCACTTCTTCTTTACACGTTTATATTGATGGACACTCAGGTTATTTCCATATCTTGGTTGTTGTGAATGATGCTGCAAACCATACATCTGATAAGGGATTAATATCCAAATATATAAAGAACTCCTCCAACTCTGTAGCAAAAATACAAATAACCTGATTAAAAACTGGGCAAAGGGGGGCCGGCCCAGCAGTGTACTGGTTAAGCTTGCACATTCCACTTCAGTGGCCCAGGATTCACAGGTTCAGACCCCAGGCACAGACCTATGCACCATTTATCAAGCCATGCTGTGGCAGGCGTCCCACATATAAAGTAGAGGAAGATGGACACAGATGTTAGCTCAGGGCCAATCTTCCTCCACAAAAAAAAAAGAAGAAGAAAAAAAACTGGGCAAAGGACTTGAATAGATATTTCTCCAAAGAAGACATACAAATGACCAATAGGTACATGAAAAGATGCTCAACATTGCTACTCATCAGAGAAATGTACATCAAAACCACAGTGAGATGTCACCTCGCACCTGTTAGGATGGCTGTGATCAAAACACTGAAAGGTAGCCAGGGATGGTGAGGACATGGACACATGGGAATCCTGTGCACTGTTGGTGGGAATGTAAACCGGTGCAGCAGCTGTGGAAAACTGTATGGAGGTTCCTCAAACAATTAAAAATAGAGATACCATATGATCCAGCAATCCCACTTCTGGGTATACACCCAAAAGAATTGAAAGCAGGATCTCAAACAGACACCTGCATCCATGTTCATTGCAGAGGGTAGAGCACATTGAGAGAAGAGCTGGACTGTCCACAGAAGGCGCAGTTTTCCTTCCTGACCCCGGCTCTCCCATCATCTGGCCTGTTCCTGCACAATCCTTTGGGGAAACAGCCCTCCCCTACTCTCAGTCCCTGTAGTGTGGGTGGGAAAGACCCTGGGCTCCAAGTCTGGCAGCATGCCCAGCCCAGCCAATGGAAGCATCCGTGTAGGCACAATGATCAATAAAGGGGGAGGCAAGAGACCTCACCTGAGCTGTGAAGAGCCAGCCCTAGGGTTTCTGCTGAAAAGTTTAGGAGAGAAGCAATCTCTTTCATCAGGGTTGCCAAGCTGGTAGAAGGCCTGCTGCTTCTGGCCAATCTGCCATTTCGTGGGAATGAGGCCAGCAGACAGGAGAGCAGAGCTGGGGACAGAGACCTAGAGAAGGGTTACACCATCATATGAACATCTTGCTCCAGCCAGGCCTGAGCGCCACCTGGACTTTTTGTTATTAAGCCAATAGATTCCCATTTTTGCTTAAGTTCAGTTGAGTTGAGTTGCCTATAACTGAACGAGCCCTGCCTAACATAACCTTTATTCAACCTTGCCCTGCCCTGGTCCGTCCCACGGTTTGTGCTGACTCTATTATAGCAGCCTGAGCTTAGCAGACCATCGTGAGCTTGGGCCTGAGGGCAGATGGGCAAACCCATATGTGCAGCCCTCACTTGGGCAGTGCCCACTGAATGCCCAGGGATTTCCCTACTGTCCCCCCCAGAACCATGTCCTGCCTGTTTTCCCTCAAATGGTCCGCCTTGGAACCCAACACTCTCCTTGATCTTCAAGTGGATCCCGTTGTAGGACTGACACTAACGGTGCCTCTGGTTGTCAGGACGTGCTGGGTTATGTGGAGGTAACACATGAATAATCCAGGATTCTTGACCCAACAAAGGATTGTGTTTCAGCCACAAGACGCGTGCTCCTCTCTGAGTGGCTCTCTTCCTTCTCAAGGTTCAGGCATCTCCCACGTGGCAGCCTGCTGGCCACAAAAATGACAAGATGTTAGAGGGTCAGACAGCATTTTTACTGCCTCAGCTCAGAAGGGACACACTTCACAGTGCCTTGGTTGGAATCACTCATGTGGCCCCACATAACTGCAAGGGGCTGGGCAGGTGGTGTTCCCCACACCCGGGAAGTAGGGGAGGGCAAGACGTGGTCAACACTGCCGATGCCAGACATAGTATCTGTCTGCAGACTCACAGAGCTAGCACGAGCAGACAGTATGTGTCACTTACCCACGGCTGCATAAGAAACTACCCCAAACTCGGTTGTTTAGATCAACAACCACTCCTTAAACTCGCACTTCAGCAGGTTAGCAACTTAGGCTGGGCTCTGCTAGGTGTTCTTCTGGATTTGCCCCAGCTCCCACGTGGCTCTGCAGTTCACTGCAGATCAGCTGGGTGGCCATGCTCCGGGTTGGCTGGCTGTTGGCTAAGGTGATGGGATGACTGGCCTCCTGTCTCATGTGCTCCCCAGACTAGCCCAGGCTGGCCCTAATCATGAAGGCGGGACATGATCTCCAGGCTAGCCCAGGCTGGCCCTCATCGCGAAGGTGGGACATGCTCCCCAGACTAGCCCAGGCTGGCCTTCATCGCGAAGGCGGGACATGATCTCCAGGCTAGCACAGGCTGGCCCTCATCATGAAGGCGGGTATCTGAAAGGGAGAGAGGAAGTGTGCAAGGCCCCTTGGGGCCTGGGCTTCTAAGTGGCACGCCATCACTTCCACCACTTGCTGTTGGTGAATGCGAGTCACAAGACCACCCAGAGTCACAGACTCCACCCACTGCTGGGAGGAGGTGCAGAGTCACCCTGCAAGGTGCCTGGACACAGGAAGGCCACTGACTGGGGCCGTCGGTGCAATCTGCCACACACAGGACCCTAAAATGACCTTCCGCGATCAGGGTTCCATGGGCCACTCAGGACAGCCAAAGCACAGCTTTGAGAGGTAGGGCAGTGAAAATCCAGACTGGACAGTTAGGCCATGACCGTCACGGGGAGGGCCTATGTCTTCACCAACTCACTTATTTTCACCTGCGTTGGCCCCTCTCCCTGCCAGCTCGCCGGATCACCAGCATTGCCGTCTGATGGTCGCCTTGAAACCATCTCTCCTTTCTTCACCCACTCGACCCAATAAGACCCAAGACCTCTTCCTGGGGTCCTCCTCTTAGGTGTGGTCACTTTGGGCAATGTGGGTGTCACTTGTCACTCTCATAATGCCCAAGTCACTGATTTTAGCACTGACCTTAAAAGCCAGAAGTGACCTTAGGATCTCCCTTGTCCAGTTGCCTTCTTCTACAAGGAAGGAAACTGAGACCTTGAGAAGGGAACTGACCCACCCAAGGTCGCACGGCCAGGATCTGGATCTTCTGTCTCATGGCCCACAGCTCCGTCGTCACCCCTGCTGGGCTGGAAAAGAATTGACCTGCTGTCAGTCTGACGTCTTGGATAAGAATCTCTTCAGCTGGTCCCATTGGTCAGTGCCCTGAGCAGGCCCTTCAGTAGGAGCTGTCTGCAAGCCGCTCACCCTTTATTGGCCATCCTGCTGATGCTGCAAGTGCAAGACCACCCGCTCTGCTCTGCTCAGATTGGCAGGCCGGAGGGGAGCCACGAGCAGAGCAGCCTGGCCCACATGGCTCACCAGCCAGGCACCAGTGGTCAGGTCACAGCCTGCAGGCCTCTGTCTCTGCACAGCCAGATCTCAGCCACGGTTGGATCAGGCTCAAGCCATGGAGGCCAAGGGGCTGTGGGGAGGAGGGTGTGTCAGGAGGGTGTGGGGTCCCTCCAACCAAAAGTCCCTGCTTCCTGGGCATCTATGATACTGAGAAGTACCCCCAGCTTCTGGGCATCTGTGACACCGAATGGTACCCCTAGCATCCTGGGCATCTATGATGCTGAGTGATACTCTCAGTTTCTGGTATCCATGTCACTGATTGGTATTCCCAGCATCCTGGATGTCTGTGATACTGAGTGGTACCCCAGTCTAGGGGCACCTATGACCCTCAGCTTCAGCTCCAGTATCCCAGGCATCTGTAATGCTGAGCAGTACCTCCAGCGTTCTGGGTGCCTGTAACACTGCCACGTACCCACAGATGTATCTGTCTGCCTCCCCGCTGGGCTGTGAGCTCACTGACAAGAGACACCGTGTGGATTCGCCTCTGCAGGGCAGTGAGGAGCCTGTGCCTGCCCCATGGAAGAGGCACACTGAATGTACGGTGAGTGAATGAGCGTACCATGCTTGAACAGATAGGCACTGATCAGATAAGCTGAAGATCACGTGTCCTCAGGCCCAACATTTTTGTCCAGTTTTGGCCATTGTCTATGACCGGGAAGCTTAGGAAGGGGGGGGTCAAATCAGAGTTCCCAAGTCTGGCTCCAAATCTGAATCAACTGGAGAGATTCAAAAAACAAGTTTCCTCGACGCTGCCCAAACTAAGGGACTCCGATCTGTAGGGGGCGGACCTCAGAAACTGTCGTTTAAGAACAACATGCAGGGAGGTGGTTCTCAGGCGGGAGCCCAGACCAGCCTCTGGGAAGCCCGGTGATGGCACTGCGTCTGTCCTGGGACCTGGGCAGCAGCACCAGCTCAAGCAACAGTGTGAAGCCAGCCATGCTCTGGGGCAGCGGGTCCCAGCCCTGGCCCCATAGGCCCTGGAGCAGGCACTGAACTATAAACAGACAGACAGACAGTGACAGCACGCACCTTTAGGCTGGGACTGACTGCTAAGGGGTGGGGTGTAGGGGGTCTTGTGTTCTCCAGCTGGCATTAAACCGTATCCCAGCAGAGAGTGGTGTTGGAACACTGACCCCACCCTGGCCATCACCACCAAGACAAGCAGAAGTGGGCCTCTTTGGCACATCCAGGTTTGAATTGTACCCCCACTGCCAGAGAATTCTCTCTCTGATGGGGGCTTGGCCCTGGGATGCACGGCCGCATGGGGGGTGAGGGCGTGGCTATGGAATCAGCAGCCGCTCCACCATTCACCAGCCGTGAGAGACGGGCAGCCTCTCTCCTCCAGAAAGTGAGCTGACGCTGGGCCTGCAGCCTGGGCTGGCACATCTGGTGCCTCGCGGAGCCCCTGGGCCACAGCAGGCGCCTAACAATATCCTCCTCCAAACAGCTCGCTGCAGAGCATTTATTTATTTATTTACTTATGTACCTAATGTTGTGGTGAGAACACTTAACATGAGATCCGCCCTCTTAACAAATTTTTCAGTGCACAGTACAGTATTGTTGTCTGTAGACATGGTATTGTAGAGCAGATCTCTAGGACTTACTCGTCTGTCTTTGTGCCCTTTGAATAACGACTCCCTAATTCTCCCTCCGCAGCCCCCAGTAACCGCCATTTTACTCTCTGCTTCTAGGAGTTTGGCTATTTTAGATTCCACATATAAGAGGGATGATCATGTAGTGTTTGTCCTTCTGTGGCTGGTTTATTTCTCTTAGCATAATGTCCTCCAGGTTCATCCATGTTGTCGCAAGTGGAGGCATTTGCTTCTTCTTTAAGGCTGAATAATATTCCATTGCATGTCTGTGCCGCATCCTCTTTATCCATTCATCCGGCAGCGGACACAGGTTGTTTCTGCATCTTGGCTATTGTGAACAATGCTGCAATGGACATGGGGTGCAAATACATCTTCGAGATCCTGATTTCAATTCATGTAAAACAACATTATGTTCCCGTGAGGCGTTGGTAGGAACACGTCGGTGTGCCAGTCAAGGCACACATGTGTGTGAGTGCACATGTGAGGACCCCTGCACGTGCTCGGAGGCAGAGGCAGGCTCTGCTTCACTGGCCAGAGTAAAAACCACCCAGGAAAGGAAACAGACGCCGACCGCTCGGACGCGTGGCCCACAGGAGCAGGCGGAGGCCGGGCGCTCTCCCAGCCCGGGCACCGGCTGTTTGCGTCCATTTGCCTGGCTCCTCTGGCCTCTCCTTGGGCCTGGCACCCCCTCTCCCCGCTTTGCCACCCCACACTGCCCCTCTCCATGGTGGCCAGCTCGCTGGGGGAAAGTTCAGGCCTTCCTTTTGTTCTCTCCCTCCTGAGTCTCTGGCTGGCACAATGAGCTTGTCTTCAGCACCCAGGGGGCACCGCCAAGCCGCCCCGACAAACCTCTCTCTGAAGGCCAGCCTGGCTTCAAACGTCACTCCCACACTTCCTCTTCCTTCAAAGCCGCTAGCACAGGCACTCTGTGGATGATCCTGGCTCTGGAAACAGAGCTGGCAGAGCAATGCAGGAGGAGAGATTGGGAGGGTCTAGACACCGAGGCTTGACAGGAGCTCTGGAAAATGTGTTTCCAACACCTGAGCAGCAGCTGCAGGCACACAGCAGGCCCGCGTCTGCCCTCGCACGCCCTCTGGCCTTCGCACGTTCCGGGATGCTGCGTGGTGTGGATGTATCATGGGCGACAGGTTGCTAATGGGCTAGGAAGAGGGGCTAGGATATTTGGGGGAGCATCCTTACCTCTGATTGCTGGTGTCGGAGAGAATGGCTGCACTTTCATTGTGTACTTCCAGCAAAAACAGAGTTGTGGGGGGTGCTGCCATTGGCCTGGAGTCCAATAGCTCCTAAGGTCTGAGGGACGTTGCTGTGTCATCATAGCTACAATCCTTCCTATTCTGCCCCAGGGAAGACGTAGAGACAAGGAACTGAACTTTGTCTGGGCTCGCCCCACATCAGCGCCTTGGCCTGGATTCTCATGTGCATAGTTCAAGTTCACTCAAAAACAGAGACGGGGCACTTTGGGAATCACTGACAACTGTGTTTCGTGCTTTGCATTCTAGAACAGTAGACTCCAGGTGCGTGCCTCCTGCCATCCAGGGGCAGGTTAAGCACTCATCCCCCAATCTCACTTCATCCCCACTGAGATCTTTACAAGGAGCTACAGTGTTTATTCCCTGTCTTGTCAGAGAGGAAACTGAGGCTCAGAGCAGTCAAATTATCCAATCGAAGTCAAACCACCCAAAATTTAGAGGCTTAAAACAGTCATCATTCACGAGCTCATGATTCTGGGTTAGCTGGCCCTTTGTCAGTGTGCCACGACCAGTAAATGGTCGGCAGGGACTCAGACCACTGACCCCAAAGCCCACACCCCTCCCCCTACTCCTGCTGCCTCCCCCATCCTGCTCTTGGGAGCTCAAAGAGTCTCTTCCCACCCGAGGATACTGCGGCCCAGATTGATGACGTGATGTAGAGAATGTTTGTAACTGACCCTGGATTTGAAGTGGCTCCTCCCAGACCCGTGTCCTTCCCCGTCACGGCACCTTCATTCGTCAGTATCTTACCCCAACTGGCCTTTCCTGCTCTGATGTGGTCCCCGTCTCCTCGCCACAGGGAGATCCAGCATACCTGTGCCAGGTCTGTTAGGTTCCTGGTGTGAGGAGAGCTGCTCCCCGGACCATATGTCCCCTTCCGTGACTACATGCATCACCGCCGTCCCCAGGCATGTGAGTCCATGAGCAGCAGGGGTTCCCCAGGAGAAGTGAACAGGCACAAGGGACAGCACTGGAGAGAGTGCAGGGCCTGAAGTGACACCAGGACATGCATCTAAGATTCTGAATGAAACACTTCACGGGCTGCTGGGTCAGAACAACCCCTCCTCCTGAGAGTCACCCCAGGTGAACTGCCTGCCACAGCCCCCCACCAAGTACCTCCTGCCCATCTCCTCCCGAAAGCCAGGCTGAAAAGGGCTGAGAGAACCCTCCCCGCCATGCTCCATTAGTCCCCTCTGTTCCATGGCCTCATAACCGCGTTGTGAGACCTGGCCCGGCCCGCATCACCAGGCCCGGTCAGAGCTCCAGGTGAGCCCTCAGCACGGTGCTCTCCCACCTGCTCTGATGCACCTGGCCTCCCCACCCCCACCGGCCTGATGCCGCGTCTTACCCCCTGCTTCCACGGTGACCAGTTCCCTGGGGAGGATAACAGGCTCCCTGTCATTGTCATCCTTCCTAACACTTAGGCTTGCACAGTGAATCTCTCCTCGGCAGAGAAGGGCCCACCAGTGTGGCATTTCAGCTTCTTCAGAACTTTCCACTGCTCGGTACATCACCCACATGGATACTGCATGTGTGTCTCTCCGAGGAACCCTGTGTGCTCCAAAGACGAGGTGCAGTTGGGACAACGTGTCTCGTGTCTGCCTACACGTCAAGTTCTCCAAGGTTAACTTCTGAATCTGACATGTCCACATCTTCAAAGGTTAGTTCTGGAGCACAGTTTGAAATAAGCCTGCTCTTTGTCGAGTGCATTAATAAAAGTGAGCTATGAAGGGATAGATGCCCTTATGAGCCCAGACCCCAAAAGTCTTGCCAATTTTGTCCAGAAAGCAGGAGAGGATCGGAGAAGCTTCCCTGGCTGGTAATGGCAGCTGCTGTACCACGGCGCTGAAACGCAAGGTTTGTTTCACATAGTAGTTCATGTGTCCTACATCTAAAAGTCCAATGCTGCGGCCCGTCCGAGCAGACAGGACAAGGTGACTGGAAGGTGACTGGCAGACCCAGACTCCTTCTGTCTCGTGGTTCTGCCACCCTTGAGGGCCTTGGAGCCCTCTGCCCCTGTCTGGCGGGGAACGAAGAGAAAGGGGGATCGGGGCCCTGGAGGTGACAAAGTCTCTGCTCAGCTTCAGCTGGTGAGAACCAGTTCCACAGCCACGAGCGATGCGAGGTGGCCTGTGGAACGTGTCTTCAGATGAGGCGGCTCTATCCCAGGGCCAGTTCAACACTGGGGAAGGGAGAACACGTATTTTGTGGTCTTTGCTACAGGGAGCTTCCTGCAAACCCTGCTCAGGATGCTGAGCGGCAACGAGATGCAGGACCCTCACATGGCAAACCCAGACCCCGAGCAGCCTGCTGACAGGCGCTGCCCAGAGCTGCCTCACCTGTGAGGACGGGAGTCCCGAGCTGCAGGCTGCCTCTCCAGCCCTGACCTTTACAGTAACCCTGGCCCGCCCTCACTCACCTCACACAGCCCGGAATGTTTGATGTGCCTGCTCTCAGAAGGTCTTTCTAGACTTGTGCTCACAGACCTCCAGCACCAGACATGTCTGCCAAAATCCGGCCCTTGATGGCCTGATCAAAGCAGGTGACACGACGGAGGCCCAGGAAACACCCCAATGACCCGGTGTCACTTATGTCTTCCCCTCTTCGGGGCCCCATCTTCCTCATCTTCCTTGTTGCCTGCACTGTGTTTTTCGTTTTGTTTTGTTTTTTGTGTTTTTTGGCCACTCTCTCCCCTCACACATTTCCCCAAAATACCAAGCGCCATATGGAGAACGTCGAGACAGCGTCTTCGTTGAGCAGTCCTCCACAGCGTGGCTGTTTTCCTGGCTGAGATTTGTCCATCTCCTCCCTCCTGGCACAGATGTGCTCGCAGCATCATTGCTCCCCCTCCTCACCCACTTATTCTCCTGGCAGAAAATTCTGGCTGGATTGGGAGTGAGAAGCATGTGGTCAAAATAAGAACGTTGGTTGGGGGTTGCATTCAAGTTCTTGCATTCAACTTCTGTTTCACAAGTTTTTTTTCCATTACTTAAGCAATAATTGTGCATTAAATAAACTTTTCAAAATACAGAAAAGTAGGTTACAGCACAGAACACCAATATGAACTGCCATCCCACCATTACCGGTCTGATAGACACCCCTTTCGGCTTTTTGGATGCGTAGCTTCATTTTAAATTACTTGAAATCACAATGTTGGCAGAATTTTGTAATGTTTCTCACTTAATATTGTCCTGTAAGCACGCTCCAGGCTGTTGTATTATCTTCAGCACTTTATTTTGAGAAGTTTCATAGTATTCCGTGGAGTGGAGTTCTGTGGCTCAGCCACGTCAGTCCAGGTTCATGGGGAACGTGGAAGCCACCCCAGGTACTCCAGCAGGAAGGGTTTATTGCAGGGGTTTGGGGCTATGAGGACAGTGGAAGGGCTGAGGAGGGAAGGTCAGGGAGGTGGGTGGTTTGTGGGAACTCACTTGGAAGACGCCACTAAGCTCACACTTGCCATCTGCCTGCACTTCTGCCAGCAACTCCTGCTGGGGGCAGTGTCTCCTGTCTCCTCTCAGCATTCCGCTTCTCACAGGTGCCTCTCCTGGGCAGACACTTACCCAAGACCATGTGAGAAGGGGGTCCAGGAAATGCAGCTCCAAGCTCCTCTCCAATAGTGCAAAGGAGCATGAAGCAGGGTGTTGGCAGTGCCCCCTTGACCACAGAGCCCCTGGCCCCTGACCAGTCCTCTACTGTTGGACTCTCAGGTTGTTCCTAATGTTCACTGAATCCCTCTCCTCACCAGCACCATAGGGTGTGTTTCTCCCGGGGTCCTGGGCTCTCACTGTGAAAGCTGGACTCCTCTCCCGGCTTCAGGGCTCTGCTGCCTGCTTTTCTCAGCTCTTGGGAATCCAGCCCTCTTGCTCCTGGTCTAGGTGGATGCTCAGCAGGTGGCTTCTTAGACGCTTGGTCCCAGGAGCACAGTGAGTGACCAGCCCAAGGGCCCGACAGTGTGCACGGCCCTGCTCCATCTCCTTAATTCCAGAAGTCCACAGGGAGACCATCCGAGGAAGGACACTCTCACAGAACACACAGCAGGGGAGACGCTACTGCACATTTCAGGGACCCTGTGGCCTGGGATGGGTGGTCCCCTGGGCTGAGGGTGTTTGGGGGTCACTGTGGATGAGACAAGCCCCCACTGTGGATTACTGCTCTGTAGCCAAGCACAGTGGCTCACAGAAGGGCATTTCCCGGGCTCTTCATTCCACTGTCAGGCAGACTGGGAAGAGAGTTTGGAAGTGAGGGAGAAGACGAAAGCCCACCGATGGTGAGGCAGGCCTAGGGGCGCATCACCCACGAGTGTCCTTCCCACCAAGATGTCTACTGCTCTGCCCTGTCCTCCCACTGGATGAAAAAGACCACATTCCAGAGCTCCCCGTCTCCACGGGCTGTGCTCTGCTCTGAGAATTACATCAGGCTTGGGGTCCCAGGCTCAGGGTGTGAAGGGCCCCTGCCTGGCTTGTCCTCCTACTCGCTGCCCCTCTTCCTCAGATCCACTCGCTCCGGCTGCCCCCAGTTCCTCAGACCCAGGGACTCTGCCGCTGCCTCCCATGGATGCTTCCTTTAGCTGGGACCGTCTTCCTCCAGTCACCTCATCACAGCCTCCAGCATTGCGCCCCCTCCTGAGAGCACCCCCTCCGAGCAACCCCACCCACCAGTCACTCTCCATTACCCTCCTCTGCTTTCCGTGTTCACACACAACATGTAGCTCTCTTGCTCTTCCGCTCATCTCCCTCTCTGTTTGTCTGTCTCCCCCGACGGTAGCTCCACAGGAGCGAGAATCCTGCTTGTCCCACTCACTACTGGGCCCCAAGATCTCACACAGCCCCCTGCCCAGAAAGCAGTTTTTAAAAATACATGAGGTGAAAGGAGCTTTGGGTTTTGCTTCTTGGGGTAAGCCTGGCCGGCTGAGGGGTGACAGAACGACTTAACGGCTGTGAAGGGCTGAATTGTGTCCCTCAAATTTCGTATATTTAAGCCCTGACCCCCAGTACCTCAAAATGTGTGACCACATGTGGAAATAGGGTGGTTGCAGATGCCGTTCATTAAGATGAGGTCATCAGGGTGGCCCTAATCCAATATGACTGGTGTCCTTACAAAAAGGGGAAATTTGGACCCAGATGCACACAGGAGAAGGCCGTGTGAAGATAAAGCAGAGATCTGCGTGATGTTTCTATAAGCCAAGGAATGCCAAGCATTGCCAGATGCTGGGAGAAAGGCCTGGACAGACTCTCCCTCACAAGGAACCGACCCTGCCAACATCTTTCCCCCAGACTTCCGGCCTCCAGGACCATGAGCAGTAAATTCCGTTGGTTAAGGCACCAGTCTGTCGCGCATGCTCCCAGTCTGTGGCGCATCGTAAGGCAACCTCCGGAAACTGATGGAACCCCATGAGTTCCCAACACCCAGGACCTAGGCAGCCTCTGGCAAAGACGGTGGCTCCTGTAAGCCCAAGGGCATCTCTGCTCTGGCTCCACAGACAGGGCTGGTCCACACTGCCCACCGTAGCCTGGAGAGAGCTCAGGGTCCCTGTGAGGTAGCTGATACACCCCTTGCCCCCTCCAGAAACCGTACCCAGAGGTGGTCTCCCAGGGTTACCTCCCACCTGCCACTCCTGCAAGGCAGCCTGTGCACTGAGTGGGAATGATGCCCCCAAAGCTACCCCAGCCACAGGGCCAGGGGCAGGGGCTCAGTCTGTCAGGGGAGGTGGGGCTTGCCTAGAGGGCCTGACTTGGAATTTATGCTGGGTCCTCAGCCGTTTCCGTTGACCTGCATTATCTCTGGTGTAGAGACATCAGGCTGCCCCCCAGCCTCAGACAGCAGCTGCTGACTCCTGCAACCTCACCCATTTCCCACACAAACTGCTTCGACAGCACCCCGCCCGCGGTCATCCCGGACATGTACGTGGAGGCTGGCCGCCTCGTGGATGCGGGCTTTCATCCTTTCCTCTGGCTCGAGTGGGGCTTCTCTTCAGGCCAGCACCCCATCCCAAACACCTGGTGGTCACATCTCTAAATGGGGGATCTGGCAATTCACAGAGGGTGGAATGGGAATAAATAGGGGCATTTCGTGCCGTGATGCTTGGACACAGCGTGAAGCAGCAGTGCCCCAGCGAGAGGGATAGGCTGGGGCAGCCATGGACAGAGGCTGTGAATCTCCTCTTCAGGAGGGTTGTACAGAATCCTGCACGGAGGCAAGGGTCTGGACAGGATGACCAAGTGTCACCAGGACACGCCTAGCCCCTGGCTGTTATTCCTTCCAATTTTATGGGAAACCAGCCTCCTACATGAGCAGAGGGGGAGGATTAGGAGACATGGCTGAGTTTAAACATGAGAAGCACTAAAACCATGTCAAGCGTGTAACGAGCACTCCTAACATCGACTTATTACAGCATCAACCTCCTCCCCACCCTGCAAGGCCAGCTGGAGTACCAGCCTGTGCAGAGCCTCCTGGATGCCTGCCAGGAGTATCCTCCCTCCCCAGCATCCCTCACTCCCACCTCTGTGTGTCCTACAATTCCTGTCCTCTACCTCCACCGTTAGACCATGGGCGACAGGATGATGACAATAACAATGATAACAATAACTATATTCAGTTCATCAACAAATATCAGCTGAGGCCCAATTAGCACAAGGCTCCACACTAAGCCCAGGGATGTGGCAACAGAGGGAACAGACACCCTCCCTGCTCTCCTGTAGCAGACACTCTAGTAACACAAGTAATAATAGCAGAAACTGGCTTTTGTGGCGCACTCACCACATGCTGGGCACTGTGTTTACCAGTAGCTTACAAGTGTCATCTCAGGTAATTTTCAAAACCACGCCATGGTGGCAAGGGGAGCGATCAGGACACCAGTCTACAAACGAGGACATCGACACACAGAGAGGTTAGGAAATTTGCCCAAGGTCACTCACCAGGGACAGCTGGGACAGCAAAGGCTGGGACCAACTGCTCCCAATCAGTAATGTTTAGAGCAGGGATCACAGTCGTTCTCCCTGCGGCCTCTACCAGGTCCTCACAGAGATGTACCTTGAGCACATCCACAGGATAACCAGCAGCCCTCCCCTGCGCTGTGGTTTTGGCATCGGTGCCCAGGGTCAGCACAGCCCCTCCCAGGGGAAGACCACAAGCAGCCCCGGGACAGGGTGAATGTTGAGGCCAGGCTGCAGAGCCGGAGACAGCCGGCACGCCGGCTGAACCAGAGATCCACGCTCCGTAAGCATTTACACGTTCCCTCTGAGGAGCTTATGCAGGCATTTGGGTTGACAAACCTGAAAAATCTCTAGAAAGCATCTAATTAATGCATTTCCCCAAGCAGAATGTTTTAGTGATTGCTGTTCAAACAGCAGAAAAGTCGAGAAGGCTTTTACTGCAAGACATATAGAGATCTGCGCGCTGCTTCTCCAGGCGCCAGCTCTCCTCCCTCGACCTGTTGACATCCAGTAATGTTCCTCCAGCTACAAGCAATGCATCTTACTCTAATGCTCTCTGTAGGCAGGAAGCTGGGCGTTGAATTACTGAGCCTGAGTAATTGCCCACAGTCATTGTGATGGAAAATGGCAGAAATCGCAACGAGTCACAGGGTGGTGGAAAGGCAACTGTTTAGTGACGATAATTCTGTAAGGATAATTTCATTAATGGAAGTGGGAGATGGTATTTGTGCCAGTGAATACTGTATACGTATATATAAATACCCGTGGACACTCATCTAGGATACGTCTGCCTATTTCATGAATGCCCGAGCGCTGGATGCTAAAACGCCATTCAGATGTGATTTGTGATAATCACACGGGGGAGAAATCCTTTAGGTGAAAGGAATGGGAACAAGGATGTTTCAAGCACGGATGTAAAAAGCTTCTATTTGATTTGGGGCCACAAAGGATTCAAAAGACATCAAGGCATTGACAGACTTAATAGCTTTCACCAAAGGAAGAACTTCCCTGCTCCAGAATTTAGCACATAAAACAAGCGAAGTGCAAATCTGTGCACTTGGAAACGGTTATCTCTGGACGACACAGGGCGAGGCCGGAGCCCAGGAGAATCCCCAGGACAGCTCTGCGCTGTTCCGGCTCCCTGCTCAGGGTGAGATCCTTAGCTTGTGGACCAAAATAGGCTTCTGTTTTTCAAAATGAGTGGGGTCATGCACCTTGAATGAAGGTGGCTGCTCTGTGCTACCACATCCAAGGCCTGGGATTAAAAGTCTGATTAGACATTTATTTTAGGACCAAACCCGTGTCCACCTGGACAGCCTCTTCCCCCTCACTGCAGCTGTGCCCACCTTCCCCGACAAGCCGTCCTCTCCTCCCAGCAGGCTCAAACAGCCAAGCGTGCAAACGACCGTGTCCTTTGCAGTGTGAGCCTCCAAAATTAGAATCTGGGCAGTGTTTTTATTTGCAACCCTGATGGATTCTGTGTTTGTCTGTGAGCCAGCCCCAGGACTGCCCTGACTCAGAAAGAGAGAGGCACTTTTCCCCCTGAAATTCACGGGCTCTTTTCTTTATTTTATTTTTTTAAATTGAGGTAAAAATCTCACAATATAAAATTAACAATGAATCATTTTATTTATTTTTTATTTTTTATTTTTTTGTGAGGAAGATCAGCCCTGAGCTAACATCTGCCAATCCTCCTCTTTTTTTTTTTGCTGAGGAAGACTGGCCCTGGGCTAACATCCATGCCCATCCTCGTCCATTTTATATGGGATGCCGCCACAGCATGACTTGACAAGCGGTGCGTCGGTGCACGCCCGGGATCCCATCCAGCGAAACCCGGGTCACCACAGCAGAGCACATGCACTTAACCGCTTGCGCCACTGGGCCGGCCCCAACAATGAATCATTTTAAAAGGTAAATGCCACAATTAACCGGCGTTTAGTGCATTCACAGTGTGTGCAATCATCACTTCTATCGCACGACGAAACATTCGCGTCATCCCAAAAGGAAACCCTGTTGCCCTTAAGTGGTCACTCCCCAGTCCCTCCTCTCCCAGTCCCTGGGGACCGCTATTCTCCTCTCTGTCTCTATAGATTACCTATTCATGATGATCTGTATAAATGGAATCATGCAATATGTGGTCTTTTCTCTCTGGCTCCTTCGGTTAGCATAATTTCGAGGTTCATCCATGCTGCAGCACATATCAGCACTTCATTCTTTTTCATGACTGAATGGGATTCCACCACATGGATAGACCACCTTCTGTTCATCCATTCATCCACCAATGGACATCTGAGTTTTTTCCCCTCCTGGCTATTGTGAATAATGCTGTTAAGAACGTTGGTACACAAGTATCTGGGTTCCTGCTTTCAATTCTTTTTCTATACTCAGAAGTGGAATTGCTGGGTCATACAGTAATTCTCTCTTTTTTTTTTTTTTTTAAGCCCCCAATACATAGTTGTATAGCATAGTTGTAGGTCCTTATAGTTCTATGTGGGTCACCCCCTCAGCATGGTTTTGATGATCAGTAAGTCCACACCCAGGATCTGAACCGGGGAACCCTGGGCCACCGAAGCAGAACACACAAACTTAACCACTGCACAGCCGGGCCGGCCCCTTCATACAGTAATTCTGTGTTTAACTTTTTGAGGAATCTGCACAGGCTTTTGATCCCTGCCCTCCTTCGTTTACTGGCAGTTTCTCTGTCCGCTTGTCCCATCCTGGTCCCACGTGGCATCCTGGGTCTGAACGCACATCCATAACCACACACTGAATTCAGGGAAGATCCCAGTGACCCCATTTGGTCCAGGGACGTCCCATGTAACATACACGCACCAGCCCCAGTTCTGGTTGTCTCACTGGGATCTCAGGTTGACGCAAGTGGAGGGAGCAGGATCCCCACTTGGCGCTGACAAGCTGGTCCACCCTGGACCAAACTCTCAGTCTGCTGGTCCCAGGCACCCCCCTTCATCCCCTTCACCAGGCAAGGACTGAAGGAGACACAGCTGAGTAGAAACCACACACTTGCCCCATGTATACTGAGGTCATTGCAAATGGTCCCATGCCAGGGTCTTCCAGGTCTTTCTGTGTCCCATAGCTTCCAGGGTCGCTGGCTGAACTATGGCCAAGGCTGACAAGAGAGTCCCAAGTCCTAGTCCTGTGAGCCCCCACCTTCCTGCATCCTGATGGGCAGGCTGCGGTCCCTCTGTCCTGCTCTGTGCCCGGTTCCCACAGCCTTCTGCAGGGCCCTGAGAGCCTGTCTCACCCACCTCCTCTCCAGGCTGAGGACCAGATGCACCTGGCACCCGAGAAGCCTGTGCCTCCCAACCTTTTGTTGGGAAGGAATTTTTGATCTGGCATGAAGCAAAACAGGTCGCTAAAACTTTTGCCCTCCACCTCTCCTATCCAGCGCTGCGGGTCAGGGTCCTGTCCCCCTGACGCCTGCACGGGGCGTGTCAGGGACTGTGGCACAGTTACTGCAATACTGTGATTTATAAGGAATATATATTTGGTCATTCAGATGACCGAAATATATTTCTCACATATATTTGATTTTCATCCACAGTTCCTGGCTGACGGTTCCCAAAATCTTTGGAATTTCCTGAGTGATAAGGGCAAGGGGAGCATCTTCTATTATAATATTTGGTCTCTTGTCCTCAGTTCCAGAAACCACTACCACCTGAATTTTCACCACCATAAAGGTGAAATGGGTATCTTGCTATAAATAACAAGCCTCTTTCTACCACACCTGAATTTATGTTAATGAGGTGACTTTTGGAAAACCTAAGGGTGGGGGCTGGTCGCCAGGGGAACCAACCAGGAATAGAGGATTGCAACTTTCAGTCCCACCCGCTGACGCAGGATGGGGAGAGGGTCTGGAGGTTAAATCAATCACCAATGGCCAATGAGTTAATGAGTCATGCCTCTGTAAGGAAGCCTCCATAAATACCCAAAGGAGGCGTTCAGACAGCTTCCGGGTAGGGGAAACAGAATACTTGCACGTGCCACCCCGAGTGTTCCGAAGCTCCTTTGTTCGGGACCTCACCCTATGTATCTCTTCGTCTGGCTGTTGATTCACATCCTTTAATATCCTTTGTAATACACCTGTAATCTAGTGAGTAAAGGAGTTTCCTGAGTCTTCTGAGTCACTCCAGCAAATTAATCGAACTCCAGGAGGGGTCGTGGGAACTTGTGATTTATAACCAGTTGGTCAGAAGCACAGGTGACAACCTGGACTTGTGATTGGCATCTGAAGGGAGCGGGGGCAGTCTCTCAGTCTGAACTGAGCCCTTAACCTGTAGGATCTGACACTATCTCCAGGTAGATAGTATCAGAATTGTGTTGAATTGTGGAACACCCAGCTGGTGTCTGAGAATTGCCTAGTCTTGTGGGGAGCCCCCTGCCCAACACACACTGGAATTGGTGACCAGAACCCTTAGTTCCCATCACAGCCCCTGTGCATCACCTCCACTTTCCAGCAAACACGGCTATTTCCCCATGTCCGAACTGGGCTGCAGAGCTCTACCCAGTGGCAACAGCAAAAGCAAAACTTTTGAGGGAGAAAAAATGAGAGATAATAAAAACAGATTAACAATTTGCAAATTATCCTAAGGAAAAATGTCCTATTAATAAAAAAATGATAAGCACATGCTATTGAAAAAAAACGTGACTGGAGAGAAGAATGGAATCTATCTCCCTGAAATTACAGTATTGTCCCATCCCAAACTAATAGGCTCTGTTCCCTGACAATACACTGAAGATATCGTTTATTAGGGCCCATTATGCTGCGGGCCGCAGTCAGTCACATCTCAAACATTGCCACATTTATGAAAGACAGTTAGAGTCATTTGCAAGATAATTACCATTTTAATCTCAAACCGGCCTGTAGGAGCAAATTGCTTTATAAGTAACCAGGTTTTCAGCGTGTCATAATGGAGTGCTGTGCGGGCTCTGGAACAACTCTGGGCTTGTTTTGCAGTTGCCTACAGTGTGCGGGAATCTGCTCGTCGGTGGGCTGGGTAGAGATGGGGGGCAGCCCCCTACTCTGGGCCTGAGGGCGAACACGGGTAGCATCGTGCTTCCGTCTGCCAGATTCAAAGCTCTCATTAACACAGGGAGCGCAGAAAAAGAGGGAAAGAGAGAAAGAAAGGAAAAAAAGAGAGAAGCTCTCATTAACACAGAGGGGGAGGGAGACAGAGAGAGAGAGAGGGAGAAGTTCTCATTAACACAAGGCAGGGGTGCGGACGACAGGACAGATAAGTTTGCCCTGCCGCTGCTCGGACGCTGGGCTGAAAAGGGAATAGAGATAGAGGAAAGCACTGTCTCCAGAAGCGATGAATGAGACCCTGGGAATTTGGCAACGATGCTGGTATAAAAATAAGTTGCCAAGTCCACAACTTCAGTTCCAAATGCTGGACCTTCTCTGAAAAATGGGAAGATTTGACTAAAATTTATATAGTCAGTACATTGCAATGAAGAATCAGTTTGAGAAAGAAAAAAATGATCTCAAACCAAAGAGGAAAGGGACAGGAGCTGGGAAAGACAAACGAAGAAGGGATATGCTGAGCCAGGGTATTCGGGAACCAAATGAGGTTCAGGTGAGCAGATTACATGAGGCTGAATGGTATGGACGCTACCGGCTGTGGGAGCCCTTCCTGCAGCACTTCACCTCAGTGAGTCTAAGGCGTGACCAGCATTCACGGAGCGCCTGTCACGTAGGAGGCACAGAGGGGTGTGTGCAGAACTGAGTTACCGCAAGTGGTCATGATGGAGTGTAGAGACAAGAGCTGGTGTCCTGTCACTTCCCGATTGGGAAACCATTGAAATTGCTGGGATCCAACCACCCATCTGTGGCTTTAATTTCCTCTAAAATCTTCCCACAAAATAAGCATCCAACCTTGGTCACCTTCACCTAATGGTACCTGAAATTATCTGAACGAGGAGATCAGATCCTAGGAATTTAGGAAAGAGGAAGAGCCAAGAAAAGAATGTTCTAGAAAGGGCCCACCATGAGCCTTCTCCAGGAAGCTGTAGACAAGCATATGGTGGGTGTGGCCACATGGACCATGGTGATTCCACCCATCACAGTGTCAGGGGATGGTTGGTCCGCGGTGAAAAGCCAAACCCACATCAGCTAGATTGAATATAACGAAAGAAGTGAAAACCAGCACATGTAGACCACTTTTCCAGAGGCTGTTCCATCACAGGGGGGTGGGAAATGGGCCAATAAACCAAGGGGTTGTGCAGGGAAAGGAGCCTTCCTCTTTGAGATGGCAGCAACTAGAGCGTGTCTGAGAGGAGAAGGTGCAGTGGCTCAGTAAGAGGAGCTAAGTGCTGGGCAGGAGGGGGAGACGAGCCCCGGGGCAGAGTGGACCCTGGATCATTATAAAGCTCCCCAGGGCCTCAACCCTCCCCAGCTCCTGGAGGCACCGGGGCCACAGCACAGGTCAGAACGGAGAAAATTCCCACACTGATCCAAATGACAATTTGCTCTAGAATCTCTAGATGTTCACCATCCTCTGTCTGCGCTGGAGTTTTCTATTTCTATTCATGGCACCAGTTCCTTGCCATTCACACGACTTGTGTATCATCTTCTCCGTCGGCCCCCCTTCCTACCTCCAGCTCTCTCAGAGCCCCACTGCTCCATGAAGGCTTCACGATCTTTCCCCCTCTACCTCCAGAGCATTCCATCTCTACTTGACTTCAGCTCCTGACACCGACTGTATTCGTATCTCTTGATTTGTAACAAATCACCCCAAAATGTAACAGCGTGAGACAACAAGCACTCACTATCTCACACCGTGCCCGAACTTCTGGAAGCCAAGAGGGGCTTGGCTGGGTGGTTCTAGCTCGGAGTTTCTCATGAGGTCTCAGCGAGGCTCCATCATCTGAAGCCCTGATTGGGGCTGGGTGGTCCTCCAAGAAGGCTCGCTCACAGGGCCGGCAGCTGGGGCTTCAGTTCTCCTCCAGGTGGCCTCTTGTCCTCCAGAGTATCTCTTCTCCACGTGGCTTCTCCACCTGGCTTCTCCAGAAGAATATTCTAGACCTTTTTGCATGGCAGCTGAGCTCCAAGAGAGATAGCCAGCAAGCAGAAGGGCACCCAAGACAGAAGCAATAGAGTTTTGGGGTTGTTTTTTTTTTTTTTTATCTTTTTTTGTGTGTGTGTGATGAAGACTGGCTCTGGGCTAACATTCCATTCTTCCTCTTTTTGCTGAGGAAGGTTAGACCTGAGCTAACATCTTCCTCTATTTTGTATATGGGATGCCACCACAGCATGGCCTGACAAGTGGTACATAGGTCCACGCCGGGGATCCAAACCCGCAAACTCTGGGCCACCAAAGTGGAGCACATGAACCTAACCACAACGCTACGAGGCCGGCCCTGAAGCAGTAGTTTTTATAATCTAATAAACCTCTCAGAAGGTTCTGCCGTATGCTGTTGGTCACACAAACCAACTGTGGTGCAATGTGGGAGGTGAATGCGCAATGGTGTGGCCACCAGGAGCTGGAGTCCCTTCCCCTGCTGGAGCACGGCTCTGAAGAAGCAGGGACATCCTTATTTTGTACCTTCCAAGGTACCCAGCGTGGCGTCAGAGTTCAAGCAGGTGCCCAACGAACTCATATTGGAGTACAGAGTTTCGGATCCGTGTGAGCAAACCTCTCCGAGGGTTTGATGTGTCTGATGCGGGTTGTCAAGGTCGCCCAACATCCACTGATGTTGTCGTGGGGTAATGACTCTCTGCTCCTTTCTTCCTGCCACCCAAAGCATGGTGCTGCACAAAGTGTTGAAAGCGAGCAGCCAGCAGAGATCTTGCTTACACCCTCAAGGTCACGGACTTCACTCTCTCTTGAGCGTCATTTACCCAACACAAAGAAAGCAGACACGAGGATAACGCTGTGATAAATCAGCGATAATTCAGCAGCATGCTCGTTTTGCAAAAGTGCTGTCGCCGGCTGTTCTGTGCCAAGGGAGACGAAAGACCTGGGTCACCTAAGAAGTCCTCTTCTGCTTCCTTCTCTGGACCGACCCCGCCTTCCACACGGCCTGCCGCTCCCCACTCCCACATTCCCCACACAGGCCAAGGTTATTGTTAGCTTTTTGGTTTTAATACAAATATGAAAGAGAATCAATAAAAGTGATATTATGAGACAAGATATTTCCCATCAGACAATTACAGGGGAATTTTTCATTCCAATTTTTACAATTCAAAATGAAACTCCGAGATTATTTCTTCAGTGGCAAATCCCGACACTGCGACTCCTGAGGCTGCGTTGACAGGGATTCACTTGGGAAGACTTCTTGACATTAATATAGCAATATGTCAAATAAAAGTCCTGTCTAAATGACCCGCAGCTCCCTGTAGTGTACTCTGATCCCCTCTGAGAGCCTGACGGGGGCTCCCGGGCACGGCCGTGCGTCTGCTTCAGATGCCACACAACTGACGGCGACCGTCCTGCTTCCCGGCAGTGTATTAGCACAGAGCCAGGACAAAACGCAAATATTTTGCAAACAGAGCAACAGGTGACTGTCGGGAAAACATGAGGCTGCTATAGCCCTCCACGCACCCCCACGCACCCACCAGCATCTTCGCAAATTGGTGCCCAGATGTGAACTTCGGACTCTTCCATTTTCACCATGATGCAGCTGTCGTCTGCCTGGGAGACCACCAAATGGGGCCACCTAGCCCACTGCCCTGCCTGGCCCAGCACTGGGCAGGAGCCCAAGGCTACCCCTGCCCACCCAGGTCACACCAGCTCCCTGGGGGCCCCTGTGTTTATTTCCCATATGTCCACCTCCCCCTGTAAGCTCTGACCCACCCACCACTTGGGATTCTGGTCCATTGAGGGCAAACCACAGCTGTACCCGGCCACGCCCCCTCTGCCTACACCCTGACTGTCCCAAATTTGTAAGCTTTATTGTTTTACTCTGCGCATTTCAACTCTGCTCCTGCATGCTGGGCTCACTGGTTGAGTTCAATTTCTCCAGCCAACTAATGCCACGGGGTCCACGATCCCTCGGTGGGCCTGGGGATGCAGGAAACCCTTAATCCGGGACAAAATTCTTTGCGTGTTGGTCTTTCTACCAGTGAGGGGAGTCTTAGGTTCCACCAGGCTCCCAAAGGAGCCGTGGGCCCCAAAAGGTAGAACCAGCCCCCGATGGAGGTCGGCCCAGCTCACTCGCTGGTGTATGCCTCACTCTGATCCCTGGAGATATAAACTCAGAAGCTGCTCCTCTTGACCAGCAGGCAGCTGACCAGCAGGCCACCCACACACCCAAGGGGGCTCAAACAGCCCAGGTCTGCAACTTGACTTGAGCAGAATCACCTCTCTGAAAGCCAAGTGCTGGCCAGTCTGTCCACCCTGGAAGCCGAGCTGAGTCCTGGCTCGTGCCCTGGGACAGGCAGGGGGCTGGGCACTAAACCTCACCCAGGGCTTGCTCAAGGCTGGTCACCGCTGGGAAGACAAGCAGCCTGTTTCATTGCAGGAGCCTCCCTCCACCCACTTCCCTAACCAGTGGGGCTCAGCCAGGTCAGCCACGGGGCTCAGCCAGGTCAGCCGCGAGTCCTGCCAACACTCACAGTGGGTAGTCTCAGCAGCTTCCCAGGACAGCAGCTGGCTCCGCGGGACACAGACGGAACGTTCCTGCAATTCGAGGCGTTGGGTCGTCAGACCTGCTGTGTTGATACAATCTACAGGGACCCCATGTTCCTCGTCCCAATAAAGACTCCTCCGAGTATGTTCCTCTCACACCAACAAGCAGGAATCGCTGCCAAGGAGCACACGGCCCCCCTGCTGTCTGCAGGGCCCCCCTCTGGACTCATCATGTCAGCACCAAAGTGCAGGCGGCAGAGCCCACGTCTGTCGTGCTCAGGATCGTCCCTCCCCCACCCCAGGGGGCTCAAGGTTGTTGACCGAATGAATGAGCGACCAGGCTTCACCCGTGCTGGGAGCTTGCTTTGTGTGCCTTCAGAGAGTATCCTGTTGACTCCCCAGGCTAGCCCATGAGGTCAGCTCTATTGTCATCTGCCTTGAAAAGACGAGGAAGCTGAATCACAGAAACGTTAGGAAAGCTGCCCAAGGTCACAGGGGGGTAAGGTTGGCAGATTTAACAGACAAAAACACAGGAAAGCCGGTTAAATTGCGATTTGAGACAAATGATGTATAATTTTTTTTAGCATAAGTGTGTCCCAAATACTGCATGTAATATACTTATGCTAAAACGTTATTCATCGTTTATCTGAAATTCCAGTTTACCTGCTGTCCTGTCTATCCTCTGATGACCCTACGTGGTAGCGTGGGGCTTGACCCCAGGTCTGAGTCCAGGCCATGTGACTCTGAGCTCACATTCCCTCTGGAGGCAGCCAGGAGCTGCAGGGAGGCTGCGCTGGGTGTCAGCTCTGGGGGACCCTGGGGAAGGGAGCAGAAGGGAGGGGAGAGGGAGAGCTGGGCAGAGGGCTGGGTGTGTCACGGGGCTCGGGCTGTAAGAAGACTCGGCATGATGAGGTGGAAAAAATGACCTCCGAGGAGTCCCCTCTGGGCTCAGGGCTGAGAGGAAGGACCCCAGAAGGCGAGTTGGACTTTCGTCTGCATTGTTTAATCTTGTGCTGAGAAAGTGTTGGTGTGCATGCCTGTGTGTGTAAATGAGTGTGTCTGGACACATGTGCAAGGGACGCTTGCTGAAAGTGCTCTGCCAGGGCCACCTCTTGGTGACAATGCTCCTCCAGGACAGGTGGCTGACCAGAGTGAGACACCAGAGCTCAGTGCTCCTGGGCTCCAATGACTCCAGGTGGAAACGAAGAAATGAGACAACTCTGAGACCTGTCACAGTCTGTAGGTCCCAGACCCAGACCCATCCCCATCGGCTCCCAGCCCCATATACTCTGTTTATTTGATCATCAGTTCACGTTTATATAAGGTGTCCTCTGCTCCTCTGTACCGGGTTCTTTAATAGCTGCAGCAATAAAACACGACTTCCATCTCCCCAGCTCTCTGGCAAGGAAATTAGTCGAATTACACTTCCCTATCCCATTACATTCTCAGACTCCACTATCGGCAGATCATTGGAGACGCACTGTGGTTAAAGACATCCAACTAATCAAGGGACTGTAAGACTCATCAGAACATTCCAGAGCTCCTGATTGCCTCTGACTGGAATAATTAAACAAAGAAGATTTAAAAAATTGACCACTCTTTGGGAACATTCCGACCCTGAAGCAAGGTTAAGGAGACTTCAACCAGGTGTTTAGCGTAGCTGTCAGAAAAAGAACTTCCAGAACAATCTAGTGCTCTCTGAACCCAGCTAGCTGGGGACCATGGCAGCAACCAGCCACTGCCACAGCACAGAATATGGCTCGGTGCAATCCCGCCATGTTTGCTGGGCATTCACTCCACTGTAAGGCGTGTCTGGGACTTAATGAGATGGACGCAGAGTCGGCGTCTCCTGGGCAGAGGGCAACGCCCAGCCTGGTGAGAATGCAGAGACTTTCAGCTTGAATGAACAACTTCCTTTCTCTTCAACCACCTCTTCCAGGCTGTCTTTCCAGATTTCTCTCACCATTCCGCAACCCCCCAAACACCTCTAATGCCCACCACCTCTTTGGGGAACAAGGAGCATTTTAAATCTACAAACACTCAGACATAAATCACTCAAGGAGGAAACAAGTCTGTTCTATCGAGTTTCCCTAGACTGGCTTCATATTCTCCAGACTCTGAAGGGTTCACCCTCCTGCCCATCCTTCACCACCTGCTTGGTTAGGTTATCATCTAATGTCTTCTGACCCTGAGTGGAAGCTTCCAGAGGGCAGGTGGCTTTGTCTATTCTATTCCCTAGCATGTCAGGATTTTTGCTGGATGAGTGGATTATCATCAGCAAAATTCTTTACTGAATTCCTCTACTTACTCCCTCATTCACTCACCCTTTCGCTCATTCAGCCTGAACTGACTGAGTGCCCACTGTAGGTCAGACTGTGTCCTAGTTGCAGGACAGCATAGGATATGGCTGCAGGCTGGGCACCAGGGGAGGCCTCACAGAGGAGGTGGCCTGGAGCATTTAGCCAGGTCTGGGTGGAGGGCAGGTGACAGGGCATCCCGGGAGGAGTGCAGCCTGACCCCAAAAAGGCACAATCACATTTAAGCAAAGGGACCGCTAATCTACCCTATTGCATAACAGGAAGGCTGCTTGTTCTGTGCTCGCTGGGGTGGGCATTGCACATGAGACCACGGGAGCTTCCAGCCAGAAGGACCACGGAGATTGTTAATATGGCCCCCATCCACATCACCCAGAGATGTTATAGACTCGCCACGTGTTCTTCCTCCCTTGGCATCCGTTACTGAACCTCACCCACACTGCCCCCAAAGAGCAGGCCGTCAGGGAGGATGTGCTGACGGAACGGGTCTGATGTGCGTCAGCCCTCGGAAAAGGTGAGCGTCAGCTGGCTTACACAGAGACACACACAGAACACCTCACGGCGGGGGCGGCCGCGGAAGGAGGAGAAGGAGGGCTGACAACAGCAGACAGCAGGGATGCTGTGAGCCGCGTACAGGGGGATGTGTCTTGTGGATACTGGATCCCCGGGATCCATCTCATGGTATCCTTGCTCTGAGGGAGCAACCCACCAAAATCCCTCCGAAAAAGAAGCAAGAAATGCATGTCTGTCCAACTGAGGACAGAAATCCGACCAGCAAGAGACCCAGCTCAGGCCACCACAGTTCTCCCGAAGTGAGGGGGCAGCAAAGTGTTGCTGGGAGCTCCAGCCTCCTGCTGCAGAGAGAGTGATCCTCTCCCTTCTGCTCTACCTCACTTGGAATCAACATTAAATCCCGAAAATGAGACCCTGGCTGGAACCAAGGTAGGCATAGATGTATCCAACTGGAAGCCAGCCAGCTTTCCTCCACGGCCCATCTTTTTATAGACTTCAGCTCCATCTCTGATCCCACCAAGAATCTGTCTGCATCATAAGCTCCTCAGTCTTGTATGAAGAGAAATCAGAGACATTTGTCCATCCTGGCTTTAAGAAGAAGCGACCCAGGCACGCATGACACACAAAAGATGTTTCAGTAACAGTCAAGCGATCCCTACAGAGTTCACCGTCACCACCATCCCTCCCCCATGGCCCCCAAGGTGTGTGAAGGCCACAGATTCCCGGGCCCCTGTACACAGCTGTGCCCATCACAGGAGGACAAGCCTGACCTTTTAGCCCAGATCCTTCCCCATCAAACTCGCGGAACCTTCCTGCATAAGATCCCACGGGCATGAGGAAGCACTTCCTTCCTGGCCTGGATGCAGGCAGGACATCCACCCTGGGCCAGTAGACACCCCAGTGTCTGAGATGTTCCGGTGTCTCAGCTCTCTCATCACTGTTTTGCATACACAGGCAGCCCTGCTCTCCGAGTGCTCCCTCGGGTTCATCTATACCTCGGGGTAGAATCACATCTACTCTGCAGTGCATACGGTGGTCCGAAATATGTCCCTGTCCTAATCCCCAGAACCTGTGACTGACCTTATTTGGAGAAACGGTCTTTGCAGATGTAATTAAGTTATGGACGGTGACATGAGACATCCTGGACTATCTGGGTGGGCCCTAATCCAATGGCAAGTGTCCTTATAAGAGAAAGAAGAAAAGACACAGACACAGAGGAGAAGCCCCATGAAGACGCAGGCAGAGATTAGAGCGATGCAGCCGTGAGCCAAGGGATACCGGGAACCAGAAGCTGCAGGAGGCAGGAAGGATCCTCCCCTAGAGCCTCTGGAGGGAGCGCAGTCCTGCAGGCACCTTAATTTTGGACGTCTGGCCTCCAGAACTTCAAGAGAATACATTTCCACTGTTTTAAGCCCCCGTTTGTGGTCATTTGTTATGGCAGCCGCAGGACACACATACGTGCTCTATGGCAGTCCTTTACAGGTAGCAAGGCCTCCCCTGGGGGGCGACGGGTCTCCTATGCCCTGTCTCTCCTCCGCATTTTGCTAATATGGCTGTACCAAGAGCCCTGAGCTGCCTCCAGAGTCCTTTGACCCCCACACCTGCCTTCTGGGCAGCCTGCCAGCTCATTTGACCTTGTGAGCTGGCACTGCCTCATGTGAGGGAATGGAGCAGTTTGGGGCATTGGACAGAAGGGTATGGGACAGGGAGAGCACCCTGTGGACCCCACATCCCCCCACTGATTCACTGAGGTAAATAGTGAGAATGAGGTTAACAGTCCATGTGGTTAGAGACCCCTCACCTGCTTAGCAAGGCTGTCCCGTGGGCCCATGTTGAGGCCAGTCAACAGACCGTGTTCTCTGTGGGACGGGCGCAATGCTGCAGGGGCCCCTCCAGGGAAACACTTTTCTATTTTCTTTGCGGTAATTCATTCAAGCCAAAGACCAGCCAAGAGCCAGGGGCTCAGAACTTGCAGGAGACATGGCGGTTGCCTTTAGGGGGCTTTCGTCCCCTCAAATACCAGCCAGGCATCAGAGGTGGAAGTTGCTGCAGGAGGAGGAGAATCGAGGCCTGGGACATCGGGAGCGTCTAGCCTGCCCGTCGGGGTGGAAGACACCAGGAGGTGCCATCTCTGCTGCCGGCACCTCCCCCTCCCCCTGGCGTGCCCACCTCTCTCTGGACTCACCTTACACACAGCTTCTTCTCCAGGAGGGCTGGGCACCCCCACCCACCATGCTGTGCCTTTAGTTTCTGGGGTCCCAGAGCCCAGAATAACATCCAGCACACAGTAGGTTCTCAAAAACTGTTTGTTGAATGAGTACATGAATGGATGAATGAATGAATTGCTGTTGAATGAAGTACATGAATTACATGATTCGATGCTTTTCCAGTTAAAGCCCCAGGTTGGTGGCACCATTGTTAATTGTTAGCTATTTTCTGGGGATCAGGATGGGAGAATATTCTCACACAGAGAAGAGCATCCATAGCCTGGATTCAAACCTCTGCGTGATCAGCTCGTCAAACTTTCCTGAATTGCTCTGCCCCCTCAGGGTGCTTTCCTGTGGTGGGGAGCCGTGGGCCGGGAGGCGCCCGCCCCTCTGCAGCATCAGACCAAGGCAGGTCCCGTGCATTAGCAGCCCTGTCCAAGGGGACAGGTTCTGCACAGGAGAGACGTGGGCTTCCCATCCTTGGGCTCGCATAGAGGGCTGACAAGACCCAGGCCTTTGGAGGCTTTTCAGGAATAACTGACAGAGGAAGGAAGACCCGCCCTGACAGGGCTGCCTCTAGGGAGCTCGGGGACTCCACAAGACAAGGGACAGATCCCATTTGAATCATATGCATAGCAGCCGCAGGACTGCGGGCTTGCAGGGAAGCTGCAATGTAAACTAATCTGTCATGGTGTCTGTGAAGACTGATGTTCCTTCCTCTCTCCGTGAGACGCCCTGCGCTCTGGACGCTGAGCTGGTTGCTGGTGCTCGTGTGGCTGCAGCCTTGGTGGCCCGGTGAGT
Source organism: Ceratotherium simum simum (assembly GCF_057802395.1). Lineage (NCBI taxonomy): Eukaryota > Metazoa > Chordata > Mammalia > Perissodactyla > Rhinocerotidae > Ceratotherium > Ceratotherium simum. The sequence continues at coordinate 47,198,842 of NC_141921.1, read as the reverse complement.
GGAGATGCCCAGTCAGGGCCAGGGCTGGGCAGGCCGGCCGTCTCCACGGTCTTCAGCCAGCCTTCCTCATCTTTGAATGCTTTCCTGGGGCTTGCATCCATGCCTCCCTTCAGCTGTGCCAAGTTTTCTCTTGTTGGGTGAGGTCACTGAAGTTTTGTCCTCATCCTATATGGCATCCATTTTCCTGCCCTGACCCTCTGTGGCATCCAGGCTGGACAGAACCACCTGACCACTGGCCTCTGCGCCGGCTGCTGCCTCCTCCCAGAAACTGGCTTTCCTCCCATCCGTCTAGGAGCCCCTGGAATCTCTGCTTTTGGTGGCATTTCAAAGTTGCCAGGCCAGTGACTAAGGGGATCATTAAAAGAAAAAAAAAAAAACAAGAAAATCAAAAGACCAATTGCAGTTTCTCCCCACAGCCACGGGGGCTGGGGGCCGTCACACAGATGTGCATTAACACACTGGGAAAGCAGCGGAAAGCACGGCCACTCGCCTGCCTGCCCGGGGCGCTCAGACCCAGCCACATTTTTCTTGCTTCCTTCCACGTAGGAGGGTAAATTGGAAGGAAAACGTTGGTGCAAGAGGACAGCTCAGAATTTAACACCGAGCAGACCGTACCCTCAAGGAGGCTGCCAGCCCTCCTTGCGCTCAGCTGGCAGCTCCCAGGCAACCTGTTCTCTGGCAATTTCACGCCACCTGCTCCAGAAAGCCTTCTCGGCTGCTCTGATGCTCGCCAGAGGCAAGACCCACACCTGCTCTCGGCCCCTGGTTGACTCTGGTGTGTCCAGACAGGTTTTGTTTGGCTCGCCACAGCCAGCCAGCCTACTGTGTTGGGTTTGGACAGGCTCCACATGCTTCTCATTCTGCCGAGACCAGCGGTCCCCCGGGGCATGTTCGTCTTGTGTAGATGATGTCACACACAGAAATTCGCTCTGCCAGCTTCGTCTGTCCAAACCGTGCATTTGGCTGTGATTTCAACCCTGCAGAGAAGTCGCAAGGATGGAACAAGGAACTCCCATAGGCCCTTCACCCAGATTCACCAATTGCTTACATTTTGCACCATCTGCTTTGTCGTCGCCCCTCCCCTCTCCATCTTTCCTAAGAACAAAAACACTCTTACAAAGCCACAGCCCAATTATCAAAATCCGGAAATTTAACCTTGACACAGTAAAATCATCTGATCCACAGCACGTAGTCACAGGCCGTCAGTTGGCCCACCAGGGTCCTAGCTTTCTGTCCCCAAGACCCAGGCCCACACATTTCATTGTTTCCCTGTCTCTTTAGGCTTCTTCAATCTGAAACAACTCCTTATATTTCTTTCTCCTTCTTAACCTTGACATTTCTGGAGAGGAAAGGCCAGCTACTTTTAGAACATGCCTCTCTTTGTGTTTATTTGTGCTTTCTCATGATCAGATCCAGGTTACGGGTTTTGATCAGTGGTCCAGAGGGGCGATGCTGTGTCCTCGTCATGAGGAGTAGGTGGCGTCCTGAATTAGGAAAGATCTTTCATCTCCTGCTTAAGGTTGTGTCAGCCAGATCTCTCCACTGTCAAATTACTCTTTTTCTTTTCACAGTTAATAAGTAATTTGTGGGGAGATACTTTGACTCTAGAAATATCCTGTTCATTGCCAAACTTCCACCCACTGATTTCAGCACCTATTAATGGCTTTCTAAATCCTCTATCATTTAGTAGGTGGAATTCTAAGATAAGGAGAGCCTCTCCTTCTCCCTGGTTTACTTATTTACTCATCTATTTATTCATATCAACCTGGACTCATTGGTTTTATTCTACTCAGTGGGCTATAATCCATTACCGTTGTGACTTATTTGATGTTCCGACCATCACAGATTTGGCCGATGGCAGCCCCACAAGCCAGCCCCTGCATCCTTCTGATAGCCCGTCATTCTTTGAGCCCTTCCTTACTTTCTGCTGCAACAAGAGGGTCCAGATTTGCCTCGTGCTTTCCCTGCCTCAGGCCTGAAATCAGCCTTTTCTCCAAGGAGTCCTGCTTCCTTTGGTTGGAGGATGGTTTTAGAAACCAAGATCTGGGTGCTGAGTGAGATGTGATCCTTGAAACTGGGGTGTCATTGCTTCAAAGCCCTCTCAATGGACAGAACTAAGAGAGATAATAGATGGATGATAGGTTAGATAGATAGATGGAATGGATATCAATATATTTATATAAATCTATATGATATAAATAGGTAGAGATATGTTTATGTTTGTGTATTTATACATGCTTTTTCTGTGTGTTTGTGTATACATATATACATATTTCGTATATGTGTTTGTATCTGTCTATACACTCTCACACACACATACAGAGAGAGAGAGAAATGAATTCACACTGATTGTTCCCATTCCGTTTCACAAGGCTCAGTCTAATCTCCCTCCTGTCCATAGTGTAACTTTCTTCCCCATCAGTGAGAAATTGAGCTCCCATTAGCCTTGATCTATTTATTCATTTGCTCAAGATTGGAATAAAGAGAAAATAGTTTTTGAATTGCTAACCCATACCACTGTGATAAGCAAACCTGCTAACTATGGTGCAATATGCGTTTACAAGCTTGTTTTTTGTAAAATTTACGTACTATGAATCACATAGATCTAAGCGCACCATTTCACGAGTTTTGGCAAACCCATGTAACACAACCCCCTTCCAGGATACGGAATATGCCATCACCAAACAGTTTCCTGTGCCCCCTCCCAATCAATGCCCCCGGAGGTAGCCTCCCTTCTGATCTCTTGGCCACAGAGTAGCTTCACCTGTTCACGTGAACAGGATCATACGGTGTGTATTCTCTTGTCCAGCAGAGAATCTGTAGGATCCACCCAGGTGTTGCCTGTCCCTTTCTGCATTCCTTTTATTGTTGGGTTTCCTATTGTGTGACTAGGCTGTAATTTATTTCCCCATTCTCCTGTTGTGGCCATGTGGGTCATTTCCAGTTTTTGTCTTTTATAAATAAAGCAGATATGGGCATTCTAGCCCATGTCTTTTCGGGGCATGTGGCGTCATTTCTCTGGGGCGAAACCTAGTTGTCTAATTGCTGAGTCCTGGGGTAGTGCATGACGAACTTTATAAGAAACTGTCCAACTTCTCCAAAGTGGTTGTATCGCTTTTCTTCCCCGCTAGCAACATGTGTGAGTTCTCATCATGTCCTCGCCAACCCCTGGGATCACCAGTCTCTTTCATTGTAGTCATTCTAGCGAGTATGGAGCGATATCTCCTTTTTATAGTTGCTGGACATTTAGGCTTTTAAAACTATTCGAAATTGCAATGCTAAGCATCCTTGTACACACATTTTGTCTTTATATTTTATATTTATATGTATATATTTTATATATGTCCTTAGAGTAGACTCCCAGAAGTAGAATTAATTGCTCAAAGAATATGAACCTTCAGGAGTTCCTTTAAATTGTCAACTTATGCTCCTACCAGGAGTGAATCAGGATTGCCTGTCACCCCGACTTTTACCAGGATCCAGTATGGTCATTAAAAAAGAGTGTGGCCAGTTTTCAAACCATTGTATTGGAGTACGATGTGCCTTAAGAAAGCATTCAAGTCAATGTGTGTGCTGATCGATTATCACAAAGAGAATCCACTGGGGAACCAGCAAGCAGGCCAAGCAACAGAGCGTAGCTGTGACCCCCAGACGTGCACTTGTACCTCCCACCACCCTCTCCCTGCCCGAGTTAAGGGCCTTCTTGATAGTGGGGGCTTGACCTCGGCTGGGCCAGCTCCAGTGTGGGGTCTCCTAAGCCCCAGGGGACCCCAACTCTCACCTGTCTTGTTGGCTGCTGGGGGAGGGGTCAGCGGGTGTGGACAGACCATTATCCACAGTGGTTGACTGTGCCCATTGGACGTAATATGGACTTGGGTTTCCTACCCAGACGACTCCCAGGACAGATCCCACGAATCCAGCCAGATGGTTCCCAGGACACTCAACGCTGCCATTCCGAATGTGCCTTCGAGCCCCTGGGTCATCTGACAGGCCTGTGGTTCCCCTCACAGGCTCTCGGGGGCAGCGGGGAGGGAGTGCCTGGAGCACAGCAGTGGCAGAGCAGAGGGGGAGGTCTGGGGTTGCCTGCCCCCTGCATTGAGGAAAGCAAGAGAGGACAAAGATAAAATGCATGATTCTTTGAGCCTCACCAGGAATACTTCCCCTTTGGCGAAGGGCCCAAGAATTTGACACTCCGAAGGCAAGAAGCCCTGGAGATTCCCAGCACAGACCCCTTCTCGGAGCCCTCCCCAAGTTCACAGGAGGTCCACTCTTGTGCCCGAGGGCTGAGGTCACTTCTTATCTGGAGCACCTCTTCCTCTGGAACCAGGGAACCAGGCCAGCTTGTCTCGCCTGGGCAAGCGGCCATCAGCCACCCCATTCTCTCCTCTTGGTGCAAGTGAACAGCTCTGGTGCCGGCCCTGGCTGCCCCTATCTGGCGGAGTTTGGACCCACGTGGTCAGGAACAGCTCACAGACCCGGCTGACCACGCCAGATGACAGAGAGGACAGAGGACATCGACTGGCCTTGCCCAGCCCCTCAGCAAGCTCCTGGCAGAGAGGGGTCTGCTGCCCTGTCCACCCTCTCCAGCTGACTGTCTCAGTTTAAATGTGGCTACGGGGAGGGCCTGCCTGATGGCCCCCAGGCCCTCCAGCTCTGACATGTACACCTTGAAACAAGTCGGAATTGACGTCAGCTCAGGAAGCCCTCCGAGAACTCATCACTCCTTCCAGACACCCAGGGCGTAATGTGGGGCTCGGGACAGTCAGGGCCAGTCTGCGCTGCCCCTGTGGGCGGTCATCAGAAGGGACTCTTGATGCCCTAGTGTCTGCTAAAATGGGCGGCAGAGGCCAGGAGGAGGGGACAGTGTAGCAAGGTCCTTCCTCATCCTCCCCTTCCTGCCCAAGATGAAGGAGAAGGTTCGAATCCACGGATCTTAGCCGGGAGGGGAGAAGCCGAGAAGCCACGTGGCGTGTTCTTTCCTCCTATCCCCTGATTACCGTCAGCTGGCTGAGGGTCTCGGTGCAAATCCCAGGCCATTCTGAACTGGAAATGATTAGTTACATAATGCAATATTAAGGCGATAAATCTTCCCAGTAACAGAACCCATAAACCCTAGTTTTTATTATCCACTTACTGCACAGACCCTGGCTGTTCCTTCATTGCAGCACAATTATCCTACAATTACTGTTATATTGTTAAGTAAATAGTGTGCCGGAAGCGGCAATTCCAAGACTCATAAATACATGAGCAAACACCAAGTGAGGCCCAGGAGCCAAGGAAAGGAGACAGGACACGGCACAGGTGGTCGGAGGACAGCCCGTCTCCCTGAAGACACGTCCCTGGCAGCCCCCTCTCCCATCCCAGCAGGAGGTACCCCCCTTAGACAAAGTGGCTGCCAGGGGCCATCCTTCCCAGAGGTAAAGTGGGGCTCCACTCATGAGCCAGGGAGCATGTGGGTAAAGCCCAGGGAACCAAGCAAGCCGTTGCGGATTTTTTTTTGTAAGCGTGCTCACAGCAGCGTTATTCCTGACAACAAAAACTGGGAACAGCCCAGGAGTCCATCAAGAGGAGGACGGATAAACAAACATTCATTCATGTTCATACAACGGAATAGTAGTGAGCAATAAAAAGGAATGAACTGCTGCTACACGCAACAACAGGGATGGGTCTCAAAACCATGATGACGGCTGACAGAAGCACAGACTGGAAGGTTCCAGTTACATGCAGTTCTAGAACAGGCGAACCTGATATATGACCTTGAAAATTCCTACCACTGGCGTCTTAGTGGATTGACTGGGCAGGGGCAGGAGAGAACTTTCTGGGGTCATGGTGACCTTCTATATCTTGATGGGGGTCCAAGGTACACAGGAGCATTTGTCAAAACTCAAATGGCAGCTCTTGAATTTGGGTTTCAAAAGTGAAGCTGCTAGGGCAATGGGACAGAGACTGGTGTGGCCTGGCCTCCAGAAACGCCCCACCTGGGCAATGAATGACCTGTGGCCAAGGGGCTGAAATGGTGCACGCAAGTCTCTCACCATCCACCCCAAGGCACAGGTCAGGGCGAGGCCAGCTCTTCTCTGAAAGGGCCAGTATTCCAACCTTTCCTGTGCCCGCCCTGGGGTGGGATTGGACCTGGCAGATGGAAAGAATATTCCAGAGACCTGTGAGGGTGCTCCAGCTGAGTACCACTTGGAGCTTGGGTTTTGGGCACAATACACTAAAATTACTCAGTGTCAGAAACGCTGGAGTGGGATCGCAGCTCGTCTTACAGCATTTATACTTTTTGAAGCACTTCCACGTCCACCTCCTTGTTTTGTTTCCCAGGGTGGCACAGACAGGAAAAGTGGCTTCATTCTTGTTGAAAGAACAGTCACCTACAGCTCAGAAATCCAAGTGAGCGCAGCCCAGGGTTGAACACTGAGTTAGTGACATTACTGAGACAAAACTTCGGGTTCCAGAACCTCCCGTCCCTCTTTTCTCAAAAAGTAAAAAATAGATAAATAAAAGCAAGTTACTGTTAACTTGAAAGGCCTCAAAATGAGTTTATCTGGGAATAGCCAAAAGAATTGCAATTGAGGGTGCACATGCTATGATAAACCATGGGCAAGTCCAGCAAACAAAGGAGGGAAGCTGCTTTTATAGAGAAAAAGGGGGCAAGGGGAGGGGCTGTTCTAAATGAAAGTCCATAGGGGGAAAGCAACAGTTCAGGGCGGCAACAGCTTCTCATTGGCTGGGCTGTGGTGTTTCTCATTGGCTGGGCTGTTGCCCAGTGGGGAGAGAAATCTTCCTTCCCTAGTAAAGTAGTTTTACTTCTTGTCCAAGATGAAAGGGTCTGTCTCCTCTTTCTGTTTCGGGTAACTGACCTGTGTGATAGGGCATGAGGGCTCCCCCTACAGGCCTTCCCAACTCCAGTTTAGTTAGGGTTTCTTTTATTAATTTCCACACTAGTTATGTTCTAAGGCAGAATGTGTTCGTCATGTGTGGGAGGCAGAATAATGGCCCCCCAAAGATGTTGACGTCCTAGTCCCCAGAACCAGTCACTATGTCAGTCTCCATGGCAAAGGGGAATGAAGGGTGCAGATGGAATTAAGATGACTGACCAGCTGACCTTGAGGGGGGAGATTGTCCTGCAGCACGTGGGGGCTAGATGTCCACACAGGATCCTTAACTGGGGAAGAGAGAGGCAGAAGAGTCAGAACCAGAAAGATGGCAGCTCGAGAAAAACCCGCAGACCACCGCTGGCTTTGAACGTGGAGGAGGGGCCAGGAGCCAGAGTACAGGGGCCTGGAGAAGCTGGAAAGGCAAGGAAACAGACCCTCTCCTGGGGCCCCCAAAAGGAACACCACGCTGACACCGCAGCTGTAGCCTGGTGAGACCCCTTTTGGACTCTGATCTCCAAAACTGTAAGGTAACAACCGCGTGTTGTTTTAAGCAACTCAGTTTGTGCTATTTGTTCCAGCAGCAGTAGGAGACTTGGCTGTCCTGCTCCCGGGGCTTGTTCCTCATGGGATGTTCCGGTCCCCACTTAGCCAAAGACTCCGAGACCCAAATCAATGATCCCCACCCCCCGACACACCGCCGGGCCCTGCTCCCCCACGAGCTCAGGGGGATGCAGGATGACTCCCGGCTCCTCCCCAGGAAGCTGGCTCCACGGGGCGTGTGCATCTGAAGGGCTTTCTCCTCTCTGACCTCTTGTTCTGGCAGGGAGCTGGGACCAGCACCCAGTCGTGTCTGCAATTAATGAAGTGGTCACCAAGCACAGATTGCAGGAAGAACAATATCGCTTCCTACAGTAACATCATCCAACAGGCTACTTGGCACGGCGTCTGTTTGCACCCGCTATTTAAATTGAACACACGCCTTTTAAAAATTCTATTTGCATTATCTTATTGAGCGATCATTCCCTGGAACACCATAAAACAAACATTAATTAAGGCTCCAATTGGAGCAGTCTCCTCCACAGCTCCCAGCTACACCGCGGGCCGGTCCAGCCCCAGGACTCTCATTCTAAGCAAGTCGGTAACAGTCAGAGTCAATAACTCAAACTTAGAGCACGAATGCCCCCTGACGCCTCTGGTGGAGGAGGAATGGAGAGTATGAACGTGGAGGGGATGGGGAATGGCCTGAGATAACAAGCCAAATCCTCCAGTGGCCGAGAGCAAACCCACATGTGGCCGGGTGATCACACTTGCAGAGTCAGCAACACGCCCACGGCCTCACACCACACCCAGACCACTGCCCAGTTCCCAAAGCCCCACCTATTGTCCTGACAGCCACAAGCTGATGCCCAGTCCATTGGTCAGGAGACACTGGGAGGAGTATGAGCTTGGAAGTCAGATGACTGGGGACTTCTCTGACCATCTGTTTTTTCATCTGTAAGAACAATTAGGATATTTGTGGGGTTATCAGCTCGGCCCCATTTGCCCCAGACTTGCCTGTTTTAGCCCTAAAAGTGCCACTGCTTCTCAGGAATTCCTTAGTCCCGGACACACTGGGAAGATCTGTCACCCTAATTTCCCATATCTGCCCTGTAAGTGTTGTGGTGCACATTAAAAGGTGTGATAGAATGAGATGGGGCTTTCCCTGTCATTCCAGGCTGTGCCCACTGAGGCCCACACTCCCCTCCAAACTCACCTACCTCCAAACTTACCTCCCACTAGTTCCCTCTGGCACCTGCTGGTGTCCTCACTGACCCCTGAATGCAGCGGGGCTCCTCGCCCTGGATGCTCTTGTCTGCTCGCCCACTCACCCAAAGTCTAATCGTGGGGCTCCCGGCCCCCCCTTCCCTAGCCCCTCCCTTCCCCTCTCCAACCGAACAATTGCTGTACCCACCTCTTGGCCACTTCTCCCAGCAGGTCCCAGCCCCCAGGCTGTTGAGCCTCGCCTTCAACAGCGGGGCCCTGCAGGTCAGAGAGCTTGTTTGATGCCTTTCAAGAACTGGGACCAGCACCAAGGGGCCGTCTCCCCCCCCGTGCTGCAGCACAGCTCATGGCGTGGAATTTAGTGCTGACGGGGTCATCTTTGAAGTGCTTGCCTTGGACGCAGGAGGATCTCCTGAAATGCTTAGTGGTGACAAAAGCAGTGGTGGGTGAGAGGAGATGACGTCAGGTCCTACGAGGCCCCACGGGTCCTGGGGCAAGGCCTCCAGTTTCCAGAAGAAATGGATGATAGAGGAGCTCGGAGCACTGAATTCAGCAGCCCCTGTGATCACACCTGGGCGGGGTCACGGAGCCTGAGGTTGCGCCAGTTTGGAGCAATTCCCTGCCCTCCAGAGGCTTCAACCCACAGCCCTCTGCCTGCTGTCTTTACTCTGAACCACGCGGTCCTACAAAACCGAGCACTGTAAGATTTATCTTTACATCCTGGAGCTGCTGGACTGTTCCACCGTCCATGCCTTTCAGATCTGAGCGAGGGGGCTGCTTCCTGCTGCCCCACGTCCTCGGCCCTGCCTTCCTTATCGGCTGCCTGTGTCAGAGAGAGACCGTGCGTCATCCTCTCTCTCTCTCCCTCCCTCCCTCTCTCTCTCTCTGTCTCTCTGGAAGAAAAAGCGGTAGCAGCTTGTCCAGTCTCGGGTGACTGGCTGTCCCAGTCTGCCTGGGCAGGGGGGTTTCCTGGGCTGTGGGACTGCCAGTATTGAAGCCTGGACGATCCCAGCAACAGGGGGAGATTGGTCACCCTGCCTGAGCCTCTTGAGTGACATGGGCCTAGGGACCAACTTCAGATAGAAAAGACACCCAAAGAACATGGGCCCTTCATCCAATAGGAGCTGAGGACGTCTGAGAGCGAGTTTCCTCAATATTTCTGGAAAAAGAGCAATTCTAACAATACTCACTTAAATGATGTGCCAACTTGAAGGTCTAATCAAATGCCAGCCCCGAGTGGCTAAACCCCCAAAAGCAGTTTGGGGGAGCCTGGGGAGAGGGCGGGTGGCGCAGGAAACCGGCAGGAACCCAGAAGGGGAGGGAGGTTGTTCACCCCCATCTCAAGGAAGTGTCTGAAATCCTGTGAGGGATCTCAGTCTGCGCCGGGCTCTTAGGCTGCAGCTGAAGGAAGACGAATCTGAAACAACCTCCTGCAGAGTTAAATATTTCATCCTTTTATTCTGAATCAACATTGGACATTTGTCCCAAGTTTACACAATAATAATAATACTACAGTCCTTTTAACAAGTCCTCCCCCCGTGGAGGGAAATGGCGAGCAGCCCACTTGAAGTCACCGCCCACTCCACGCCGCAGCTCACCTCCTCAGCTGAGTTCTTGTCATTGCATTCTATATATTTTAGAGAGAGAGGAGCTGTCACGAGGAGGGTAATTGTCCTCGCACGTGATTCCGTCCGGATGGCGCTGAGCAGCCCTCACTTCATTAAGCCCACAGCCTCCACCTGAGAAAATCGATGAGGCCTAAACCATGAAGACGGAAATCAATCCCAGCAAAGCGCTCCGGGCCTCTCTCCACAGCAGCACATCCCAGGGACACCGGGGCAATTCTGGAGGGGCCCCCTGCACTCCCAGGAGCCAAGAGAACAGGCCTGTCCAGGGCAGAGAGATGGGACAGGGGCTTTTGGGAAATCTAATCAGCAGAAGCACATAAAGAGAAGGGAAGCCATTTGGTGCCCCTCAGGCAGAATGTGAAAGGCACAACACAACATCCATTTATTCAAACATTTATTGAGCAACTACTGTATGCCAAACCCTAGGAAAGGCCTGAGGATTCAAGATAAATGACACAGGGTCTGTTTTCCAGGGGCTTTTGATTTGTGGGGAGCACGGGTGTGTGGGCCCTAAACTTGGCCTGAATGGGGCTGGAAAGATAGAGGGCCTCATGTATGGAGGTGGAGGGAAGGGGTCATTTGAGTCGGGTCTTGAAGGATGAATAGGAGGTTGCCAGGAAAATTTAACTCCGTAATAGTGTGGGGAGGGATTGAAAGATGCCGTGTTCTTTCTAAGATGCCTCACAAGTTTGGATTCCCCTGAGTTGGCACAGAAGACACTACAGCCCAAATCCGGTCACCATGTCTGGACAGTTCTGGAAGTCCTAGTGTGGCCTTGCTTTGGGGAAGTGAGTGGGTCAAACCAGAAAGAAACGTGAAGATCGCCTTATCATATCTCTCCCTTATAACCTAGCGTTGAAACTGAACCGGCACCTGCCTCTTCTGGGGGATGCTTGATGAACCTAAAAAGTGTCAGGGCCCCAGCTCTGCCGGTTGCCTCAGTTTCTTCCTATGTTTCTCTCCGCCCCCCAGACTTAGCTCCTCGGGGAAGTTCATTCCTCCCCTTGTTGTCCATTTGGGGAGCACCCCTCAGGGCCAGGTGCCAAGCTAGGTGCTGAGGACACAGACCCTCATGAGACCTGCAGGAGCCCGGTCACCGGGCGGAGTGATAAACGCACCGTGGCGCATGGAGGAAGGACGCCTGATCCACCCTGGGGAAATCAGGGCAGGCTTCTAGGTGGGAGTGACTCTCCAGCTGATTCCTGAATCTGGAATTGCCTGGGTAAGGGTGGGTGGTGGGCAGGGCATTCAAGGTAAATTGCTAATATGTAAAGAGGGTGCTTCACACCCACAGCCCCTTTCTTAGCACATTGTCCCCTTTATCCCCATGGCAACGCTGAGAGATAAACAGCAACATCATTTTGTGGATAAAGAAACTGGCTTAGAAAAGTCAACTCAGTTTTCCAGACCTACTCTGCGGGGGAGGGGTGGAGTCAGGACCAAGGGCTGAGCCTCTGGATGCTCTGGGCCAGGGGGACGAGCATCCCCCCGACCCCAATGGCTGGGTCTGCTCCCTCCTCACACACGGGGGCAGGATCCACTCCGTCTTTGGAAACAGTACTCAGGCTGCCAGCCCCCAGCATCAAACAGCTGCCTGCCCGCACATCCACAAACATTCATTGAGCACCTGCTGTACGCTGGCTCTGTTCTGGGTCCCTGGGCACAAAGAGGAGGAAGTACACCGACCTCCTCAGGGCTCTGCTACTCAAAGTGGGGCCCCCGGCCGAGGACAGGCATCAGCCAGGAGCTTGTTAAAGAATGTAGATTCCCGGGGCCGGCCCAGTGGCTTAGCGGTTAAGTGCGCGTGCTCCACTGGTGGCGGCCTGGGTTCGGATCCCGGGCGCGCACCAATGCACCACTTGTCAAGCCATGCTATGGCGGTGTCCCATATAAAGTGGAAGAAGATGGGCACAGATGTTAGCCCAGGGCCAGTCTTCCTCAGCAAAAAGAGGAGGATTGGCATGGATGTTAGCTCAGGGCTGATCTTCCTCACCAAAAAAAAAAAAAAAGGAGACTGAAAGAGAAAGACAAACACTGTATGATCTCACTCATACGTGGAATATAAACCAACACATGGACAGAGAAAACTGTATTGTGGTTACCAGGGGCAATGGGGGTGGGGGGGGCACAAGGAGTGAAGGGAGACATGTATATGGTGATGGACAAACAAAAATGTACAACCCAAAATTTCACAATGTTATAAACTATTAAAACATCAACGAAAAAAAAGAATGTAGATTCCCAGGCCCTGCCCCAGGCCTACTGAGTCAGAATCCGCATTTTAACAAGACCCCAGTGGCTCCCAAGCACAGTCAAGGTTGAAACGCCCTGCTCCTGGGAGGGCAGCAGGGGGAAATGACCACGGTCGGGAGGTCTTGGATGCTCCCTACACTAAGAACCACTCCTGACATGTAATCTCCTTCAGTAACCAAAGAGCAAAACCTGCTCCACCCAGAGCCCTATCCAAGAAAGGGTTAAGTAGTGATAAAGGCGGGTCGGTGGTCAGGGATCTGAGAAGCAGAGAGAGCTGGTGGAGTGGGCAGAGCAGGTGCTGGACGTGGCATTCCTACTCCTGCAAGACTCCAGTCGAGGGGCCGCTGTCACCCTGCACCCCGGAGAAGGGTGCAGTCAGCAGCCCCCTGCTGCAGAAAAGGGTTGAGCCACAGACTTGACGTCAGCAGCTGGAGGGAGACTCGAACGCGGCTCTTTGGGTTCCCAAACCTGCACCCTTCCTGCGTCACGCAGCTGGGGACCCGAACTCGCTCATTCCACTGTGTGGCGCACACTCACATTCTGTCCCTGCCCATGGGCCCAGCAGCTCTGTGAGGGCCAGGACCTGTTACCTGCAGTAGCCCCACCCCGGCACAGGCGCTCATCAAATAGCTGTCGGATAAACAAATCGGTTAACATAGCACAGGGCCGGAGGTGACATCATCACCTGAACAAAGCACGAGCCGTGTCAGGCAGCCCAGGTGCTGATGCGGGCGACCTCGAAGAAGGCAGGGGGAGGGTGGCCTGCAGGGTCACACCGGGCCACCGGGATGAACTCAGTTTCCGCATCCTGCTCTCCTTGCCAAATGGGAAAACAAAATGTGCTATTCACTTGGCAGGAAGAGTCCTTACGGTGTGAATTGAGTCCCGCCATCGAGAGGCATAAGGAGGCCAGGATGAATGATGAGCGGTCAATATCCGGATCCAAAGCACAGAGCCCCTTGTCAAGCCACGGTGGCCTTGCCGCAGGGAGCGCCCTGCCTCTCTTCCCCAATCCCTGATCCCTCCCTTGCTGGGAGCGCTGCTCCCCAGCGAGGCCAGCTGCAGGGGGACGGTATTTGCATGCCCTCGGAGAAGGGCAGAACGCTGCCATCAAACATGGGGCCTCGTCTGGTTGTCTTTGTTGTGTGGCCTTGAGCCAGGAACCGCACACTCCTGGACTTCGGTTTCCCTCTGTTTAAACAATTAGACCCATCCCCCCAGGACGAGGAGGATAGGAGGTGATTCTCACCCATCACTCATTTTTTTCTCCATATGGAGGAACCCGATTAAAGCAACCTTCCCGGCCTTTCTCTACCTCCCACACATTCCCTCCTCTCCAGGCAAAGGGGAGTGACTTAGCTGATCTGGGAGTTCTAGTTTTCATTTTTGTTTCTTATCGCTGCTGTAACAAATTACTGCAAATAGTGTGGCTTAAAATAACACAGATTTATTTTCTTACAGTTCTGGAGGTCAGAAGTCTAAAACTAGGTTGGCAAGGCTGAAGACTCTAGGGAGAGAATTTCCCTGCCTTTTCCAGCTCCTGGAAGCTGCCCGCATCCCTTGGCCTCATCACATTGACCTCGGCTTCCGTCATCACATCACCTGCTCCAACTCTGACCTTCCTGCCTCCCTCTTATAAGGACCCTGGTGATGACACTGGGCCACCCGGATAATCCAGGGGCGTCTCTCCACCTCGAAGTCCTTAACTTAATCCCAACTACCAAGTCCCTTTTGCCGTGTAAGGTCACATATTCACGGGTTCCAGGGATTAAGACACGGACCTCTTGGGGGGGGTGTTACTTAGCTTAGCACAGAGGAGGGAAGTGGACTTAGGTGCCCCAGCCCCTTCCTGCAGAGTGGGGGGATCCTGGCCCCCTGCCCCCACACCGTGGGATAAACTCAGGCAGGCTCCCGACCTGGGCGTGGCCAGGTGTCTGGGGACGTGGACAAGTCCATTGACAGCAACTTGTCATCTCCTTCTCCAAGAGCCTTGCCAGAAATGAAGATGATTTCCTTTCGCTCTTTATCTACTTGATTCTGTGTCCATGTCTCAAACCGGGGCTGGGAGTGGGGGAGGCATGCCCTATGTGGACCCACTCACATTCTAACACCTGCTGCATTTTCCGGAATGAATGAAACAGACTCAGAATCCAGGAATGCAGATATGATGGAGACTGAGGTTTCCAGAGCTGTCTGAGCAGATGGCTTGAGGCCTTGGCATCAACCCACCCTCGTGGGTTCCTGAGTTCGTGAGAACTCCGAGGTTCCACACTGCCAGGGTTAAGATGCGGCTGGTTTTCACTGTGCCGCCCGGGTGGGCCGGGCGGGGCATTAGGCCTGAGTACACTTGAGCTCTGCCCATCTTGACCTTGGCAGGTCACTGCAGCTCATGGAGGCTTTAACCACAGGCCAACGGCTACATTTTAGCTGGTGTAGACCTCGGCCGATGCAGGCGGGATGTGCCATTTTTCGCAAGCACAGTGAAGGCTCGGCTTTGATAATAGAAAGCCTTGGGGTAGAGAGACTTTAAGGCATTAGGGGATGGAATCATTTATTTTCGCTGCTTTTAACTGCATTTCTCAGCCAGGCTGGCAGGCCAGGGAGCCAGGATCTGAAGCCGCAGGCGCAGCTGGCTTCCGCCTGCGCAGAGAGCCGGCCTGAGGCTCCAGCTCCCGCTGGCCAGTGCCCCCCGCATGGTGAGCCGGTCGGTCAATATGCTTCCCCTGCGTTTCGGTGTTTTTTTCTAATTGCCTTCAAGGCTAAGGGAGGGAGCTGCCAAGGGACTAAGCTTGAATCCACGGGGTTCTTGTGAGTCACCCCTTACCATTACCAAACGGTTCCAGGAGGCCCCTGGATTTGTTGACACGTAAATTCCCATCGCGGCTTTCGATTTCTGAGGCCCCAGACGTCCCCTCATCAGCACAAGGTAGGAGAACTTGTAGAGGCAGCTCAGAGGTAGTGAGCACCCTTCTTAAAAAGGAGCAGGGGGTGCAGATCTGCCGCAGACCCGGGGGCTAAGCGGACAAGCAACAAAGGGCTCGCGCCGGGCACCTTGTGTCTCTGGGAACCAGATTCGCTCAGGGGGACCCAGGAGGAAGTGGGGGGCTTGGGAATACGCCCCAGAATAACTCTCAAAACAGCAGCTGTGCAAGAAGAAAGATAAAAAGATGCCGACACGCCGCTTCAAGGTGCGAACAGAGGATTTCCTCGGGAGGAAGGCGGAGATGTGAGGAAACACGCCAGGCGGACGGGAGGGGAAGTGGCAGTTTTCAGGTCTAACTGCTCTTAGAGAAGTGAGGAAAGGGGAAAACGCCAGTCCAGGTTAGACCAATGGTAAAGAAAAAAGAGGCCGTGTGCAGGGGGAACAGCTCTTCCGGGGGCGGGAGGAGACGGCTCAGCTCTCTCCAGCTGGAAAAGTCCCACCTCAGAGGTGAGTGGTGAGACTCCCCCAAAGGAGCAGGAGCCAGGACGCGTTTAAACTGCAGATAAGGGTTAAGGCAGGAGGGGCTGGGGCGTCTCTTCTGCGAGGACAGTGACTGGCTGCGGGAAGCGGTGAGGGAAAGTCAGGCAGCTCACGGGACAGAAGGTGGGAGACAACTGGAGGGGCTCCCTCGCTGTAAGTGCTGGTACAGCAGGTGTCCTGAAATTTGGGGACCAGGACTCTAGGGAGAAGCCCAGCAAAGGAAGCAGTGTGGCAGGGAGGGCCTGCATTCAAATCCTGGCTCTGTCCCCTACTGCTGTGGCTCTCAGGCCAGTCACTCAACCTCTCTGTGCCTCAGTTTCTTCACCTGTAAAACCGGGCTAATATTATCTACGTTGCAAAACTGATTAAGAATTAAACAAGTTAGTGTTTGCAAAGCATGCAGGAAAGTGCCTGGTGTATAGTTCATCCTATACAAACGTTAATGAATAAACTTATATTAAGGGGGAGGGGCGTGCAAGATGATAGTCCCTTGAGACTAGGCCTCGGGGAGGATACTGTTCTGGCCGAATTAGACCCCAGAGTGAGATTTTCTGAATCAGTAAGGTGATGAGGAAAAGGTTTGTTTGAATTGAGGTTTTGGCAGACTTAGAACTTATTGATTTCATATTTCTTACTGCAGGAAAGAATCCAGAGGAAAATGTTAGAAAAACAAGTGCCTGGTTTAGCAAACACAGAGAAAATAAAAGAAGGGAGGCCCTGAGAGCCAGCAGATACAGCGAGCCTGCATGTGTGGGAGCGGGACGCAGACCACGCTAAGAAACAGGTGAACGCTGAGAAACTCTGGGCCCCCCGGACGGAGCAGGATCTGCAGAGACACACATGCATGCTGTGCTGTGCTGTGCTGTCTAGCACAGGAGCTGCCCGCCTCCTGTGACTGTTTCCATCTCCATTTCCATTAATTAAAATGAAATGAAAGTTAAAAATCAGTTCCTTAGTCACACCAGCCACAGTTCAAGTTCTGGTGGTTACCCATGTCGGATGTGCAGATGGAGAACACGCCCATCACGGAAGGTTCTGTGGGAGCGCTGTTCTAGAATCCACATCCCTCCACACCCCACTCCTGCAGAAAAGATGTAGTCGAGAAAAATGTGTTTTACACTAAAATGTAAGGCCAAGGGGACAGGGATTGTGTCCTTTCGTTGCTCGTGGCTGCATACCCCATCCCAGGACAGTACCTGTGGTGGGCAGCATAAGAACCCTCAAATATGTCCACGTCCTCATGCCAGAACCTATAGACACGTGACGTCACCTGGCAAAAGGGGTGCTGCTGGTGCAATTAAGTTAAGGATTTTGAGATGGGAAGATTAGCTTCAATTTTCCAGGTGGGCCCAATGTCATCACAAGGGCCCTTATGGGAAAGAGGGAGCAGGGGGTCAGAGAGGTGAGGACAGGAGCAGGGGTTGGGTGATGCAGGCCCCCAAGCCAAGGAATGCGGGCGGCCTCTAGAAGCCAGAAAATACGAGGAAATGAATTCTCCCCAGAGCCCTAGCTTTATCAGTAATAAAGAGAACTGTTTATTTCCACCTTCTCATTGCCTCTCTCTTAATTGGTTCCAAACTTGGGTAGGGAGAAGTGAGGTGTTCCATAACAATAGTCCACAAACCAGCACGGAGGACTCAGGTCACCTGGATGACGGCAGCTCACTGCGGAGCCCCAGGAAGGGAGGAGAGCTATGGGCTGCATATTTGCGTCCCCTCAAAATTCTCATGTGGAAACCCCAACACTCAATGCGATGGTATTAGGAGGTGGGGCCTTTGGGAGGTGATTAGGGTTAGGTGAGGTCATGAGGGTGGGATGCCAGTTATGAGATTTGTGCCCCTGTAAGAAGAGACACCAGAGACACACTCTCTCTCTTCCTCCCTCGCTCTCTCCCCCATGTGAGGACACAGCAAGAAGGCATCCATCTGCAAGCCAGGAAGAAGGTCCTCACCAGGAACTAAATCAGCTGACGTCTCCATCCTGGACTTCAAGGAGTTAGCAATGGATAAAGCAGGGGGTTTTGTCCAATGTCATTGTCGATTTAAATATGCTGCTGAGACCTAATTGCTGGTGGGGAAGCCCCAGACAAGAAGGTTTGCTCACAATGCCGATGTTGAACCCACCCCAGTCACAAAGGCCAGAGGCATGTTGCGGCCAGTCCACACTAGTCAGAACCCGCCAAGTCAGTGGAGACCACTGTTTTCCCTGACCCCTGGTGCTCACGGCTGTGTCACCAATGGAGGCCACTGTTCTCGGCTGATGGATGAGACCCAGCTCCCGGGTGGCTCGATTTCCCTCTGAGCGCCTTGATGGAGCTTTGGTCTCTTCCTCTGATGATGAAGTTGTTCACTAGTTATGCAAGAACACCCTTGACGGGCTGTTCGTGATGTGCCTGCCTCATGAATTACTGAAGCCCATCCATTTTCTACAGTGGCTGAGCTGAACCCAGAGACCTTTCATAATTTAACATTTGATTACCTTTTGGGCCAGTGGAGTTCAGTGTTTAAATATTTCAGGCAGAAGCCTAGGCAGCCGGCACATGGCCTCCCTCTTCATGCAGCAAAGCTCCCCGGCCTCACTCATCATCATGAGAGGAAGACGGAATGGCAGATGAGTGATGAGATGGGCACCGCTCATCGCTTCCCATTAATGCAGCTGAAAGGGGCTGTCTCGCCCCCACCGATGTCATTAGGATGCCACAGAATTGAATTCAAGGCAATTTGTGTCCACTTTGTGGGCAATGAGTTGTCCAGACTGGAGTGTCCGTGCCTTTCCTGTGGGGAGACTCACTGTTTGCTCAACACCAAGGAGCATCATTCATTCACCTACAGCTCCTTTAGGAGAGAGAGCCCTGGGTCTTTGGGAAAAAGCTCCCACTTAGGAACTCTCTTCATCCTTAGGTGGATTGGGCTGACTCCATTGTCTGTGAACATGGAGCATGGTCAGATGGGGGCACAGCAGCTCCTCCCCGAGCTGGGCTGTTCTCCCTGCCTCCCCTCTGTTGGCCCATCTCCCGGGCTCTTCTACCGAGGTGAGCAGTGCTCTCACTCTGAATTCACAGCATCTATGGGATACATCAGCACCCAAACAGCACTGATAGTCAAGTCGGTCCTTTCTGTTGTAAACATCCATTCATTTATCCAGGGACCGTTTACCGCATGCCCATGAGGGAGCTTCTAGGCTGCGGACAAGGGCACATAATGCCCCAAAGAACAAGTCTTATGAGCTACATTGTGTCCTCCCTCCCAAAATTCATGTTGAAGTCCTAACCCCCAGGATGTGGCTGTATTTGAGACAGCATCCTTACAGAGATCATTAAGGCTGAAATGAGGTCAATTAGGGTGAGCTCTAGTCTAATATGTCTGATGTCCTTATAAGAAGAGGGAAATTTGGACACAGACAGACACACAGAGGGCAAATAATGGGAAGAGACACAGGTTGGTGATGGGATCTCATGGAGCCACCACAGTGTCAATGACCAGATCAACTGTGCTGCCTCCTTACACAAGCCTGTTGTCTCAGAAGACCTTGGGTGGCCACCATGAAACAAAGAGAAAGGGGATGTGCTGGGTTAGTGTCCCCCCCAAATTCATATCCAACTGCTATCTGTGAATGTGACCTTATTTGGAAATGGGGTCTTTGCAGATGTCATCAGGTTAAGAGGATGTCATACCGGACATTTAGGGTGGGCCCTAAATCCGTCCTGATTGGTGTCCTTGTGTGAAGAGGGAAGTTTGGGCACAGGGACACACAGGGGAGAAGGCCACGGGAAGAGGGAGGCAGAGATTGAAGTGCAGCTGCCACACACTGAGGGATGACAAGTCCAGCTGGGACCCCCAGAAGCTGGGATGAAGTTAGGAACAGACCCTCCCCTAGAGCCTTTGGAGGGAGCACGGCCCTACCCACACCTTGAGTTTGGACTTCTGGCCTCCCGAACTGGGAAAGGACGAATTTCTGCTGGTTTAAGTCACTCGGTTTGTGGCACTTTGTAGTTATAGCAGCCCCAGGGAATTAATGCAGAGGGGTCCTCCAGGTCAGCCGTGGAAGCCAGGGAACAGAAGACAGGAACTGGCTGTTTAAGATCATGAGATTTGGGGGGATGGTTACTTTCACATGGAACGGACTGGAAGCAAATAGATTTTGAGGGACTGTTATTGCCAAAAAATGTGCCGCAGCTGGACCTACGAAAGCCTGTGATGGGACTTCCAACCTGCACCTGGAGAAGAAGGGTGCAAAAGGTGTGTCACCCAAGGAGAGCACCCCTCCGTCACCCTCTGCAGAGGAGCCGAGGATACTGGACCAGGAGGGACCTCCCAGAGTGCAAACCTGGCCCACAGCACAATAGACCAGGGGGATGTTCCGGCGAGCACTGACCAGGGAGCTCAGCCCTCCTGCTCCACAGGAGGTTTTGGAGCCGGCAGCTGGGCTCACCAGAAACTGTGACTCCGTCCCTTCCTCTCTGAAGAGCAGCTGTTCCTGCAGGTCCCCTCTGCTAACCCAAACCTTCGCATGTGTCTGGGGAGGTGTCCAGATCACCGTCTTTTAGAGAACAGATCACCAGATCCCGAGGTCTGCAGCTGACCCTGAGAGAGAGGACTGAGGACCACACAGAGGTCACGGACAGAGCTGGATGCAAGGACCACGGGTCTCCCTTGTGGGGCAGCGAGTGTGTGCTGTGGACTTGTGCCGATGGAGACCAGAGTGCGGGAGGCCTCAGGGCGCAGAGACTGCTAACACCTCAGTGCTCATCTTGCTTTGAGACTCTCCTCCGAGGCTTTGCTGCATACAGACCACCTCCCCAGACTCCTGTGTTACAGACAGAATGTTTGTGTCACTCAGAACTCATATGTGAATGGTCCTTGGAGGTGGGGCCTTTGGGAGGTGATTAGGGTTAGATGAGGTCATGTAGGTGGGGCCCCATGATGGGATTAGTGTCCTTTTAAGAAGAGGAAGAGACCAGAGCTCGCTCTCCACCATGTGAGGACACAGTGAGATGGCCACCGTCTGTCATCCAGGAAGCAGGCCCTCACCGGACACCAAATCTGCAGGCACCTCGATCTTGAACTTCCAGCCTCCAGAACTGTGAGCAATAAATGTCTGTTGTTGAAGCCGCCCAGCCTGTGCTGTTTCATTATAGCAGCCTGAGCTGATACAGACAATCTAGGAGGTAAATATGGCCATGTGATTAAATTTGGCCAGTGGGCTGTGAGCAGAATAGGAATACACAGGGTGGTTTGGGTCATCTGCTTAAAGATTCTCATCCTGGACCCTATTCTTGCTTCTCTCTCTCTGCTGGCTTGGGAATGACAACCACAGAGTCAGAGGGTTGGGGATGGTAAAACCTGGCCTGCTCATTCCCGGGTGGCATGTGGAGGAGAGAGGAAGGTCTATGCTACAGAAGCCACTGGATTGGGGGCTCTTCCTTCAGCCGCTCAGCCTGAACTCAATGAATGTGTTGACTCCAGGCAAGCTATTAATGCTGAGTTTCTCAGCTGTGAAATGGAGATAATAATTCACACCTGAGGGGTATTGTAAGGATTAAATGGCATTCTCTACAGAGCACCCAGCACCTTGTGTACACCCAAGAAGCATGTAACAGGACTGCAAGCTGGCTCCCGACATTCAGACATGCAAAGAAAATGATGTTCTTTATTTTCTGGAATGACTCGATCTTCCTAATGGGCCTCCGCCCACTGCGTGGTGGGTGAAGAACAGGGTGAAGTTTAATGGAACTAATCTTACCCGTTCACTGTTTCTCTTCACCAGATGCACACATAGACTCGCAAAGCCAAGCCCTTCTCCCATCTCTGCTCCAAGCTGGTGTCTGAGGCCACAGGGAGCTGCCAGGACCCTGGTGTGGCAGAGAGAGCAGGGGACTTGGATCTGTACTCAGGTCCCTCAGGTCTCTCGGGCCTTCTGGTCTTCGTGGCAACAGCACCCCTGGTCTGGATGACCACTGCTCACTCTGCAGCCACCAGCAAACTGAAAGAATGTTTTCAGATTATTCTGGAACCAGTGGTCCTTCGGAAAGACTCCTACCAGGCTGGTTCTCACTGGTGCTGTGTGACCCTCTGAGGTCTGGCTGCTGCTCCCACCCGGTCGGCTGGGAGACCACCCAGAGGCCTCTGCTGCGGGGGTATCGTGCCCCTGCCATGCGCCTTCCTGGGGTCCAGATCAGCCAGTATCAGCATCACTGGCTGCCTTCCGGGTCCTCCAAGGCAAGATTAGCAGTCACCTTCCTTCCACATGGGCTTGTCGGGAGACTGAAGGGGCCGCTCTCCTCATCAGGCTTCACAGTGTCTCCTGCTTGGACACCACCACCATGCTGTGCACAGGCGCCGAAGGGGAGGGGAGGGGGACGTGCAGGGCCATCTCCTCCAGAACCCCAGTGGGAAGGAGTGCACGTGCTTCTCTGCTCCCGACGTTGCCCTCCGTCCATCCCACGTCCACCATCCGTGACACGTCTCCCCTCTGCCATGAGGGCTGGGGAGCAGCAGGCGTTCCACTCTCTTTACGACTGGTGGTGCCTCCTGGCCACCACGGCCTTAACCTTCTCCTGGGCCTGACAACACTCTGGACAGGCTTCTTCCTGACTCTAGGCCCCTGACCTCCCCTTTGTTAGAGCCCTTCTTTTAGAAAACTTGCAGTTGTAAACTCTTTCTCGGCCCCTTTGAGATATAAATCTTCTACAGCCCAGGACAGTCTTTCTCAAGGACTTGGGAGCCATCCCTTTGAGGTGTAATCACCGTCACCCAGTCTCCTGGGGGATAGGCACCTAGCTTCCGTAAGATGAGCCACAGTTAGCAAACACGTGTTCCCATCACATTGACCAAGCTCCCCCATGCCCTCCACCACCTCACTCGGGGTTTAAAAATCCTCCTGCCTTTTGTTTCAGCAGAGTTAAGTACACTCTCTCTCCCCTGTTGCAATAGTCTTGAATAAAGTCTTCCTTGCCATTTTTAGCAAGCATCGGGTGCAATTTTCCATCTAGAGATCTTTCTCCTTACCACCCGACACACACACACAGCGTCATTTCCTGCAGCTTCATAAGGTAACAGTTCCCTGGTCCCCTGCCCTGGTGCCATCATGGAAACGGGGTACAGGGAGGGGCCCCAGCTCACCCATGAAGGGGGTAGTGGCAGCAGTCTAAAAAGTTAGGATCACTTTTTCCAAAGGTCCATTCTTTTCACAGCTCCTTTGTAAACACCAGAATGTCTAGACTAAATCCCGAGGGTGTTCATTCTGGAATCAAATTGTCAGCAGTGTAACTTCTAGTACAAAAAACAACCACGCTAAATGGAGAGGCAGCCCCAGAAACATCACACTCACCCAATTTCTGTGACCTTTTATCGGGCCCCTGCTTTACCTTCACCCAACTCTGACCCATCCTTGCACACTGCCAGATTGTTCTCTCCAGTCCTAGCTCCTTAAACACTGGGCCTCGCTCAGGGCCGTCGAGGTCTTCAGACCTCAGCATGGGGCTGGTTTCTCTTAGTACTTTAATACTTAACATACCTGGACCTCTCTGCTTTCCCCAAATTGCTGGATTTTCTTTCCTCTTAGAACCAAGCCTCCATCTTCCCTCCTCTTGTCCTAATTACCAACCACCCCCCACCTCCATGCTGCCCCCCACACACACCTGTGGAGTTTATGCCCAAAGAGAGGCCCTGTGCAGCAGTCTCAAACCCCTGAATCTGATTTAAAGCAGAGGACAACCAGGAAAAGGAAACCTTCAGCAGAGGAGGTATCAGTTTGAAGCACAGTTCAACCGTTCTCCAGCATTAACTGAGCACCTACTGTGTGCCAGAAGCTGGGGGCCAAGAAAACGGGCCCATCATTGATCCTCCCGATGCGAGGAGCAGGTCCTTCCTCCTTTCAGAAGACTCGAGCTCTGGGGCAGACCCTGCTGGTCACCTATCCCAAATCCACTAAACCCTGCTCTCTTCTTAACAGAACCCAAATGTTATTAAAAGGAGCTCTGGGTCAGCCGAAAGGATCGGCATTTCACAGCCTCCCTTACAGCTGGGGGTGGAGGGCTCGTGACACATCTTGGCCAGTGAGAAGTAATGGGAGCCATCAGGCGAGGCTTCGGGAAGAGCTTGTGTATTAGTCTCCTAGGGCTTCTGTAACCAAGTACCACAAACTGGTGGCTTAAAACAACAGAAGCTTATTCTCTCACAGTTCTAGAGGCCAAAAGTCCAAAATCAGCATCACTGGGCCAAAATCAAATTGTTGGCAGGGCTGCGCTCCCTCTGAAGGCTCTGGGGGAAAGTCCGTTCTGTGCCTCTTCCAGCTTCTGGTGGCCGGCAGCCTTCCTTGGCTTGGGGCTGCATTGCTCCAGTCCTTCTCCTCTTCTGTCTGTGTCACATCTCCCTCTGCCTCCCTCTTACAAGGACCCTTGTGCTGCATTTAGGGCCCACCTGGCCCATCCAGGATAATCTCCCATCTCAAGATCCTCAACTTAATCACCTCTGCAAAGACCCTATTTTCATCCGAGGTAACATTTACAGGGTCCAGGTCTTAGGGCCTGATATCTCGGGGCGCCATTAATTTGGAGGACACAGTTTGGGGCCATTATTCAGCCGACTACGGCTCCTTACAGGGGGCCCCATGGATGACCATGCCTTTTGTTCTTTGTCCTTCTCCCTTCTTCTGACCTAAACCACAGACGGTAGGCTGCAGCCACAGGCCCCACCTGGCTGAGAGGATGAGAGCCACCTGACAAAGATGCTGGAAGGACATGCAGAGCCCGTGTCCTCAGTGGCGTCTTTGAGCCACAGCACCCCTGGGCTTCTTGTTATAGGAGAAAGAAATAAACCTCAATTTTGTTTAATCCACTGCTCAGTGAGGTTTTCTTTGACTTTCAGCCAAGTGTCATTCTGTCTGGCACAGACGCTTAGCAGGAAGGCCAGTCCAGGGATCAGGGGGTCTGCAGAGCTGGGGGCTGAGGCCATGGCCAGCATGCCTCCCTATTCACTCTGCTCAGAAAACATCCCACTCGAGCCCTAGCCCCTATCCACCTGGAATGGGGCCGTTCTCTGAGAAGCCTGTGGTTCACACCACAGCTGAGCTGGAAAGGCAAGGCACCCTGGAGAGGCTGCATGCTTTCCGGAGTTGAGACGCCCCTGTGCTCCTGAAGAGGTGTCAACAGGCTCCTGGAGTCTGAAGCCATCCTCAGTTCCCCAGGCTCACCTGTCTGGCTGGCAGGAGCCCTCAGTCATGTCCCCCTGTATGGGACTTATGTATGACAGTGGTTTCTTGCCCCTATAATCCACCCACAGTTACAGCTTCAGAAAATGATCTGTTCCAAGGCTTCATACCAATTGGTTCTCTATGAGCACTGCCAGAGCTCACTGAACCTGAACTCCACCCACACTTCAGGTGTCTGCTCCCTATGCGTATGCTGGGCCCTTCTTAGTGTTCATATCAGGCCTCTCTTCTCTTCCCCCTGCCCATCACCGGCCTCCCTTTGGCTTCTTTCTGCAGCAGAGGCCTTGCAAGGCTGGATCTATAGGACAAGGAAGGAGTATAGCTAATGAAGCATGATACTCAAAAGTAATGTTGGTTTATTTAATCAACTTATTTATGTTCACCTACGCTGTGCCTGGCTCCATGCTAAGCACGTTCCATGAGTTACCTCATTTAATGCTCCCCAGCCTGGAGAGATAAGCAGTACCATCACCCCCACCTCACAGGTGACGAAGTGAAGGCTCCGATGGGTTAAGTGGCTTGCTCTGGTCACCAGTAGGCAAGTGGCTGAGCCGGGATTTGAGTCAGGCTGTTGGGGCTCTGAAGCGTTCACTCTTCACCCCTGTACTGTTAGCAGTCTGGCCAACGTTGAGCTTCCAAGGGGCTGGGAAGTAATGAATTTATTATAGTAGCATTAATACATGTTTATAATACATAATGCAGGCAACATCTATATAGAAAAATACAAACACACAGAGTGACATCACGGTGTCCCCATTATCTAGAGATAATTACTGTAACGTCGGCCAAATCCTTCTAATTACACCCGTGCACACACACATAGATACACATGGACACACATGAACACATTCAGAGCCGAAGCAAGAATGTGCTGAACACAGTTTTGTCGTCTGCTTTTTCTTTAATTAAATTAATAATCACGTTAATTAATCATGTTTTCCTTCCATGTCTTTAAATACTCTTTTAAACACAACTTTTACGGATGGGTCACATTCCAGTTTGTGGTTAGTATCATAGTTTATATATATGTGTTTGCTTAGAAATAATTTAGATTTCCAATTTTTTTTTGCCATTACAAACACTCCCGAATTCAAATCTTTGTGCACGTCAATTACTATTTTCTTAGAATAAATTTCTAAAAGTGAAAATGACAAGCAAATGGGTGTGTGGATTTTTTAAGAATTTGTATCTGTTACAGCAAATTACCTCCCGAGAAAAGATTTATTAATCTGCGTTCCCCCCCAGCAACGTCTGAAAGCACCTGTTCCTCTCTCTGATGGCAGCTAAGATTTTTCTCTTTGAATTGCAGTCACCAAACATGAAGCAAAATGTGTCCACAGGGGACTCGATTTTACTTATTCTGCCCAGAGATTTGCTTTTTCCATCTGTCTCCTGTCTTTCATCAGTTCTGGAACATTCTCAGCCACAGTGACTTTAAACATTACCAGGCCTCCCCTTCGGGACCTTCCACTCGGCAGACGCTGGGTCTGCTCCTCCATTTGTCTGGGTCTCAAAGCTTCTCTTTTCTGGACGGTTTCCCTAAATCGTTCCTTCCGGTGACTGTCAACCTGTCCATTTAGTTTTATTTGGTTTAGTTTTATTTGGTTTAATTTCCGTGGTTCTGCTTCGTTCTTTGTCAGACTCACCTGCTGTATTTTCTTTCCTAATGTCACGTTCCGGCTTTATAGTGTCTTTTCTTCCCTTTATCTCTTGAAATACTTTAAACACACTTATTTTCACGTTCCTTTGAAGTTGTCCTATTTTCTGTACTTCCCGGCGTGTAATTTATCTCTTTCATTATTTTTGCTTTTCTCACCCGGGGCCTGAGTGTCAGCTCTCACCACGTGTCGACACTAAGCTGACCCCAAGCCTCTCTTTGGCCATCGACCCAAGGCCCCCGGGCCAACATCCCCTCACCACTCCGGGTTCCTATGGGTCTCTGGGACCAGAGGCTCTACTTTCTTGCCTTTCGTCTTGCGCATAAATATGTGTCCATACCCTCTACGAGGTGTTCTTCTTGTGCCAGCTCAGTCTCCCATCTTAAATGGAAGTCTCTTTATTGTATATGCTCACTCAATAATCAGATGTTGATCAACAAATGATAATAGTAATAATAATAATAATTTACTGTGTTTCTGAGGTTCCAGGATCCTTTATAAAGATTACTACAATTACAGCTAACGCTAGTGAGGGTTTAAATAGCATACTTATGTTATTATCCCCATTTTACAGATAAGTAAACGAGGAAGAGATGGGTTAAATGAACTAGCATTGGTGAAGAGAGCGCAGGGGGCTGCTGTCCGTGGCGGGCTTTGAAACCAGACGCCCTCTCGGTCTCAAGTGTGCGCAGGCATCATCGAGACCTGATCTCCAGGCGTCGCAGCCCTGAAGGGGAGCGTTGCTCTCCCCACGTCCCAGGGCAGGAGACCGAGGACCTGGGACGGCAAGTGCCCTGAACAGTGAGCCCGACGTTAGAGTGGAGATGTGGACCCAGGTGCAACTGGTTCCCTCACTCCACGCTGCCTTCCCAATGCACACGTGTCTCTGCACGAACAACACACTCACACATGCGCACACGTGCATACACTCTCACACACATGCACACACACTCACACACACAGACACATTGCTCTAAGCAATGAAAGCTGCCAGCTGAAGGAGCCAAAGAGAAGCTTGCTGGCCTCACGGTGTCACCAGCCACGGACACTTTCCCAGCCACTGACCTGCTCGGAGGCTGTGACCCCATGACTCCCCCAGGCACCTGGGGTGGTGGAGGGTGAAGACGGAAGATCGCCTGCCAAGAGCACAAAGTATCATGCCTGTCCCTGGGGTCCAGCAGGGCTCCTGCCTCTCTCCTCCCACAACACTCCAAGTCAAGAGCTGGCCGCGGCAGCGCAGCAGAGTCCCGGGGATGAAGCTGCAGCCAGCCCAACCCAGGGCAGCCCCTCACCTGCAGAGGTGTCAGCCTGATTTCTGTGGCTGCAATGCGTGAGGCCTTTTTCTTTAGAGAAGCATTTGAATGGCCATTGCCACTCAAGTTCTCGTTTTGCAGGGAACAAGAGGACCAAGGCAGCAGAGAACAGCAGAGAACTGCTGGTCCCTCATAGGAGAAGATGCAGCTGGGGACCATCCCGGGTGTGTAGAGACCACATGGGAATGGGCCAGGTTTCGACTTTAGATCTTCACTCTCTGGACACTGACAGTCTTTGAGGTCAGCGAAGAGAACCCAACGCTGTGGCTTTCCTTTGTAGTGGCCTCATTTCCCCAGCCGTCACCTCCCCTAACGCCCATGCCCCTCATGCCTCCCTTTCCCTCTTCCTCATGTGTGTTCAGGGGTTATGGTCACTTTGAGTCAACCCTGACAGCCGTAGATGGGCTTTGACTGCTGCTGGACTTAGGAAGTCTCTTGTCACCATGCTTTGGGGTCAGCTTGGGTTCCAAAGAACCAAAGGTAGAAGAGGAGTTGAGAAATTCACAGGGGGTAAAATTGGCATGGCTTGGTGATGGATTGAAATTCAGGAGGTGAAAGGTAGAAAGAGGACTTTTAGTTTGGTCTGTGTTTTGGCCAACCACTTCCCCCGGGGTGAATTCTGGGTGACTTTGTGGCCTTTATCTGCCCCTCCTTATAACTGAGAACCAACGGGTCCCTGCTCTGGCCCCAACGCAGGCAGCTGAACCCGCCTGCTAGATCTCAGCCTGAGGCCGAGGCCCTTCTGGTCATACAGAGACACCCCAGAACCTCGACACTGTGCTCCCAGACTCTGAGTGTTATAGACACTGGACTGACTGACTACAGAACATGCGGTCACCCTGTGCTCACCAATACCTGCAGCAATGGACTGCTTTGCAGTAAGCCTGTGCCCTTCTGCTCCCGCCAGAAAGTACAGCTGATTGTTACGGTTGAATTGGGTCCCCCAAAAAGATGTGGTGAAGTCCTAACCCATGGAACCTGTGAATGTGACCTTATTTGGAAATAAGGTCTTTGCAGGTGTAATCAAGTTAAGATGCGGTCTTACTGGATGAAGGTGGACCCTAAACCCAATATGACTGATATCCTTATAAGAGGAGAAGAGACACAGACAGGCACACGGGGAGAAGACCATGAGACCATGGAGACAGAGACTGGCGTGATGCGTCTACAAACCGAGGATGCCAGCAAACCTCCAGAAGCTGGGAGGCTGGAACAGAGTCTCCCTCACAGCCTCAGAAGGAACCAGCCCTGCCAGCACCTCGATCTCAGATTTCTGGCCTCCAGAACGGAGAGGACAAAACAGTAAATCGTTTTAAGCTGCCCAGTGTCTGGCACTTTGTTACAGCAGCTGAAGGAAACTAATACGCCTACTGGAGTCCATCCCCAAACCTGCTTACTCAGTTGACTTTATTATTACAACTAGGTAATTTAGTTAAACACTGCAGAAGCCAATCAATATCAGCAAGAAAAGAGAGCTGCTGCTCTGAAGACTAAATAGACATCTTCGGAAAGAACAGAGGAAGGTAAGTTCTTAAACATACTGCCGTTGAGTTAGGCAAGTCAACTGTGAAAGATGGGGAAATAAATCGCATGAATCTAGGAGGATTGTAACCTCAGATTGTTTTGTATATGACTTCAAGTTGTCAGTCCCAACTGGACATCAAAGACTGACGACGATAAGCGTGGGTTATGAGAGAGACTGGAATTCCAATCTGGGGACCTGCACTCAAAGAAGAGGGCTTTGTCTTCTGCCAAATGATGAACAAAATGATATACACATTACGTATTTTATGCTAAAATGAAAACATTTATGGCACGCATAGCGTTTTTTATGCTTCCCCACTCTATCCAAACTCCATTCACCCAGGTAACCCAATTGTGTCAGTTATTTGGCTCTCTGTCCAAGGTTGGCTGTGCCGAGAGGACAATCCTAAGCCAGTGGAACAGCCATGAAACAAAGAACTGAGAGTCTTGGTGTCCATGTATTTGGTGAAGCTGTGACCACCCTGTGACCGGCCTCCAGATTCTACTGTGTGCTATTGTTGAATGATTCACTCACCGGTTACCTTGTCATTTACTGGGCATGGATATTTTCCCCCCAGCTGGGCGTCCCTGGAAGGCAGGACCCCGCCACAGGCCTTGTTCACTGAAAGACTGCTCAGTGTACAGTGTTTCTGAGCATAAAGTTTTGAGCACCTCCTCAGATTCCCTCAGCCCCCTCGCTGCTTCTCTCCCTCGGTCAGCGCCCCTCAGCACACTGCGTTGCCCCTCCATGACCAGACTCAGATGAAATGCCTTAATACGTGGTGGAGGGTGGGATCCAGCTTCCTGAGCAGCCTCTGGAGGACCAATGACACAACCTAGAGTGCGGGGAAATTAGCTTTCCCATAGGACATAGGAGGACGGAGGGAGATACACCCCCGTCCTTTCTTTCATTCACAGACTGCTCCCAGGACCATTTCCCTCCACAAGCTTCCAGAAGCTTCCAGAGAAGTCCACTCGCTCAGAGAGCATGCCTGCCACCTGCCATGTCCCTTCACTGCTCTTCATGGAGCAGCGAGGCTCAAGGTCACGTATCCAACTGTGTTGCTTTGCATTTTCTCCTTCCTTACCTCCCTTTTCTCCTCACTCATGCCGCCCTGGGCTTGCACTTTCCAAATAAAGTCTCAGCACTTTAACCTTGCTTCAGGCTCTGCTTTCCACACGATGAGAAGGCTCTTGTACAGGGTTTTATGGGTGTTGCAGGAATGAATGTCAGTGTTTCACTAGACCTCCAGCCCCCCCACAGGTGAGCAGTGCTCAACAACTCAGGAAGCAGCAAGCTGAAGCCACAGTGAGAGTAAGTCCAGCCATTGCTTACTGGAAGGGGGATGCCGTCTGACTCCATGGAGCTAGACTTCTGATCACTCTTTAAACGGTTCCCAAGAATCCATTAAGTCCCAGAATCTTTAGGAAAAGAAGAACATCATGAGGTCGTGTTCTCCCGTTCTCACTTCACAGCAGAATGTGTTCAAGCCATCCTAGAATGTCTGCTGGCTGTCCTGACCAAAATCACCCCTGGAAACCCAGGCATCTCCACCACAGAACACCTTTCTCTCTGCTGCCATTAGTTCCCTCTGCCATGTAAGTGCGTCTGAGCCTCTCCTTATGCTTAAAAACTATGATCGGCTCCCCTGTCCTCAGACAGCTTTCTTGGCCTGGGTGTCTTGGTCAGCTCAGCTGCCCTAACGACTCAGCGGCTTAAACAACAGACATTTATTTCTCCCAGTTCTGGATGCTGGAAGCCCCAGTTCAAGATGCTGGCAGATTCCATGTCTGGTGAGAGCCCTCTACCCTGCTGGCGGATGGCTGCCTTCTCACTGCGTCCTTACATGGCAAAGAGAGAGACAGAGCTCTGGTCCACTGTTCTCATCATGGGGCCCCAGCCTCAGACCTCATCCAAACCTAATCACCTCCCGAAGGCCCCGCCTCAAAATACAGTCACCTTGAGGATTAGGGCTTCAACCTATGAATTTGGGGGAACTCAAACATGCAGCCCACAGCACTGGGCATGATGTGGCAGAGCTATCTGGTCACGGCCACCAGATGGGCCAATGCAGGCTCCTGGGCCAACTCCATTCCTTGCCCTGCGCACGTGCCTGGCACCCCTCTCAGTCACCTCACTGTATATGCAGCTTTAACCTTGACTGTCCCCACTAACTAGAGTCCTTAACCTGGGCAATGACCCAGCAAGGAGCAACCAGCACTCACTGGCTACATCCAAGTTCCAAGTAAATAAGCCATTTGTTCCCTGGCCGATTTTTATCAGAGCCCGTCTGTCTTCCAAATTAGGCTCAGTCATTTATAAAGTGCGCAAGTGTTTGGATTTTAGCAGCAAACATCCATCCATTTTAGAATAAATGATTAAAAGGAACTGATTAACTTCCTCTGATGACTGATGCCAAGGCCCCAAGAATGGATGGGCCTGCCCACTGCTGCCTTGTCATTACTGAGCACGGATATGCCGCGGGCCCGAGGCGCTGAGCCCACTGCGCCCGAAGAGAAGTCGGCGTGGCTTTCGCCTCCCTCCTCAGTCTTGCTCCCAGCAGCCTTCTGGCCTCAGACGCGCCTAGACGCAGCCCTTCCCAGACTCTGTGCCCCTGCCAGAGCCACTCCTGCCACCCCACGCCCTTCCCTGCCTGCAGAGTCCCACAAACGCTCTAAGCCCTGGCACGAATGTGACGCTCCCCGGCCTGTGGGCAGTGGCCCCGGGGGGAGGCTCCGTGCACCCTCTCTGCTCTCTGCCGCTGACCCCACTGCAAGTCCTGACGGACGGTGTCTTCCTGGATGCATGACGGGTCCTTCACTCACTCCACAAACACCCTCTGTGTGCCCCACTCTGGGGCGTGCAGGAGGGAGCTGACTAAAGGCCTAATCCACGGATGGTCTGCTCAAGAAAACCAGCCGGCACCACCCGCTCGATGCATACAGCGATGGAGGGAGGGTGCAGTGGAAGCAAAGAGGGTGTCTGAGGACAGAGGGGTCCCTGGGAATGTTCTACCAGGAGCTGTTACCTCCCTGAACCTCTGGGCAAACACCAGGACCCTTCCGTGTTGCTGTGAACAAAGGCTTGGATGAATGTGGGAAGGGGCAGCTCAAAACTGTCAGGGATCATCAGAAGTCGTAATCAGCACCTTGACGCTGGTATCTAGGCCCTTCCTTAGGTTTCTTACACCTCTCCAATTTATTCCAAGCAAATCCACTTAGGTGAACCCACTGCATTTTCTCCAGCATTTGATCATGGAGACGTTCTTGCAACAACAACCCTGCAGAGTGAATTGAGTATCCACGGACATTACCTCAGCTAATAACACCACCACCAACAGTCATAGAACCAACTTTACTGGGTACTTCTTGTGTTCCAGGAACATCTGAAGCCCTGTCCGTGTGTTATTTCAGTTCATCCCCACAGCCCACACTACACACTAAAATCTCGAGGGGACCCCACTGAGGGGACCTCAGCCATCCAGGTGATGGGCGGGTGAGCAGGGAGCCAGGATGCCCACATGCCTCTGCCTCCACCCTGTCCTGCCTCTCAAAAATGTCCTCAAAGATGGGTATGATTCCTATTTTAGAAACTGGGGGGAGGAAGGTCACACATCAGTTAGCCACAGAGCTGGGTTCACACCCAGGGCCGGTCCACTCCTGGGCATCACTGTGGGTTTGGCTCGAGGGGTGTTTGGTGTACACAACTGACAAAAAGGAGATGTCATCAGACGTACCCACAGAATCAGGCGGCCCCTCCCAGCTTTGGGTTCTGAGGTCTCGGGTCAGAGCTCCGTGCTCTTAGTAAGCTCTGGCCATGAGGACGAGTCCATCTCCAACGTGGACACTAATGGACCTGACATCCGTGCGGCCCCGAGGCCCTGCTGGGCAGCTCTGCTGGGCGCTCGACCCGCAGCACTGAGAAAACGTGATCTTCCTGACTCTGGCTCTGCTCACTCTCAGGAGATGTCATCCTTATCTGCTCTCCCCCTGATGGCGTCCCCCAAATAGGAGGTTTTGGGCAGCCGGTGGGGCAGGAAGACAGCCAGAGGCCCCATGGAATCAGGGTCCTGGCCTCCTGGGCCACATCTGTTGTCCGACTCCAATTCCTTCCAGCTGTAACAGCCTGATTCATTGAAACAAAACCATTTCCACAAAATTTAATTTAAGGACTTGCCTGAAAACATTAGGGTTGATGCTGATGGAAGGTTTTTCACTGAATGCTGACAACAGGGTGAGGTGAGGAAAAGCCAGAAAATACCTTCTAATCTGAGCAGGTCCCTGGGGCCCTGGGGTAAAGGAAGGCAAGGGGCTTCCCCAGGGCACATTCTTAAAGAACGGAGCCAGAGTAAATAAAGAGATCTGGGCACGGCCCGGGCTCCAGAGGCACGGCCTCCCACCAGCTGTGTCCACGGCCCGTCACTCCAGCCCTGGGGGCCTCGGTCTCCTCTCTGCAGCAGGGGCTCTTGCTCACTCTTACGGATTAAACGAGGCGGTGTGACGAACAAAGCACAGTGCATAGACCCAAAACGTCCCCCGTGAAGGCAATTCCTCTGAGCATTATGATTCTAAGTCCCTGTGTAATTTGAACTCAAGGTTACCCTTAAGAGGATCATTTTGGCTTTTAGTGTTATTATTGACACGAGGATTAAGTGACTTATGCAGACAAGACAGGGGTGAGAGCCCGGCCTCTGTGGGTGCTTATCACTGCTGGGACAGAGGGCCGGGAAGGCTGACCGTTGCTGAGCCCAACTCTGCACCAGGGCTTGTTCTGCAGGAGGCCGATGCCGTTATAAACACCCTGATTCAGACCAGGAAACCGAGGCGCAGGAAAGTCCCAGGATTTTCCAGGTCTGCGGCTTTAGTAAGGGCTGGAGCCAGGAGGTAAAAGTGGGCAGTTTGACTCCAGAGAGCCTGGTCCTAACAGCTCAACTCCACTCCAGGCTTTCACCAGCACAGCCAGCCAACAAGTGGGGCGGATCATTCTCGGCGGGGGGCCATCCTCTGCACAGAGGGTGTGTAGCAGCGTCCCTGGCCTCCGCCCACCAGATGCCAGTAGCACCACCTCAGTTACAACCACCAAGAACTTCTCCAGACATTTCCAAAGTGTCCCCGGGGGGGGGGGGGGGGGGGACATCGCCCCCGGGTGATAACCGCTGTTACCATGCCTCAGTATATTCCTTTTGTTTTAAAACAGCTTTATTGAGACACAATTCACGTACCATACAATTCGCCCATGTAAAGCGTACAACTCAGTGGTTTTTAGCATATTCAGAGTTGTGCAGCCATCACCACCATCACTTTTAGAACATTTTTATCACCCTAAAAAGAAGCCTCATACCCATTAGCAGTCACTATCCATTTTCCTCCAAGCCCCCAGGCCTGGACAGCCACTAATCTACTTTCCGTCTCCACAGATTTGCTTATTCTGGAAATCTCACATAAACAGAATCCTCAGTAAGTTCTTGACTGAACACACAGACTCACTCAGCAAAGAAGCCAGGCCAGTTCCCCAGGGAAATTTTGGGAGGTCAGGGTGCTCAGTCTAATTATGAAGTAGGTACCCTGTTTCCCTGCAAGCCTTGTCTACGAGTCAGCATCCTCCAGTTTCAGGCTAGTTAAGCAAAAATGGAATTTATCAGAATGATGTGAGGGGAGCTCTCAGGACCACCAAGAGAAGGCTGATGGACCAGGAACGAGCCAAGCAGTTTGGGGATGTCTTGGAGACAACAGGGGTCATCTGAGTCTCATCAGGGAATGCCGGTGGAAAGGGTGAACGGTCTGCAGCCAGCATGAATGGTCTGCAGCCAGCGTGCATGGCCTTCAACCATTTACGTAGGTTTACATCACTCCAGTCAAGACTCAAGCGCTGGGGCAGAGAGAGCCTGGGCCGGTGAGCGTAGGCCACACGTTTATACCAAGGCAGCACAGGAGGTAAGAGCTGCAGGGACCCCAGGGACCCCTTGAGGGCTTGTTGGTCTACAGTTGTGCTCCCCTCCATCGCTGGCCCCAGCCCTCCGTGGGGTGGAGTCCACGGCCCCATCCCATGCCCCTGGGCTTGGCTGTGTGACTCGCTTTGGCTGATGGAACATTAGCAGAACTAAGCAGGTGTCAGCTCTAAGCTGCGGCCTTAAGGGGCACTGTGTGCGTCCACTAGTCCCCCTGGAACCTCTGCCAACCCCCAAGAGAGAATCGTGCCCGACGGAAACGGGGCTAGTCCCAGAACGAGAGCTACGTGGAGCAGACAAAAACCCCACCTGCAGCCTTAAGCAGAGCGACCCGTAGACAATGAGCAAGAAAATTCCACGTTCACTGTTGTGAGCTTGGGGGGCTTTGTTAAACAGCATTATTACAAAAATAGCTATATACCCTCGGGGGTCCTGAGGGGAAAGTGAGAAGGAAGAGGGAAGCCAAAACAATCCTGCTCATGTTCACTGCCCCGACCAGCCACATCCTGGACAGGTGAAGCATCCCAGACAGGTGAAGCTGTAACTTGCAGGTACAGAGAGCTGCACCTGCACAGCCCCTCACCCAGCATCCACCCCTCAGCCCTCCAAGAGGGCTGCTTTTCACACCGCTGGCATTTAACCAGTGAGTGAATGAAACCAACCCCTGTGCTCTTTCCTCTGCAAGTTGCCCCCCAAAGGCCCTCTGGCTCCCTGTCTGAGCCCCTCATCTTGTCCCCTCTCCCTGGACATTGCTTTATGCTGAGGGAGCACAGTGGGGAAACAGGAGTTCCACTGGCGGTGGGGGGCAGCGGGTCGCAGAGGCTGTGCAGTGACTAGAGGGTCAGGAGGAGAGAGTGGACACCTCCCTGGCTCTGGCTGAATGAGCATCCCCAGGAGGGTCACCCCAGAAAGAAGAGATGCAGTGTCTGTCATCCCAGAGCTTCTAGGCCGCTTGCAGAAACAACCCCACAGTGGTCCCCGGTCCTCACAATACGTGGTCCTGTGGTGCAAGCAGAGACCCCGCGAGCCACCAGCCCACCTCAGGAGACGGTCCTCAACGATGTGCTCTGAGCACGCGGCTGGGAACGTTAGTCTCCAGGACAGGTGCACACGAGCTTCCCTGAGAGCTGCGATTCCAGGAGCAGTGCGGAGACAGAGTGGCTGTGTGCACCCCACTTCCATCAGGGTGACTGCATTCATTTCCTGGGGCTACCATTAAGGAAGTACACAACTGGGGGGTTAAAACAACTGAAATTGATTCTCTCACAGGTCTGAGGCCAGAAGCCTGAGATCCAGGTGTCGGCAGGGCTGTACTCCATCTGAATGTTCTAGGGGAGGATCCTTCCTTGCCTATACCTGGCTCTGGTAGCTGCCAGCATCCCTTGGCTTGTGGACCCATCCCTCCAATCTCTGCCTCCGTCATCCCACGGCCGTCTCCCTATGTGCCTGTGTCTCGTCTCCTCTTCTTATCAGGACAACCTCATATCAGATTTAGGGCCCACCCTATGTAGTGTGACCTCATCTTCACTAATTACATCTGCAAAGACCCTATTCCTCAATAAGGTCACATTCTAAAGTTCCAGGTGGACATGAATTCTGGGGGACACGATTCAACCCAGTACAGTGACCAATGGAACCAACAGAGTTTCAACCTGTTTGTAACACAAGATGGCATTATCAAGTCCCCCAATTCTGCTCCAAACCGCCTGACAGAGGTCACAGCGCCTCATCAGCTCATGCCTGGGACTCTTTGTTTCCAGCCTGGTGCCCCGCCCGGCTGTCTGGGACGTCACCTGGTCTGGCAGAGGGGTCCCTGGAGGGTTCGGCTTGTCAAATGTGCAGTCGAAGCTGGAGAAATGAGTGCTGGCAGCCGCCACGGCAGACTTGTGGGGTGTCTCAGCTCCAGGAAGGATGGGTGGAGAAGCTCTGTCCCCCACAGCCAAGGAAAACAAGCAAAGATGGATGAGCAGAGCCGCCCCAAGAAAAGCCATGAGCCTGGCCTCAGGAGGTCACACACCGTAGTGTTCTCTTGCTAAACAAGATGCTTCTGAATCTCCCACAGCTGTGGTTCTCATCCGGGTGAGGCCGCCTCAGCATGCACTCAGCATTCAGGTCCACTTGTTTCTAGAATGCCCAGGTAGGAAGTAATCATTAAAAACACGTAAATTAAGTCACCCCAGGAGCTTAATAGATTAGTCATCGACTTTTCCCTCCTGTTGGATCTTAACCTTCTGTGCAAATTAATCAGCAAATGGCTCAAAACAGCCACCCAAGATTAGCATGCTCTCTTCACGCCCGGGCTCGGGCTCCTGGAAGGACCCCCACATCTTCACTCCCCTTCTCCCCTCCCCAGAGCCCTCCCACTGGAGCGGATAGGACTACCCTGGGAGTGGCCGGAAGCCCTGGTGGCCCGCCTCCCTCTCCCTCCAGCCATCAGCCAGGGCAGGGAAAACGGTCCCCACCATTTGTGACGCTGGCAGCCCCCATTTCATTGGGTCAGCATGTCAGCCACACGCTCCAAAGAGAAGGGCTTTGGCCCCAACGAGAGAGTGAAAAAAAGCAGGTTTCTGTTCCTTACTGGTTCATTCATTCGTGCGTCACTGTTTGAATATTTATTGAGCACCTATGATACGCATTAGTGCTGAGGACGTGGAAATCATCCAGATCTGACTCTGCCCTTGGGGGACTCTCAGTGCAACGGACACACACAGAACCACATGATCCCAACATGGTGGCCAGAGCGACCACAGGGTGCGCTGGGAGCCTGAGAAAGGAGGTGTAGGAGCCCCCCGGGGGAGGCCAGGAGGGCTCCATGGAGGAAAGGACACTTTGAGCTTCATCTTAAGCATGGGCAGGTGTCGGCCATGGGGGAAGCTGTCCAGGAAGGAGGAGCCCATGTCAAGCATGGAGGCAGCCAGACCCAGGTTCAAAGCCGGACACAGCCGCTGACCCACTGTGTGACCGTGCTGTCCCTGGTGAGTCGCTTGCCCTCCCTGAGCGTCAGTCTTCCAGCCACATGATTCTTACATGTGGGAGATCAAGATTTGGCCACCCTGAAATCTATCTCTTTACCTTGGTTGTTTTCTCTGAGGACATTTGACCTCCCCCACTAACTGCCTAAAGAATTTGACATGGTGGCTCCTTCCTGGAACAGATCTATCATGATGGCTGTAAAGATAACGTAGGGTAAATGTTACAAAAGGAAAGACACCAACAAGCCCCTCTTATCAGAAGTTCTGTCTCTCTGGCCACATTCTCTGGATGACCCTGCGAAGAGATGCCAGGCAATCATTTACATTTTATAAGGGAAATCTCCATTTGTAAAGGTATCTCCCCCTCTGTTTGGAGAAGAGAGGGGGATGAGCTCTTTTCTAGTGACTTGTCAATGTGGAAGGTGAGGCCTTGAGCTACATAATAAACCTTACTCTTGTTTACTGTGCTTTAGTGGTAATCTCCTGTAACTGACTCCCCCCACTGCCAAAATCCTCCTTTGTCATTGGATGAAAAAGATATTTAAGATGAGAATTTCTGCTATTGTGTGGAGAAACGCAGTGTTCTTGCTTTCTCCCATGTATACATGTTATTAAACTTGGTATTATTTTCTCCTGCTAACCTGTCTTGTTGATTATTTGGCCAGCCAGAAGAACCTTAAGGGAAAGGGCAGAGGGAGATTCTCTCTCTTCCCCCTACACCCACAAGTCAGTGATTACACACATGAGCCATTATTCTCATTGCTGCTGCTGGTCCCGTTGTTACAGGTTCCAAGAGCTGCAGGGTCAGGGGGCTGCTGGGGCACAGGCTGTGAGGCCAGTGGTGGCCCTGAGGCTGGAGAAACTTACACGCTGGATGAGGAATGGTGGGCGGGGAAGCGAATGAGTGAGTGAACGAATGAATGAATGAACAAGTGAATAAAAGGATAAAAGGAGGACACTGATGCCATGTTGAGGAGTTCTGTCCTAAGAATCCTGGGGAGGACATTGAAGGGACATCAGCTGGGGCAGCATGCTCAGACATGCGTCTCAGAAATCTTCCCCTCGCAGCAGCCCTGGGGAGGGTGAGCTGTGGGACGTCAGATCTGCAAAGTCCTTCCCAGTCGGTCCTTCTGGTCGACATCTTTGTCCACTGCTCTGGGTTGGGTCTTGCCTTTGGTCTGAGGCCCTCATCCCAGCGCTCCCCAGGTCACCCTTGCAGATGCTGACATCTTCCCTTGGAGACTTCCGTCCCTTTGTAATTTCACTCCTGGCTCCCTTATCAGTCTCCAGTGACTGCTGTAACAAATTACCATGAACTGGTCCAACAGTTCAAAGACAATTGAGGACCGCCTCCAGAGGAAAGAATTGGTGGCAAAATCTGAGGATGCTCAGCAAAGCCGTAAAGGGGCACGTAACACGTGGTTTTATTCTGGAAATTAAAGAGAAGGACAATTTGGGGACACTTGTGATAGATAAGTCCCAGTTGCACATCTGTTTGCAAGCTTCTTCCAGGACAGGACCAAAGCCGTGTACCTCTTTGCACTCCCCCACCCGTCCACCCCGCAGCCAGGTGTGAGACGGGCCTGGATGGAGCTGTGACCTCCCAAGCCTCAGGGCCAAGAGGAGCAGGCTGAGGGAACAGCGCCGCCTCCCCTCGCCAGGGCGCCTAAGCAGGGGTTACCTTCAGGGTCTGTGAACCAGGCGACAGCCGACAGCCGCGGAGCCTACACCGCCTCTTCGCTCAGCCGCGGGCTGTCTGCCTCTGGGACTCCGCAGCGTGCCTTTGCAGAAGATGCGCACCCAGCAGCTGCTTCTGGCAAGCGAGCGGAGAGTCGGGGAGGTGCCAATTTGTGGCAGACGTCTGAAGAAGCTATTTCTAAAACAGCAATTACCAGAAAGGGGAACAAATTACTACTTACTTCACAGACTTTCACACATGGAGAATCAGGGCAATGTGTTTGCAAAGCTGCATGATTTATATTGAAATATTTCACAGAGAAAGGTCAGGAGCAGAAATTGAAGGTTAGCGCAGAATAAAATACCGGGGTCACCGTACCGCGGGAAAGGCTGCACGGGGCCTTGATTACCGCCGCATTAGGCGCATTTGAGAACTATTACATCAACCCAGGCTGGTGTCCAGCATCCGATTTCTAGGAAAAATGAGCCCAGTTGTCCAAACCCAACGGCAGGACAGCAGAGCAGGCCACAGGCCTGCCCCACACCCTCCGCCCACAGAGGGTTGGGGCGTGCCCAGGGAAGCGGCCACCGCAGCGGCCACGGGAGACCCATCTGCCTTCAGACGCTTGGCAACCATCTTGCTGGGTTGCCAAGCAACCACCAGCCTCTCTGGGGCTCCGCCCAAGGTCACCAGGAAACTAAAAGCTGGAAGAGGCCTGGGGCAGGAGGGAGGCACCCGGGGAAGGGAGGAGGGGCTGGCAGGGGCTTTTGAGTTGGGCCCTGCAACAGGATGGCAGCCGGTGGCCTCCCTGGAGTGGCGGGGCCAGGGCAGTGGGCCCTTTCTCTACACTGTACCCCTCACCCTCCACGCCCCAATCCCTCTGCGTGGGCAAAATGTGCCCCCAGAAGAGGATCCTCACTGATCACTATTTTAATAACACCCCAGGCCTGAGATGCGTGTGCCCTTCTTATCTGATTCAATCCTTGATACACCCCCATGAGGCTGAGAGGGAAAGATGCTTGGTCCAGTGGTGACTGCTCCTTGGCCTCTGCTGGCCTCCAGGCCTTGCCCAGGAAGCTCCAGGCCTTGCATTTGGGAGGTCCAGCCTGCTTACCTCTGTGTCTGCTCCAGGCGCAATACCCAAGTCTCTGTTCCGTGGTCCAGCGCTGAACTTGCTGAGTGAGGAGCGAGGCTTCTGGGACAGTGCTGGTGAGAGGGAGGCCAGCACGTGGGGTCCATCAGTGGATTGGGGCCACGCCTGCCTGAGCCCCTTCCTGCCTGGCAGAGAAACCCCTCCGGGCTAGTTCTGGATCCAGCCCATTGTCCCATATTTTGGGGTTAGGAAAGGGACAATCACTGTCATTTGCATGGGGAGACGACACAGCTCCCTGCTCAATGGCTCTCAGTTCCCTTTCTTATGCCCTTGGGCCTGGAGCAAATTCAGCTTCCAGGCCCCCTCACCCTGACCACAGACTGAGGACTATCCTTATTCCCCACCCTGGCTAGGGCCAGGCCCTCCCTCCCCGTCTCATGAGCAGGGCATCGCACACCCCAAGCCATCCCCCCTCACCTGGCCCCAGGCCAGCAGACCCTCCCCCAACTCTCCTCACTTTCCTGCAGCTTCTCCAGGTCAAGTCCTACCCCACCCCCCCCACCAGTGAAGCCTTCCCATCTGCATGATATGCCCCCTTCTCTGAATGCCCACAGCTCCCGGTCTCCCCCACACCGCACAGCCCCCCGTGGCTTACACTCTTGTTATGGCTGTTGGTTTGTGTCCACCAACTTAGCCGAAATCTTCCTAGGGCAGACACCACAGAGCAGTCGCTCGTTTGCTCATTCATTCATTCTCTAGGCACTCATACAGTCCTCGGGGGCAGAGGTGTTGTCTGTTCTGTTCTCTGACATATCCTCTGCACTTGGAACAGTGTCTGTCACAGAGCAGGCACTCAATAAACGAATATTTGAGGAATTTATTCATTCATCCACCCATCCCTCCACCATTTATCCATCCACCCACCCATCCATCCATCTATCGTCTCTCCATCCATCCATCCATCCACCCACCCACCCAGCGTCCTTCCATCTATCCAACCATTCATGCATCAAAAGTTACCTGAGGAGCTCTGGGGCAGACCCCATCAGAGAGAGGAAGGGCCACAGAAATAGAAATGCTGAAAGGGACCTATGTTGTCAGTTTCCCAGCAGCTTATGTGTCACACGTGGGGTTTGGCCAAGGGCTGAGCAGGAGCTCTGCACGTGTTTATTGACCCTACACACAGAAAAGTCGTGTGCTGTGTCCAGATCTGGGGGCCCAGGGAGGACTCAGACTGTGGCAGAAAACAGAAGGGCAGCAGCAGGAAGGAAGGGTCCTCGCACAGTCTGCCCTCAGACAGCAGAGAAACACATTAGAAAAGGTCAGAGGGGAGGAGCCGCTGAGGCCCTAGTGAGGACAGCCCGCCTGCAGCCCCAGCTAGAGGACTTCGGAGAGGAGGGTCCTGCCAGCGCAGCCACAGAACTGCAAGGCCCAGTGCAAAATGACAGTGTGCTCCTTGTCCAAAAGCAGCCAAAAAGTGCCATTACAGGAACTAAAATATAAACCCCTTTTCTTTCTTCCGCAGTCTCTCTCTCGACTTGTCATGGGAATTTTTATTTGCTGCATAGTATCATTCCAAGAAAAAAAAATGAAATTTTACATTATTAGCATGGATTTTACTGTTCATCTTTACATTGTGCAGTGCCAGTTTTAAATGCAAATGCAAGAGCATTAACTCGTAGCAGAATCACCGAAATTGCACAATTCATATTTTGTAGCTCATGCATGAATATGTATTTCATTCCTACTGGAACGGCGCAAACACCGCACAAAACAAACTCAGCTGCCTTTATTTCCCTTTTTGATCGCGCATATCTCGCTGGCACTCTGCCCCTGACACACTGAGGG
Source organism: Ceratotherium simum simum (assembly GCF_057802395.1). Classification (NCBI taxonomy): domain Eukaryota; kingdom Metazoa; phylum Chordata; class Mammalia; order Perissodactyla; family Rhinocerotidae; genus Ceratotherium; species Ceratotherium simum. Next base: position 47,155,612 of record NC_141921.1, on the reverse strand, counting down.
ATAAGGAAGGGCTGAAAGGAAGAAGATGTATGGGGGTCGCCATCTTCCCCTTTCCTCCTATATCATTATTCTCCATGTAAGTGGCTGGCTAAATGAATAAGAAAGGATCTGACCAGGTCCCTTGGTCATTCATGCTTCTTAGGACGCCAGTGCCTTCTTTCTGCTCTGGAAGCAGGCTCTGGTTCAAACGGAAAGCATGGCTGTCAGCGCCCCACTTTGCTGTAGATGTAACGCACTTCACCTGTACCCACTCTGAGACTTGCTGCACTCCCGGGCATTGTGGGTCCACTGGAATTCTGTGCTCACGGGGCCTCGTGAACGCCATATGCAGATGGAGTGGCAGGAATGATGGACACACACGCGTGTGTCTGCTCTACTCACACTCACACTCCATTGCCCTTCGAAGTTTGCTCACAAAACACAAGTTCCAAGTTAAAAAATCATTGAGAATTTCAAGATGGCGAGCAGAGCATTAAACCAAGCACGGCCCTTCTGAGTGTGGGCCCTGGGGGACCGCACAGCTCCTGTGCCCATCGAGTGGGCACAGGGAAAGACTGGTGGTCTCGGGGCAGGACCCGGAGCGGCCCGAGACTTTTCTCCGCAGGAAGCACCTGCCTGAGCTTCTAGGAGGCTTCTGCCCCATCCCCAGACCTGGCTTTGGTGACAAAGTGAGGAGGGATTCACTGGAAAGCGAGGGAGGGGGTCTCAGGGGGCAAGCCTCTCGGCGGCCTCAGCTCGCTTACGAATGCTCACACGCACAGCGTCGGGCTGACCCCGGCCTCCCGCCGGCTCGCTATCTGGGCACAACCAGACAGTGAACAAAGCGACTGCTCAGCTCAACGGGCTCTGCCAGAAGCTCGCATTTCCATTTCTGAAACATGCAGACCTGACCCCGGGCCGGACACGCCCACCTCCACAGGACCCAGTGATGTTTCCAGCATCCACTTGGGCTGAAGGCAGCAAATTTGGTGGACCTGCCTGTTGTGTCTCGCTTTCAGACTTTCGAGCTATTTTTAAAATCCTTTTTGGGCACTGGAACGGTCTCATCTCTGTGATCTACGGAAGAAAGCTCTTTTATCAGGGCCTCCCCCAAAAACCCACAGACACACATGCGTGAGGGTACCCAAGCACGCTGTCCTTCACACATTGCCTTACATGTCTGCTTCGCTCACCAGATGCCACCATCCCTGCATTGCAGTGGGTGACGTCCCGAGACTAGAGTAGGCCAAACGTGCACGGCCACGGTGGTGCCAGTGCTGAGACGCATTCCTGGACACCTCTTGGAAGCTGTCTTCAGAGCCCGGCACATTATTCTAAAGATCCTCAGTGGTGGATCATTTTCCTCTATTGAGGTTGGATACAATTTTTGCAAACAGCTACAGGTCGACTGGAACTAAGGCTGGGGTCTCGGGTGGGTGGGCGAGGGACTACAGCTGAGTGCCCCTGGGACAATCGGCAGGGCCTCCTTTGGTGGTTAGGTACTGATGGTGCTCAGGGCAAGCTACCCCAGGAGGCACCACTCTGGTATGCGGATTATTTCGAGCTGAAGACAATAAGGACTCAGAGAACTCAGGAAGAATATTTGAGTTTCCCCTCCCAAACTGCCTAAAGAATTTAAAACAAAAGATCTGTTTCAAGAAAGAGTTGTTATCATGATGGCTGTAAAGATAATGTAGGATAGAGGTTACAATAGGAAAGGCACCAAGCCTCTTTTATCAAAAACTCTGTCTCTCCCTGACCACATTATCTATAGATGACCCTGAAAAGAATTGTCTTCCTGCCCTCTGAAGTCCCAGGCCACTACCCACCCCCAACATGCTCCTTGCCTTTAGCTGCAATGCTTAAGCAAGCAGCTTAGACAGAGGGACGAGTTGCTCATTTCTGAGTTTCTCCCATGTATACATGTTATTAAACTTGGTATTATTTTCTCCTGCTAACCTGTCTTGTTAATTATTTGGCCAGCCATAAGAACCTTAAGGGAAAGGGCAGAGGGAGATTCTCCCTCTTCCCCCGACAGTATTCAGCCTCTGGTCTCAGACCGCCTGGGTTTCAATCCCAAGCTCGTAGATGTATTATCTGTGTGACCTTGAGCAAGTCACTTCCCCTCTCTGTGCTTTGGAACCCCGGTCCGCAGAGTTTGGGCCCTAAGAATGGTACTTACTTCTAAGAATTCTTCTGAGGATTAAATCAGATAAAGTACGTGAAGTACTAAGAACACTCGCTCCCACGTGGTAAACACTTTGTAGACATTAGCTCTTTTTATCCCCACTGATCAGGAAAGAGATATTCACAGAGGGGCTGAGAGCCACCATTCTGGGGCCACAGGGCTCCCCCCAAGGTCAGTCTGCGCAGTCTCCTGCCCTCTCAGTACCAATGTCTTTCCAGACCACTGCTGTCTAACAGAACTTTCTAGAACGTTGAGAACTTTCTCTTCTGCACTGTCTACTTCAGTAGCCACCAGCCACATGTGTCTCCCAAGCACCTGAAATGTGGTGATTGTGACTGAGGAGGTGAATTTTTAGCTTTCGTTCATGTTAATTAGTTTAAATTTACACAGCCACGTGTAACTAGTGGCTGCCATAGTGGACAGCGCAGCTCCAGACAATCATTTCCAGAATTTCTCAGTTTGAAAGAAAAAATATTCTTTACTCAAACAAGATTGGGAAACACTGATTGCTGTATCCCCCTCCAGAGGCTCCCCAGTACTCACGAACTGATTAAAGGCCCTGAGAAGTCCTGCAGCAATTACATTTTGTTCATCTTAATGTTTCCCAAATTTATTTGACCACAGAATCTCTTTTCTCTGCAGATGTATACAACACTCCTTGACACTCTCTAGAACATTCCAGAAGGATAACTCTGTGTCCTCAAGAATAATGCACGTTATTTTGGCTTTGAAGAGCTACAGAAAAAGGACTTCCTTTATATCTCTTTTTAGTCAGTGCTGATGATTTCAGAAACCGGGAGTCAATACTAAGTCACTCATGCATTCATTCAACAAACATGTGATATGCACTATGACACACCAGGCTCCGTACTGTGCTTGTAGCCAAGCAATAATTATCTCCTTCTTACCAGCAGAACAGAAGTGTTCCCCACCTGTCCCCAGACAGAGCTGCATGGGTTTGGCTGCAGCTGATAATACATACTCCTGGCTCCCCTCTGGAGGACCCACGTTTTTACAAGGTCCCCTTTGCAGCTAGGTTTAGAAGTGATGGAAGAAATTTTTATATCTCGAGGTGTATGGGGAAGCTATTCTGGTTTAAACTTGATTTGGCCTAAATTTATTCGAACCAAAAAGGCCCGACTTGTGGCTTGTCCGACATACACGGTACATCTGCTTTAATCATTATCCTGGGTGAAGAATGTCCCCTTTGAAGATAAGAATTAATGCCCCCCTTCTTGTGATGCCAGATACGTCTCCCTGCCCAGGGCGCCAAGGCCGTGTTGGCCCACCATATGTGCTAATCTGCAACAAAGTGTCTCCTTGAACCTGGGAGAGAACGCGCCCGTCACGCTCCGTGTGTGTCTCTTGGTCTGTAAATGGTGCGTCACTGCTGAAAGTCGCTCTTCTCCGGAGGGCTTCCTTCCTCATGAAGGCTGCGGCTCCTGGACTACAGTCCTCAGTTTGGCTCAAGTAAAACCCTCTCTCCCTTGCTTTCACAACAGAATGGTTATTGATTATGTGAGTTGACAGAACCAATGTTGGGGCAAGCAGGGCCCACCCGCCTCTCTGAATCTAGCCCAGGACGGCTCCGGGGCCCACGGCGGACACTGCTCCATTCGCATGGGGCAGCCAGCTCCAGCCCTCTGATGACAGACTGCATCCAAAGTGAGAGGAGACAAATGTTTGTGTCCGCCCCCGACCTCGTCCTTCCCCCAGAAGTGTGAGCATCCACGTGGAGGTAGAGGAGGGAGCAAGGACAGGACTCAGGGACCAGCTCTGCCCTCCCCAGTTACCCTCAGGACACAGGAACAGGGTGCCACGCCCACCAACTTCCACCCAGCACAAAGCACCTCAAAGAATTTCAGATTAGGAGACCAAGACATTGGCACATCCTTAAGATGCCTAATAAAGTAATTGGCCCGTAAGCCAACCTGGCCCTCCGAATGAAACCCCAAATTCAGAAATGCAACCAGCCTTGCCAGGCCTGCTTAATGCAAAATGGGAAATGTCATTTACAAGCCTCTCCAACGCAGGCTTATGAATAAAAGAACAATGCTAGTAAACAAGCCCCGTAACTTCTATGCATTGCAAACAGCTCAGAGCACATCCTCCTCCTTGTTCTGGGCCCTGCCCTTCAGCCCGAGGGCTCTCCTGGAAGACTGAGCTCCCCAATCCAACATGTACAGTCCCAAGAAACACTGCCAAGTGCCGGAGCAGGAAGCCTGACCCCCTCCTGCCCCACAACTCCAGGGCAGCCTTTGAGGCTAGCCCTTGGGCACTGGGGCCAGAAGACATGCAAAACAGTAACAGCAATGCACCCGGAACAGCCTCACCAAGCATCCTGCAATGCTGGCAGGGGCTGCCAGGAATCCCGGCCTCTACCGCCTCCATTAAATCAGCTGTCTGCAGAAAATATGTCCATCCTGTGGGCCCCAGCTCAGGGACAGGGTTCCATGGTGACCCCCACATCTCTCTTGCAATCTGCAGAGGACCCCTGCTCCAGGGCACAGCACATTAAAGAAAGAACAAAGGAGAGAGGAGGGAAAAGCCATCTTCTGGAATTCAAAACGAGAAGATGAAGTGTTCCAGAGGGAGAGAGGCCTTTCAAAGGACTTTTCATCCGGTGACAGGGAGGTTTGAGAGACTCGGAAGAGGCAGAGACCTGTGCAAATGGGACAGGTGGCTCAGAAGGCTGCCCCGTCAGTCGGTGTCCTGGGAAGAGACAGACAAGCCAGGGCAATGCTCAAAACCCTGAGGTGCACGGGCACCAACGGCCATTCTGTAAAGTCTCTTGCCTCGGTGGAGTCTGCCTTGGGAACCCCGCGCCAACCTGCACCAGCTGGGAGGCGGGACACGGGGCCAGTGACCTCCCTCCCAAGGCCCCGGGTCTCTTGGGTCACAGCCTCTTCCACAGTCACACTGACCTGATGGAAAGACCCGCAATTCCCCCCTCTAAATTGGGCACTGGGCTGGTCCTTTTCAGTTCCAGCTGTCCATTGGTAAACTTTCTTATTTGAAATACAAAAATATGCATTAACAAATATTTATCGAGCTTCTAGCCGGACAGTCCGCACAAAGAAGGCAATTCATAAACATTGGATACTTTATTAACTGACATCATTATTTCTGCCTTCCAGTGGCTCCAAGAAACCATCTGCCTCACTGGGTCCTGTCCTCAGCCGACACCCAGCACCATCCACTGCTGTTTGGTCAAGACGGGGCTCTCCAGGCAGACGTGGTCCCCCAGGTGGCCTCCTTTCTGAGAGCGTTTGTCCAACAAGGCAACAAGACGGTCCCACACGGTCCCCCTAGAGGAATCGCTCCCACTGACATCAGCCTGGCCGCCCTTCCAGAAACTTGACAACTCTTCTAAGTTCTGTGAACTTTTCTTTTGGGGCTCAAATTATAGGAGGGGAAGAGTCCAAATGAAAGTGAAGAGCAAACTCTTTGAAAGGAGTGTTTGCAACTTTTAATGGTGTTAAGCCGTCACAGTGTGCCAGCGGGGAAAGTTGCGTCTGTATCCTGACTGTAATAACTACATATTGAACAAGGAGACCTGATTTATTACCAATGAGATTTTACAAGCAAGCCACTATTGACAAATGGCAGCAATTTTAGGCACCCCAGATCAATACCCTTTAATCGAGTCAAATCTCAACAAATTAAATTAAAGCAAGATCCCAAAATAGCCCCAAACTAAAAAAATGAATGTGTGCAAAATTCCCCATGTGGCTGAATGACATGCAAGTCACTGTCATAAGTCAACAGGAGTATTTTTATTTATTTGTTTGAAAAGAAGACTCACGGCAGAATGACATTAAATGGTCATGTCTGTGGTCCTTCTGAGCCCTGTGGTTGCACACCAGTGATGTGAGAGGGCCGGGAGCACTGACCGGTCTGGACCCCTGTCAAAGACCACCTTGGAAACAAATGTCTCCCCTACCTGTTCGCCACAGGCCACCACCTTCCCTCTGGAGAGGAGACAATCAGAGCTTACGGCTCATGGAGAACAAAAGCCCAATCCCAAATCTGCCCCTCGTGACCTAGGTGAGCTTGGACAGATAATGTGTAACTATTCTCATCCACAAAATGGGAACGATCATAGTCATTGCCATCTCCAAAGTCGCCATGACATTAAACAAAATAACCCATTTGAAGACCCATTTGCAGCCACGGGTCTGCACAGAAGGAGCACTCGGAGATCAGCTAAGGGAGAAGTCCAGCTGGACGACAGCTAACGAGGCTGCCTCCACCCCACAAGCTTGAGAGCACCGTGCCAGCGCCTGTGAGCAGCCTGTGCCCAGGGGAGACGCATCCTTCCTGGGGAGACAGGGTCCCCGCGAAGCTGGAGGGTGGCCGGCTACCTCAGATCACGGCCGGTGTCCCCATGGTTCGGCAGGAAGCCACGGAAGAGCCTTTCTCATTGGGCCATTTTCACTTTGGAAATTCTTTTCCCCCTGGAAAATTTTTCCAGTGTCACATGAGGGCCCTTGCTTCCTACCTTCAAGTGCGGGTCATGGCCTCATCTTAGAAGCTCAAGGAAGACCTCAAGAACCCTGCTCTTCTTGGTCAGCCGTTAAAGAAGACGACGTGTCTTTGCGCCACCACGTCCACTATAGAGAGAACGTGTTGGAGACTTGGAGATGGCCCAGGGCTCACCCGACGGGGGACGGAGCCTGGCTCTGGCAGATCCTCACGACATCGCTGCTGGGAGCTCTGAATGTAGAAGTCGGGCAGGAGCCTCTCTTGCTGGTTCTAGATGGGAACAGGTAGCAACAGTCAGGGCAGGACACTGCGGAGGGTGTGCTCCTTCCACGTTTCGTGTAGGACACCCCTAGCTGGGTGGTGATGACAATTCACAGAGCAGCTGGCTCACAGTAGTGCGGGGGCTTGTCAATTTTCTTTACCAAACCACAGGCTCTTCCTAAACATCTGCCCGTCTCATACTTGTCACTGTGACTCAAGACCCAACAAACGGGGAGGACAGACACCTCCTGAGCACCCACTAAGCGCTGGAGCAGCAGACGGGGGAGAAACCCAGCTTCCGCCTGGGCTGTTGTTTTTAATACGCTGTTTGCCCAGAGTGTCCTTGAACCTGCCCCCCCAACTAGATGAGGGGCTCCTCCCTGGGGCCCTGGCATCTGCAGTCCCCTTTCAAGACCATGATCCCATGTTACTATCATCGTGTTAGTTTCTGGGGCTGCCGTAACAAGTTATCCCAAACTCTGCGGTTTGAAACAACAGAAATACGTTCCCTCACAGCTCTGGAGCCCAGAGGTCTGAAATCAAGGTGTCCCGGGCCAGCTCCCTCCAGAGGCTCTAGGGGAGAATCTGCTCCTTTTCTCTTCCAGCTTCTGTGGACTCCAGGCATTCCCTGACGTGGGGCTGCATTGCTCCAATGTGTCCAATCCTCTGCCTTCACATGGCCTTCTCCTCTTCTCTGTCTGTATCCCTTTCTCTTATAAGGACAATTGTCATTGGATTTAGGGCCCACCCAGATAATCCAGAATGATCTCCTCATCTCAAGATATTTAATAACATCTGCAAAGATTCTCTTTCCAAATGAAGTCATATGCACAGTTTCCAAGGATGTAGACATATGTTTTTGGGGGGCCACCATTCAGCCCACTACAAATAGTCTTTCTTCTCCCCATCACATGTCCAGCACCTAAAACATCTGCAGAATGAATGAATGAATGAATGAACAGACAGCTGCTACCACTGAGAGCAGTCCGCAAATGAACAGAAGGTTGGCAGCTAGACACCTGCATGCCCCAGTGTGGATGCAAGGGGACAGCCCAGCAGTGAGGACACTGTCTACCCAGTTCCAGAGTCAGGCTGCAGGGCCTGCTCCGCCTCCTCAAATCAAGCAGCAACCTGGCAGCAAGGCCCCTTCCTGTCGACCCCGGGCCCCGGCCCTGAACCAGCCGGCTGCAGTGCCAAGTCAGAGCGCCAGGACCCCAGCCTGGTCTCAGATCCCCCTCCCTCCATCACTGGGGAGGATGCTGCTCAACGAGCATGGACAGTGCATGTGTGTGCACACGCACGTGTGTAGGTATGTGTCCACGTGTGCAAGCACGTGTATGTGTGTTTGTGTGTATGTGTGTGCTTGTGTGTAGCTATGTGCAGACATGTGCACCTGTGTGCAGGTGTGTGTGCTGTGCATGTCGACTGTGTTTGTATATTTAAGTGGGCATAATTAGGGAACATTACCAGAAGACCTATATCCTCAGGCTTGTGTTTCCTGTCTTGTCCGAATATTAGTACTAAAAATTATGAGACATAAATGGGGCTGGTTAACACAAGGCCGTAAAATATTTGTTTCTAATGGAGGCTGTGTACAAGCAAACCTATCTTCAGGCTGCCGAGGGCCCTCCCCTTTCAGAAGAGGGCTGCCTTCTCAAACACAAGCAGCAAGGAAACTCCCCCCCGGTTTTCAGGGCATCCCCACACTTCCTCCCCGTGCTGGGGTCTCCTGGTCTCTAAGGAACTTCGGGAGGGGTAGCGAGGGAATTTGCAGTTTCTGGGCATCTGCCAGGCTCCAGACAAGGTGGCAGACACATCTCATAGCACTGAAGCCCTCCCCCCCAACCAAAGAAGGCACTGCTTTCTCCTCTGAGCACATGACAACAGGAGGCTTGGTCAAGTGACAGTGTTCATCCAAAGTCACAGAGCTGGTCCCCAAGAGGCCAGGCAGCGACGAAACTCAAGGCTGGGCCCCCAGACCACGTGCTTTCCAGTGCAGAGGCTCTCCTCTGTGGGGACCAGAGTCACCTGAGCATGGGGGAGGGGTGGGTGTGATGCTTTCGCTGAATCACCTCGTCTCAGGCCCCACGTGAATCCCAGCGAGGGGAGCCTGGGGTGAGGCTGGGATCATCATCTCTAATGAGCCCCCAGTAATTTGGGCAGGTAGTCATCTAACAACCCTCTGAACATACCAGGGCCTTGGGAGGTGACAGCTGGGGTGGCAGATTTGTTCCTGGACAATCTGCCAAGAGTGACCCCAGGGGGGGCAGCAGTCAGAAGTCAACACTGCCCGGCACCCGCCTGCCTCTCACCTCTAGGTGACCCCAAAGGCCCCCAAATCAAGGAAACTCAGACCTGCTGGCCGGTAGAGGGCACCAGGGGAGCTCAGAAACAGAGTGGGACCCCACATCCCCAGAGGGGCCAGGTGGAGAAGTTGTCCTCTGGCTGTGCCCAAGCAACAGCTCTCAGAGGTGGTCTGCAGACTTTGTCCAGGGGGATGCTGTGCTCCCCTACCAAGATCTCAGCAGGAGCAGAGCGTCCCTCTTGGCAGGGATGGGCTTTTTCCTCCTGTCATGGAAGGCCCAGGTCCCCTGATCAAGTATTTAGTGGGACATAGAACATGCTTTCAGTAAGGTGGGCAGAGCCGAGCAGCCTGGGAAGCAGGATTGGCAAGGGCAGGGAAGGCCACGCGGAGGACTTGTGACCTTACACATGGTTTCATTCATTCATTCAAAAAGGATTAGGGAGCACCTGCTATGCGCCAGGCACTACAGTACGGGCTGAGATGCAGCCGTGAACAAAATGACATTCTCCCCTCCTCATCCAGAGCAGAGCCTGTGTGATTAACCAAGCAAGCAATACAAGCAGTCATGGGCGGGGGGCTGTGACAGCCACAGCAGGACCGAGGCACAGGGAGCAGAGGCATTCAGAAGGAGTCCATACAACCACCCACGAGGTTCTCACGAAGGTAGCATTGGGAGAAAGCAGGGCTGCAAGGGCCATTAACTTCCACCCAGAGAAAAGGATCCTAGAAAACTGGGTCACATGCTGGGCTAGACAGGGGGACATTCATACCAGCAACCAGGTGGTGGAAAGTTCTGTTTTAGATGGAAGAGCCTCTCTCTATCTATCGGTTTCTATGTCTTTCTACCTACCTACCTATCTATCCATCTATCTATGTATGTACATACGTATGTATCCATCCACCCATCCATCCATTCATCCATCCATCCATCCATCCATCCATCCTTCCATCCTTCCATCCATCCATCCATCCATCCATCTATCCATCCATCTATCATTTAGTATCATCTATCTCGCATCTATGTTTCTATCTATACATCTATCTATGAATTGTCTATTTAACTATCTATGCATCCATGCATGCATTCATTCACCCATCTATCCTCTATCCGTCCATCTATCTATGCATCCATGCATCTATCTACGCATCTATCTATAAACCTTGATATACATATACGTCATATCCATATATGAAAATATATATATAGTAGATAGATAGCGATATAAATATAAAATGGAAACAGAAGCTGTGGTGAGGCTCTTGGTCACATTTGGATCCTTGTAGACATTTCTCCAGTGCAGAAAATATTTTGCTCAATTTTGTTCCGCCGAAATTGTAATAAATAAACAAATCATTGCAGGTGGCTCGTCCAGAACAAGCACGTTTTCCCCCAAAATAATTGGGCAAGGGTTATCCTGATTAACTGAATATTTGGACAAAAACGAAGTTACATTTGGAAATGATACTGTACAATTTCAAAATTTTCCAAAATTGGAACTGGAACTGGGTCACCCTGCTCCTCTGTACGGCACTGTGGACCGCGGCCCTTTCTCTGAGCTCCAGCAGCTCCAGGGCCCTCTCGCAGCCCTCTTCCCGCAGGACGAGCAGAAATCAAGCCTCATTATAGAGCCCACTCTTGTTTGGGGGGTGGTAACTGGAATTTGCTCTAAAAGGTTGACTTGGAGAACTGAGAAAAATTGATGCTTTGAGTCTTAATTTCCCCTTTCTTGCACAACATCTGTCATGAAGAATTCACCCTTGCCTTGTCCCTCGTCCACTGCCTCAATCTATTTTTGATGACATTCTTGCCAGCCTCCTGTTTCCCTTTCCCCTGTTAACATCTAAGTTTTTCATTGTTCACGGTGTTGTCACTCTGCCTCCAACCACATCACATCCCCCACCCTCATGTCACTCATGTGCCGTCTGATGGTCTCTTCGCCAAGGCTGATCTCTTTATTCTCATTTCTCTCAATAAGCCCAACCCCTATTTACTCAGCCAGATGAACCCATGTCCTTCTGGAAGCTGTCCTTGCCCTCTTGAGAAGGTTAGTTTACGGAGGCAATTACTCTCACACAGACTGGGACACAGCAGCATATCTCAGCCTCACCATGACTGCATGCACACATTCCAGAATTGAAATCCAACCTACCTGCCAGGCGTTGACACTGGAAAGCACCAGAAGGCTTCGAGCATTGGGTCTGGCTTCATCCTGGGCACCAAAGGGCTCCTTTTTGGTTTGAAACATTAAATATGTGGCATGGAGGTCAGAACATGGGCCCTGGAGTCCCAAGGTGGAGGTTCAGATCCCAGCCCTCAAGCAGTGACCTTGGACAGTTGACCCTTTCTCCACTTCATTGTCCTCACCTCTAAAATGGAAGTATTATACCCATTGCAAGGCCTTCCAATGAGGACACACAGACGGTCAAGTTGTCCTTGCCTGAGACATAGAGAAGGCACAGCCCATGGGATGTCAGGAAAGCTCAAGGACGTTGCAGATGAGAAGGACAAAATCAAATGTGCCCCACGCCCCATGGAGCCCAAGTGAGCCGGCAGAATGCCCTGAGGTGGCTCAGACCAAATCCGTCTCCTCGAGTCAGCCATTTTTGAAATATGAATGTGGCCGTTGCCAGCAAGCCCACACTCACGGCGTCCCCGCCGCGGACTATTTATGGAGACATCCCACCAGTCAAGGGAGACTTACGAGCTACATAAATACAAAGGATAATCTGGCAAATTCCAAGTTGTACTAAAGGGCCGCAAATCAGTCCTTGGGCCCGGTCCCAGCTACAAAGGGAAGTGTGATTAAGGGTGACTTCTATAAAGTTTTGGTTGGATTTATTCCTAAAAGCTCCTTCACCCAGAGCCTCTGATTTCTCGTTGGCACAGATGGCTGCCCTGTCATGAATCAGAGGCGGAGAATTTGAGCAGTGTCCAGAAGGAGCTTAGGAAAAAAGAAGACACAGAAAGCAGAATGACTCTGAACTTTGGTGCAGAATTAAGATTTGTCAGGACCTGTCCCAGGGCTGGGGGTGTGACACCATGAACCATGAGTGCCTGCGGGAGCCTTGTGCTCTGCAGCTGCCTCCACACTAGCCCTAACTGGGCAGAGGCCCTGTGGGCATCCCCAGGGCTGTGCGGGTGGCCACAGGCAGCGCACCTGGCCATGGAGGGGGCATCTCAGAGATACAGCAAGCCTTGGCAGGGACACGTGGAGAATGAAAGGACAAGGGGCACAGTGACGTTGAGAGACGCACAGGACCAAGGGCTCAGACACGCAGCCAAGGCAGCGCTGGTGGTCAGGGCCGGAGCCCATCCCAGGGCAGCTCCTTCCTCTCCACCGGGTGTCCAGGAATGTTTGTGCCTGGGACCACCCACCATAGCCTCCTCCCCCACGGGCCAGGACAGAACTGCTGCAGTAAAATCCCCTGGGACAACAGTGTCCCACGTCCTCACGAGATACTCGGAGCTGGGGCTCTTGGCCACTTGCTCCCTGAGGCTCCTCATCTGTGAAATGGGAGGAACAGTCTTCCTCCCTGAATTACCTACCACGTGAGTTACACAAGAGCCTTGAGGAGGCTGCAGGACCAGCCAGCAGACTCGGATTTTAAGTCAATTTCTTCTACTCATTCCTTCCGATAATGGCAGGTAAAGTGGGTTCAAACCCCAGCTCGGCCACGTGGAGTAGCGCATTCCCTACTTGTAAGAAACATGAGCGTTTGGAGCATTTCCCTATCTTCCTTGAGACAGTGGGATGGAGAGGACAGTCTCTCGCCTGTTCCCCGACACACACTCCTGGCCTCTCTCTGCCCTGTGCTCACTCGGGGGAATTTTGGGGAGTTGTATCAATCACGCCTTTTTATTCTCTGTTTCTGATGCTCTGACATCTGGGGCCTCACTGGCCTTGCAGAGACCACCCTCCCAGAGTCAGCTAATTCCTACAGATGGTAGATGACTGCCTGTGAGCTGGCCTTTCACATGCAAACCAGCCAACCCAGAGCCCACATCCGACCCTCCTCTACCAGGCACTCCCCCACCCCAGTCACCCAGGGCAGGTACCAGACCACTCGGGGCAGCCCCGATGCCCCAGGGCCCACTGAGAGTATTCAAATTGGCCAGTCCTAAGACTATGACTCTGCCTCGTCCATTCCTTCCTGTAGAAACCACAATAAAGGCTGGTGCCCATGTTCCCCCATCCCTCTGCCTCCTGACCGGCCCCGGTGTCTCCCCGTGTGGCCCTATGTGGCCTGGCATGTCCCCTCCTCTTGGGATTGTGAGGTTAAAAACTATCTTTATGATGGCAATTGTCTCCTGATCTGTTGGCCTCACCATACCGGAATATTAATAAAATCTACATTTTAAAACAGACACAACCAGGGCTGCTTAGCACATCTCTGCCTTCTTCCTCTCAGGGACACTCTCTCTGCTGCTCCATGACTGAGGGAGGTGGGGGGAGGCTGCCCGGGCCCAGCACTGGGCATGGGGGCAGGTCCAGCCGGTTCCAGTGGGGGGATGAGCCAGCACACTTGCCGGCACACATAAGCTGCATCCCCACCTGGCCCTCTGTGCATGGAGGCAGTGTTCCGGTCCCTCCACCCCTCTCGGTTACATTTCCCAGCGTCTTCAGAACTTGGGCAGCAAGGGGAGTGCTTTCAATCAGGGGTCTCTCCGAGACCCTCTGCTCAGCGGAGACCTCTCCCCAGGGGTGGGTGTCGCCAAGGCAGCCTGTGGGTCCCTAGTACTCCCGCTCCTGCTCCTTCCAGGGACGTGGGGACTGTACCTGCCTGCCGGTGAGGTAAGGAATGGCCAGGTGACTTTCTTTGGCTTCCGGGCAAAGCTATCAAATTGCTGGTGCCAGACCATCCAGAACTTTCTTCTCCGGCCACAGTGATTTGGAAGCATCTGTTGATGGGGAGGCAACTCTGAGCCATCACATGAAGAGTTGTTCATTCTTGGGGGCCGACCCTGTGGCATAGCGGTTAAGTGCGTGTGCTCCTCTGCTGGCGGCCAGAATTCAGATCCCGGGTGTGCACCAAGGCACCGCTTGTCGGGCCATGCTGTGGCGGCGTCCCATATAAAGTGGAAGAAGATGGGCACGGATGTTGGCCCAGGGCTGATCTTCCTCAGCAAAAAGAGGAGGATTGACACGGATGTTAGCTCAGGGCTGATCTTCCTCACAAAATAAAAAAAAAAAAAAGAGTTGTTCATTCTGGAGAGTTCCCAGCCCTGCAGTGACCGCCCTGTAAGGGAGAACCAGAACACTGCTGTGGGGAGTCCTGATGGGGGCTGTTTGTTACTGCTCCATAGCCCAGCCGTCCTGACTAACACAGGGACAGACAGAGGGCCAAGTCAGCACTCGGGGACTCCTGGCTGGTGGCCCTCAAGAGGACGAGGTGCTGGGCATATGCAGACGAACCCGGAAAGCTCCATGAGAAGAAGAAAGAGTGACAGAGATCATTCCACGTGTCTACATCAGAAGGAATCATATTCTAAATATCTGTCATCTCAACTGCCTGAGGAGAGAGCGTTTATTAAAAGTTTTCCATAAGCGTTCCCCAGCTCCTTAATCACAGAGCGTTACTTTCTTTTCTTTCCCGTAAGATCTTAAGCACACTTACTGCCTTCTCATAAAGGACTTTTGCTTCTAATCATATCGATTTTACTATAATTAATTTTTAATGTATTTTCCAGAGTGTTGTATATATACAGACCGAGATATTTTATCATATATTAACACGGCCATTTCCACTCTGAAGGTGGGTGATTAAATGAGGGCTAATTTAGTATTGCTTAACATGGTACAATATTAACCCAATTATCATTTGCATTTTGTCGTGTATACTCTGGAATGTGCTACGGCACCCGTAATCGATGCAATAGGATTAAATTTGCCAAATTGAGTCTCTGGGACTTTTGCTGAATTCGAATAACAGCTTGATTACCCAGCAAGAAACACTTCCCAGCCAGGGTAACGGCTCAGGCTCTTGGTTCCACCAGATGTTCAGAACCGGAGGCTAGAAACACAGCAGGTCCCCCCTCGGCCTCTTCCCAGCTCTGGGACCTCCGCCCAGGGCCTCATCCCTTTGAGACTGTTTTCTGATTTGGTGAACCAGGGTGATGTGGCTCCTCCTCTGTGGGTCAGTGATGGTTAGAGGAGAGAGCAGGCGACAGGCCTGCTGTGGGCCTGGCACACAGTGAGCTCCCTGAAGGTCTGCTATGCCAACCGTTCATTCCATGAGACCTTCCCAACACGAACCCGTTGCATCAATTGGCTTTGAATATGCTGTCTTCTTCACCTCCAACTCAATGTTTGCAGAAAATATCCTTATCTAACCTTGCCAAGCATGTATTCTTTTGTATCCATATTCGAGAGACATGTCCCCGAAGTGGGAACGTTGCCTCTTGCCCCATTGGAGGAAATGTATTCTGGGGAAGCGGGGTCCTCTATCTGATCTCCAGCCATCGGGATTGGCTCCTCAGGGTCGGGGACCACGTCCTGCCGAGCAGGAAGTCTCAGAAACAACAGAGTGGACGCACCAGCACCCATCCTCCCAGCTGAGCCTGGACCTTCCTCGCCCCAGCGGGACAGCCGCCACTGTCATTGGGGTAGCACTAAGAGGTGCTCTTAGAGGTGCTCTTAGAGGAGCTGGACATGGGGTCAGCTGCGGTCACGGGTGAGGACCAGCCTCCATTCCAAGACCCGGGACCCACGCTGAGCTTCCGTGTCCTGCACCCCTGGATTCTGATTCTAGTCTCCTGTCCTCCTTCCCAAGGAAGTGGTGATGACCCATCGTGAGTTAGGCAAGGACACCGGTCTGCTCATACCCCCGAGTTAACGGGGACTTCTCCTGGCAGCTCAGGGTGGGTGGAGAGAGCCACAGGAGAGGCTGGGCATGAGTGAGTTTTGTGACCACTAGGACGCAATGGATGGCGCGCCAGCCACAGCTGCTGCAGACTGGCCATCTAAGGAGGAGGTGCAGTTGCCACCTGCCAATCTTCCAGCAGGCTGGACCCGGCCCATCACCCTCGGCTCATTGGACAAACCTCCACGGAGCCCACAGCTCGAAGCCCGCTCCTGCCTCTGGAACGAGGAGGATGGGACCCCCGTCCCCTAGTCAGCGCCTACGCCAGCCAGAGAAACCGGCGATGACCAGCCAAGCCTTCACGCTGGGGACCTAGCAGGGCACTGCTCACATCCCGCTGGGGCAGCAGAGAGAGCGCTCAGAGGCGCTATGGCTCAGCAGGGCCCGGGGAATGGATGGATTGGGGCAGGAAGAGAAGGAGAAGGGAAAAGCCCTTCACAAGAGGGACGGCTTCCCCTTCCAGAGAGCGAAGACACTGGACAGATGCCCATGATGTAAGGAGTCGCAACCACCCCCAGAGTCTGGTCAGAGCGCAGAGGACAGCTGCCTTCCTCACCCTCTTGATGGCCAGTTTGTCCTGTGACATCACTAAGGATGCCAAGCCTCATCCCCAGAGCCCGACGGCCAGGACACAGAGGGAGATATGGGTGCCTGCAGAACCCTTGTGTTGCCAGGAGCCAGCTCATTATTCACACCCTCCCCCAAGAAAAAGAATCCGCTTCTTTCCTGCCCAGTGCAGCACTCCTGACTTCCTAATTTAAGGGGAGGGGACAACAACGGCGCCACCCTTCTCTCTGTGCCCTTCCCAAAGATGGATTGTGGGCGGGGAAAACCTCATTAAGTCCTCTCTCCCTCTTCATCAGGATAATGTGACTTAGACTTGCTGCTTCCGAAGTCAATGAAAGCCGCCAGCTTCCTCCCACAAGCCCAGGGTGAGGGCATAGGGAGGCCGGGCAGCGAGGGGCTGCGCAGGTCCCCCAGGAGCGTGCGTCTCTCAAAGGTTAATTCGCGGGGGTTGACGGATGGACTGCACAATGTGCTTATTTATAATATTTACACTTATGTAGAGAGGAGCGCTCTGGCTCAGGGCCATTTATCTCATCCCTTTTGGAAGCCCTTCCTCTCTCTAACTAATGAGGAGATGGCTCACCACATAATTTATAGGCCTGCTTTGCCGACACACCACATTTCCACAGAGAACATTTGCGTGTGCCACCGACGTAAGTGGCTTATTGGCTCAGAGCATGAGGCAGGTGTGGCCCTGTGGTCAGGCAGAACCGCCGCCTGGACCCTATAGAATTGATGTAGGATGTGGGTGACCCCCATCCCCCCCAGGTCCAGTGGGAGAGTGTGTAGGGATGACAATGCCTGACATGGAGGCAGCACATTCACTCTCTCCATCACGGAGTTCATGGGGTCCAGTCTCAACATGTAAGAAAGGGGAAACTGAGGCCCCTGGAAGGGAACATGGCCAAGGTGGTGGAGAAGGTCAGGGTCAACCTGGGACCACAGAGTGGACCACTGCCCCGGCCTCAGCATGGGCTGACACAGGCCCCACTCCTTCCTTCCTTCATTCTCTCCAGATCTGCCAGCCCCTGGCCATCCTGCTCTGCGGCTCAGCTCCTGCCTGCATTCAACCTGCTGCCCGCCCATCCCCTTCTCTGGGTGGCTCTGATTTCCTGCCCAGCTCCTAACCAGGGAATGGGGTCTGGATCTCCACCCGTGTATGTTCCTGAGCTGGATTTGGGTGAGGCAGAGTTGGAGGACACAGCAGGACATTCACTTGGCCTCTTGAAGCTGCCGTTCGCAGCTCTCTAACCATTTAGGGTCCCTGCGTGGCCATGCACACAGGTGCATCTCCCAAAAAAGACACGCCCAGGTGTGGCAGCAGCAACCCAAGACCCTGCCCCAGAAGGATTGATTCACCCTATGATCCAGGGGTAAATCTCCTTCCCTCTGGGGGTCTCAGTTTCCCCCAAATGAAAAGGGTGAACTATGTCTGTGGTTCTCACCCTTGGTTGCACATTAGAATGTTCTAAGGAGCCTTTAGAATCCCCAAGGCCTGACCCAGCACTGCCCCATCACATGGCATCTCCAGCCAGGACCCAGGTGTCTGCATTTTTATAACTTCCCCGTGACTCCAACTTGCAGCCAAAGGTGAGAACCACTGAGCCAGATCGGTACATCTCCAAGTGGGATCCAATCCGGGGAGCAGCAGCCACGGCAAGGGAACTTGTTAGAAATGCAAATTCTCAAGCCCACCCCAAACCACAAATCAGAATCTCGAGGGTGGGGCCCTCCAGGGGATTCTGGCACCACCCAAGGTGCTAGGTCCCTTACCCTAAGTCCTTCCGGCTCTCCCGAGCTGACCGCCGGACCAGGCAGGCCTGCGGGGCATCCTGGCCCCACGTCCACTCGCCTGCACTCCGCGCTCGGCGCTTCTCCCTCCGGGAGGCGGGGAAAGCCGCTCCCTCAGGGCGCTCGCCAGCAAATAAACAGGAGATGTGTAAAGCGCCGAGCCCTCGCGGGTGCTTAACAAAAGTTAGCTCTGCCCTTGATTCGTGTTGATAATGTGAGCAGGTGCCAGTCGGCAGCCAAGATTCCGGACCTGCCATGTTTTGCTTCTGGAGAAGGACGGAAGGACAGAGCCGGGCTTTGCACGGGAATCAGAGGCCAAGTGTGCGGCGCGCGGGGTCTTGGAGATCCCAGCCGGCGATGCAGGCCAGGGCGCAACAGAGTCTGACCCCTGGAGGGGCCCGGGGCTGCGTGACGAGGGGGACCGAAACAGGAGAGGCGCGGCCTGGGTGGGGGGTGGGGGATCCGCCGACAGAAGCCCCTTGCAAGGCGGGCGCCCTGGAGGAGATGATGGAGGAGATGATGGAGGAGAGAGAGTCCGCGACCGGCCTGGGGCGCCCTGGACGTGGGGACCCTGCCGCATCCAGCTCTCTGGTGGCGCAGACACACACGGAAAGGGACCCATTCCCGATCTACTGTGACGAGTGTCCCCGTAAACGCCCCGCCAGGGCCAGGTTCTGGCAGGATGGGGGTGCGAGTGGGGGTCCGGGTCGCCCGGGGCGCGGGGAGCCTGCAGTGCGCAGAGTGGGCCGCCAGGTGGCAGCGCCACTGCCACGAGGCCAGGTGGCGGGGAGGCTCCCCAGCGGCTGCTTTGTCGCAGCTTTTGGAGGGATGGAGGGGAGCTGCTGGTGGGAAAGGAGCCCCCGGAGAGCTCACTGGAGCGGACTGCGCACCATAAACCACGTCAGGGCGCATCGGTGAACCCCAGCGCCCAGAAACCAGACACGCGTGCTCTGCTCCGTCCCTGCCTGACAGTCCCCCTTCACCGCCCCTCCCGCCCCCTCCCCACCTGGCATAAGGAGGCTCTTCAAACCCCGTCTGTGAACAAACCCTTCGGGGTCTGCAAGTTCCTTGAGAACTTAAGTCTTATGTTTTTATTTCAATGAGTCTAAAATACTTCCTCCCGGATCTAGAGAGAAAACTTTTGCAGAGACCACTGACCAGGGAACACCCTTTTCCTAAACACTGCCTTTTCTCAATCATTATTCCTTAAACCGGACTCTAAGGGTTTCAGAGATTTTCTCCAGGGTTCAAGAGAAACCATTCCCTCCGAAGAGATCCATGCATTTACCCAAGTTTGATAAACATTGGTTCAAACGTTAATCATCATAATAGCTAGCCTTTGCTCAGCACTCACAACTTCACAGGCTTTCTCCTCGATAGACTCCCCAGAACGATCCAATGAGGTGGGTGCAGGCATTACCCCACTCCACAGATGAGCAGACTGAGGCAGGAGAAGATAAGTCACTCACACAGCTAAGGCTGGTAGGGCGGGGACTTGGGCTGGGCAGCTGGACCCCAGAGTTCCCCTCTTAACCTTGGGATCTTACCACTTCCCTCTGGCTTCCTAGAGACCCCATTCTTTTTTTTTTTTTTTTTTTGCTGAGGAAGATTCACCCTGAGCTAACATCTGTGCCAATCCTCCTCTACTTTGTATGTGGGTCGCCACCACAGTGTGGCCACCAACAAGTGGTGTAGGTCCTCGCTGGGGAACCAAACCCGGGCCACTGAAATGGAGCATGCCAAACTTAACCACTAGGCCACAGGCTGGTCCCATGGAGCCCCCATTCTTTACCTCCCTCCAACTGGACTGGGGTGAGGGTGCTCTCTGATCCTACAGGATTGCTTTGGGAGAGAGTAGCAGGACTTAATTTATGCTGCAGTGTTAACGACTGCTTGTGGTTTACCCGGCTCCCCCTGCTGGTGGATTTGTTTCCTTCTTCTGCTGGGGGATGAAAGGGGCCATGCAGGGCTGGTTAGAGGCATTGCCCAGTGGCCCGAGCTAATGAGGTCATTTGACTTGCACTTCCTCGGGAAAACAGAGCTCACCAGCAAGACTTGATCATCTCAGCTCCCACAGAAATGTCCACAGAACAGCTCCTGGGGCCAATGTGGTACCAGCATCCCGGAGCCTCTGCGAAGCACCCCAGCAGAGGGGGAGGGGATGGGAGGGGTAAGGGAGGGGGAGGGGCGGAGAGGGGAAAGGGAAAGGGGGAGACAGGGAGGGGAGGGGTGGGGAGGGGGAAAAGAGGGAGGAGGGGAGGGGAGGGGGAGAAAGGAAGAGAAAGGGAGGGCAGATGGGAGGATCCAGGAGACAGGCAGACTGTGCCCCCACATCTGGCTGATGCACAGGGTGCTGTTTCCAGGTCAGGCTGCTCCTCTGCGCCTCAGACAGCCTGTGAGGCCCCATAAATCTGCCCCGTGTGTAGTCCAGGACGTAATTGAGTCTCTCAGGCAAACAGGGAGAGCTGAGAGGCAGGAAACGCTGAAGCTGATGGGCCACAGAGGGGACATTAACGGAGTGAGTCTACCCAGCTTAAAACAAAAACACATTCCAAAGAGCAAGCCTGCAGATCGGTGTCTCATCACGAAGCTGGCTGTTCCCAGTGGGCACCAACCTGACATTACCCTCCTTCGGAAGTGGTGAAAGCAAGTGAGGTGGCGGCTGCGTGTGTGTGCGTGTGTGTGTGTGTGTGACAGAGAGAGAGAGAGATCATCTGTATGAGCGAGGCTCTTAGAGAAGGAGCTTTGAAATATCTGCAGGGGGCTCACTGGTCTCCACATCTTTCCATCTTGGAATAGAGGCAGAAGGGGCATGGAGTTACAGTTGGTAGTGGGGTGGGTGGGGGAACTTCGTTATATACAGAATTCCTAAATGCCTGGAAGTGCTCTTACCAAGATGAACCGGCCTTCCAGCCCCACCCCAGCTGTGAGTTCTAACTTTGAGTCATCAACACCATGTAAGGAAAGGAGCACAGAACTGTGAGTCCTGATCATTATCAGCTAGCTGAATGAACTTGAGAAAATGCTCCTCTCCCAGCCTCAGTTTCCCATAGTTTTCAAACCGAGTCCTGAGGGGTGTGGGGTTCCTGAGGAGCCCGCAGGCTCTGGTGGGCAGGGTCCACTGCTCCCTGCCAACCAGGTGGGGGGCTCCCTCACCTTCTCTGTTACCCCCAGCTTGAACCAGAGCTGCTCTTTATCTTTTAATCTGTCTTATTTCTCCTGAAGGAGATTTCTTTTGAAAATATTGGAACTAAATAATTTCTAAAGTCCCTTCTGGCTCTGATGTCAGGCAGAAGTGACTGAGGGCATGTGGGGTCCATGGAAACTCCTGTGGGCAGCAAGGCAGGCCCAGAACATTCCGCTGTTCAGCTGAGCTCCATGGAATTTGATCCTCACCTCCGTCGCTGGTCCTGCCCGCTCCCTGCAGGGGTCAGCCCCGCCACGTCCTGGACTCTTCGGCTGGTGCACCTGCCTCCAAAGGACCGTCCATCCCCTCCCCCACTATCCCAGTGCGGGGCTGGGTGAGACGTGAGGACAGGACTGTCCTTTTTAGCATGGTGTGAACTCAGCACACAGTAGGTCCTCCCCAAAGGTCTGCACGATGAATGAACGACTGCTGCCTCGGGGCCATGCTGCAAACCCGGTAGCCAGAATAGTGTCCCCCAGAGGTCCAGAGGCGTCCACATGCTCTGATCCTGTGAATACCGTGTAGCACCTGGCAAAGGGGCTTGCCAGATGTAATTAAGACTATGGATTTTGCAAAAGGGAGATTATCCTGGATTACCTGGGTGGGCTCTATTGAGTCACAAAGGCCCTTGTGAAAGCAAAGCACTTTCTCTGGCTGGAGCAGGAGAGGCGAGGCAGAAGCCAGGCTTGGAGAGAAGATGTAAAGAGTGGGAGGGGCTCACCTTGCTGCCTCAAGGATGGAGAAAGGGGCCCCTATCCAGGGGAATGCGGGCTGCCCCTGGAAGCTAAGAACAATCCCAGCCAACAGCCAGCAGAGAACAGAGACTCAGTCCTACAACCTCGAGGAGGTGAACTCTGCCCAGGGGGCCCTACCCCTATTGTCTGTCCTGTCCCACTGCACTCCTTCTCGTGAACGTCATTCCACATTAAAGCAATAAGACCGCAAGGGTCTGTGGGCTGGGGATGCGGTCAGGGATGCGTGGTCTTCATGGGGCCTGGAGCAGGAGCAATGGCAGCACGCCTGCTGTGTCTTCACAGAGGCAGCCTCAGGCCTCACACACTGGCCAGGCCGCCCACCCACCCAGGGGCTCTGTGTGTGGGGCTTGCTCCTGTAGCTCGGTGGCTCCCACTGGTCTGCAGCCCCTCCTGCAAGGCTCCCTGGGTGACTCAGCTGCTGTAGGCAGCACCCAAGGGTCACAGATTCAGGATCCTGAGCAAACTTCTTGCCAAATAGACATTATGCCTTCTCCCGTGTCCCACATTCATCTCCCCAAGCCACCTCCCTTCACATGCCACAAGGAAGCAGTCCCTCCTCCTGGGCTTCCTCCTCCCCTTGCCTCACCCCATCCAACCCAGCGCCTGGTGGTTCTGCCCCCCGGGTCTCTCTCCATCTCCATCTTCGTCACTCCAGCCCAGACCACCTCCTGCACCTCCTAACTGGTCTCCCACGTCCACCTCCTCCTCTACAGTCCGTTCTCTGCAGAGCTGGTGGCACAGAATTCCCAAAGCAATGAGCGTCTGGCCACGATTGTGCTTCAAACCTCCGATGACCTCACGCTGTCCGGATGCAAACACCAGAACGCCTTTCCCCTCAGCCTCCTTCACCACTGTCCCTCCTGCTACTGCCCTCCCCGCTCTGGCCCTCTGGCTGGCCCTCAGACACGCTCTCTCAGTTCCCCTCCAGGTCCCTGGAATGTATTTGCCAGATGGACCTTGTCTGTCTGCTTCATCGATGGAGTCCCACCACATTGAGCCCCTGAAACATAATACTCATTACACAGCTATTGATCAAATGAATGCATGAATGAGTGAAGCAAATAAGAAATTAGAAATGGTTAGGGAGTTTACAATCTGCAGGAGAAATCACACAACCGACCATGAACATAAACCATGTCTGTGGAGCTCTGTGAAGTGTGGTCCTAGTAGGAGCAATGCCTGCAATTCTACTCCTGGCCACCAGGGGTCAGCAGTGCCCGGGAGGGCAGCCAGCCTCAGCCAATAGCTGAACCCACAGTGAAAGGGCATCAAAGGCCATTTTAACCCATATCTCAGATTCTTCTGCTTTTTGTGTAAAAGCATAACTTTTGATTAAAATACTGATAGGCATTGTTAAAGTAATTACTAAAACATTTTCTGATATAAAGAAATTACTAAAACCATAGGTATGTGTTATGTCTGTTTCCGTACCAGACTTAACTGTGAATGCAGAGGTAAACTCTTAGCTGACGTCCAAAGACAGAGCCCACTCCGAGTCCCTCCTGGAGTCAGCAACCTTCTGGATGGTCCTTGCTCCAGGTGGGACTTCAGGTTACGTCAGTGCCTCCAGCCTGGGACGACCTGTAGGCCGTCTCTGAAGAGAAGGTCTCAGCAAGGCCCCTCTAACTCGCTCTCAGACGATTCCGTTTTCTCCCTTCGGTGGTCCAGAGGCAGGTCCAGCCATGCTCTGAACCCTCGGGGGTCCACCTTTGCCCACCCAGGCATCTCAGGCCAGCCCCACATGAAGAGCAGCCCTGAGCCACAGTGTATGTTCAGACCCTGGGACCTTTTGGCTCTCACTCGTCCACTTTTAGCCCCTTTGCTGGCCCCTGCCTCCTGGATGTGCCCGGATCCGGCCTCTGGTCCCTAGGGTGTTCACATCCATAGACGCCCCTACTGGAATCGAGACCACACTTTCCTACAAACTGCACTTACCTCCCTGCTCCTGATGTCTCCCTTTGCCATGGTTAGGAAATCTCTCCCTTAGCCCAGTCCACAAACACCCACTCCGACCTCTGACACCTCCCTGGACCAGACACTAGCCCACCACCCCTCTCCGTGGAACTGGACGTGTGTGCAATAAGACAGTGAACAGCTGAGAGATGCACACCCACACACACCAACAGAAACCTATCATTCCCTTCAAGCCAACGGCTTCCCCCAGCTGAGCTGTTTCTCGACTTGGCCATTTACCGGCTGTGTGAGCTCAGCAGCCTCCCCAGCCCTCGGTGTCCCCACCTGCGAAGTGAGATAAAGGGTGCTCCCACCCCATGGAGTTGTTGTGGAGAGTAAACTTGGCAGTGCCGGCCAGTGCCTTAGTAACATCGCACAAAAGTCCAGGAAATGTTGCCCATTCTAGTCCTGTCTTTGGCATAAAAGTTATTGTGCAGAAGTGAACTTGCTTTGTAACCTTGAGTAGACTGATTTTTCTTTACATGGTAGTGCTTGTTTTATAACAAAGCACTGCATTTTTTTCTTCAAAGGAGTTAGACTATGTTCTCTTTATAAATATGGATTATGTGAAATTATATTTTAAAATTATAGTGTTTCCTCACATATTTGGATTAGATGCACAACACAGACACATGAAATTACACAGAATTAAATGACTTTGGTGCCTGGCTGTGGGCTGTGGTGGTTGAAAACCAGGAGCATGGTGTTCTCAGCCCGGCTGCCCATCAGAATCACCTAGAGAGACTGACGCCAGGCCCCTGCCCAGGCCACTGGCAGTGGGGTCTCAGGGTGGGGCCTGGGTGTCAGGGTCTTTAAAGCTCCCCAAGGGGTTCAGATGTGCAGCCCAGGTGAGTGGCAGCTGAGATGATCCAATCAGGGGACGAGATTCTACAGGCTTCTGAAACAGGTGCTCCCGGCTAAGTCGGGGATAAAACAGATCCTGTTTTATGATAGACAGTCGCCACGCAATTTTGGTCCCTCAAAGACTCCTTTGTGGCTCTGGAGGAGTGAAAGTCCCCTGCAGGCTCTGGGGGCTGGGGGATGGATGGGGGGCATCTACCCCTCCCTTGATGAGGGCACCTTTGGGGAATCATCAAAAATATGTTCTCCAGGGGAGAAAAACTCACCACCAGCTTCGGCTGAAAGTCTTTGGAGACAAGGAATCATGGAATTAACTGCTTGGGTTAGGATGCTCGTTCCGCAGCTCAGTTTTCGGAAAAGGTCATCACCTTTAGAGACACGAACTCCAACATGGAGGGATGAAATGAAGCGATGTGTTGAATCCATTTCAAAACGATCCCAGGGAGGGGGCAGAAGTGGCGGGCGCAGAGGTGACAGGACTGGCCGTGCACACCGTGGTGATTTTTGTAGCTGGTGATGGCACATCAGACACGTTTGAAATCTTCTACAATAAAACGCTAATGATACAAATAGAGGAAAGCACAGAGAAGCCAGATACCAAATACTGGTATCCACCACCCAGAATTAATCACTGTTCATGTTAGGTCACTGTTTCCTTTGGTTTTAATAAAACTAATTTAATACTAACCCCCAAAAAATGTGTCCAGAGAAAATGGGGCTGAGCCCCCAGGAGTGTCTTCCTCCGGGCATGGTCAGAATCCCTCTCAGCACACCCTTGTTTTTGTAAGATTTGTTCTCGCACTGCAAGATCCCTTGGACCCATGGCTGCTTTCCCCCACCTACCACCTCCCAAGATGTCGTGACTAAAATGTGTGTCACACAAATCAATTTACCGCCGTATCATTTCCAGATTGGGAACTGTCCACAACGCTGCTGTGAACAAGGCACGTAAGGCTCTCCCCTCCCAGGGTGGCCCCCGTGCTGCTGTGACGGTTCCCTCCATGCATCAGCTTAGGCTGCATGACAAATACCACAGACGGGGCTCCTAAACACCAGAGACTCATCTCTCTCAGTCCCGGAGGCTGGAGGTCCAAGATCAAGGTGTCCGCGGTGTTGGTTTCTCCTGAGGCCTCTCTCCTTGGCATGTAGACAGCCACCCTCTCCCTGTGTCCTCATGTGGTCCCTCTGTGCGTCTGTGTCCTCATCTCTTCTTCTTATAAGGACACAGTCCTGTTGGTTTAGGGTCCACCCTAATCACCTCACTTTAACACAATCACCTCTTTAAAGGCCTTGTCTCCAAATACAATCACGTTCAGAGATACTGGGAATTAGGGCTCCAACACATGGATTTGGGGGCACACGGTTCAGTCCGTGGCACTCTGCTGTGCCCAGAGGCCGCATGTCACGCATTTTTTCCAGAACATTCTCCACACACGTTATTTACCCGGTGAATAACGTTTCCTCTCTCAGTTACTTCTCAAGAGTTCATTTTTTGTAAAGCCTCTGCATTTTAGGGGTTTAAGAGAGAAAAATAGAAAAACAAACCAACTGAAACCTCCGAGTTTGACTACAGTAAAATCTCATTAATTTAGGCTTACTGTAGGAAAATATTCTAGGAAAGCAAAGGCTCTCAACGGAAGACAACTTCGGAAGTTTTCCTTTAACCAATTGCTCTATCCTTGTTGGGCAGAGAAAACCCTTTTCAATAAACAGATAAGAATCACTTGCAATTAATAGTATTATTCGAGTGTGTCAACGTAAATAATCCATAATCAATCGATAAATCAAAATTGGGGTGAGTTTATTATGAGCCAACTTTTGAGGACCATATAGCCCAGGGCCTTCCTTCCCTAAGGAAGGAAGGGCACTGAAGAAGTGGGGTGTACAGAGTGGGTATATACCGTCAAAGAGCATGTATCACATATGATTGCAATGTCCCTTTTACAATAGCCACAAGATCACCCTGCCAGATTGCCCTGCCGGAATAGCTATTGATGGACACAGCGGGGAGCAAGTCTGCTGTCTCCATGGGTGTGGCTGGTGTCAGGTCTGTTGTCTCGAGCTGGGTGGTCACAGGATGAGCGCAGCAATCAAATCCTAGCCTAGGGAGAAATGCTTATCCTTAAGGAAATGTCAGTGTGGGGGAAGTTGCATCCTTATCTTAAGGGCATTTACTCTTCTCTTTGGGGTATGGCAAAGCAGATACACAATGCAGGTGACAGGCCCTTTTGGAAAAACAAACCCAGGCCGAATTAGTTTTACCCCAAATGGCTTCCTCATATGCTCCAATATACCCGATTGCTTGCCATTTATTTATCAAGTGCAAAGAGCATGCTCACGCTATGAGTAATTATTCCCCGGGTTGGATTATCCATCCTGGCCCTCTTTTCTTCTGCATTCCTCCCCATGTTGGATTTAGTAGACCTCGTGGAATAGATGTAACCTTAAGTCCAAGCTGCAGCCAGAAGGAGACGGAGATGGGTAGACATCCAAACACGGCACTTCCGTTGTCTCTCTCCCACACACAGTCTAATCGTCTTCGGGGCGACATCGTGGAACAAACACTGGCTCCAGATCCCACGTCACGTGGAAGTCTGCATTGAAAACAGATTGTGTGATAATTAACTCATCACACCCCTTTGAGGTAAAATAAAGAGAAGTACACCCGGGAAGCAGTAACTCAGAAAATATTTTCTTCTTTTAAGTTAATGGGGCCCATGGTTTTAAATGGAGCCGTATCCAATTCTCCCAGGTTCCACTTGCTTCTAAACGAGGTTGTCAACCCCCAGTGCAGCAATTAAACGTGTCAGCAAAGCTCTTGCTTAGTGCTGCTGAAGCACTTAATTTTCATTAAAAAGATGACATTGCGAGCAATTATCAAGGACAATCCACATTCGCAGGTGTTTATATTCCTAAGGACAGATTGTGACACAGAGACGCATAAATTACCCAGATCTGTTTCTTTGCTTCCTCCCAAGCTAGGCTGCAAACTGTTTGGCTCTAATTACCTGCTTCCAGTCTTTCCGTCAGGGCCCTTCTTCCGGGCTCTGCTCTCCACGTGTTCACCCCACCTCTCCACACCCCCCAGGCTGATAACGCCTGGGGTATGATGCTGATGGTTTTCATTATGAGCTCATTTCCTCCACTGATAACCCTTTAACACATGTCCCTTAATTGAAAGACACAACTTGATTCAGCATTGTCACCCTTCCACCCTTCGTCACTCCCATACCTGTGAGGGTTCAAAGCCCCTGATAACAGCCGTGGGGCTGTCTGGAGCCCCTACAGTGAGCCAGGCATCCTATATAGAGTGCTGCCAGATCTAATCCTCCAACAACCTGGAGCTATCACCCCCACGGACGATGGCTAAGCCAAGCGTCAGAGGAAGTGAAATGATTTGTTCCAAGATCACTCAGCTAGAAAGTGGCTGGGTGAGGATTTGAATCCAGGTCTGTCTCTGCCCAAAGCTCCTCACCTCTCTGCTGAGCCAGGCGAAGCTTCCCAAATGATCGCACACATGTGAGCGGCGACTGCGCTCCAGGCAGTCATGCAGGGTCAATGCAGGGTCCTGAGGATGGCGGGTGAAGGCGCCAAGCGCCTGTCTCCCAGAGTTCTCAATCCAGAGAGAGAGGCAGACCCAAAAGGGGATGAGGGGAGTATGGCTGGACCACTGCTGTCAGGACAGTCAGCTTCTGATACAGAGGGAGCACTCAGCTCACACTTTACTACATCTCTGCTCTGCATATAGGACAGTGATAGATAAAACAGAAGAATAGAAAGTAAGAAAGATGTAGCCAGGCTAAAACAAGCAAACAGTGGATAAATACCTCCATGGGTCAGCAAAGGGACTGGAGTGCAGAACACTTGCAGAGCCAAAGCCCCAGGCCTGCCGGGCTCCAGGCAGCAGCAGTGGTGGAAGTCCCACTCCTGGAAGTAATGAAACCACAAGTGCCCTGCAGGACACAGGACATGGGAGCCAGGCTCACTGCTTCGCCCCCTGGCATTAGCAAGCTGTAAAGCAAAGGACGCAGGACGCCGTGGTACAGCCTCACAACCAGAAACCAAGGATCTGCAACATCTTCCCAACACCGGGTTGACTGATGCAAGCCCTGGACGCTGTCCCGAGAGCTGGTTCTGAACAGGAGCTTCTGCCCCTGTGAAGTCAGGCAGAAATCCAGCAGATGGAGGAATGCACTCAGAGGAGCAGAGCGCAAAAGAACACAGGAGATCTCTGGGTCAGAAGGGACTTGCAAACAAAATCTCAGAATATGTGGAAACCGAATGCTAAGAAAGCCAACACACAAAATCCAAAATCAACAAATAATATGAATTCACAGAAGGTAAAATTAATTTTATGGAGCAGTCTGACACAGATTTTAAAATAAATAAGCTTATGAGGTGCAAAGAAAAATCTTTATAAAAAAGAAAAAATAATAAATTAAGAAATAAAAATTTTGAAGTTAGATAAAGAAAATGAGTGAATATAAATAAAAAATAATCCATTTAAATTTTGAAAAATGAAAATAAGATCACTAAAACAAATACAGCAAAAGCATAAATTGGTTCTGTCTTTCTAAAAAGCAATTTGGCAATTCAGTCAACATTCAGCCGGCACTTATTGAGCACCTGCTGGGTGCCAGGCACTGTTCTAGGTGCTGGGCATCCAATGGTGATCAAAACAGACTAAACCCCTGTCCTCATAGAGGCTCTGTTATCTTAGGGGAAACAGACAGTAGAAAAGATAAATAAGTTGGGAGGAGGTAAAGTCAGAAAGTAGTGGTGGGCCCAGGTCGGGTAACACCAGATCTAAGGAAATTATTGAGAGCATAACACAGAAAGATACAGACATGAAGAAGAAAAAAAAAAAAAAGAAAGAAAAGTTAAGAGGCAGAAGATTAGGATGAGGAGCTGCAAAATACACCTACC
Organism: Ceratotherium simum simum; assembly: GCF_057802395.1. Lineage (NCBI taxonomy): Eukaryota > Metazoa > Chordata > Mammalia > Perissodactyla > Rhinocerotidae > Ceratotherium > Ceratotherium simum. The sequence continues at coordinate 47,125,493 of NC_141921.1, read as the reverse complement.
ATATTTTATCCAATCTAAGACATCATCGACTGAAAGCCATGCCAGTATCTTATGGGCCACAATGAAATAAATAATGCTTCCAATTAAACTAAGATATTATGTTTTCTTATGACTTGGAACATTCATTTCACACTTAGTGAAAGAGCTTTGTATGAATTATACAGACTTAATATAACTCTCATGCATCTATAAAAAAGAAAATTAAAGCAAAATAAATTAGTTAAGATTTTCTTCAATCTCCTTGACCCTTCAGAGTCTAACACTTCTGAGTCACTTTCAACAGAAGGCAAACAACATCCATCTTTTCTCCAGTTTAGCCCTCTCAGCTGTCAAGAGGGTTGGTAATGCTGCATTTTGCAAAACAAAAGTGCTCCACGGTTGTCTCCAGCATTTTTTCCAAGCCATTGACATTCATTCTGCAAGTGTTGACTGTCTTAATCTTACCAGAGATGTTAATGGAAGGTTTGGGAGAAACAACCAGGACTCACATTCCTTCCTCAAATGTTCTTTAAAAGTTTTACTGACTGTAATTTTGAAGGATTCAAGTCATATAGTCTGCCACCAGAAATGACAACCAAGTTGAGCACGTACAGGAATGAAAACTACTTCAAAGCTGCCACGGAGCTGGTGGCTATTGTAAGAAACCACCAATTGCCAGATGCATCCAATTTCCTTAGACGTTAAAATGTGGGGAAAAAAGATTGGATCTTGGGATTGAAAGACAGTAATAGAAGTTTCAGAATAAGAGACTGGAAAGTGAGAGAGAGGTGATATTTGAGGAGATAATGACTAAGTTTCCAAAAATGATGAAAGATATGAGTCTTCAGATTGAAAATTCACTCCAATTTGTGAACAGGATAAATAAAATTAAGTCCCCATTTAGACTTGTAGAAGTGAAATTGTAGAACATCCAAGAGAAAGAGAAAACCTTGCAAGGACCTATACAAGTAGACTAAAGCAGACCACTCATCATAAAGAGATGGAATCTAGAAGCACTTTAAAGTGTGAAGAGAAAATAATTGTCAATCTAGAATTCTGTACCCAGCTAAACTATCATTCACAAGAGTGGGTGAAATAAAGATACCTCTGCTATAAAAAAAAAAATAAAAGAACTTACTTCCTCCAGATCCTTGCAGAAGTAACTACCAAAGGATCACTTCAGGACAAGGAAAGTGAATCCAGCAAGGAGTAGGATGCCAAAGGCAATAAGAAAAATCGAGCTTGGCCTGGTTTGGATGGAGTTGCACTGTCATGGGCATGGGATCCAGCTCCCACGATTTCCAGTGACGTCCAGCTGGTACTTGGACTGTTGGATCTTTCCAGTTATTTCATTTGTCAACTCAAATGAGGACTTTCCCACAGTATAAGCACAATAAAAATGGGTTTAACTAATGAGAGAGATTGAGAGAAAGAGAGAATAAAAAGCAGGGAGGTGGCCAGATCATAGTGTGCCTGGGGTGAGGGGCTTATAGGTTACATTTTAAGAATAATAGTCCAGGAATCTTATTTGAATCTTTAAAAAAATCATCATGTCTGCTGGGTGGACAATGCATAGAAAGGGGGAGAGCAGACACAGATTCTCTGGAGCCCAAACGAGAGGAACAGTGGCCGGAATCAAGCCAGTGGCACAGGGACAGAGAGGAGAGAGGGACTCCACAAATACGTAAGAGCAGCAGCTCAAGAGGACTTGGTGGGACCTGTCCTCTTCTCGAAACTCTCAGGTGACCAACAACAGCAGATGTCTGGTCTGTCACATAGTACTTGTACACCTGTTTTCTTCCTACGAGCACGCACAAAAATGGGAGCCCTGCCCTCCAGAGCTCTAACCGCTCTGCAGATTGAGCACAGCCCAGGTCTCCGGTGTGCCCTGACCACCTCCATCACAGAAGCAAGGAAGGTCGTGGCCTTGGCTGGCCTTACATTCACGGTCAGAGCCAGTTCTAGGTCTTCCTTTGCCAGTCGGCAGCTGAGTGGCTCTGGTCCAGATGGTCAAACTCCCTGAGCCTCTGTTTTGTCTTCTATAAACTGAGTGCATTTGAACCTGCTCTATCTACCTCACGCCATTCCTGGAACTCTTGATAGAGCATCCATGCTGTACAAATGGACAGTGTTGTCATCAGAGGGGGAAGCTGGGACGACCTCAGGTCCCAGCTTGGACAGAACTCTCGTGGAGGTGACCATCACGACACCTCTCCATGGGACAAAGAGCTCAGACGTTTGCTCCTGCTGGGCCCCACAATAACCCTACTCTGTCCGTAAAGAAGAGCAGTTGCCAGGCACCTGGCTTCCACTGGGAATCCCACTCCGGCTTCCACAGAGAGCCCCCCTCCCTGCCCCGGCGCTGGTTTGTCCACTCTGGGTTGTGGACAGTAGCGTCCAGAGGAGACTCTGGATTTTGCACCAAATTCAGGTTCAAGATCATCATGCAGTTTCCCTGTTGCAGAGACTGGCTGCTCAGAAAATGCAGAGACTTCCTTTCCTGAGGCAGACGTCTCTTTTTCTTTACTCTAAGCTCTCCTCTACCAATGGAGAAAATAATGAAAATCTCACATTATAGACAGTATTCCTTTCCAGCATTGCCTGCTCCTCAACCAGAAAAGCTCAAGGCCCATCTCAGACCCCGTCTCCAGAGGTTTCCACCTGAGCCCCGTCAGTCTGGCTCCTCCTGACGGCTCCCGCCTTCCACATGATGTGCACTGGGTCTGGATGGCAGAGATCTCAGCCCGGGCAGCATTCTGTGCTGGCTTCAGCCTCGGTGGGGGCAGCTGATGAAGGTGAAGGGAAGGCTCAGGGCCTCCAGGGAAAGAACCCAGACTGTGCCCTCTGCTCGGGACCTGACGTCTGGGGTTATCTGGAAACCGGTGGGTGGGTCCCACATGTGCCTGCCGAGAAGGCTTCCTATGGGAAGAAGGATCCAGGGAAACATAAGCCAGTAGTGAAGCCTTCCTCCCAGGGTTCTGAGTCAATGCTGACCTGCATGGCTTTGAAGCATGTACTCAACTGTGCTCCATAAACAGACAGGTCCCAGGGCTGCCTTTCTCACTTCGGTCTGAGTGGATGAGGAGTTGCACATAAGCCAGAGGGTCTGGGGAAAGTAGGAATGGTGTGGAGACCAGGCGGGACTGAGGAACCCTGGAGTCAGGGACAGCAGCTGGATGGAAAGAGACTCCAGCAGTGGGTCGCAGGATGATGGGGCCCGGGGGGCTTGCAGGGGTGAGGACCCCCCAAAGATGTCCACACCCTAATCCTTGGAATCTGAGGATACGCGTGTTACACCATGAGGTAAAGGGACTTTGCACCTTGGATTAAGGTTAAGCATCTTAAGTGGGGAGATTACCTTGGCTTACTCCGAGGGGCTGATCCCATGACCCTTACCAGCAGAGCACTTTCTCCAACTGGAAGCAGAAGAGATGGGGCAGAAGGAGGGTCGGCGAGACTGGCAGCGGAAGAGGGACTCACCCACTCCTGCTAGATGGGGCGGGGCCCATGTGGACGGCACCGGGAGGAATTGGGGCTGCCTTGCAGAAGGAAGACCTGCCCAGCCGATAGCCAGCAGGGAAGCAGGCCCCAGTCCTACAGCGTGGAACAACTCAAGGAGCTTGGAAGCGGGTTCATCCCCAGAGCCCCCAGCAGGCGCACCACCCTGCCGACCCTGGTTTAGACCTTTGAGACTGTGAGCGCAGAAACAGCTGACCTGGGCTTCGCCCTCCAGAACTGCCAGGTGTAAATGCGTGTCGTGGCAGCCACAGGACCTAACACGTGCTCTGATGCAGAGCTTCTCTGCTGCGAGGGGAAGCCTCTGGGTGAGTGTTTGGTTGTAAAACCACAGTGGGATAAAGAGTCAGCTGAGGACCCAGCGCGCCCAGATCTGGACGGACAGGACGGAAGACGGAAGTTTCTGGGGAGGGGCAAGAGGAGGGTCTATCTGAGAACCATGTGCCCCCCAGACTCTTCATCAACAGTGGCGTCTCCACTGGGACAGCTGGCAGGAGGCGGTGACCCCAGTGAGGGGGCCAAGGGGCGCCCAGGGGCTGGTTCCAGCTCGTGCCTGGAGCCACATGGCTCGCCCCACGGGAGTGCACATAGAAACAGTCCTCTGGCGGCACCCAATTTGGGAATGGTGAGTAGGTTTCGGAGGTCCCACTTGCTGGTGGCACAGGAGCATCACGCATTCCTCAACCCCATCCTTGGCACCCCAAGATGCAGGCCTGGGGGAGAGGGGCTGTCAGGAACAACCCATGGCCCCTGCCAGTGCGGGGTCATCACGAGGAGGGGTCACACGCCCTGTTTGTCAGGTAAGCTGTGGGGCTTGGACACCACGAGGACTTGGGGCCTGGGGCCCAGCAGCGGTGGCCACTGATGGGGCGGGCAGCAGGTACCGGGGCAGAACTTCCCAGGCGAGAACGTCCACATCCACCTAGTCAGGGGATTCAGCGCCCAGGCGGGCGGGTGGAGCAGCAGCAGCCAGTAGGACCTCTTGAGGTGTGAGCACAGTCACGAGGTTACACTTTCACCCCATGAGGACCGAGCCAGGCCACACGGCCCACGTCCTCCAGGCCGGGTGGAGGTGACCACAGACTAGTGCTCCCGGCGCTGCGTGGCCCCTGCGGCAGCTTAGTGTTTGGTCCCTGACCGCGCTCTGCTCGGCCCTGCAATGCCCGGGTCATCTTTACCCTCCTGCCTTCCCATCGATGCCCCAGGGGCTCTGGCTGCTCACCACCTTTGACCAGGGACTTCCCCGGGAGCCTCCCTTAGGAGGAAAAGTGCAGGTTTGTGAGAGAAGCAAACGGCCGGTGGGGAAAGACAAGGGAGAGGCAGCGTTTCATCAGGGCCCCCGCAGGACCCGTCTCCAGTGGGCAGAGGCTGCAGAGAAGTAAGCAGATCCCAGGCTGCCTCTTCCCAGGCCCGCCCAGGAAGACCCCGGGCCCCCGCATTTCCCAGGGGCCCAGCCCCTTCCCTGTCGTCGGAGCACGGGGATCCCGGACTCTGCCTAGCTGCCTGGGCCGACGACGGGTACCTCCGGGCCGAAGGACGGAACATTCTCACGGAAACAGGGGGGCCATTCCCACTCAGAATCCTGCCCTCCCCTCCACCTCCCTTCCATAGACCTGTCCTCCTGACATGTCCCCAGGCTCACGGTGACAGGAGTCACCCCGCAAAAGGAGGGAAACAACCCAGCAGAGACAGCAACTGCGACTCTGGAAGTCGGCACACCTGGGCTGGATCCCAACTCAGCCAGCCCAGGACAGATCTCAGGGTGGCCTGGCCAAGCTCTTCAACTGCTCCTTGGGGGGCAGGGGTGAAGGAGCAGGGCCCACTGGCTAACCACTGGTGGGAGTGAGTTGACAAGTGGCTTGGCACGTGGCTCACCAGTGGGTTGTGTTGCCAGGTGCCAAGAAGGAGAACATGTCCACTCTTGGACGTTCCAAGAAGGGACAGTTAGATGGTGACCAGTGCTACCCAGGGGTGACATGCAGCAAAAACCAGAAGGCAGGGGTAGTGAGCCACGCAGACTCCAGGTGAACGTTCCAGCAGAGGGAACAGCAGGAAAGAAAGTGGGGCCTGGGGGCAGAAGCGTGCCTGGTGGGTTTGAGCGATGGGGGGAGGGAGTAAGACGTGAGGTCAGGGGACGGTGGGGGTCAGATCTCAGAGGGCCTTGTAAGCCCCTGTTACGACCTCGGCCTGCACTTGGCGCAAAATGAGGCTCTGGAGGTTCCTAGAGGAGGAGTGTTAACGGCATCATGAAATTCAAGGGGCTGAAAACAGGCCTTAGAAGCAGGGAGACCGGGGAGACCCCGGCCAGGGAGGCAATGAGAAGGGCCGACGGTGGACGCAGTCTGGAAGCTGATAGATTGAGTGCCTTGTGTGGAAGAGGGATGTGGAGAAGGATTCAGGGATGGCCTGAGCTGCTCTTCAATACATGAGGATGGTCCCATCGATCTATATTAGGTCTGAAACAGCAGATGCTGTTGACCTAATAATTCCACTTAAAGGAACTTATTGTAAGGGAATAATCATAAACTTGGGAAAATATTACAAATATGGCTCATTAAAATGTTACTTATGATAAAAAATTGGAAGCAGCCTACTCATCCAGCAGTAGGAGAAGTCGGAACCAGACAGCAGGATCCATGGCTCGTGGCCAGCCAGCAGCTGCTCCCACACCACTCCCGCCGGCCCACCTCCCACCAAAGGAGAAAAAGCCAGATCTCACTTCCCCAGCCTCCCTTTAGCTCGAGGAAGCCAGGTGACCTATTTATGACAGAGGAACCATGAGTGAAAGCATGGTCACAAGTTTCTGGGTCACAATTTTCTTTCCTTTCCTGGAAGATCAGACATAACAGGGGCACTCACTGATACTATTCTTTCGCCATTTTTTCTGCCGTGGACACAAACGCATTGCCTCGAGCTGTGGCAGCTGTTACGGGTGGGGGAGACATACTCAGCATGCTAAGCAACTTGGGGTTTCTTTCTGGCAGTGAAGACGACCAGGCACAGCCCCGGGCTGGTCAAGGGCAACGAGAAAGCTCCGGCTCAAAGGCTCACAGGAGACTCAGAGAAGGGCGACGAATAGGGCAGGTAGATGGAAAACCGGAGGCAGTGACCAGAGCATAGATGCCCGAAGAAGATTCTGCAGGTGCTGCTACTGGCAATAACAGGTCTGAGTGTCCGTGGGGTGAGTGGGAAGTCAGGAGGCTTCCGTGGACTAAGAGGCTAAGGTGTTGGCCAATGCATTCCTGTGGATGTCTGTCACCAAAAGTGGCAGTGGTGCCCAAATGGAATCACAACGTGAGCCAGCACCGAGGTCACTGGGGTCAGATGACCACAGGGAGGAAGGTGCAGATGGTACCTTGGGCCCAAAAGGGTTTTGAAGTTGCTGGGGCATGTGGAGCAGGGAGTGGGGAGCAGTCCTGTCCAGGCAGGAACTGCCCAGGATGTTAGGAGAGAAGCAACTCCCGGTGTGGTGCGTGCAGGCTGCAGGGCTGAGGGCGAGAGGTGGGGGGGAGTGAGTCTGTGCAGTGGGGGCAGGGGGAGCGGCTGTGTCCCGTGGAGGGAGGGTCGGAGCTGAGGAATGAGTCTCCTGGTGAGAAGGTGTGTCCGTTGTCCTTCTGGAGACGCAGGTAAGCAGCAGGACAGGCCCGAGGGCTCCCAGGGGGAATGGGGCCCTTCAGTCCCTTCTTTTTTCCACAGTGAAGCTTCATGTTAATTGTTGGAAACAGACACGTATTCTCAGAACAACACACAGACGCGCGGGCTGCGGTACTGTCGGGGGGCGTCCCTCCACACCTCCCGCTCCCGCCCTCCTCCGGAACGCGGGGGAGACTGCAGGGGAGGGAGCACGCGGCACGAACGATGATCGGCTCTGAAGATGGACCGGGGCCTCTGGCGGAATCATCGGGCACCGGGACGGACTCCAGCCATCGCCTCCCTCCGGACTCCTCTTTCTGGGAGAACATGAACCCCTGTTGTCTCGCCACCGTGGGTCAGGTTCTCTGAGATCTGTAGCTGAAATTGCTCATATCCGTTTCTGTGTTACCACCTGTCCCAAGCAGGTTCCCCGCTGGGTCCCTGGTGGCCTGAGTGAGGGAGAGAATTCCACCCTGGGACCACGGTGACATAGTAGCAAAGCCTCTGTCATGGGGAGGGCGCTGGCCGGGCCCTGTGCCACACTGCAGTGTCAGGGCCTGGGGAGCTCAGGGAGAAGGTGGAAGTGTTGTCTCCACAGCCAGCCTCTCCTCGATAGCTCCGGGCGGCAGGCTTGGTGCACTGAGTCCTCAGAGCGACCCAGCGACGCTGGCACGGCTGGTGCCCCATTTCACAGATGAGAAGACCAAGGTTAGAGGGCTGACCATCCTGCTCAAGGACACACAGACTGTGGTGAAGTGGAGCTGGGGCTGAACCCAGGAGTGTCTGCCTCCAGAGCCCACCCAGGGTGCTCTTCCTCACCAAAACCTGTGTCCCTGGAAACTCGAGAAGATCTGGACCCACGGAGTCAATTGTGGCCTTTCCAGATCCCAACAGGGCAGGGTGGAGCACCTGGGACCTTCCAGTAGCTGCCAAGGAGGGGGCGCTGGCAGCACCTGGACCACTGTGCTCAGCAGAGAAGTGGGTGGGCTCGCTTGGGAGGGCAGGTGGGCAGGGGGCTGTAACCTGGACACCAACCTCCAGAAATGCAGGTGCGCCCCGCGGGGCCGGGGCAGCAATTCAGGGCCAGGATCCCTAGACTGCAGGCTCGTGTTCAGAGCCTGGCACACAGCAGGTGCCCGATAGACCCACAGCGAAGGCCCACAAGGAATGAGAAGTGGGTTGCTACTGTCAGGGTGGCCTCAGGACACCCACAGGAGGTTCACCCCGTAGAAATTATGTGTGATTATGGCACATCCATTTAAGGGAGTATTATGTAGCCATAATCTTATTTTCAAAGAACATTTTAAGATACGGGAAATTATTTATTCTATAGTGTTAGATTAAAAATCGGGATTCAAACCTAAGTATCTAATATCATTTCAATTTTGTGATATTTAGAGTTAATATATGTAGAAGGGAACGCAAATGATAAAAAAGAAAATCTTAACAAAATCCATCCCTCGAGATGGGATCAGGGCCCATTTTGATTTCATTTTTTATATTCCTCTGCATTTTCCAAGTTTCCCATAATGAACACAGAGTGCTTTAAAATTGGAGGAAAGTCATTGCAGTCACTGTGGGGGGCAGGGCGGGCTGGCCCGACGGCCACACACCCACCTGGACGGACGCGTCTTCTGCATCCTCCGACAGAATGAGAAAATGACAGCTGGAGAGACTTCAAGCCTGCGTCCCGTATCTCAGCACTCTGGTGTTCATAACCGACGTCACTGCCACTTAGAAACCCGTTCTGGAGATCGGCCCTTTCTTCCTCCCAGGCTGCGGGATTGGCAGGGCCCACCCACCACGCGGTATCAGAGGGGGAGCGGCTTGCACACGACCCTCCTTTCGACACACGCTCTCGGTGTTCTGGAATTCGGTAGCTGCCCCTCGGCACCCGCTGCTTCAAAGAACGATTTTAATTGAAACGGTAACAATGAAATTTCCTTTCCCCAAAGATGGTGCGTGCGCTGTAAACACTGTGTCCCCTTGTCTGGAAGCTGCCCCAGGATGCCACAGGACCCTAATCCCTATTAATGAGGGCTGGTCCCTGCCTGGGACTCTCTGGGGCCGTCCCTGAGGGCAGACCCCGAGCTTGTAGAAGGAAGGCCCTCTCCGTGGTGTCTTGTTCTGGACACTCCAGCAGGGTTTGTCACAGTGGCTGTGCCAGAAGAGCCTCCCCGAATTCTAATCCAGGTGAGGAATCCACTCTCCATGGCAACCTGGTGCCGTCAGCCCACCTCCTAGAAACACCCACTGGGAATGATAACTTCATTTAAAGCCCCTGCGCTGGGCACTTCAGACCACCCCACACCCTGCAGTCAGTACCAAGCCTCAGGTGGCAGCCCTGCCCCATCACTTAGCAATTGTAAGGCCAGTAACTGTCCCATGCCTCAGTTTCCCCACTGGGAGTGATAACTGCATTTAAAGCCCTTGTACAGGGCGTGGCCTGTACGAAGCTTTCGATAGATGTGAGCCACACTGATGACAATCACCAGCCTAAGGCCATTTGTCCAGCAGAGGTATGCGACACTGTGCACAGACTGGGGCCAGGGGTCCCAGCATTCGTGTGTTCATTCAACAAATGTGGTGCAGGTTCCCGTGACTCTGTGCCGGGCACTGGGGTGACAGTGGGAAAAAAGCGGACATGTCCGGCTCTTACCACCAGACTCTGGAGCCCGGGACCCAGAAGGGGCCAGAGCTAGCTCCTGCTGTCCCCTCGTGTCCTCCAAGACTTCTTCATTCTCACTTCCCTGGGACCCTGGTCAGAGCCCAGGAGCGTGGCTCAGCGCAGGAAGACTTCTCTTCCTCCTCGTTCTCACCTGGAGGATTACTGGGGGGGCCCTCCCACGGTGACAGGTGGGATGCTCATGGATGGGGGGACGAGGTATCAGTGCCCCAGATGGACCACACACAACCGCACACTGTGACTGCGATGGGTCTGGAGCCAGGAGACAATTTCTAGTCTTGTCACCACTGATGACTAGATTTGTGGCCCTGGTCACATCCCTTCTCTGAGCCTCAGTTTACCACTTGTGAGATGAGAGGTCTGTGTCAGATGGACAGATGCTCGGCCCCTCGCCGCCCGGACGCCCTGGAAGCAGGGTGGGGGGTGGGGGCAGGGCCCCTCACAGGAATTGAAGAGAAGAGCTCCAAGAAACCGAAGCGCCAAGAGCTTCCCCAAGATTTATCTCCCAAGCAGAGTCCCTTCTAATTCCTCTATGAAGATGAGTGGCTCTCTGCATCCCAGGCTGCGCCGCCTGTCCCATCCATCAGCCGGGCCGGGCTGCACTGGTAAGACCCAGCACTAATTCATGCGAGGAGATCCGAGGCCGCGCTCTCACGTGGAGATCCATCACACCTGTCAGAGCTCCTCGCCGGCATCACGCACCACATCAGGATGGGGCACCTGGTGATGAAAGGCACGCAGACCCCACCCCACCCCGGCACACAGAGGGCTGGGGAGAGCCGCACCACCAGGGGCCTCCTTGGAACAGGATGCGACACCAGGACCCTGCTTCTCTGATGTAGCCTGTCCCACCTTTAGGTCTCCACATGTCCTCGACACTGGGTCTGAGTTTCTTGGGGGCAGGGCTGTGGACTCCAGGCCTCCCAGAGCCAGCTTACTCAGCGCAGGTGGGCACACACCTGCACGTCCACAGGGTAGTCAGGGAGCAGGTGCGCCTGGAGCTGAGGGTGCAGGAGAGCAGGGAGGAGAGGAGGGTGGGGAGAGCGGGTGGCCGTGGTGGGCCTGCTAGGCCATGAGAAGGACTTTGGCTCTTACTCCTAAGGAGGTGGGAAACCACTAGAAGCTTCTGAGGAATGACATGGTGTGATTTATATGTTAAAGGATGGCTCTGAGTGCTGCACAGAATGCACCGGTGAGGAGAGGCCGGGAGGAGGCGTTGCAGAATTCCTCCAGAGAGGGGCGGGGTGTGTACCAAGAAGGCGGCACTGCCTTCTGGAGGCAGCGCTGAGCAGATGCTGAAGGATCGGCCCCCGGCGTCCGGTCCTGGTCATGACCCACAGGACGGGCCTCAGAGGAAGCTGTCCTTGGCTGCAAGGGAGAAGCCGTGAGTGGAGCAGCCGTGACGGAAAACGTCAAGAGTGTGGTTGTGCACACATGTCGAGTCTGAGAGAGCAGCATGGGGAGCACACGCCCTGCAGGGAGTACTCTGTCCCTGACTTTGTTTTGAAATGTCACCACAAGGTGAAAATAAAAAGCAGCGACTTTAATTTGAAGTTAGCATTATTTTTTTTAATGACTACAGTCAATGCATCCATTATTGCCCCCACCTGTGGGACGGCTCCCACCAATTTGCCCGTGGGGTGCCATTGCTTTGAGGTGCCCACAAGACACCAAGTGGACACGTGGAACACGTGGTTGAGTGGTCATGTCCGAGTTCAAGAGAGAGTTCTGGGTGAGACATCACGTTTGCATGTCATCACACATAGATGTCATTTTGAACCACAAATCTGAGTATCATAACCAAGTGTAGATGGAGAAGAAACCCAAAGAGTGAGCCCTGGGGCCCTGCAACATGCAGGATTCGGCAAAATTCAGAGCAACAGCCAAGGGGCCTGAGAAGAGCCAGTAAAGTGGAGGAAGAAAACCAGAAAAGCGTGATGTCGGAGTGATGTCCAGCAGAAGGGAAGAGAGTGGCCAGAGGGTCCAAAGCTGCTCACGGGTCAAGGAAGACGATCAGCGAGAGGTAATGATGGGATTTAGCAATGTGGGTGTCAGGAGTGATCCAACAAGTAAGTTCTGGCGGTGGGATGGGGACAGAAGTCTGGTTATTGAAAAGAGAGCAGGGAGAGAACAGGAGGCATGAAATCTGGGCAACTGAGAGCAGAGCATGGAGTTGGAGCTGGAGGGATCTAGGGCCGGGGCTTTCTTTCTCTAAGGTGGGCGAGGCTGATGGCAACAATCCACTAGAGGGAAAAACTGATCAACCAAAGAGAGAAGGTGGGACTGTTGGAGCAACATCCATAAGGAGGGGAGAAAGGATGAGACGTGGGGACAAGTCAAGAGGTGGCCTTCGTAGGCACATGGAGAAGGGAAAGATGTGGGTGATGAGGCAGAGATGCAGGAAGGTGGGGCAATGCAGAAGCTCACAGGATTCTCTTCTTGTGGCTTATTGCTCATAGGAAATGAGGATATCAACTGAGCTGTGGGTGCGGGAGGTATTAGAGGTTTGAGGAGGAGATGGGATCTAGGAGAGCACTCTAGGAGAGGGCTCTGGGAACAGACTAAAGAGCTTTAATGTGACTGGGAGCAGGAAAGGGGCCTTGGACGTTAGTGGTCAAAAAGCTCAAAGAGGACCAGTCAGCCCCGGTGTGCTGGGATCTTCTTAAGCACGGCCAGTTGTGCAGGTAAAGGCTTGGAGACAGGAAGAGCTGGACTCAACCAGAGCTGAGTAGATGTCGCCAGAAAAGTACCACGACGTGAAGAGCATAAAGGAGTGAGTGCATGTGCAGAGGAACCGTCCCAAGGAAGGACAGCAGTAAGGAGGAGGAAAAGCCGTGGAGGCGGGAGCATAAAGCTGGAAGCATCGACGCACCGGAGGTCCTGGTGGAGCTGAGGATTGCTGGGGCCCAGGGATTAGAGCAGCCAGCTGGACAGAGAGGAGTGGACAGTTGGTTGGACAGTGAGAATGCTCGAAGCTTATGTTGTGGGCAGCCACAGTGAATGGAGCTGAAGTCAACGGAAGGCTGAGCTGGGCGTCCACGTGGCTCACTCACATGGCTGGAAGCTGGGGGCTCTGCTGGGGCTGCGATGGATGTGCCTACACTCAGCCTCTCCAAGTGGCTTCTCATAGCAAGTGGCTGGGTTCTGAGAGGAGGCCCCAGAGCACAGAATGTCTGTGTCCCTCCAGAATCCGTACGTTGAAGCCCTCGCTCCCAAGGTGATGGTATTGGGAGGCGACTAGGCGTAGACAAGGTCATGAGGGTGGGACCCCATGATGTGACCTTTAGTCATCATCTGCCCCTCGCGTCTCTGTCCCCCACCCCCTGATAAGCCTGGACCCCGAGGGCCGAGGGTCCCTCCGTGGGGAAGGAGCAGGACAGCCCCCTCGTCTGAGACCATGCACAGAATCAGGCACTGTGAGGACCTAGAATAGTCCAGGAGCTAGAGTGAGCAAAGGAAAGAAACACAGACATAACTCTCCTTGACACCTGCCCACTGTTTGTGCTGCCTGAGAAGGGAGGCGGGAGGGGCTGGGGGACACGGGTGCCCTTGGTGGAGGCTGCAGGGAGGGGAGCGTCTGCGTTATCAGGGGCGGGCCAGTGTCTCGCTCTCATTCTGCGAGCTGGGAGGCCTGAAAGCCAAGACTGCAGAGGAGGTGGGACGAGTGTCAGGAAAGGAGAACTCACGTTACAGCAGGGAGCGTGACAGTTTCCCAGGCGCATTCTCCTTAATCCTCGCCACACGCTCAGGAGACAGGCCGCGTGGGCGTCCCCATTTCACAGAAGGGGAAACTGAGGCTCAGCAGAGTTAGTATCCCATCTGGAAACACAGAGACCACTGGGACAAAGCCAGCCAGGCCTGGGGGTCTTTCCAGGCTCGTGACACCCTCTGGTGGGTGCTAGACTTTCTGGCTGGTCTCTAACTGGGCTGTGCGGCTAAAGCCTTGCTCTGCTCAGAGAGGTGCTGCTGGGGTGGATTCTGCAGGCCCGGAGACTGGGCCAAGAAAGGGGCTTTCAGGGACATCACAAGGAGTGGGTGTAGGGAGGGTGGTCTGGAGGCCCTGTCCCCTGTTCACCACCGCTCCAAAGCAGTGTGTTCCAGAATCTTCTCCCGTTGGCACAGCAACCTGTTGGGGCACTTCTCAGGGCCCTGTCCAAAAGGTACTGGATTTTCCTGGCCCAACAGCAGGAAGGCAGAGATGGGGCTGGTTTCTGTTCTGGATCCCAAGCCCACAGCCCTCTGCAAGCCGTGTGGCCCATGATGCAGTGGTGCCTTAGCCAAGCCAAGCAGCCAACTGGGCCTTTAGCCAGGCGTCCCTAAGCTCTGAGTCTCCCTGGAGGTTCTGCCAAGGCTGCTCAGGGACTCCCCAGGGGAGGGGTGTCATCGGTGCATTCCCACAAGAGGCCCTGAGACAGGGATCTGTGAGCTCGTGGGGAAGTGTGGTGGGGGCGGGAGCGGGATGGGAAGGGGTGCCAGCCCAGCAGGGCCCCAGCCTCAGCCGGATCCTTTAAGCCAGGAAGCTTAAAGGAGTGGAAATTACGCCTCAAGAGGCTGCCCCAGCTCAAGGCGAGGGAGCTGGGTGGGCATCCTCCTGCGGCCGTCAGTCATTGATAAGGACCACCATGAGGGAGGTGTCCTTCCAGGTGCTTCCACCTGGCACGTGGCCAGGTGCTCCTGGAGCCCAGGGAGGCAGGTAGAAGCAGACACACAGGAGCCAGGTGCGTGTGTGCACAAAGCCAGCAAGGGGACCCGAGGGCCCCGGGGTGAGCCCCAACAGCATCTGCTCCAGCCGGGCCAAGAGAGAGCTCCGCCTCCCCTCCCCACTCTGCTGACCTGGACCCTCCACGGGACCTGTCCTCCAGAGGGGCTTTGGTTAGGGTTCCCCGACCCAGGAAAGGTAGGAAATCACTGTTCTGTCCCTGTCTCTTCAGGCAGATCAGGACACCGCATTGCAGAGGAGGAAGGGACCCACCCGTGCTCATCCCAGGAGATGGTGACCAAGGATTAGACAGGCACCAGGTGTCCTCAAACTCAGTCCAGACTCTTTCTCCTCCACCTCCCAGCTCATCGTCCGAACTGGGCCTGGACAAGAACCCAAAGTATGAATCAATCCCCAAACCCACCATTTATTCATGTAATAATTCATTCCGTCCATATTACCAAACACTTGGTCCATGCGAGGTGTGAGGGCACCATGGTAGATACAGCATAACTATCAGTTAAAGAAAAAAAGGATTTAAAAATGTTTCTTAATATTTGTTTTTGGTTCAAGAAACTGCGTGCTGAACTGAAGTTTCATCATTCATTGCTGGACTGACCCAGAACAAAGTGAGAACATCAGCCTGTTATCTGTACTGAACAGACCTTCAGCCACTGGCCCTTCTGGACCCTCGGGTCATGGCTGTGAATTCAGACTGAGTCCCCTCGACTCACCTTTCCTGGCCAGGGCCAGCATCCAGGGGCCAATGCAGGTGGCAGGCACACACTATCTGAGGCCTCGGCATTAGTGTTTCTTTCTAATATTTTTACAATTTAATCAGCAGTGGTAACCACAAGCTCCTGTTTAGGGCAGTGCCCTGGCCCTGCCCCGGAAGTGCTCACTGTCTGAGAGACAGGCCATAGAGGGAACACCAGCAGCAGTGGGGTAACCAGGAGGCACACCCCAGTTCTGAGGGCAGAGGGGACCCTGTGGGCGGCAGAAGTCAGGAGAGGCTTCCTGGAGAGGTGGGGCTCAAGTCGGAGCTTGAAGGTTAAAGAAAAATAAAGTTTGGGGTGGGCTGTCATATTTGTTTTCTACTGCTGATATAACAAATACTACAAACTTGGTGATTTAAAACAAAATAAGTCTATTACCTCACAATTCCAGAGATCAGAAGTCCAACATGGATCTTGCTGAGCTAAAATCAAGGTGTGGGCAGGGCTGGTTCTTTCTGGAGGCTCCAGGGGAGAATCCACTTCCTGCCCTTTTCCAGCTTCTAGAGGCACCTGAGTTCCTTGGCTCAGGGCCCCTTCCTCCCTCTGCAAAGCCAGCGACGGCGGGTTGAGTCCTTCTCATGTAACATCACTCTGACCTCCCCTCCTGCCCTTGTGGTGACACTGGACCCACCTGGATAATCCAGGAGAGTCTCCCATCTCAAGGTGAGATGATAGGCAACCTTAATTCCATCTGCAACAGAAATCCGCCTTTGTCAGGTAAGGTCACACACTCACAGGCTGTGGGGATTCAGTCCTAGACAGCTTTGGGGGAGGCGAGCGTGGCTGCAGGTGTGTTACAGCTGTAACAGATGTGTTAGTAAAAGAGGACCATGCCCCGCAGCAGGAAGACGGAAGAAGCTGAGCAAAACGGTCCTAGTTGGTGCCTCATGACCTCCTTGTGAGCTGGGCCAGTGTCTTCCAGGTCTTAGGAATTTCCAAAAGCAGAGAGAATAATATTCGTAAAAAGGAGGAAGATAATAATCTAGCATCCTAGTCCATGGTGGGATTCAAAATTTATCACTTTACATGTGCATAAGAAAAGATAACGATAATAACAATAACAATATAACAAGGATCCTGCAGGGCCAGGCACCATCCCCAGCATTTTTGCCAAGCCACCCACCAGTGAACCCATGAGGAGATATCAGAGCGGCCAGGCACCGGGAGAGGCCCACGGCACCTCCAGGAATGACGACCAGGTGGGATTCTTCCCTAAGAAAATGAACTTAGCTGGGGGCCTGAGCCAGAGGGAGATCGATGGGGAGATATTTGCGTTGGACTCAAGCAACCCTATTAAGTCCCAACTTTTTATGTTGGGGTAACAAGGTGTTCAAACACCGTATTGGGCATGATTTATAGCCCTTCATAAAAGCTGGCAAACCGTAAAAGGCGCTATCTGTATTGAATTTCAGTTCCATAAAGAGATATAAAACTGATTACCTACCTTTAGTGGCATCCAAGATGAAGTGTCATTAACGCACTAATTTTGTTTCCTTGGGATTGTGAGAGGCCAGAGAATGAGCTAGCCCGCAGCCTGATCCGGCTTCCTCTTTGGATTCAGAACAAACTGCCAGTTCCTTCAGATGCTGAGTGCAGCGCGGCAGGGAGCTGGGGCCAGCCTGCCTGGGAATGACGGAACCCACGACCCCCAGGCTTTGTCCCAGGTCCCATCCTGCCTCCAGGGAGGGGTCTAAGGCTGCTCTCCCATGCAAAGGGCTCAGGTGCCGCAGGTCCATGACGGACATGGAGAGCCAGCCCTTGCTTCACCCGTTCCCGGTCAATAGCAGCTGACGTTCACCAAGCATCACCATGTGTGCACACCTGCGTTATTCCATTTACCCTCAGAGCATTGTCGTCCCATCTCCACTTCATCTAAGGTGGAACTGAGACTCAAAATTCAGCAAATACACTTCAGATCTGTAGTCAAATCTTTTAGTCTAGTCCTCTAAACACAAGTTCTCACCACTCTGCTGAGAATGCTGACTTGGCTGAAGGGCATAGCTGCCCTGCATGGCACTTCTTATCTATCATGTTTCAAAGTGCCTTGCAGGGGAAGTGTACGTCCCTTCGATTCAATCATCCAAAAAATATTTGCTGAGCACCTACTCTGTGCCGTGCATTGCCCTAAGTTCTGTGGGATGGAATGGCAAACAGGGAAGACAGTTGCCCTTATGGGGCTGACATGCAAAATGATGTCACCTAACAGTTACCTTTCAGTGCGTCCCTTTGCTATAATGCTTCCACATGTTTATCGGTTCAGTTCAATACGTCACTGAACATATACGAAGCCCTGACCACATGCCCTGCACTGGAGTGGACACAAGTCATATGACAGTGAAGCAACTTCCTGCTCTGGAGGAGCTCCCCCACTGGGTACCAACCCAGCAAGGACCACGTGACGGCACATGTGGAGCACGCTCACAGATCTGGAAGGAACTAGGTAAGTCTTCAGTAAGTGATGGCTGTTATTAGAATGATGACTCTTGTCTCCGTGTTCCAGGTGAGGGAAATAGTAAAGCGAATTGCCTAAGGCCACCCAGCAAGTTGGTGCTGAAGCTGTGTATAAAACTAACGAATGGCGACCATTTGTCAAGGATGTGTTGTGTGCCAGGCGTGATGTTACAACTTTATGCCTCTGAACCCTACGAAGACCCTTAGGTTAGTGCTACTGATTCATTTCACAGGTGCATGTAATAAACTTGCTGTCATAAGCAGCAAGTCGGGGAGCTCTCCCAGGGAGGCCCACAGCTGTGAAATCGCTGCTCCAGGACACCCGTCCCCCATGCGCACCCCCAGTGCAGGTTCAGGCCAGGGACCACCTGGGTAGATGACAGGGTGACTCCAGGCTACACGGGAAGCTGGATGTGGGGTTCCTTACTCCAGAGGAGAAAAGTCAGCCTTCCAGGGGCCTCTGGTGACAATCCGTAGCATTAATGAAATTACCAGCAATTATCTCCTAAAACCGTGGCAGAAATGTAAGCACCGGAGGTGTGTTAAATCCTAATCGTTTCTGTGATTCAGGCTTGTGAGCTAAGACCCAGCAGCACGAGGAGACTGCATGAACGTGGCTTCAGGTGCCCCCAGCTCTGGTGCCCTATGTGGTCACCCCCTCCCCCTGTGCTAGAGACATCCGCTTCTGGAAAGGCCCCTCATAGATCTCCCTTCTTAACACTTCCCCCACGCTGCCTTGGGCCACAGTCCAGCCACGTTCAAGTTCCAATTAACTGTTTGCCCAAATCATATGGGGAGACTCCGTGGACAAGAACTGACTCCCAAGGGGTGGGGGCACTCAGGCCTGGGCAGTGGAGAGAGCTGCCCTCCTTCAGTGTCTGTGCTGATTGCTGTGTAATTGCTCCACACTTCCCTCATTTAGTTCTGGCGTTCGCGAGCGAGGTGTAGCGGCCCGACATGGAATAAGGAACTCATCATAGAGGCTGCTCCATCCCCCAACTTACAGGAGGCCCCAGGGCCACTCAGCTGAGCCCTGCCTGCTTCCCGGGGGCACAGAGCCCCTCCCATCCCCACCCCACACCATCTGAAAGGGACTGAGGGCTTAAGAAGCTGAGAGGGCCCAGGGGCATTTCCGTTGTCCCCCAGGTCTGTCACATGCAACGTGTGTCTGCAACCACACGAGGTCAGATCGGGTTGAAATACAGGGTCACCAAAGGCAGTCAGTCTCTGTCATGTGCTCCACACTCACCTGCGCAGGTGCTTAGCTCAGAGTTCCGCACACTTACCTCGCTTAGCTCTTCTACGGGGCTGTAAATGAGGCGCTGCGGATGCCCCTCTTTCACACATGGGTAAACTGAGGCTCAGAGAGCACTCGTGACCTCCCCAGGGCCACACAGATGGTAACTTGGAGTGCCACGATTTGAACCTGGTCTCGGTGGTTCTACAGCTCAGATTCTCAGACAGTCTCCTAACCTGCCCCCCCCATCATTAAAGTAAATCTCTGACGTCTTTACATGGTGCTTGGACTGGGGACCCGGCCTCCCTTTGACCCTATCACTCCCTCCAAGGGGGGCGCCATTGCGGTGGGCATTTTACAAGGAGGAGGCTGAGAATTAGGCAGACTACATGCCACCCCAAAGCCACACAGCCCAGAGTGACAGAGCCGGGATGGGAGCCGGTCACAGGACTGTGAATTCTCCTGGATCCACAGAGTGAGTGTGCCTCGTTTGCTGGCCAGTCCGGCAGGGTGTTGAATTAACACGGAGGCCTGGTGCCCAGGGAGTATTTCACTAACTTGCAGAGAACGTGGGACTGGACGGGGCTGACCCCATGAGGTCAACCCTCACCCTTAGATGAGGGGTAACTTATTTAATCTCTCTGGGCCTCAGTGTCATTATGTGTAAGATGGGGACAATAATACCCACTCAATGTGAAGATACACACGTGAAGAATATACATGAAAAGTGGAGAACACACACCGTGCCTGGCAGAGTACAAACTCTCAAAAACTACAGCTCTTACTTTCCAAGCCAAAAAGCAGAAAAGCCAGGTTATATTTAGAAAAAGTGATCCCGGTCAACTTACTGCAAAGTTCAAGTCTCTTGCCTTACGAGAAGGGAACTGTTGTTTTGAGGCTGTGGTTCAGAAACCATCCCACAAAGTGGTGCCCCGAGGGCTCGTGTCTCTAGGAGGCTGGGTCCAGGGCTTCAGGCAGCCAGGCCACGACTCTCGGGGACCAGGTTCCAGGCAGGGTCCGTGGTTGGCTGTGCAGGCCTGGGAGCCAGTGGGAAACCCGGACCCAGACCGGAGAGCCTCAGGGGAGGCTGAGCCAGCAGTCCCTCTCAGGAAGGAGGAGACAGGCAGGTCACCGCAGGCCGGGCACTTGCCAGCCTCAGGGGCTTCCTGAGCCTGGACTGCATCCCACACCTGGCAGGGCCAGTCCCCTGCTGTGGCCAGGCAGTGGCTCTGCGGGAGTTTAACGTGTGAGCAGACCCCAACCCCACCACATCTCCAGCTTCGAACCTGGACCAAATCCAAGCTTGGAGTAGAGTCGGGCAGATGCCACAGGCCCTGGCCAGCCTGAAGAAAGCCATCAGGCCAACACTTCAGCTAGTGGAGAGAGCCCAGGGTCAGAGAGAGGCCGAAAACCTTGTGTGACATCAGGGTCCTCTGGACACACTGCCTGTCCTGCAGTCCCTCCTTCAAAAACATGAATGTAGAATCTTCCAGAATGGTGTGTGGGTCAAATGAGATAAAGCACCACCCAGCTTTGCTATTGAGGAACACTAATTGGACCTCACCTCATGTCCAACAATAGAGGAGTGGTTCCCTTATAATGCAACAGTAAAATAGAACGCTCTCCTGCATTACATGTAAAGTTGAAGGAGAATGCTGTCCCTAACAAGTGTATTTTTATTTTTATGTTGTGAGATATATCATACAGGCAAGAATATGTGTATGTGCACAGTGTGAGATGAGCACCACTTAAGAAGATCATCACTTCCAGTGCGGTTGAAGACCCCGAGCGGCTCCCCTTGGTTATAATCCCTTCCCAGCCCCAGGAGGCACTGGCCAGCCTAAATTTGTGTGAGTCCCTTGCTTTTCCTCCCGTGGTTTCTCCACAGGTGTATGTATCCTACACAACATGTTGTTTAGTTTTCCAGGCTTCGACCTTACCATGAGTGGGTTGCATGTGTGTCCTTCTGCTTCTATCGCCAACGTTGTGTTTGGGAGTTATCCATGCCTAAGCACGTGCTACAGTTCCATCACTTCTACACTGGCTGTAATGCACCGCGAAGTATCTAGCCAGGCTGCTGTTGATGGGGTGTTTGAGTCGTTTCCTTGGTTTTTTTCTATTACAAATAAGACTGCTGTTAGCGTTCGTGTGTCCTGGCGTGATTCTGGGGCTAGGCAGATGGACCTGGGATTGCTGGGTGTAAGATAAGCCCATCTTCAAATGTATGGGAGGGCAAATTGCTTCCCACGGTGCTCGTACCAATCTGCGCTGCCACCGGCAGTGAATAAAGACTGCGACTATTTCATGGCCTCCCTCAATTTCTGGTGTTGTTATATGGATTAGTCAGAGTCCCAGCAAGAAGCAGATTGTTCCGTGAAGAGGCGTTAACAAAGAGACTATTTCCCTAAGAGCAGACAGGGCTGAGAGAAGGAACAGAGGTGGTGAGGCCCCCAGGGACTGGGAGAACGGGAAGCTGGTACCACCCCTAGGGGTGAGGGGACAGGGAAGGGAGGTATGGCCAGAGCCCAGGAACATTGGGAGCAAGGAGGAAGGCTTTGCCCACAGGAGCTCTAGGTATGGAGAGAGGCAGCTACAGTGGGGAAGAGGCAGAGAAAAAGTACTCTGTGCTCTCTCTTCCTGCCTCCCAACCTGTGCTAGTCAGAAGCCAGCAGTGACGTAGCCCACAAGTGTCAGCCTGAAAGGGCACCGAGTCGGGCAGAAAATTGGAGTCCATCAGACTTTTGTATTTGTACCTATCTGTTGGGGATGAGATGGTTTTTCATTTTTTGATTTTAATTTACATTTCTGTGGTTACTAATAAGGGTGAGCATCTTTTCATAAATATTTTTGGAAATTCATGAATCTTTTTCTATGAAATGCCTATCGACATTTGCCCACTTTTCTTATTGATTTGCAGGATTTCTTTGTGTCTTTAGGGTAGTAATCCTTTATCAGTTAATGGGTAGTAAATATTCTCCCCAGTTGGCAGTGTGTCTTTCACTCTCTTTATGGTGTCTTCAGATACACAGAAGTATTTAGATTTTAATGTGTCAATGTACCAATTGTTTCCCTGATGATGTATTTTACAGTGTGTGTGCCTGTTTTACTGGTTCATACATTCATACACTCGTTCTCCAATACGCTCTTCTAAAATCTTAAAGTCTTGCTTTTCACTTTTAAGTGCTTGATCCAACATGTATTCATTATTTCTGTGAATGCCATGAAGAGGTGAGTGTGTGATTTCATTTTTCCACAAGAATAAACCATTGTTGCAGCATGACTGATTCGTTAGCCCTTCCTTTCTCCACTGATCCACAATGCCACCTCTGCAATACATCCTTCTGTCTTTTGCTGTGGTAAGACCATGCTGTCTTGATTTGTGCAGTTTCATAATAAGTCTTCATATCAGAAAGGGAAAGTTCCTACACCCTATATTTATTCTTCAGGGGTATTTTGGCCATTTTTGAATATGTGCTTTTCATATGAATTTTGAAATCACAGGTCATGTTCCACATTGCATCCTGCTGGGATTTTGATTGAAATTATACTGCATCTATAGGTCAATTTGGAGAGAATGTACATGTTTATAATACTTTCTTGAATTATCCATAGATATGCAAAATATCTTAATTTCTTTAAGTAATTTAAAGATGTCTTCAACAAAGGTTTCAGTACAAAGATCTTGCATATCTTTCATCAGATTTATTCCAAGTTTCCTTTTATTGACATTGCTATTTGTAAATTGTGTTTGTTTAACTTAAATGTTTAATTCATCAATGCTGGATTGTGGAAATGCAATTGACTTGTATATTTATCTTGTATCTGGTAATCTTACTAAATTGTCTAATTAGTTTGTACCATTTGTCTCCACATTATGTTGTATTGTTCTAAGATAAGCATATCATTCTGCACATAATGACAGTTTTATTTATTCTTTCTGATCTGCATATTTTTATTTCATTTTCTTGTCTTATTCCACTGTTAATTCCTCCAACACAGTGTAGAATAGCAGGGGTAGTGGGCATCTTGAAGATATACTTTAATTATTTTGCCACTGAATATGATGTTTGCTCAAGGTTTTTAGAGGCTGCATCACTGTTTTGAAGTTTGAATAAGATGAGTTTCTATCATAAAAGAGCACTGAATTTAAGTAAATGCTTTTTCTATATCTACTGAGCTGAACGTATCTTTTTTTCCTTTAAGGCGTTAACGTGAAAGAAATAAATTAATATATTCTCTATTTTTGCTTTCTGGAATAAAACCAACTTAGTCACAATAGATTATCTGTTTTATACCTTGCTGCTGTATTTGGTTGGCATATTTTTAGAAGTTTTGCATCCATGTTCATGTTTGAGATTAATGTGTAATTTTCCATTCTCAAACTATCCTTGTTTTGATATCAAGATTATATACTTCTCTTATGTTGATTTTGTAAAACTCTTCTCTGAAAAATTTTGTATAAGAATAAAATTATCTCTTCCTTGAATAGTAAAACTGTCTAGATCCGGTGTGTTATCTTTATAGGAAGATAAAGAAGTAAATTCAATTTCCGTAATGGTTATAAGAATATTCTGATCTTTCATCTCTCTTGAGTTAGTTTTGGGAATTTATACTTTCCAAGGATTTTGTCTAAGTTTTCAAATTTACTGGCTTAAAATTGTTCATGATATTCTCTTATAATCTTTGTGACTATGTGATATCTGTACTCTTCATGATACATTAGGGAATAAAATGTGTCCAAAAGTAGCCTGTAAAATATACCAAATTACACACCAAGAATGTAGGAGTATTTATTGCTGAGTCATTACTTCTGAATTATTAATGGTTTGGTTTTCTTCTTTATACATATTTATATTTTCCAATTTTCCATAATGAACATGTATTGCTTTCAAAACCAGAGAAAAAACAAATATCATTTGTTTCCAAAAAAAAAGAAAAAAATACCTAAGAAAAGTAAAGCTGGACTCTTAGTAAAGAGCATTTGCTCAGCCTTCCTCTCTGTCTGCTTTTAACTCTCCACCATGGACCACACCTGTCCTCTGGACATCGCTCTTCCTTCTCCAACCACACTCTCTTGCTGGCTGTCCCATTCCCCTGACCTCCCTGAGTGACCAAGGGAAACTCTACCTTGAGCAAAGGAACTACTTCCTTCTCCCTCCCCACCATGACCCTGTGGGGCTAGTGCTTTCCCTGATCCTGCACCAAATTTCAAGAGACCTCCAGATCTAGCCTATTTATTCTCAGATAATAAAAAGTCTTGCAGTCACTTTTGGCCACAAAAACCTGTCACTTCAGTAATTGAAATGTCCCATATGATTTAATAGTCAAAACCCCAAGCATCATTTAAGGTGAAAGGCCCCCACCCCCAGCCAGGATCAGCTTAATGGCCGAGCTGCTTCTGTCACCCTCCTCTCCCAGAGTCCCAGCTGTGCCTTCAGACGTCACACCCCTCTGATTGGAGCAGGAAGGCAGGTAAGGGGGCAGGAAGCCTCACAGGTCTAGCACCAACGTCAGTAGGCATTGGTCTCTTCCAGTCATGGACCACCTCCAGAAGATCAAAGCAATGTCCACCACTGGGACTCATTGTGGGTCTTTCTGATGCCCCCAAGGGAACAAGTGCTGATGTAATTCACGTAATTTACATGGTTCAGAAGATGTATTTTCCACTCCCTGGTCACCCCCATCCCTGCGAATCTGGGTGTCCACCTCGTCTTGGGCTCTCCTTGCATCTCCAGGAAGACATCATGGACAGGATTTTAAATGTCTCCGGCCTGCCTCTCTCTGCAGCATCTACATCTGGTCTGGGAGAAACACTGAAGCATCCTTTCCCCAGTGTTGGCGGCAGTTCGCCCGCCCCTAAGGTCACGGGGCACATGTCAGGCTCTCTAAGTGGCCAACATGAAGTCCCCTCACTACATTCAAAGTGAGGATGAAGACCCCTGCCACCCCACCCTCATGGGGTGAGACTCACCACTGACACATCCTGGGTGTGTTCAGACATTTAAAACTCAATTTGTCCAAAACTGAACTCCTATCTTTCCTGCTAAACACTGGCTCCACCCACGTCCCTCCGCATCTCAGTTGATGGTGACATTTTCTCAGGTTAAGTTTGGGGGGTCATCCTTGACTCCTCTCTGTCCCTCACTATCTCATGCAGTAGGAAATCCAGCCTTCACACTATGTCCAGAATCCCACCACATCTCACCAACCTGGGGCTGCCGCCTGGTCCAGGCCACCAGCCTCTCTCACCTGACCTCCTGCTGCTGCCCTTCCCCTGTCTGTTCACGCACGGTGCTCGGGGACCTCCTCAATGCACGCTCTCCGCGGCACTCTTCACCTCAAACTTGACAGTGGCTTCCCACTGCAATAAGGGAAAAGGCCAAATCCTAAAATAGCTTTTAAAGCTCTCCTTGTGTGACCCCCATCGCCTGTCTGACCTCGCCTTCCCCGGAATGTATGCTCCATCCCCAACAGTCGCACTGGCTCCCCTGCTATTCCCTGACTTTCCCGGGCCTACTCCCAACTGGGGGGATTTGCGCGTGACCTTCTCTCAGCTTGGGACAGACTCCTTCAGATGGCTGCCAGGGTCATTCTCTCACCTCCTCAGTCTTCCTCCAATTATCACCTGCTCAGTCAAGTCAGCTTTGACCACCCTACTTGACATTGCCTCCTTGTCCCTCCCTACGGACACACATACACACACACCATGGGCGTGTACACACACACACACATGCACGCACAGGTCTCCCCTCCCTTACCCATGGCACATACCACATCCAACACACTGGATGACCTGACTCCTTGTTATGGTCCTTAGTACATAATCACGGGCCTCTCCCCTTGTGGGATGTGGGCTTGGTCTATTTTGTTCACAAATGAATCCCCCATACCCACAATGCTGTCGGAACCCATGATCTCTCCCCAGAGAAATCCTTAGACTTCCCAGTCAGCTGAGAGTTGAAAGCAGGTCATTGGTGCCTCCACCACATGTCCAGAGCCTCACTTTGGGATGTGGCCATAACCAAAACTTGTTCAGGAAGAGTCTCTGAGTTTGCAGGATGCCAGCTGCAGACACTGCTTCTACAGGGGAGCAAAGCCCTACACCAGCCAGAGGCTGAGGCTGAGAAGTGTCAGCCCCCTGGGGACAGAAGTGATGGAGGAAACCCCTCTGTTGGTCGGCACGAAGCCCTTTCACCTCCAAGGTCGTTGCCCCTTCTCTCAGTTCTTCTTCTCCACTTGGGAGCATTGCATCCACACAGTGCTGTGTGGAGTCCAACATCCCCACTCCAGCTTCAAAGCCGCCCTGGGGCAGGAGGTCTCAGTCCCCTGAGAGAGGGAGGATTCCTCGTGCTCTCTCTGCCCCAGGTATGGAGGTTTCTCATCACTTACCATCAGCCCCAGGGCCCTCCATCAGGCAGCTCCTGCCCAGATGGGAAGAAGACGCACTATTTCCCTTGTGGGCCCAACAGTCTCATGAAACTTGTTGATGGGAAGGTGACTCACCCTCCAGCTTCTTCTGGGACTGTCTGGATAAGTGGCTGTAACACTCTCTACTTCTTGTGACAAATCTCCGGAATGGAGTTGCAACAGGACTGGATGCGCCTTCTTGAAAAACATCAGTTCAAATGGAATTCGTCCAAGTCTCCTGAATGCCCAGCCCCATCCTGCCTCACATCCCCACCCCTGACTAGTGCAAGGTCGTCAACTCCGTGATCCAGTGGAGTTCCCACTACCACGGCTCCATGGTGGCGAATGAGCTCCTCGAAGCCCGGGTCTTTCACAGTCATTGATGCTTCAGGAATTGGCAGTCTCTCCAGAGGGCAATAATCCTGCGTTCTCTGGAACAATCAGGAGAGACGTTCCCTCCTAAGGCTGTCCCGGAGCTTTCTGGGACATGCGGGTGGAGCTTCCCCTCCAGCAGAGGCTGGCTGAGCTGGAAGATGGGGAAGGAGCTCGCTCACCGCCTGGATTGAAGCCACCAGAGGAGAGGGGAGCTGTGAGGAGCAGAGCTCAGTCACCTGCCTTGCTTTGAACCCTGGCTGCACCACCCACTCGCTGGGGGACCCGCTTCCCCATCTTCAGTTTTCTCAGCTATCAGATGGGATAGTGCAGTACCCAGCTTCTAAGGCTACCGTGAGAAGCAATTAAGATAATCCATCGGTACCAGTTATGAACCATTGGATGCAAAATACAGAACCTGACTTTGGCCAATTTAAGCATTTATTGGGAGGATACAGGGACACTTGTTTCTATAAAATGAGAGGGAAAAGTGAAGGACCAGATATCATAAAGTACAGGAAGCAGCTTGCTTCCAGCCTCCTGGGCAGCAGGAACAGGCTGCTGAGGGCAACTGCAACCCTTCTCCATTCTTGTGAGAATTAGAATTCCGGGAGAGAGAGTCTGATTGGCTGAGCTTAGGTCATGTGCCCGCCCCTTTGTCAGATGAGGGTGGAGCTTCTTGACTGACAGATCCACCAAGGCTGTCTGCAAGTCAAGTGGACTCATTGTACAAGGAAAGTTTAACTTACCAGAAGTTGAGGGATGGATGCTGGGGGCTTCAGCAGTGGGCAGCAGGGGTCCCTCGCCCTCTGCAGGTGAAGGTCCTTCCTCGGTGACAAGAGCTTTGTGGGCAGTGAATGCACTTTTGTACGCTCCAGCCTCTCAAACCATGTTTTGGGAAAACGGTGGGGGTGGGGGGGATGAGCCTTCCCACCCCTGCACCCCCACTCCCTGCTTCCTGTGTTTAGCTGCCAATCCACCAAGATACTTGGGAAAACCTGCCCATGCCCACGCTACCCAGAGAGGCGGGACCAGCGTCCTGATTCTATCTTCAAGCTGGAGGTGCTTTGACTTCTCAGAGCTTTTTGCATCTCCTTTGGTTTGATTCTATCCTATTCCCATCCCACCCCCCAGAGAGCCCATAAACCAGGCCAGGCCAGGCACCAAATTCCAGCTTACACATGAAGAAGTCCATGTGAGCATGTATGGCCCTGTGCCTGGCACGTAGAAAACCCGCAATGTGTGGTCCTTGCTTCTGTTGTTGTGTAAACTGAGACCCCAAAGAATAAGTGACTTGCATTAAGAAACGAAGCCGGGTGGCATTAAAACTCATTTTCCGGTGGAAAGAGGAGAGAAAATGAATCCTGACCAGGTAGAAACCCCAGTTGCCCAGTTCTCCAGACCTGGGCCCTGTTTTTCTACCCAGCCTTGTGGGCCTAGGGGTTGAGAGCTGAGTGGAGTTGCCACCCTGGGGCTGTTTGCTGTCTGAGGCCAATTCTCTCCCTCCCCACCTCTCCTCCTGTCCCCTTCTCTCCCCCGCCAACCACCCCCCACCCTGCCTTCCTTCCTCTCTCCCACCTTCCTTCTCTCCATTTCTCT
Source organism: Ceratotherium simum simum (assembly GCF_057802395.1). Classification (NCBI taxonomy): domain Eukaryota; kingdom Metazoa; phylum Chordata; class Mammalia; order Perissodactyla; family Rhinocerotidae; genus Ceratotherium; species Ceratotherium simum. Next base: position 47,097,138 of record NC_141921.1, on the reverse strand, counting down.
CTCTGCCGCTGTCTCTCTTCTCCTGCTCCTTGTCCCCCTCCTCCTCCTCCTTCTTCTTCTTCTTTTCTCTCCCTCACTCTTTCCCTCTCTCTCACCATCTCTCTCTCTGCCTCCTCCATGCCCCCAGCTCATCAATATCAACATCACACAACAGCCCAAGTTTGCCCTGGGGTTCAGTGAAAGGAAAACCTTTAGAAGAAGAAAACAAGGTCTCCCAAATAGAACCTGACCCATTTGGGTGGCTTCCACTTCCACTAGAACGGAATGTATCAAACAGAACATCCCCTGGACCTGGGAGGGTGAGTCACAACATCAGGTTGGATTTGCTCTCGAGGGAAAAGAAAATCTGATTGGACGCCAGGCTGGGGGCTGGATTGTTTCCGGCTAGAGCTGAGGCCTCAGAACAAAGCCCACCTTTTCCCTTTTCAGTTTCTGGTGGCTACTAGTATCCTCTAGGATTTTACCTAAGTGGGAGGGCGAGACGGAGAGCTCCTTGAAATCCATTCATCTCATCCTTTAAGAGGTGGGTGAGATCTGGAGCCCTGGGGTCACACCACCTGGGTTCAAATCCCAGCCTTGCTAGCTCTGGGACCTTGGGCTGCTTTTTAAACTGTCTAAGCCTCAATTTTCTCATCTGTAAAGCTGGATTGATAATAGTGCTCCCTTGGAGAATTCAATGCAAATATGAGTGTAAAGTGTCAGCTCTTCCTGACCCCGGCCCTGGTGATGCTGGTGGAAATGCACAGGTGGACGTGATGAGGACCACCATGCAGCCTCTTCCAGGTCTCTGGTGGCCACACCTGAGCAATAAGTGGAGACTTATTACTTGGATGTGAAGAGGGAGGTTGACGTCCTCACACTTGGCCTCCCTCCATTAGAGCCCTGATGCCACGGGCTCTCCTAGACTCCACGGGCTCTCCCTGATCCCACAGGATCTGCCTGATCCCTCAGGTCAATGAGCTACACGGGGATCCTGCCTCTTGCCGAGGATGCCAAGTGTTCACCCTGAAATTGGAGAAATAGCCAGTAAATGGTCCCAGCAGTGGGCCCACAGGGAAGCTAGGTCTCACCTCAGTCCCTCCCCGCATTAGACCCACTCTAACCAGTGGACCATGAGGATGTGTCAGCTCAGAGCCAGTGCCCAAGTTGTCCTAATTCTGGACATTTCCCTCCTCCATCACAATAACGCTCTGACGAACACGGGTCCTTGGGAAAGGCCAGGAGGAAGATCCACACCATGACCTGTGGATAGGTGCCATAGGTCTTTCCTAAGGGCCCCCCACCTCAAAGAACTTTGAGTCGTGAACTCACTCAGGTGTGGGAATTCTCAGGGTTCATGACTCAACCACAGATGTCAAGTCACAATTCTGTTTTCCCATCCTAGACTTTTATTTACTCATTTCTGTATTTACGTCAGTTTACAAATCAAGTAGGCATTGTTTGGCTGCCCTTTGATTCGATTCCAAGAACCCTGCGATCAAATACCCACAGCAACGACCTCTGACCAGCAAACTGACTCATATGCTCTCTGTATGTCCACTCCTCCTCCTTCTCCGACCACTAAGTGTGGCTACCCGGCCTCAGCTCTCCTGGGACCCCTGCCCAACCGCCATTGCTGCTACAGCCCTACAAATTACAGCCAATTCAGTGATGTGGGGGCTTCCCTCTCCACTATATTGTCAAGTCCTTGGTAAAGGGACTGTGATAGGGGCCTCCTCAGGGACATGGGGGGGGTAGTTGGTAAAATGAGAGAATGTCATAGATCCCCTCCATACCTCCACCTCCTTTAGTCTTTAAATCCCTTCCTATATTATGCCAAGAGTTTGGGGATCTCATCTTCATTTGTTAAGAGCTAATTCTGAGCCCAGGTTAGCATTAATCAGCAAGAAAATGATTAGATCCCTCTCAGCTGATCAGGCCCGTGCTCTACATAACGTCTACATCAAGTTGAACAGTGTCCCCCAAACAATGTGTCCCCAGTGCCTGTGAACGTGACCTTATTTGGAAACAAGATGTTACAGATGTAATCAAGTTAAGATGAGGTCATTCTGGATTAGAGTGGACCCCATGCGATGACTATTGTCCTCATCAGAAGGGAGAAGTTTGGGGGGAAATGCCAGCAAGAACAGGAACACACAGGGAGAAAGGCGTGTGACAGGGGAGGCAGAGATCAGAGCGGTGTTTCTACAAGCCAAGGCACACCAAGGACTGTCGACAACCACCCAAAGCTAGGAAGAAATAAGGAAGGATCCTTTTCTAGCGCGTTCAGAGGGAGCACAGCCCTGCTCGCATCTTGATCTCGGACTTCTAAGCCACCAGAACTGATAGAATATTTCTGTTGTTTCAACCCCCCTGTTTGTGGTACTTTGTTACAGCAGCCCCAGGAAACTAATAGAACATCCAACACTCACAATATAGTACCTGCCTCCCCATTTATAAATTGAACCCATAAATTATGTTCTTCCTCCTTGGTTCACCACCCTAAGGATTCATGCTCACATCTATGCCCCCAGACTTTTTATGAGAGAAATTAGCAAAATCCTGCCATTCATTTTTAGGGCAAGCTTTCTGATGTCATTTTATTTTCAGTGGGTCCCCTGGGACATGCCAAGGTCTAACTCTAGTTACTGAGGGCAATGCAGGGAACGAGGAGTGTTCACTCTCGCCCAAGGAAGCTCCATCTGGATAGGGAGGAAGGGTGTCCTCCAGTAAGAACGGAAGAGCTTCACCAGACAAGGGATGAGGGCCACTTCCTCAGGGTAGTTCCAAGGAGGGGACAGACATCAGGCTAACCAGAGGGCTGCAAGTTCTCCCATACATTTCTAGTCTAATTTTTGGGTTTCCATTCTTTCTTGATCAGTGTCCTGTGTCTTACATACAAGACTTGGAGAAACTGTGAATTCAACTGATGGTGTAATTCAGCATTCTGCAGATCAAGCTCTGAGGGTTTTGTCGTTATTGTTTTTTGTTTGTTTGTTTTACATTTCTGCCAGCTGAAAGATAGATTCTTATAGCATGGTCACAGAGCGTCCCTGGGCTCTGTACTATGCCTGGAGCTGAATATTTGGAGTCTGGAGTTTTGATCTTCTCTTGCCTTTAGTTATTCCATATAGCAGAAATGGCCAGTCCACTCCTATAGTACTAAATTGTTTGTACATCACACAGTTTATGGCGGTACCAATGTGATCCCTCCCTCTCCATATCTCTGCTCTGCTGAGCATTGGATTCCAGGTCATTACAGGCAATAACTTCTTTAGCTTCCTGCTATGGACTGCTACTTTTGCAGCCCAGAATATTAATTTGACTTTGCCTGCCTCCCATCCCATCCAATAGTCATGATTTCTAATGGCTCCAACTACCCAGCCTCTCTTCCTTGTAGCCTTAGAATGCTCTTGCCACATGCTAGAAGAGCACAGGGCTGGCCAGCTAGAGATTAGCTTCCCAGCCTCCTGCAGCCAGATGTGGCAATGTGACTAAGCCCACAGGATTTCAGCAAAGGTGATGCATGCAGCTTCTCAGTCACGTTCCCAAAAAGAAAGATGATTTCCCTCCAGTTCCTCCTTCCCTCTTCCAAATGGCCTAGAAATGGTGTCATCTTAAGCCGAGAAGCCAAGCCACACATGGGGGATAACAAAGCCTTCCTAGCACTTGAACAGTTACGTGAGAGAGAAATAGACGTTTATCTTGTTTTAGCCTCTCTACATTGTGGTCTCCCTGACACAGCATCTCAACCTACCCCGTAAGTGATATAAATTCCAAATTCTCCCCCATCCTTGAGGTTCTCTTGTGTCCACTCCACTCCTGGCATTAATTTATGCATTAGTTGTTCAGAATAAGCAAAGAAACTGACTCTTGGTAAATTTAGTACAGGCAAACACACACACGCTAGAAGGCTATCAAGTCCTTTCAAAGTCTATAGAAAAGTGAAAGACTAGGCTTTAAAATTGGCATAAACCAAAGGAGTTATGGAGGGCCAGGCAGGAAAAGTCACAAAGCAAGTTTACCTGACCCAGATCCCCACTATCACTCACTGTAGACTCAAGGATCTGTGGGCAAACATCTGATTGGCAGGGAGTAGGTCATGCATTCACCAGCTGGCATCTGATTGGCTGAGAGTAGGTCATACATTCACCAGCTGGCATCTAATTGACTGAGAGTAAGTCACACCTTTACCAGCTAGCATCTGATTGGCTGAGAATGGGTCATGCATCCACCAGCTGGCATCTGATTGGCTGAGAACAGGTCATACATCCACCAGCTGGCTGTGCAGAGGTAGGGGAAGCACTGCTTCCCATCATGACTGCACTCAGCGGAGGATTCTCTGAAAATGAAAATCAGAGTTCTATACAGAAGCCCACATCTATTGTGACACAGTTTAGAGAAGGGTCTGTCTCAGCACCCAGAACCTCGTTCCACACCTGAAGGCCTGGCTAAGTTTGGGAATCAGGAAGCCCTTGCTTTAGGAAAATAGGAAATTTTGAAACCTCACAAATTTGGACACCACATATAAAAAATTCAAAACAAGAAAGGCTTGGAGTCTCAGCAAAGCAGCCATTCGGACAGGGGGCCTGCTGCCAGAAGAAAGCCTATAGCTTGTTTCCCAAGAACTTCCCAAGGAAATCTTCATTACTTTAGAGAACGTGCTGGAACCAGGGTCTTACTCTCAGTCTGCAAGCTGAGAAACCAAGGGCATGTCCACCTCGTAGATCTGTGCCCTAGGAAACAATGCTGGCAGGCTTATTGTAGATGATCTAAACTCCCGTGTGCTGGTTTACGGGGAGGAATATACAGACACGAGAAGCAGAGTACTCACGTCTGCAGGACCAGTCCATTCTCTCCCTGGAGGAAGACTGGCCAGGAATGCCAATCATAATCAGAACACTGTTTCGTGAGCAAGGAGTTAGAACAAGGACAAATATTTAACTTGGGAGAGACTGAGGCTTCCATCTCGTTGTAGAGATGGACTTTCCAAGACCCTGGAACACCCAAATCCATTATTGGAGACTCCTTCTCCCCAGACAGTGCATAAAACAATTCAGTCTTTTGGAAAATATTTATTGAGGGCCTGCCATGTGCTACAGTGTGTTAACTTTGGAGATAAAACGGTGTGTTCAAGGGACAAAAAGGGGCCCATATGGCTGAGGAACACTGAGATAGGAGAAGAGGAGTGAGTGAGGCAGAGGGAGGCCCGGGCGTGCATGGCCTTTAGGCCCAAGGAGGTGGGTTTGAAATTTATTCTAAGTTAAATGGGAACTCCCTGAATTTGATTTATCTTTCAGTAAACTGAAGGAAAAGCAGAGAGTTCCATTGGAAACTATTGCAGTAATCCAGCCTGTAGAGGAGGCAGAGGATATGCAGAGAAGAGAGGTTTGAGACCAATGAGGGGCAGAGCTGGAAAACTTGCTGAGACATTGGGTGTGGGATGAGAAGGAAGGAGAAGGAAGCAAGGACCTGGGTTTCTGGCTTGAGCCACAGGTAGCAGCTGGTACTGTTGATCAAGATGAGAAATGTTTGGGTCTCTGGGGCATCTCCCTGACCTGAGTTCTTAACTTATTGAAAAATAGAATTAAGAAGTAGCAGATGGAAGTTGAAATGTCACCTTTGATCGGGGACAAATCAGAGAACCGTGGGCCTGAGGGCGGAGGGCTCCTGAGAGGAAGGAAGAGCTGAGGGGACACCACTCTGAGTTCCTCCCAAATAAATACTCCCCTCCCCAGAGCAGAGCAACAGGAGGTGCCTGATCACGGAGCTCCCCCACCCGGAGGGAGGCTCCGGAACTCCAAGAGGAAGTGCCCACCCCACACACACACTCCCAACAGGGATGATTGAGCAAAAACTGGGTTGGGAGGAGATGAGTCTGAGATGTCCATCAGACACCCAAGCAGAGCCGTCAGGGACACAGTTGGTTTGGGCCAGAGGAGAGGCCTGGGAAGGAGCTACAAATCTGGACTCACGCGTACACGTGAGCTGTGCCAACGTGGACACTAAGTGAGACCCCCAGGGCAGAGGGGCAGAGGGAGAGCGGAGGGCAGCCTGGGATCAAGCTGTTGGCAGGAGGCGGGATGGGGGGCTCCCGGTCTTGTTTTTCTCTTCCAAGCAAAGGACCCCCATTGGCATGCTCCTGCCAGCCTTTGTCTGCTTTCTGCCTCCTCCCTCGCTCCTCCCCAGGGCACAAGGAATACTCCATCTGTGAGTTGGGAGGGAAGAATGGGTGTGTGTTTACAGCCTGAGCCTTCCCCCAGCGACTGGCTCTGCTCGCCAGGCAGTCAGTTTCCCCAGAGCCTTGCCCTGCAAGGGAAGCCTTCAGGATCCAGCGCAGCCCAGGAACACCTTGGAAGGGCAATCTGCCTAATCCTGGGGCTCACATCCAGGAAGCCCACATGCCTGCAGCTGCCATCACATCCTCCAGTGGCCAGCCAGCTCCGTAGCAAAGACAGCTGGAGGGTCTCCGTCTGCCTCATTCCTTTGTCTAATTTCTCAGTCGATTCAGAACTCAGGTAGGGAGGGGCATTGCTATTTATTGGGCCAACTCGAACCCCAACACGAGCCCTGGTGAAACCCCAGCTCAGCTGACCACTATGAACCCCATTTTGGGGGGCTTCTGTGGCTGATAAGCTCCAATACTGACCTGCTCTGTATTTTTTTAAGTCAATACATCAACTCAAGTTAGAGGGCAGGGCAGGGCCTGGGGCCTGCTTCATGTCTCCACACTCACACGCATGTTTTTATCCATCATGTAACACCAGAGGGATGATCCTATTTCCACACCTGTGTGGGGACACCTCCCTGTGCCTTGAAGGATCCACTCACATGCTCAGCTGGAATTTGAGATAATTATTAGGGGGACCAGGCAGACACTTCTTCATGAACTGTCTTCAGCAACCCATAGCAAAATAATGCTGTCAACAGGCTCATAAGCGGATGGTGGCAATACTTAAGAACTGTCTCCAAACGCTGTAGAAGGGAGCTCGGCCTGCCACAGGCAGTGCTGATTACAGATAACTATTACATCCCGGAGCTTGGTCAGAGTTACTGTACATACCTGTAAACAACAAAAACTTTGCTTCATTTTTAAAAAAAACATATTCTACACTAAAATTTTATTAAAGCCCTTTGTCCTGCTCCCCATTAAATAGCTTAAGTCGGTGACAGTGACTATGCACCCAATATATCTTGTAATATATACATAGATAAATATATATTTGGGTGCAGGGCCAAGTAGTTCTCTGCTTCATGAAAGGATCCACTTTGGGAAAGCCTGGTGTAACTCTGGCCTTGATATATATAATATATATAATATATAATGCACACATACACACACACACACACACGTGGAACCTGGCACGGAGCCTGGCACATGGCAAGCACCACGCATGTAATTGTCATAAGTGGCCAACATAAAGTCCTACTAAAGGTTCTTGAACCACCTGAGCACGAAGCAGGCATGTGGCTCCCAGGGGAAGCGAGCACCACAGCTGCCTGGAACAGCTAGACAGAGCAGCTGATGGAGAGCCAGAGGGGTTGAACTTCCCCGAGAAGATAAACAGAACACTGAGTGGTCTGAATGAATGCACACATCCAGACTGAATGGACGGAGTGTCCGATGTCAGCCTCCAAACCCCTCCCCAAGGTCACTCAAGATGGCTCCAACCTGTGCAGCCGAAGCAATAATTCAAGCTCTGCTCTGGGGTTCTGGGTCCTCCACTGTGAGTGCCACACAGTTTTCCATCCAGCTGGGGGGGTGGGGGCTTCTCCAGCTCTCAGTGGAGAGGTCTGAGTTGGCTGCATTAGCACCTGCTCGGGGTTCCGTCTGTAAATGGGAATTCTCTCCGTCTCCCTCTCTCTCTCTTTCCACCTCCCTTATTTTCTTCCTCACCTCCCACCTCATCCCACTGCAAAGACCCTGGCTTGCCGTGTACCCCTCTGTAATGTTCTCCGTGCTCATCTCCCCATCCACCACAACATCACGTGCATATGGACGTTTATTTCTAAATTGTAGTTGGCTTCGCTAAAATGGGATCTTATTGTGTACATTTCTCTATGTGGACAGAACAGAGAGGACTGGTGACAGGGGCAGCTGTTAAACATGAGGGCCACGTGAGGGTGACCACTTAGGTTTTGGGGAGACAGGAGAGGGGCTGCTGACTGATCCCATGAGGGTGACCACGACAGTGGAGTAACAAGTGGCTTTAAAACGCCCATCTTGGTGAATGCGAACAGCATTTCAAGAGGGGACAGCATGGAAGGAACACTTAGAAAATGCTGGTTTGCTGTAAAAAGGAGGGAGAAAAAGAGAGGAGGGGGAGGGGGAAAATAGAAGCATAGCCATGATCCCCCATCACCACCATGAATCGGGGCTCTTTGTGGTGACAGAGACTGAAGCATCCACGGCTCACTCCCAGGGCTCGCGAAGTGGAGCAGGGAAGAGAAAGAACTGCACAATTTCCTCCAACAAGATGGAGCCAAACCCACAAAGCCCAGCCCGGAGACCCTCGGAAACTGCCATCAGGGAGTCGCCTGCCTGGGAAGACTGGTCCCAGCGACTCTCCCAGGCCTGCGGGGTTTTACTATCAGATCTGCGTGCCACATTGCACATTCCTCGAAGCCCCAGCCGTAAGCATCCCTTTCACGAGGTGTTAGGAAGTCACCCTCCCGCCACGAGCCCTTATGTCATCAAGAGCAGATGCCCACAAACACCTGGGTGCCCCGTGTGCATGAGCCAGTGAGCGGCGCCCGGGCACCCGTCACAGATGCCTGGGACCAACCCCCACGCCACCAGGGAACAGAGACCAATCAGAACAGAGACTCTAGCGAGGGGGGGTGACTCCACTGACCCCCCCCCAAGAGAGCACCCTCCCCTCTACTCCCCTCCTCGGGCTCAAGCTCAGCAAAAAGCGCCCACAACAGAAGGAAATACAAAACAGCAGATTTGGCAGTTCCTCAAAAATTAAACCTAGAATTACCATGTGACCCAGCATATGGTATAGACCCCCAAAACTTGAAAATGGGGAGTCAAACCAGTACAGGTTCATGAATGTTCATAGCAGCACTAGTCACTCAGGTGCCCCTTGACAGACAGATGGATAAACAAATGTGGCATGTTCATGCAGTGGAACATTATTCACCCATAAAAAGGAATGAAATTCCAATACAGTGTACAATATGGATGAACATTGAAAACACGTTCAGTGAAAGATGCCAGACACAAAAGGTCACATATTGTAAGATTCCGTTTCTATGAAATGCCCAGAATAGGTAAATCCGTAGAGACAGAAAGCAGATTGGTGTCTGCCAGGGACTGGGTGGAGGGAGAATGGGAGTGACTACTCATAGCTACAGGGTCTCCCTTGGGTTGATAAATATGTTTGAGGACTAGACAGGGTGATGGTTGAGCAGCATTGTGAATGCACTAAATGCCACTAAATCATTCACTCTAAAGTGGTTCGTTTTACCTTATGTGGATTTCACCTCAATTTAAAAGAAGCTAAGAGCAGGAAGACACACGTGACCTGGGCTGGGAAGAGGAGCAGAGGGCGTGCAGGCAGGAGGAGCACAGGCAGACACGGAGGCCTGAAAGCCCAAGAGGCTTTGAGTGGACGGCAGGCCCTGACCGTGTGGGAAGCCCCCGGAGACAGGGCTGGGACGGCCGGTCAGGATGAAGCCCTGGAGGTCCGTGAAGGACAGGATGAAGAGTGTAGACATGACTGTGCAAGGTCCCGAGCTGGTGAAGACAGCGTCTGCTCCGTTCTAGAGGTAGCATTGGACAGCCATTTGGGGGATGGATCCGAGGAGGACCTGGAAGGAGGCCTTGGCCCGCTGAGAGACGATTACCGCTGTCCTGGCAGCGGAGCTGGGACAGAGAGTGAAAACTACGGGAGCTGCGTGAAGTACGAGGCTACGCGGTGGAAATGCGATCCAGCAGCGTGAGGATGACGCCGAGATGAGAGAGAGGCTGGGAGCTGGACCACCACAGGCTCCCCTGAGGGTCTTCTCGTTTATCCCAACAAAACCCAATGAGGAGGAACTCTCATAATCCCCATTTACAACCGAGGATTGGGGGGGGGGATGCCTGGCGACTTGCCAGGGTCCCCAGCAGTGGGCTGCAGAGCTGGGATTCAGAGCTGGCTCCTCGGGCCCATCTCTTTCCACCATGACAGCAGTTGACAAGCCAGCTTCGAAAAGCAAAGACGGGACAGCCACTGAGGACTTTGGTCAAAGTGGTGGAAGAAGAAATGTTCCCACCAGAATGTCTGCAGCTGGGGCTCGCGCGGTCTCAGGCAGAAGAGGTGCAAGGAGGGTGGAGATCAACCCCCAAGGATCCAATATGGCCAAGGTCCTCCCAACTTCCTCCCAACTTCACAGCCAGAGATAATGACGGTGATGGGTCCAATAAATGTCCAGGTCCTAATCCCCAGAACCGGTCAATGTGACCTCATATGGCAGAAGAGACTTTGCAGATGGGATTAACTTAAGGATCTTGAGATGGGAAGATGACCCTGGATTATGGGTGGGCACTAAGTGTGATCACAAGTGTCCTTATAAGAGGGAGGCAGGAGGAAATTCGACACAGAAGAGGAGGAGGCCAAGTAACCACAGAGACAGAGACTGGAGTGATGCAGCCACAAGCCAAAGAATGCCAGTGACTGCCAGATGCTGGAAGAAGCAAGAAGATTCTCCCCTAGAGTTTCCAGAAGGAACCAGCCCTGCCAACCCCTTGATTTTAGCCCCATAAGACTCAAGTCAGACTTCTGTCCTCCAGAATTGTTTTATACCACCAGGTTTGGGGTAATCTGTTACATCAGCCCTGGGGAACTAACACCACGACCATGCTGGGGCTGCAACGCTGCTCTCCAGACCCTGCCTCCAGCTGCCAACAAAACCCACAGAGCACGGGGAAGTGTGTTCCCAGAGGCATCCTGCTCTGGGGTTGGAGGTGTTTTTAGTCAACCTTTATAGCATGCAGAGAATGTGATAGAACCTGGATTGCAGCCATGGTCATGGGTCTTCCAGTCACAGACACAGAAAAGGAGACACGTGGGAGGGAGAGGGAGGTGGGCGTGTGGCTTTGAGGGGGAGGTTACTTGCTGTTATGTCATAGATTTAGTTGTTTCTTTTTCCAGAGAATTCTACCAGCAGAATTTTGGACACATTTTTTATCCCTTAAAAAACTCACAGAGACACATTCTCTTGTCCTCACCACATGTCCTTTCCTGTTAGTTAAGAAAATAAGGATGGTCAGCCTGGGCCAAGCTGACGGCCCATCCAGTCCAGGAGTTGGTCTCCAAAACTGGTGCCCAGGGGTGATTTAAACAGCGATCTGCTTTCAGTTAATTACTGATTTCTCACTTGAGGCCAGTTGGTTGAAATATCAGCATCTGTAGGACAGAAGATTGTACAAGGCAGCTCTCCCGGCCTGTGGTTCTCGAATGGAGTTCCGTTAGTGGAGACAAATGAGCAGCCACCCCCCATGCACTGAACTCAGTGTTCACGCTGGGCCAGCTGCTGAAGGCTTTGGCAGAGTGGTGTGTGATGTCCCCCCAGGAGCAGGTGGGATGGAGGAGGGGCAGCCCCCCAGTGCATAGAAGGATGCTGGGCGCAGACAGAGCAGAATCTGCTGCAACCCCAGAATATCCGTGCTGGAGGACACCCCCTCCACAGTGAGGCTGAGGTGCCTGCACTAGTCAGCTCAGGCGGCCAGAACGAAGGACCACAGGCCAGGCAGTTTAAACAACAGAAATTCATTCTCTCACAGTTCTGAAGGCTGGAAGTCCAAGATCAAGGTGTCTGCAGTGTTGGTTTCTCCTGAGGCCTCTCTCCTTGGCGTGTAGACGGCCGTCTTCTCCTGTGTCCTCACATGGTCCCTCTGTGTATCTGTGTCCTCATCTCCTCTTCTTATAAGGACACCAGTCAGATTAGATTGAGGCCCAATGGCCTCATTTTAACTTAACCACCCCTTTATAGACCCTGTCTCCAAATATAGCTGCATTCTGAGGTACTGGGGGTTGGAAATTCAACATATGAATCTGGGGGGGACACAATTCAGCCCACAGCAGTCCCCACCAGGACTGTCCTGCTACAGCACCCAGCTGAGGGAGCCCCACCAGCTTTCTTTCCCTGCATCCATTCAGTAGCTATTGCTTGACATGTTTTCTCTCCTCCTTGTCATCTTTCAGAAGAAACAGACAGAAAACAGAAACAGACGTGAAAATCCAGTGAAACTTCAATCACCTGGGAGCCGGCCAGCAGCATTCTTGAATTCCCCCAGAATGGTTTACCCCATCCTGCTCTTGGGGAGGGAGAGGAGCTGACAGGAAACACGGACTCGTGCCACCAGGCTTGTTTAGAAAGTGGACAAGCTCATGGGTGTCCTGGGGCCAGAAGAGAAACAGCCCACATTCCCCACACTTCTGCGGGCAGCCCTTGGGAACCAGGCACTGCCTTCAGCATGAGGCCCTGACCACCACCACCACCCCAGACTCCATCTTGGTCCCACTATCGGCTTCCCAGGACAAGGAGGGGAAACTGCGACGCCCTGATTTTCCACCACAAAGTCTGCAACAAGGAGGCATTTCTTTCCCCCAGTTAACCCCCAGGCGACGAGAAATTTAATGAGGCAGAATCTCCGGTTCCCTGGGCATTCCAGGGACAAGAGGCCAAACTCTAATGTGACGAGGGATAATGGGAGGCCCGGGGATTAGCTGTGTATATTGATTCAGCTCCCAGAGAACCTTCAATTCCGCTCTTGGATTCTCCTCCTGACTCGGGCCCCATCCTTTGTCTAACTCGGGGGCGTCTCTCTCAGAATGAAGCCAAGGGTTAGCTAATATTTGCAGATAGAAAGGGCTCCCTCCAGAATAAACATGAATACCATCATGCCTGGGTTGCCGGCTGGCCCGAGATCCAATTGCAAAAACTCCTCGTCCTTTGGGACGGACGTGGCCAGGAATAAGGAGAGGACAGCATCACTTTGGAACTCTGGCTCCAAACCCAGAGCCAGGACGCAAAGCCTTCTCTGCACAGAATGGAGAATGGGTGTCCACCTGTGGGGAAATTGGCCCTTGGCACAGAGTCCCCTGGGGATGAGACAAACGTAAGCCAGCAAACTTGCTTCCAAGTTCCACCGGGCAAAGATGAAACCCCATGGAAAATGTCACCTGTGAGCATAGTCCTGCCAAGATGGGGCCCTGGGGGGGACAATCCAGAGAGGAAGGGGACACCCCTGGATTTTGAGTTGGAAAGATCCTAACAGTGGACTTCAACCTGCCTGGTGCACAGATGCACAGAGCTGCGGCTGCCAGCTCCAAGCCCCGGAGCCCAGGGAAAAGCAGAGAATGTGCTGCGAGCAAGTGCATTTCATCCCTTCATTCGTCTGGCAAACATGATGCCCGCCCCTGACATCGGCGGGCCTGGGGAAGAGCACAAAGAGAGGCCCACAGAGAAATCACGCTAGCAAGCTCGACCGAGACGTGTTCTGGCCTCCCACCTTGACAGATATGCTTCCCGATGCCCCAGAAGGCCAGGCTCAAATTTAGAATCCTCTGCTCCGTGGAGTTAAATATCAGAACCAGCGCAGTAGCACAGGAGAGCTGGTCCGGACCCCAGCCCTGGGCCCAGCCCACCCCCTTCTCTCCCACCCTATCTGCGTCCTGCACAGGGAGCAGCCCTGTCCTGGGGTGAGTGCCCCGGACCGAGCTCTGACCACATCCTCTGCTCACAGCCCCTTGGCCACCCTGGTTTGTCCCCGGAGGGTTGACTCATGTGTGCCCTGGAAACTAGCTCAGAGCCTTAGGGCCAGAAATTCTGGGGCCGGGTACCAGAGCTTGAGCTAAATGGCAGGGGGGGAAGCATCCAGATGAGTGTGTCACCTGGTCACACACACCTTGCTCGGCCAAGGGAGGTCAGGTCTGTGGCTGGACATGGTGCTGGGCCCAGCACACTCACGCGTGCCACCTAAGCATCCTCAGCTGGTCGCCTCTTAGCCAAGACAAGTCAGAGGGACACGGAAGCAGCCGTCTCGAGTCCCCACAGCAAACCCTTTGGGTACAAGGTGAGATGTAAACAAACTAATAATGAGAACAATGAAAATAACAACACCACATTTCCCTGATTCTAAGACACAATTCTTTTTTCCTCTCTTTTTAGTTTGTCTGGAATTGGGACACATTTATAATTATGATGAATACTAAATATGATGGGGTTTCACATTGTCCCCCAGGATGCTGTTGTTAAGCCCTTGGTGCCCCCTACAGTCAAAGGCATCTGAGAACTGGGTCTTTTAGGGATCATGGCCAAGTCCTGGTCCTGGCCCTGGCTCTGTAGGGGAAAGACCCTCTGAGGGAATCCAGGGACCAGATGTGTCAGGTGGGGGCCACTGTGGGCTGTAAAGGACCCAAGGAGCTGGGGGTGAGGGGACTGGGCTGGAGGGGTGGGGGGACTCCCCGCTCCGACCCGGTCCAGAGGACTTCTTGCCCGAACAGCAGCCCTTGCAAGAGATGGGGACCCAAGACCCGGGTTTCAATGCCCGTTTCACCTCCCGCTGGGTGTGCTGGAGACCCCAGGTCCCCAGGTCTTGCGTTTAAGCCCTATTCCACCTGCATAAACATCACAGACACGGCTTGCTCAGCATCACTTCTCCAGAACTGACTCTGGCTGAATTGGCGTCAGCAATCACTGCTCCACTCCAACCAGTGAATATTCCAAAGCGAAGTTCATTTCCTCAGAAGCAGGCAGGAGCCGCCACTCACCCTTCCAATCAATAACTGATTATCTTGCTTGCAAATTCAATTCACTGCCTGAAACCAGCCTTCCTTGATGGGTCCTGACAAGTCCGATTGGTTCGGCAGAATCGGTCAAAGGGAAAGGCCTCCCAGGGCTGGCGGATTCCATGCGGGCCCAGGCGAGTGGGGAGCCGGGGAGAGGGACCCCCTGCTCCATGCCTTCAATCTTCCTGGACCCGCCAACCATGAGACCCTTTACCCAAGAGACCCCCATCTCAGAAAAGCTGTAGAACCCCAAAATTTATTTATTTAAATTCAGCTTCAGCTCAAAAGCATGGGCTGCAGGTGGGAGAGCCGTAGACGCCCTGACCAGTGAGGGATGGACAAGGGAATGTCTAGCTGAGGTTGGCAGCAAAGGATGCAGTGTGGGCTGAGGTTTGGAGATGACAGATTCCTCTGGGTGGTCTTCTAAAGCCAAGGACCAGGTGACGTGGGTAACAGGACCAGCTTTCCTCCCTAACAGGGATGTGTGTTGTGAGGCACCGGGAGGCAAGCACTCTTTCCATTCCTTCACTCCATTCATTCATTCATTCACTGACTCACTACCATCGCCCAGGTCCTATGCCGAGTCCCCTGGATACCAAAAGAATGACAGTTCCTCATCCTTGAGGGGGATCATTCATTCATTCTTTTATTTATTTCCCAGATATTTATTAAGCCTGTACCGATGGCCATAGAGCTTTGCTAAGCCCCAGTTGAGGAGTAGGACTCAGTCCCTACCTCTCAAATAACTCATAACTTAGAACCATAATCCGAGACAGGGTGAGGTGAGGGTCCCAGGAGGGATATAAACGGCGAGTTTTCAAACCATGTAGCCTGGGACCCCTCAGAATTCATTCAAGGATTCCAAAAATGATGAGAGAAATTTTACTGTAATTATATTTGAACCATTTTTAGAGGTAATGAAGAATCAACACATTCACCAAGGTGTTAAATGGAAAGCTTCACACCTCGGAGACCAGCAGCCTGTTTCCTGGCTGGTAGGTTACCTCCTCCCTGGGGAGGACTTGGAACGCAGTCTCCGCCGCCTTCCCAGTGGATGCGTCGCTGGTTAGGAGCATCATTGATTAGGGGGCTGTGGGTGACTGCATGTGAGAAATTAGCGCACTCCAACCGCACCCACCTGTCGGCTTCAGCAATGCCGGGCACGCGCCAGGCACGCGGCGCCTCCTTCTCGGTACGGAGAAAGAAGCAGCTGGCGTGGGATACAGAAGCTGCTGCTCTGGAGATGGTTTAAATGCTTCCTTAAAACCTGAAGACTCCCCGTCCACCTTTGGCCTTGATAATAAGAATAATCTGTTTTTCAAGCCTTGGTGCCAGTTTGATTGAAGAGAATCTTGAGATTTCAAGGTGGACTTTTTAATAACTGCATTCCTGGGAGAATCAAGACCTTCCTGTCAAGGCCCAGCTGAAAACCTTCTGAAACAAGTTGGACGCTGACCTGTCCTCCATAACCCCATTTCAAATGTCGCATGCGTCAGTATAGCTCTGTTGTTCTGATCCGATAAGAACCGTTATGAGTCTGAACCATTAAGATTAATTGATGCCAATAAAATACTGAGTTAATCCTTTGTTTACTTTTTCTTATTTTTGTTATGAAAAGGTTCAAACACACAGCGAAGTACAGAGAACAGTGTAATGAACTCTGACACACCCACAAAGCCTGGTTTAACCTCAGGAG
This sequence comes from Ceratotherium simum simum, assembly GCF_057802395.1. Taxonomy (NCBI): domain Eukaryota; kingdom Metazoa; phylum Chordata; class Mammalia; order Perissodactyla; family Rhinocerotidae; genus Ceratotherium; species Ceratotherium simum. The sequence goes on along the minus strand of NC_141921.1, from coordinate 47,080,680 downwards.
TGTGCGATCCCCGAGAGAGCAGGAGCTCGGTGTGTTCTGTTCACAGACAGACCCTGGCAGTCTAAGTGCACAATGAGGATTTGGTGAATGAGTGAACAGTTTTAACCATATTACCATTTTATGTGGGAAAACGGGGTAATGGTCACAGCCATGGCCACTAGAGCCAGGCGGGCAGGGGCAAAACTGTGTGACCTGGGGCAAATCCATAACCTCTCTGTGCCTCTCGTCCAAAGGCCCCGTCCATTTACCATCTTTGCCTGAATCAGTTATTCCAGTAGGGATTGAAAAACGGTTATTTTCTAATTCTAACAATCCTTCCACATTTATTAGCTAAGACTTTTCTCTTAAGAAGTTTCTCTCATCAACAAGGGCTGTATAATTCTTATAGGAAAGGAAGGATAAATGCTTAATTATTTTCCTTTAATTGCTTATTTTCAGAGTAAGAATTTTGTGTTCTTCTCTCCCTCTCTGTCTCTAGCTCTCTCTGTCTCTTTCTCTCACACTCTTGTTTTGTCCTACTCTGCTTCCTCTTTTTGGAATGTCGTTATAAACGTACAGGTTTTTACACATTCCACATGTTGCAGTCCCTATTTTTTATGCTCAAAATGTCCCGTTTTGGGTAACAGGAGTCCTGTCGTGCTGGCCCTTGTGTTCTCTGATGGAAGCCCCATGGTCTTCGATAGCTTCCCAGCTTTCAAGAGCAACAAGCTGTTCTCGGGCAGGCTCTCCTTGTGTATTTCCTGCCCCAGACCTCAAATCAGACATTTTCTCCCCGGAGCCCTGGTTCCTGTTCACAAGGGATGGAATGTCGACACCACAGTCTGGTTGCTAAGGGAGCTTTTTGCTTCTGGGCATTTTTAGTGAGCAGCACCAACACTTGCATTTTTTTAAAAACAGAGATATCATAAGATCTTACTGATATTTCCAATTCAAACTTACCATTATATGGATTTTATTTAGTTTCTTTGATTTCGTAATGGTATCTCTTTTTTCATGCTAAAAATCTTGGACCTTAATGTTATAATTTATGAACTTGTTTTATTTTCCTACATAATATTTTTTTAAAAGTAATACCGATATTACTAAAATAAGCAGACTTTCAAAACGAAATTTAAAATTTCTTTACAGCATTATTGTACTTTAAATGTATTGAATAAGGATGTACAATCACAGTACTGTATTCTAAAGTAACATGAAATAATTCTTTTCACTATATAGTTCTTTTTCTCCCGCCTTATTGAGACGTAATTGACATGTAACACTGTGTAAGTTTAAGGTGTACAACATGTCAACTTGATACACTTATATCTTGCAAAATGATTACTACCACGGTGTTAGCTAACACCTCCATCATGTGACATAGTAACTATTTCTTTTTGGTGAGAACATTTAAGATCCACTTTCTTAGCAACTTTCAAGTATGTAATACAGTACTATTAAGAGGTATTAATAATGATTAACTATATAGTAATGCCATGCCAAACTATGCAGTTCTTTCACTTTTTTCCAATTTTCATTGCTCTTGAGATTTTTTAATTTATTTCTTTATTTGTAAACTTAATTTTATACATGATACCAAAGTAGAAACTATTGAATAAAATAAATTCAGAAAAGGGTCTCTTTCATCCTGCCCCTTCCTCGGTCTCCCATCTGTCCTTTAAGAGGTAATCATTTTTATTAGTTTTATTCAAAAATAATAAACTATGTACATGAGTTCACACCTTGATTTTTTCCACTTAAGAATTTATGCTGGAGATCATTTCGTATCTGTGAACAGATATTCCTCTCATTGATTTTTTTTTTTTTTGGTGAGGAAGATCAGCCCTGAGCTAACATCCATGCTAATCCTCCTCTTTTTGCTGAGGAAGACCAGCCCTGAGCTAACATCTATTGGCAATCCTCCTCCTTTTTTTTTTTCCCTTTTTCTCCCCAAAGCCCCAGTAGATAGTTGTATGTGATAGTTGCACATCCTTCTAGTTGCTGTATGTGGGACGCCGCCTCAGCATGGCCGGAGAAGTGATGTGTCGGTGCGCGCCTGGGATCCGAACCTGGGCTGCCAGTAGTGGAGCACACGCACTTAACAGCTAAGCCACAGGGCCGGCCCCTCCTCTCATTGATTTTAATTGAGGAAAATTTTAAATGCAGTGTTTTGCACAGGTCTTAAGTATAAAATTCAGTAACTTTTGGCAAATATATATGCCAATGTTAGCAACACCTCGGTCAAGATAAACATTTAATACAATATATCAGTCAAGATGAATATTTAAGTAGGTCATCTCAGAAAGTTCTCTTGTGCCCCCTTCACCATCCGAAAAGGCAACCACAGGTATGCTTTCTATCACCAGATTAGTTTTGCCAGTTTTTAAATTTCATATAAAATAGAATCAGCATGGACTCTAGGTCAGCATAACATTTTTGAGATTCATATATGTTTTTGTATGTATCAGTAGTGTATTCTCTTTTCATTGCTGAGAAGTATTCCAACGTATGGAAATGCCACAGTGTATCCATTCACCTATTAATGGATACTTGAATTGTTTCCAGTTGGGGGCTACTGTGAATGATACTGATATTAACATTCTTACGAGTCTTTTGTGAACATATGTTTTTGTTTCTTTTGGTAAATATCAAGAGTGGAATTGCTGGGTCATATATCAAGTTTATAGTTAACTTTATGATAAACTGCAAAAATGTTTTCCAAAGTGTCTGTACCATTTTGCATTCCTACCAGTAACATGTGCGAGTTCCAGTTGTTCTACATCCCTGTCAACACTTGAGATTGTCAGGTTTTCTTTTCTTTTTAACAATTCTAAAAGGTATGTAGTGCTGTCTCATTGTGGTTTCAAATTGCATTTTGGTGATAGCTAGTGGTGTTGAGCCCTTTACATGGGCTTGTTTGTCTTCCACATACATTCTTTGATGAAATATCTGTTCAAATATTTTGTCTATTTTTTACTGAGTAGTTTGTCTTCTTTTTATTGTGGTTGAGAATTCTCTACATATTCTGAATACAAGCCATACGTCAGACATGTGATTAGCAAATATTTTCTCCCAGCCTGTGGCTTGTCTTTTTATTCTCTTAAAATTCTTTCACAAAACACACATTTTTTATTTTGATGAAGCCCAAATTATCCTCTTTTTTCTTGTATTGATAATGCTTTGAGTGTCATATTTGAGGAACCTTCACTTAATCCAATGACACAAAATTTTCTCCTGTGATTTTGTCTCAAACTCCATTGTCTAATATGGTTATTTAAACTTAAATAAATTACAAACTAAATAAAATTTAAAATTCAGCTCTTCAGTCACACCAGCCACTTTTCAAATGCTCAATAGCCACGTGTCAGTACAGATGGGTATGTTCCATTAAACAACATTGTTCTAGAAGTTTTAGGGATCATAAAGAGCAAAGAATGGGTTGGGGTCCTTTTTTTTTGGTGTATGAATTTCCAATTGTTCCTGCATCATTATTGAAAAGAATATTGTTTTTCCGTTGAACTGTCTTCGCACTTTTGTCAAAATCAATTGGCCATATCTATGTGGGTTTATTTATGGACTCTGTAATCACACTGTCCTTTCACCAACACACACTGTATCAACCATTGCAGCTTTACAGCAAGTCTTGAAGTCAAATAATGTGAATCTAAGTTGGGAAGTGTTCTTTCCTCTTCTACTTGCTGTAAGTGTTTTTACAGAGTTAGTATTAATTTTTGTTTAGTTTAAATATACTGTAGAATTCACCTGTCAGTCCAGCCAAGCCTGGAGTTCTATAGCAAGATTTTTAACTACAAATTCAAGTTCTTTAACAGACATACAACCGTTCAGGCTGTTTCTTCCTGAGTGAACTTAGGTAGTTTGTGTCCTTCAAGGAATTGATGCATTTTCAACTAAGTTGTCCTATTTATGGGCATAAAGCTGTTTGTAATATTCTATTATGTCTTTCAGTGATTGTAGTGTCTGTAGTGATTCCTCCTTTACACTCGTGTTGCTGGGAATTCGTGTCTTTTCTCCTTTATTCTTGCTCAGTGTGAATTATATCAATTTTATCAATTTTGTTGATCCTTTAAATAAAAACAGCTTTTGGTTTTAGTGCTTTTCTCTATTACTTTGTCTATTTTCAATTTCATTGTTTTATGCTCTTTATTGTTTCCCTCCGCCTACTGTTTTCCATTTAATTTGCTCTTTTTTTCTATTTTCTTAGAGTGAAAGATTAGGTTATTGATGTGAGGCCTTTTGTTTATCTTATATAATTAATGGAATGAATGAAATGTTGAATTAATTAATTTTTAATATTTAATTAATTTTAATGCTTGAAATTTCCCTCTAAGCTCTGCTTTAGCTGCATCCCACAAATTTTGATATGTTGTGTTCTTATTTTCACTCAATTCAAAATATTTTCTAATTTGCCTTTTGGCTTCCTCTTTGCCCCAACGGTTATTTAGAAATGTGGTGTTTAATTTCCAAGATTTTCCAGGTATCCTTCTGTTATTGACTTCTAGTTTAAATCTTTTACAATCAGAGAAACAAATTTCTATAATTTCAACTCTTTTAAATCTTTTAAATCTGTTAAAGTTTTTCATAGAATAGAGTTTACCTTGAGGAATGTTCCAGATGTACTGAATAAGAATGTGAAACCTGTTGTTTTTGAGTAGAATGCTCTACAAATGTCAGGTAGGTCATATTGGTAGAAAATGTTGCTAGGTCTTCTATATCCCTACTGATTTTCTGTCTATTTGTTCTGTCAATTACTGGGAGAGGAGAGCTGAAGTCTCCAAGTGTAATTGTGGATGTGTCTATTTCTGTTTAGTTCCATGGTTTTGCTTTATGTATTGTGAAGCTCTGTTGTGATGTGAATAGTCACTTAGGATTATTAGGTCTTCTTGGTGAATTATTCCCTTTATAATTATGCACTGTCTCTTTTTTCTTCCTGGAAGTGTTCTTTATTTTGAAGTTTATTTTGTCAGGTATTAGTATAGCCACTCCAACTTTCTTTTTATTGGTTATTGCATGAAATATGTTTTTCTATCCTTTTACTTTTGACCTATTTATATCTGTACATGTGAAGTGGATTTCTTGTACATGATATATAATCAAGTCTTATATTTTTATCCAATCTGACAATCTCTGCCTTTTATTTGGAATATTTAACCATTTACATTTAATGTGATTATTGATATGATTGAATTTAGGTCAACCATGTTATTATTTATTTCCTGATTGTCTCCTCTGTTTTCTTGTTCATTTCTTCTCATTAGGAAATGAGACTTCTTTTGGACTATTTTAATGTTAGTAGTATTCCATTTTAATTTTTCTGTTGGATTTTTGTTTACATCTCTTTGTATTATTCTTTAGTGCCTTCTCAAGGTATTACAATATTCATACCTAACCAATCATGGTCTACTTAGAGTTAATATTTTTGTGTCAGAGTTACTCCTCATCTTCATCAATCCTTGGTGTGGTGAGTCTTTTTAATTTAAGCCAGTCTGGTGCATGTGTAGTGGCATTTCATTGCAAATTTTAGTTTTCATTTTTGTATCTAATGATGTTGAGCATCCCCTCATGTGTTTATTTGCCAATGGTATATCATTTTTTGTGAAGTATCAGTTCAAATCTTTTGCCCATTTTTTATTGGGTTGTTTTTCTTATTACTATTGACTTGTAAGAATTCATTATATATTTGGGATACAAGATCTTTAGCAGATATATGTTCATAATATCTTCTTATTTTCTACATGATGTTTGTATCATCTGCAGAGTTGTTCCATTTCCCTTTTTCCTTCCTCATATTGAATAATGTGTTTTCTCTCTTTTGTTTTGATCAGCTTTATAAGGAGTTTATCAGTTTTATTGATCTGCTCATATAATCTACTTTGGGCTTCATTGGCTTTCTCTATTGTATACTTGCTTTCTCTTACATATTTATGCTTTTGTCCTTAATTTCTTCCCCTCTATTTTCTTTGGAGTTGGCTTGATTTTCTTTTTCTTGCTTCTTGAAATGAAAGCTTAAGTTATTGATTTTTCAGCTTTTCTTCTTTTATATATATATACATATGACTGTAAGTTTCCCTCTAAGCACTCCATTAGTGATAATTTACAAGTATGATATGATGTGTCTTCGTTATCATTTAGTTAAAAATATTTTCTAATTTCCAAGTTTCCATTGTGATTTCATTTTTGAACCACAGGTTATTTAGAAGTACGTGGCTTAATTACTAAGCAGTTGGAGATTTTCCAGTTATCTTTTTGTTATTGATTTGTAGCTTAATTGCACTGTGGTCAGAGGACATACTCTGAATTATTTTAATCCTTTGAAAATTGTTAAGCCTTGCTTTATCAGCTACTGTATCGTCAATTTTAGCAAATGCCCCATGTTCATTTATTCAAGTTTTAAAAAGGTACATTCTGCCTTTGTTGGGTGCAGTGTTTTATATATGTCAATTGGGTCCATTTGATTAATTGTGTTGTTCAGATCTTCTATATCCTGACAAATTACTTTCTCAGCTTGTGCTATCAGCTACTGAGAAATATGTCTTAACATCTCTTGCTATGAAGGGTATGCCTTTGTAACTTTCTCATTTTTATATTCTCTCAGTTTTTGGTTTACACTTGAAGTATAAACTTACAGTGTCATCCTGACCAGAGTCCACTCTTATCTGCTTTATATAATGGAGTTCATGAAATATTTCATTTGGAAAAAAAAAAGTCCCACTTCTGATAAAGAAAATTGTTTGAAAATTGGCAGAGAGGTTTTCAAGAGAGGAAATGTTGATAATGGATTCCCTCCAGCCTAATAAGTAAGAATAATGTAAAGCACTCCATGTCTCCAGCTATCTCTCTCCCCTCTGCCTAAAATGCCATCTCTTGGGAAAGATTCCATTAGAATGCCTAAGACCTTGAGCTAGAAAGCTTTCCCAAGCTTCTGGAACTGGAAATTAAAATGCAAATTAGTCATCACTAAGTTAATATTTTCTGTTAGTCAGTTGAAATCAAGATAGAAATCTAAGTTGTCTGGAAAGAGGGAGAAGGTTCCAGGGACCTAGAGCAAGGAATGAAAAGATGACAGAGGCAAAGAAAACTGGCAAAGTTACACCTCCCTGACCACAGACTTTCAAAGAATGAACCTTGCAGGATGGAGGATCAGTGGTTCTCCTATATTTGGAATGATCTCAGCCCAGGCCCACTGTGTATGGGGCTTTGGGTCTTCACGCCGCTGGGAGCTCCCTCCCAAAGAGAAGGACTTCTCTGAGTAAAAGTGACCTGACTCACAGCAGCTATGGGCAAGTAACACCATGGCTCAGTGACTCATATGTGCAGGCAAGTTACGTGCTCTTGTATATAGCTGTTCCCTGGGGCAGGGTGGGGACCAGGGGTGTCTTCTCTTCGGTGTGACAGTGAGTCAAATTATTCGAGGTATAATGAGCACCAACCACACGCCCAACTCTCAGTGAGGCACCACAGCGACTATGGGAGAAGTGCCCCACAGCTCTTCCTCTGGGGAACACGCACTCTAGAGAGGAAAGGCAACAGACCTGTAAACAACCAGAGAATAGGGCAAGGCGACCATTGGAGACTCAAGAGCCAAACTCGTGTGCTGTAGAAACTCAGAGGAGGGCTCAAAAAAGACTAAAGTCGTCAGGAAAGGCTTCATGAAAGGGGCGGGGTTTGACTAGACCCTTGGAGGATGGTCAGGACAGAGAAAGGAAAAGAAGAGACCATCCCAAGCAGTGGGGACAGTGTGACCAGGACAGCGAGGGAGATTGAAATAGGCAATGTGGGCACTGGTCAAAGCAGCAATGAGGAAAGTCTGTCAGGAAGAAATCTGCAAAGAAAACATTTCTATTCTTGGATGTTCGAGGATCTTTTTTTAAATAGATTTATTGAAATAGAATTCATATATGATTCACCAATTTAAATTTTACAACTAGATGTTTTTAGTACATTGACAGAGTTGCACAACCATCACCACAATCAATTTCAGAACACTTTTATCACCCCAAAAAGAAACCCCATACCCACATTAGTATTCCAATGTATGGATATACTATTTCCCACCAGCCTCCTCAGCCCTAGGCAACCACTAATCTACTTTCTGTCTCTTTGGATTCGCGTGTTCTGGACAACTCATATAAATGAAATCTCTCACAGGATGAGTTGTGCCCCACCCCCAAAAAAAAATCCAGATGTTGGAGTCCTAACCTCCAGCGTCTCACGATGTGATCTTGTTTGGAAATAGGGTCATTGCACATGTAATTAGTTAAGTTAAGATGAGATCATACTGGGGTAGGGTGGGCACCTAACCCAATATGATTTCTGTCTTATGAAAAGGGGGAATTTAGGCACATAGACAGGCACACACAGAAGGATGATGACCTGAAAACACAGAAGGAAGACTGTTTACAAGCCAAGGAACGCCAAAGATTGCCAGCAAACTCCCAGAAGCCAGGAAAGAGGCCTGGAACAGATCTCCCACATAATCCTCAGAAGGAACCAACCCTGCTGATCTCATTGATTTCAGACTTTTGGCCTCCAGAACTGTGAGAGAGTAAATCTCTGTTGTTTAAGCCACCTAGTTTGTGGTGTTTTGTTATGGCAGCCCTAGAAAACTAATACAGAATCATACAATATGTGGTCTTTTGTGATTGACTTCTTTGACTTAGCATAATGTTTCCAAGGTTCATCCATGTTATAGCAAGTATCAGTACTTCATTACTTTCCATGGCTGAATAATATTCCATTGTATGGATATACCAAATTTTGCTTATCCATTCATCTGGTGATGGACATTGGGTTGTTTCCACTTTGGAGCTATTATGAATAATGCTCTTATGAACGTTCTTGTACCAGTTTTTGTGTCTACATATGCTTTTATTTCTCTCTAGTACATATCTAGAAGTAGGATTGTTGGGTCATATGGTAACTCTACGTCTAATCTTTTGAGGAACTGCCAGACTGTTTTTCAAAGTGGCTGCACCATTTTATATTCCCCCCAACAATATATGAGGGTTCTAATTTCACCATCACTTGTTATTGTCTGTCTTTTTCATTGTAGTCATCCTAGTGGGTGTGAAGTGGTGTGCAAGAATCTATTCTTAGCCTTTTTCATAGCCAGGCTATACACAGACAGCCATGATCTTAAGATATTCCATGCTATTTACAAGCGTATAGCCAACCTCCTTTCTGATCAAATGCTACTTTTGCCAAACTTTAGAATCCTCTCGATTCCACCCGAAGATCAACTAAGGTGATATAGCATCAAGCGACCTCGCCACTTAGCCCCGGTCCCCAGGCCTGCCCCTTGCAATCAGGGGGTGGGGGTGGGGAGCAGCACAGACTTCGCCAGCTGTGCCTCACATCTTTCCTCGCAGTTGCTATAGAAACCGTCATAGCCACAAGCTCTCCCTTGCCTTCTCGATGTTAATAAACAGCCTCATTATTTTGCAGAAAGCACTTCGGAAAATCAGCAACCCACCATTTCACCCTGGTCCAAATTAATGAGGAAAGATGGTGGGGCTTTTTTTATTGACCATGATAGGGGGAAGAGTTATGGCTCATTTGTGCACTTTTGCTGTATTTATGTTTTATGTATCAGAAAGTGATTTCCACCTCCATTAGGCACCTCTAATGCCCTCGTTACATTAAAGGTATGGACCAGGAATATTTTTTGCACATCAAACCACCAAATAAATTGTCATGAAAGATATTAGGAAGGATGATACTTAATGGTCAGCTGGGCTGTGCTGCCCGGAGAAAGAATCTGCTTCTCGGCCAAACGTCACCGAGAAGAGGAAGATCCAGCAGCCTCTCTGTGTTGAGAGAATTGATCTGATGAGGGAGCCTCACGGACGAAGCTTTCAGTCTGGATGAGGCCACAGAACAGCTGAGAAACACCAGCCCCAGGTTCTGCATCCATGAGTCAGGAATCATAATAGAAGTGGACAGGCACCAAATACTAGAGATTCCTCTGTCTGCCAGGGGAAAGCAGGATCAAGGAGAGAGAAGGTCCCTGCTTTAGGGAGCTCGCATTGGGCAGCCACGCCGTAGGGTCACTGTGGGGCCTGAGTGAGGCACTCTATTTCCAAATAAAGGCACATCCTGATGTTGCGGGGGACATGAATTTTTGGACACTATTCAACCCACTACAAAGAACAACTGGAGGGATTTGGGAACACGCAGAACATGCTCTGACTTTGGTTTTTAAAGGATCCTGTTGGCTGTAGAAGACAGCGTGGATGCAGGGAGGCACATCAGGATGCTGCCATAATCCAGACGAGTGGTGGGTGGCCTGGACCAAAGGGGCGCTGTGGAAGTGTAAGAAGCAGTTAGATTCTGGATCAATCTTGAAGGGAGAACCGAGGGGGCTTACAAATGGATTCGATTCCTTTCCCTGCTAGCCCAGGCTCCCAAATGAATTTCTGTGCTCTGGTCTCAGATCACTCCTTCCCTCTTCCTGGCTCCTCGATGCTGCGTGTTGCAGTGCCATTAGCTCTCCATCCATCAACAGGCTGCTGAAACGCATGCTGCAGCCTACGGGTCTCTTCTCATCCATCACAGCCTTTGGCCCACATGGCTCAGTCCCCTCGCCATCTCTGGTGTGGGAGGGGCAGCCTGTGTCATTCTGGCCAAGGCAAGGTGGCAGATGTGCCTTGGGACATGGATTGAGGTGCTGGTCCCAGAGCCTGGCCCACCTGTTGCCTTTATGTGGTTGCCTTTATGCACTCTTTATGCAGAGAACAACCGGTCCCCGGTACACATAGTAACCCCCAGCGGGGGACAGTGGTCCCTCAGCATCCACACACACCCCCAAGACAGCTGAAGTCCTGATACCTCGTGTCCACTGAAGAGTCAGCCACGCTTTGGGGGGCAGGAAAGATGATGTAAAAACACTTGTCACTCAGCCTCTTTGAATGCTTCCCACCTCAGTCTGGTTGAGAGTGCATTTGGGGTTCCATGGAAGACGTAACTTAGGGACCACAGGAGAGCCCTGAAGAAGCCTAAAGTTGTTGTCCCCACCAGTTGTAGAGGGTTTGATAAGGAGCAGGATGTCCTTATCAAACACTGAATTTCTTTCAAGGGAAAGAAACTACGAAGCAGTCATTGAGTCTGTGGGTGTCCCAGAGGAGGGTACAGAGGGACTAAGGGAAACACCAGAGGCGGGACCCCGTGAGTAAGGTGGTGGCCTAAATAGATATCCCTGGGTTTGGTTAAGGCCCAAGAAGAGCCTGTTTCATTCCTTCTCTTGTGCAAGCCTCTTGGGGGGAGATGGAGCCGGGTCAGCCCGGCTGCGAGCTGATCAGTAGACTGCGGTCAGCTTTAAAGCTGTGTCACTTACATCCGAGCTCAATGTCAAAGCCAGAGCACGGAGCCTTTAGGGGCTGCCCTCCCTCTGCCAGGCCGCTAGGGAAATTTAGCAAGGGCCTTCCCATACCCAATCCCAAGGTGAAAACTCCTGTGCGAATTTCAAGACTCTCAATTAGGACCGAACTTCCCACTTCTGGCCAGAGAACCGAGTGCCCCAGATGTCTGGAAAGTCGGTGTTCAAGCATCGTCACCCACAGGCAGAGCAGGTGGCAGTTCGGTGACTCAAGAAGCAGCCACGGGGGAGGGCCCTGCTGTCAGCATTTCTAATGGGAGTAAGGCCCCGCCTGCCTCCAAGTAGCTCAGCCAAGAATCAGACGCCCCGGCCCAACTCGCCAGGCGCTGGGCATTTCAACTTCTTCTCTCTAGTGGAGCATCCATATCGCCAGGCATGGGTGACGATGCCAGCGACCTCACGTGGGCACAGACCCTCTTCACTGCAGGAGCCCAAAGCAGAGACGTTTTGTTTTGTCATCTCAGCAGACAACAGATTTCAAAACCTGCCTTTATATACAGGCCCGTCCGGGGGGCAAAGGACCCCAAAATGACCTCAGTGTTGTGGACAAAGTGGACCTCACCAAAAAGAATGTTAGTGCTTTTCCCAGAGGCCACTCAGTAAAGGAGAGAATAGACACGGTTTTCTGAGCTAATATTTTTTCAGATGTGTATAACCACATAAATATTTGCACAGTTTGTCTTCAATTCTTTTTGGAACGAGGTCAGGTTTAAATGAATAACAAAATAATAATATAGACTATTAGCTAGAATAGAATGTAGCTAGACTCATAGGTTGCCTGTATTTTAATCCTACATTTTGACTTAACATTAAGGTATAAGCATTCCCCCGTATTATTATGGATTCAGACATCTAATTTTTGATCACAGTTATGTTTCTTCGAGTTCTACAATTTACCAAAGCCTTTTCTGTAGTCAGTCATTTATTCCCAGGGCTCCTGAGTTATAAATGTTTCAGTGAACATATGAGCCAAATTATTCATTATCAAAGCATTTGCATTTCCTATTTTCCTGGTTTTGTGCAACCAGGCTCGAGAAATGAGGAGCTGGCATGGTCCCTGTCCTCAAGGAGTGTGCAATTTACGGAGGGGAGGCAATGCATATTAAGCAATTGGGGAAGGCTGCAAGACCACATATAAATAGGGGGAGGGAAATGGTGGTGCAAAAAAAATATGAATAATAATGCAAAAAGATAGAGCCAATCATAAATAAAAGTGTGTGTGTATGTGCACCACACACTAACTCCAGAGAAATCAAATTCCAGAGAAAAACTGAGAGATGTGGACCTGTCGTAAACATTAGTAACAGTAGAGCCTCTGAAGACTCTCCTGGCCGCACTCTCTGTGTTGCGGGGGAGCTGTGTCCAGCCTGCACTGTTTGTGTTGAGCTTCTGGGCAGCCAGAAATGCCTGGAAGGGATGGAGGAAGATCAGACCAGAGGCCCCAGGGAGCGAGACGACTGAGGGACCAAGGCTGTCTCTGCACTGTGGCTGATCCTCTAAGACACTATCCGGCCCAGGGAGGAGGGTGGAGGCATTAGCGTTTATCAACAGATGCTGATGTGCTCCCCCCTTGGGTCCCCACGAGGCAGGAGCAAGGCCATTCCTGTTAGCCCGTGTCCCCTGGTGCTGAGCGGGTTAATGTTCGCTGTGTTGGGCAGGTTGCCCTCCTGGTTGTTAAGATTCACAGCTGTATATGGAACACAACAGACTGTGAAATGTAATAAATCTGAAGTTGCCTCTCAATTTCACCAATAATAATTAGCAATTTAAAATGGAAATGTCACCACAAACCCATAAAAATTCTTAAGTGCAGGATGGAAAACTCTCTCAGGAACAGAAATGGCTTTTGTCCGTGTAATACCCAGGGCAGACACACCATCAAATGTTACACAGGACAGCCGTTGAGCCCAGAGAGCCCAGCTCAGGGCTGATTAATCCTGGGGTCAGCTGTCTTCACGTGTCAGCAAGCTAACATAACTGTGTAATCAAGCCTGCTTTATGGAGCCTGTAATACGTGGACAGGGGGCTGAAGCCATCACTCTAACAAGGCAGAGGGGAGCAGAAAGCATGCCAGCCACACCTTGACTTCTCCGTGGCCAGCACCCTGGCTGCCGTGCATCCATTTGGCCAAACGAGGGGAGGACTGGGAAATTATGAGCAAATTGTGTACCATCTGCCTTGCATTTTGGAGAGTTGGAACCAGAGAATGCCCATCACTCACAGCAGAGCCTCACCCTGAAAATCCTCTCAAGCACGTTCTGACGCTCTCCTCTGGAGCATCAGCCATTGTCCCTCATGATGGCCATGAGTCCCCTCATGAGAAAACCCAAAACCATTTTGATAAAGAACCAGTTGATTTTAAAATTTATTATAAAGCTACAGCAATCAAGGCAGTGTACTATTGGCATCAATATCAACAAACAGATCAATGAAATAAAATTGAGAGTCCAGAAATAGACCCACACATATATGGATAACGGGTTTTTGTTTTGTTTTGTTTTTTTTCCTTTAAAAAAAGGGTGCAAAGATAATTCAATGGAGAAAAGATAATCCTTTCAACAAATGGTGCTGGAACATGTTGGTTATCCATATGCACAAAAAAAAAAAAAAAAAAGCATTGATTCATACCTGGCACCATATACAAAAATTAACTCAGAGTAGATCAGAATTGTAAGTTATAAAATTACAAAACTTCTAGCAGAAAATCTTTGTGACTTTGAGGTAGGCAAAGATTTTTTTCATAAGACACCAAAAGTATAATCCATATAATAAGAAATTAATAAATTGGACTTCATCAAAATTTTAAATTTCTTCTCTTTGAAGGATACTATTAATAAAATGAAGAGACAAGCCATAGGCTGAGAAAACAATAGCTGCAATACATATATCCAATAAAGACCTTGTGTCCAGAATCTATAAAGAACATATAAAAAGAAAATAAATGACCCAATTTTTAAAAGGGCAAAGTATTTGAATAGATACTTCACCAAAGAAGGCGTCCAGATGGCAAATAAGTACATAAAAAGATGCCCAGTGTCATAAGTCATTAGGGAAATGCAAATTAAAAGCACAATGATATCCCACTACACGTCTGTTAAAATGTTTAAAATTAAAACGATTTCCCATAGCAAGTATTTGTGAGTATGTGGAGGAACTGGAACTCTCATGCACCGCCGATGGGAATGTAAAATGGAACGACTGTTTTGGAAAACAACTGGGAGTTTCTTAAAAAGTGAAGACGTGATTTCGCCATTCCACACCGAGGTATTTGCGTTTACCCAGGAAGAAAGAAAGCACGTGTTCATACAAAGACTTGTATTACACATTTCTAGCAGCCTCATTTGTAATGGTCAAAAACTGGAAACAACCCAACTGTCCATCAGTAGGTGAAGGGATAAATAAATCATGGTATAGCCACACAGTGGAATACTACTCAGTAATTTAAGACGGAATGAACTATTGATACATACTACAACATGGATGAATCTCAAAATAATTATCCTGAATGAAAGTATCCAGATCCCTCCCCCCAAAAAAAAGAGAGTACATACAATGTGATTCCATTTCTATAAAGTTCTAGAAAATGCAGACTGATCTATAGTGACAGAAAGCGGACCAGGTGTGCCTAGGAATAGCGTGGGGCTAGGACACAGGAGGGACAAAAGGGAAGGATTATAAGGCACCATAAGGAACTTTCAGGGTAATGGATGTGCTCATTGTCTATATTATCTTGATGGTGTATTAGTTTGCTCAGGCTGCTGTTACAAAGTACCACAGGTAGAGTGAGTTAAACAACAGAAATTGATTTTCTCACAGTTCTGGAGGCTAGAAGTCCAACATCAATGTGTCAGCAGGGTTGGTTTCTTCTAAAGCCTCTCCTTGGCTTGCAGACGGCGGTCTTCACATGGTCGTCCGTCTGTGTCCTAATTTCCTCTTCTTTTGAGGACACCAGTTATATTAAGTTAGGGCCCACCCGAATGACCTCATTTTAACTTAACTTCCTCTTTAAAGACCCTATCTCCAAATATAGTCACATTCTGTTGTACTGGAGGTTAGGACTTCAACATATGAATTTGGGGGGTATGCAATTCAGCACATAAGAGATGGTTTCACAGGCATACACCTACGGCAGATCATTCACCTTAAATGTGTGTAATTTAATGTATGTTAATTGTATCTCAATAAAGACGATTTTTTAAAAATATTACTCTCAGATTATTTTGTGTTTGTTTAATAATGAACTCTTCCGTTGCATAGGATTTGGTTCATCAAAGTACAGCTCGAGCACAATTGTTAAGAATGAAATAGCTTCATCTGATAAGGCCTGCCTGTATGTTTCTTTTCCCCATTTTCTCGTAACTTTTCATGCTTTGCTGTACTAGCTTCACTCTGGAGACTGACCACCCCGTGTTCCACGGAGAGGACAGGAGGAGATCCGGCGCTCTCCAAGGTCCTGAAAAAGAACAGTTTGGGGATGAAAGCAGCCGTTTCCGTGCTCAGCCTGGGCTGGCAGGGCTGTCTCTTGTCCACCTCTCACCTTCATTTCTCAGATGCTCTGGTAGCTAAGCAGCCTCCCTGAGAGGCCTCCTGGACCCAAATCAACGACAGACGCATTGCTGCCCTGTAAGCAACTTACGATTCCTGGAGAGAAGAGCTAAGCTCACCATCTCCCTCAAGCGTCGCCCACAAATGTCCATCCTCAATC
This sequence comes from Ceratotherium simum simum, assembly GCF_057802395.1. Lineage (NCBI taxonomy): Eukaryota > Metazoa > Chordata > Mammalia > Perissodactyla > Rhinocerotidae > Ceratotherium > Ceratotherium simum. The sequence continues at coordinate 47,064,604 of NC_141921.1, read as the reverse complement.
TGTCCACAAATATCCACATGTGCGTGACGTCAAAATCATTTTCAAGAAAATATTGATGTCTTACAGATTTGTCCTTGTCTATCCATCCTTCCCTGCAGATGTCTCTGCTCCCCAGTTTTCCTCAGGAGACCTGGGGCATGGATCTGCTGGGAATTGGTGGACAGGACCCCTTGGAGGGCCTCCTTCAGGCAGTGCTGGGCTCGCTTTTGTCCAGATGACATGGTGGCTCAGACAAACAAGTGATCCCAGGCGGGAAGGGCCCCACCCAATTCAAACATGTAAGTCAGTGAGGGCAGCCCTTTCTAAAGCAGCCCCTACCCTGCTCTTCTATCTCATTAGTCTGTGTATTTCCTGCATAGCACTTATCACCCATTCACTAGAATCTAAGCCCTATAAAGCAGCGGCCTTGTTTTTCTCACCCACTGCAGTATCCCAAATACCTAACAAAACCTGACATAAGGTGGACGCTCAATAAATGTTTGTTAAATGAGTAAATTCGGTTGTAAACTCTTACGGGAAGTCCTGAGCCACGGGAAGGCTCCTGCCTGAAACAAATCCCAGGCGTTGTTCCCCCTTTGTTTATAGCAGCAGGCTAATATTTTGCCTTAGGAGCTACTTCCAATGCCCAGGGGGATGGTATCTGAACCCTGCCCCTACCTCAATCAGAATAACTCATTTTTGCCTATTTTGTATGTTGTGGTTCCACGAGAATTTTTGTTTAGAAAAAAAAGAGATACTGTTATTTTTTTTAAATGTCTACAAGTCACTAAGGTAGACTTAAATTAAGAAAGAAATCATGCCATTTTAATTACACTTTTTTGCAAAGCCAAAGCAAGGACACCCTTCAAGATGGTATTCCCTTTAAGATCTCACAAATGGAATCTACAAATATTTTCAATATCATTTCATGTTAAGAAAGTTTTACAAACTGACAAATTTGTTGGTTCCAGAGTCTGAGGTAGGAGGTTGGACCAGAGAATTTCTATCTTGTTTAATCGGAGCCTCTCTCTCCTCCTCTGCTTTCCTCAAAGGCTGTGTGAGATGAGCATAATGCCGCCCAGATAGAAAGCAAATGAGAACAAAAGAGGTGCAGAGTCAGCTGAGAGGAAATTTGGCTGCCTGCGGAGAACAGAATGGGCTGGAAGGTGGCAGCGATGATGAGATAGGTGCATGATGCTGGAGAGCCAGAAATCAAACTAAATGCTGAGAACAGGGAGAAGAGAACTGGCTTCTTTGTCCAAGTGCAAATGGCTCCTGGTTTTCCCATCATTCTAGTCTCTGGAAAGCCAGAGTGATCATTCCATCACATGACAGCTCAGACCAGGTCTTTGGGTGACAAAACCCACGGCTTTCACAGGACAAGCTGCTGACCCACCAACTGGGTGAAGGTGGAGGGGACTCAGACCACGCCACTTTCTCCCTCGCCCTGTCCTCCTGGTGGAGAGAGACACTTGGGTGGGGGACAAAATGCCCCAAACACAAGATACAGGACAAGATTCTGGGGTTGGCTCCTGGACTCACTGAGCTTTACAAAGCGGTGAATTCAGTGCTGACAATGGAGCATGAGATGAGCCCCAGCCCCCACCATGAAGGCAGGGGTCATACGGCCTGGATGGGGGCTTTAGCTCTGTGAAGGTCGAAGCCTAGTCTTCCGTTAGAGAGCACCTGGCTAACTGCCAAGTTTTATCACCACAGGAGCATCATCCTTTGTAGCTCTGATAAAATGAGACAGGACAGTAATGACCAGCAGGCAGAGAGGCGCATACTGGAGTCACATACTGGACTCCTGTTGGGAAAATGCTAGAAGGCTGCCCTTAAAAAATTCACCAAAGGGAATTTCCTGTGCTAACTCTCCTAGACCTCAGATCTTTCTATGCAACTTGGGTACTATTTATTCCATTGCCATCGCCCCATCAAGGATCCACCTGCATGAGTCACCTGCATCAACACAACCTCTACTGGGACAGTCCCAGGAGAAAGGCTGCTTATTGCCTGACTAGGTGGCTCATTCCAACCTTAAACAGCTCAGACTTTGAAAAGCTCCTTCCTTTTATCAAATGAAAACCTATTTCTCTGAAACCTCAATTCTTCCCCTAAGTTCATACAGAGAAAGGAGTTATTTCCCCTCTCAGAAATATCCATCTAACATTCAAAGGCAGCCACGTGCCAACTACCTGACTTTTCTATTCCAGGATAAACATTGCTTGCTGCTTCAATCCTCTTTAGAACCTGTTTAGATTTATAAATGATGGTTTTCAATGTGTTGTCAAACACTAAAGGCATCAGAAGTATGTCCAACCAGCATGGAACACAGTGAGTCCCTGAGCTCCCAGATTCTGGGCACTCCGATTCAAATGATTTCTGGCCTGTAGAGTTTCTAGAATCTACCTTTCTCCCTATTTTGAAATTGGAATGTTTTCTTATCTCTAATTTTCTGGAACCTCTCCCACTCTCCGTGATTCCTCACCTTGCCAAGTGCTATATATAATTAAGCCTGCAGCCTCTGTGCTAGGATGTGACTGGATAAGAACTGGAGACAGGAATCTGCCCAAGCAAAGCACTAGAAACTTTTTTTTCCTGCTTAATCAAAGCATGAAGCACAGGTTCATTTTTCTTCCCGATCAACTCCGTCAGGGAAAATGCACTAGTCACCCATTTTACTGATGATGAAAGCAAGGCAGAGAGTCATAAGTGACTCCCGAGGGCCCAAGGCCAGTTGGAGGTGGACCTTCAATCATACCCCAAACCTTCAAGCTCCCCACACTGAGCCTCAGCGCTAGGAAGAATGATTCTTCATCATTCTGGAATGCCTCTCCCACAGGGGCAGCTGCAGAGACACCAAAGGCTGCTGCCCATCATTATCTCCATCTCTGGATGTGAGGGCAAATTATGTGCCACCTACAAGGGAGCATTTGGAGGGGGCAGATAAGGACTGAGCCTGAGGCTTGAAGAAGCAGCTTCTGCTCTCTGAGTTCTTCAGTGCCTCACAGCCCCCATAAATCCCACTCCTCACGACACAGGGAGAATCTTTGGATTATCTTTGGATAATAGAATCCAAAGGCAGCCCCTAGCTGTCCCTCCCTATGCTGGCCCAGAGGCAGGGACCTCTGATAACAAATGCGTCCTGCCATAGAGTCTGAAATGGCGCCGGAAGGTGGCAGGAATTGGGACTTTCCACTGACTTTTATGTTCCCTTTCAGAATGGCTATAAAGAAAACAAGACATAAAATACCTCCCCTGTATAATTTGCTGGTTTATAGGTGGTTTCATCACTTTTTTAAACGGCTATCCAAAGTGATTTTTATGTTTCCCTTATGGTTGGTACTGAAAGCTTTGAAAAAACCCAGGAAGCCAAGGAAGCAGGGAGGCCCCTGGGTAGGGGCAGCTGTGGGCTGAGGGCCGTCCTCAGGACACGCGGCCCGGCCAGCTCAGAGCTCCGCCTGCAGGCTGCGCCGCATGGGCCTGAGGTGTGATGGCGCTTCCACCTCCAAACTCCCAAAGGGGGGGTAAGTGGGGCTCCCTCGGATTTGAACTGAGAGCTGAAAGGACTACACATATCTGTACATACAGCAATACTGTATAAATAAAGAGACAGAAGCAGAGGTGGGATTATCCCGCATCCTGCCTCACCATGACCACCTGGTACAACGGGCCTCCTCTCACCCCGTCCTTTACCATCTACCCCGGCACCCAGGGATTGCTGCTTAGCTCTTACGGAGAGCTGCCATCATTTTGTTGATTTGGGACTTCCTTACTTATTTATTTTTTTATAAATAGGCAAGGAAATCGTCTAAAAACTTGACTAGCACATGATTTAAATATTTAGACCACCCGCAAGCATTTGTTTATTACGGTTTATATTAACTTAGTATTATATTAAATTTAATTTATTTTTAATGTCAATTAAATGGAATTAAGCCAAATTTATTAAATGTTCAAAAATGTATTAAATGTTAAACTATTAAATTATATTTACATTTGACATAATTATAGGCTCACAGGAAGTTGCAAAAATAGCACAGAGAGGTTCCAGTGTACCCTGGTCCCCGCTTCCCCCGATGGTGACATGACACGTAACTGTAGCAGAAGATCCAGTGCAGGAAATTAACACTGCTGTATGCTGTAATCTACCGGCATGATGAGGATTTCACCAGTTTCTCCACACACTCGTGTGCGTGTATGTGCGTGTGTGAGAGTGATGCGTGTGTCTGTGCATGTGTGGATGCCTGTGTGCACGTGTGTGCATCTGTGTGTGCATGTCTCTCTGTGTGTGTATGTATGTGCGTGTGTCTGTGTCTCTCTGTGTGTGCGTATATGTGGTTCTACTCAATTGTATCACATGTGTAGACTCCTGTAACCACCACAGTGCAGATCCAGAAAGGTTTCGTCACCATGAAGACCCCCGCCCATGACACCTGGCTATGCTCTGTGTGTGTGTTCACTCAGACATCCCAGAGGACCGGTTCCCCACTGCACAGCCAGCCTCACCTGGTGCCTCCACAGAGCAGGTGCCACCATGTGTGTTGATGAACAACTCTACACACAGGAATTCCCCAACAGCCTTGGACATGAGCAAACCTGAAGGTAACACTGGGATGGCCAACCAGGTTTCCTCCCAAGACTGGTCCTTAGTGTGAGATGAGGTGAGGGCAATGGAGGCTACAGGCTACCTTCTGGAGCTGACGTGGACCCCTCTGACCTCAGAGCGGCCCCCAGAGGCACACCCACTTCTCCCCCCTTGCCCACATTCCATACTCATCCACACACTCCACTCGCCCCTCCAGTGATCTAAGATGGGAGGGATGTTTCACAATTGGGGGACACTTCCCCAGAGTCAACTCTTGGGCACAGATGATTATGATGACCACCAAGTGACCCATCCCTATGAGAGCCTCTAGGCTTTGAAGAGTGACCAGGAGGAAGGCAGGCAGGGACTGAGGAAGCAGCAACACTGTAGACAGCCAGGGCTCTTTTCCTATTAATCCTCCACTGTCAAGGCAAAGTGGTTGAAGACACCCCGCACCTCCACACTCTGCAATCAGGCAGCCCTCCTTCCTTCAGAGGTTCTCTGAGAGTTCACGTCAAAGCAACGTCCCTGGGACTATAGGACTGGAGACCCCCAGTGTGACATCCCCTGGACCTTTACTGGGCACTGCAACAGCATAGCCCATCCCTGGTGGGCTGGGGACAGAACCCAGGGCCCCTGGCCTCCTCAGTTCCTTTGCCTCCTTCTTGAGCCTGGCTAAGACCCCGGCCCCTGTCCCACCATCTCCCAGGCTTCCCACAGTACCCCATCAGAATGGAATTCACATCTTCTTTCTGTGGCTCATAGATGAGTTGATAGTTCTCAGATCCCCACAGCCGTACATGTCCATGGCCACAGCACTCCCAGCCCTCCCCACCAGAAGTCCTTTCTAATCCAGTCTACAAAGGAAACAAAGACCCACTGGCCTCTCCTGGGCCTCAAACTTCCCCTGAGATCACAGTGGGGCGAGGTAAGCAGAGGCTAACATCAGAGCAGCCATCAAGGCTTGGAAAGCTGCCAGGGGGACACCAAGTCCAAAATGTACATATCGGACAGAGCCAGAATGGAGTCTGGTCTCCAGGGTGAGAGCAGCGAAAGGATTATGCGTGCATTTAAAATGCAGTTAAAGCAAGCAGCAGGGGCTTCATCAGTGCGGAGGGGGTGGTCACTTGGGACCTCACCATCCCTGATGAGGCTGAATAGATCCGACCCTGATGGCCATTTCTAGATGGCCCCTTGACTCCATCTGCAGGTGCTAGAGCTGAGACAGCAAGATACGAATCCCCTAAAGCTTCGATGAGGGCTACCACATCAGTGATAGTGACTTATCCGTCAGTTACTGCATCTGAGAGGTACGATAAGCTCTGCCCCTGGACAAGGGCAGAGGCTACCCCTGATCCGCAGCCCCACAGCTCCCTATCCCACCCAGTCATGGCACCTATGATTCCAGAAGCTTCTAGAGAACTGAGACCATTGCATCCTCAACATCTAGCCCCATGCTTGACATACAGAATACCTGTAGTTAACAATACTGTATCGAGTGCTTTGAAATACAGTAACAGATAGATCTCATGTTGTGTTCTTACCAAAACCACACACACACACACACACACACACACACATATAAAAGAACCAAGGAAATTTGGGGAGGTGATGGATATATTTCGTATCTTGATGGTATCACGGGTGTTTACATATGTCCAAACTCACCAAGATGTATACACTAAGTGTGTGCAATGATTTTGTATATCAATTATACCTCAATAAAGCTAAAAAAAAGAAAAAGGATGTTCTGAAAATGTAGTTGTTGAATAAATGAAAGAATTGGTGAATCAACCAATTAGTGGACTGATTTGCTGAATGTTGGGACTAAAATAAACTTTCGTGAACATTTAGGTTCTCATCTGCCCACCCCTCCTCTGTCCCCTTCACAGTAATTTCCACGACCTCGTCTTTGTTAGGCGGGAACCTCCAGTCTTGGCAGGAGGGACACGCTGCCTTCACAGGACACTCACTACATTTTGGGGACACTAATCATTATAAGGCTATCCCTATGTCAAGCCAAATCTAACTCATTAAGACTCAACGTCACTAAAGTTCAAGGGAAACAGAATGGTGTCATTTGATTTGCTCACCAAAGAGCAGGTCAGATGGAAAGGTTACAGTCCTCTGAAAAATATTCTGACAACAGTTTTTTTTTTATTTTAACGTTATCATTTTGCCTTTTCAGAGAAAGAGCTTCTATTTATCAGGGATGAGTAAATGCTCCCGAAATCTGGGATTACTGACTTTGACCTTTTCTTTATCGACGGGTGATAAAATGAATGGGCAGATGACAGAAATGCAATTAGAGGATTACAAAACTTATGGGGAGGCAGCACACTGAGAAGGAAAGGTACGACGATTCGAGTGAGAGGGAGAAGGAGGTGGAGAAAGGAAAACTTAGAAATTGTTTCCCCTGTTTCCAAAGACTGCTGGCTTTGGAAGATGTCGGCGTCCGCGTCCTGTCCACTGCCGGGCACCGGGGAAGGAACCCTCACTAAATGTTTTCTGACTATGGAAGTGGACAGGTGAACGACCCCACTGTAGGGCAGTCATGGGTGTTAAATGAGGCGATCCCCATAAAACATGTAGTTCAGTGTCTGACACGGGGCCATCAGTCGGTAGATACTGGATATTTTTATTTTTATCGTCTTCGTCATCATCTCATCATCACTGTCAGTCTCAGCATGTAATGACATAGTCTATGAGAACAGAAACCCTGTGTAAGCCATGTGTGTTTCTTACCATTAATTCCTTCCTTTCAAAATACTGCGGATGCCTGGTCGCAAGGCCAGGCCTCTCTCTTATTGCCACCTTTGCATCCATCAGTGTTGTGGGTTGATTTGCGTCACCCAAAAAGATTTGTTCAAGTCCCAACTCCTGGTACCTGTGCGTGTGACCTTATTTGGAAACAGGGTCTCTGCAGATGTAATCAGGTTAAGATGAGGTCGTACTAGATTAGGGTGGGCCCTAAATCCAACGACTGGTGTCCTTACAGGAAGAGGGAAATTTGGACACAGACACAGAGATACACACAGAGGGAAGAGGCGGTATAAAGATGGAGCAGTGATTGGAGTGGTGCATCTACAAGCCAAGGAACGCCCAGAATTGCGGGCGGACAACAGAAGCTAGAAGAGGCAGGAAGGATCCTCCCCTAGGGCCTTCAGAGAGAGCACGGCCCTGCCGCCACCTTGACTTCAGACTTCTGGCCTCCAGAACTGTGAGAGAATAAATTTCTGTTGTTCTAAGCCCCCAGCTCATGGTTATTTATTACAACAGCCCTAGGAAAGGAATATAATCGTGCATTTAGTCGATGGGTATTGGCATCCGCCATGTGCCAGGCACTCTGCAGAGCAGGGAGGACAGAGCAGGGCAGAGAACACAGTCCCTGCCCTCACGCCCATGTGCTCTGCGTGCCAGGTGCTCAGGGTACCAGGAAAATACACAAGGTCTCGGCCATCGTGGACCACACAGCGAGGACAAGAAACAAAGGCACAAATATCCATGAGACTTGGGATCCGTCCCAGGAGAGAAGCGCAAGCTGAGCCGAAGAAGCGTCATGAGGCCTGATTCACAGCAGGTTTAGTTCAGGAAACGGAGCTGGCTCTCGGTGAGGAGAAAATGCGGGGGGCGAGTGGAGTTGGCACAGCTTAGTCAAAAGTACAACTTTATGTTACGAGAAAAATCCACTTTTTGTTCCTTATAGTAAATTTCTGAAAGTAGAAATTACTCCACGACATCCTCTTAGCTTGCAAAGAAACACAGAAGGCAGTGGGATTCCCCGCCAGGCGCCTGACCCCGGAAGAGGGCCACTGGGGGACACTCCAGGTGGGCAATGGGACATACCGCTAGATGTACATGTTTGCCAAAAGAGTCCTGGGTTTAAACAACTGTGAGAAACACTGTCCACTTAGGACTGGGACCTGCACAGAAGCAGGCTTGCGATATAACGAGGCAAGCTCCCGCCTGGGAACTCAAAAAACCTTCCCAGGAACCCTGAAACCAAACAAGGCCCAGGGGTGAGTGCTGTCCTTTGTCCATCGTTAGGGAAACCAGGGCAGCCCTGAGGGCCACAGCCCAGGTCAAAGGTGCCCAGCACAAGTGATTGACAGCTGGTCCATCTGATCGGAAGACGGCTTCCCCATCCCAACACCTCCTGGGTCTTGGAGCCAAGTAAACAATGAACCTTCCCACTGGGCAGGTCGACATTCGGGGGAAATCATTTTTAACATGTAGGGTGAAGCTCAGTATTTTAAAATGTTTGTTTTGATGGCCATCCCAAGCTCTCCAAATGGTCTCTAACTTTGGGAACGATAAAAGAAGTGCAGAGACGTCTCCACTACCTCGGGGCACGCGAGGATCTGTGAGGGGCTCCAGGGTGGAAGCTGTTGGCACGCTGACCGCAGGCTGGACGCTTCGCACATGCCGCTCCTCCAGAACACAGGAGCACAAGCGCTTCTGCAGAGCTGTCGCTCTTCAGCTGGGCAGGCTCTGCACCGCGGCCCCCCTCTGCTGTCTGACCAAGCTTCCCGGCGCTGTTGAACAAGACTAATGAAGCAAATAGCTCAAAGGTCTCCAGTACAGAATACAATTTCCCAAGGCTCATTTAAATATTTCAAGTCAAAGGAGGGAATCGGCTGTTAGATGTCACATCCCAGATCCTTGTTAAAACATGTGGGAGGCTCATGACCGTGCTCTTATTTGGCTATGGTTTCTCTGTTCCTGTTGAGATTTCCCTTATTCTCAGACGATGCCTCATCCACCCAAGTGGTTCTGCTCCAAAGACCCCGACAAGGGTCTCAGGTAGTGGGAGAAGGCATGGGACCCTCAACCAGGTTGGGGGGTGGAGGGTAAGACATGCTGTTTAAGGAAGCACATTATTGATTCAACAAATACCCATTGAGCATCTCCTCTGGGTCAGGCTTCTGGGGGCTGCGTACAGAGCATAAACAAAGCAAATAAGTCCCTGCCTCGTGAAGCTCACACTGGAGCACCCCTGGCAGGGGAGGACAGAGCCCCACACTTCCTATGGAAACCGTCTTAGATTAATGTAAAGGAAAGAAACCCAGTTACTCACATATTGCAAACCACAGAGTAAAACGCCTACATCTTCTCAGCTGCTGAAACTAGTGGGCAAGAGTGATCTTCAACTTGGAGGGCATTTCAGAATATTTGGGGTTGGGAGGTAATTGGAGCTTTCTTTTTGTCACAAGCAGGCATGGATGGGTAGGTTAGTCTTGTTATCAGTTTTGAGCAGGCGGTATAGGCACAAGGGAAAGTACTCCGACAGGACCAGAGGGTGAACCTGAAGAGGAAGTTGCTCGTCTTTTATTCTAGACAAGCTGTGGTTCCATGAGCATCTATGCACAGGCCTGTGTCCCCCTTCAGCACAGAAGCTGCACACCATCGCACACAATGTCTGTTTCACCACCTAATGATGTGTGCTGACAATTGTTCCAGATGTTATATCTAGATCCGCCTTTCTTTAAAGGCTTCAGAGGCCTCCACTGTAAGGACGCACCATAATGGATGGATCCAGCCCCCTGGTGGTGGACATTTGGATCTTTCCATGTTTATTCTAGTGGATATTCTTGTGCACACATCATTGTGCACACGTGCAAATATATCTGTGAGATCAAATCCTACACGTGGACTTGCCCAAATAAAGGGTATATACATCTTGAATTTTGATAGATGTCAGGAAATTGCCCTCCCCCCCAAAAAAGGTTATTCCAGTTTGCATTTCCATCATAAGAACAATTGTTTCCTTACCTTTTTTGTCAATCCAATAGATTAAAAAATGCTGGGTTCAGGGAGGTTTCAGTAGTAAGGGTTAGGTTACTCACTTTTCATACATTTAGGAGCCACCGCTATTTCCTTTTCTGTGAAATGTGCCCTTGGACAATGGCTCGAGGAAGTCGAGAATGCTGGACCATCCTCCTTCCCTCAGCCACCACCACACTTCTCACTGCCGATCCGGGTGTGCAGGCCCAGCCCCATCACCACCTGCTCTCCTGCATCTGGAAATTGTGGCACTTTCTGAAGTAAATAGGAACCAGCTCTGTTATGATGATTTCTGTGCCCTCCTCAAGACAGCTGACAGTGCACTGGTGTCTTTCAAGACCAGCGTCTGAGCCAAGAGTTCTGGAGATGTCACAGGAGCCAGCTGGGAGAGGAAAGGCAGAAGGCCAGCAGAGGGCGAGGAGAGGGCTCCAAGCACCCACCCACACAGCGTGCGGCCCCTGCTGGCCGCGCCGTAATGACTGCCTCCCTAGACTGCTGCCCACCCAGCTCCAGGGTGGGTCCTGGGCTGTATGTCCTGGGCCCACAGCTGCGCCCTGATGGCAGAGCGCTGGGCCATCTGCAGCTCAGGTAGGTGAGCCGCTGAACCATGAGCGGAATACTAACATCTATGGGCTGCCATGCACCCCTGCAGAGGCCAGACTGCTGGAGACACTTCCCACACAGACACTAGTCCAGGGGGCAGCGAGTCTTCTGTGCCCCGCTTGGTAGCAGACAGCACTGAACCCTATTTTTGGGGGGACTCGGAAAAGTGTTTCTGGATGCCTGGCCGGGATGAGCGGGCAATGCTTTCCCTCCCCGCTGCACACGGCCCTGAGTTTGTATTTCAGTTGCCAGGCCTGTCTTGTCCTGGGGAGAACACAGAAAGACACAGCAAACTACAACACAGAGAACGAACCTAATGCGAACCGTAGGGTTAGACTTGAGTTAGTAATAAGGCGTCAGTACTGGCTCATCAGTTGTCACAAACGTCCCCATGGGGCCAGATGTCAGTAACAGGGGACTGTGGGGGGTGGGGAGAGTTGCACCGGGCCTCTATACATTCCCTGCAGTTTTCCTATAAACCAAAAACTCCTCTAAAAAACAAAGTCTAAAAACATGACTCAGAAAAGCTTTTGATCCAAGACGTGCTTTCAGCTCCTCTCTGGCACTCGTGGCATTTTGTTGGGGCGCTCAGCCCCCTCTTTTGGGCAATCAGAACAGGTTTCACTGGGGTTGGAGCTGAGGCTGGGATAATGAACACGGAAACTCTAAGGTCCAACCAACAAGCAGAATGAGGGGTCAAGGTTAATAGGCCAAACAAGGGCAGAAATGAGGTGAGAACAAAGACGGGTGAGACCAGACTGAGCTCAGAGCTAACCAGGGGCCAGCCGTGCACAAGAGGCCCCGGGACGTGGGGGCAGCTGTGGGACAACCCCGGCACCTGGAGCGCCCTCCCCACGTCTGCTCTGTCTCCTCCTCCCGTTGTGCCCCAGGCCATCACCCGCCCGGCAGTGCTGGCTGCGGGACCTCACCATGCGGTCGGAGAAAGGGGCTGTGGAGGCCATGGCTGTGGCATTGCTGGGGCTCTGGTGTCTCCCTTTCCTTCATCCATTCAGCAACGACTACCAAGGGCCTCGGAGGCGCCCGGACCCAGGGCTGGGTCTCTGCCTCTGTGGTGCTCAGAGTCTGTTGCTTTGAGTAGGGAACCCATCAAGATAACTCACCCTGGTGGTGAAGATGGGTGAGAAAAGGTGTGCGGGCCAAGCAGAGGATTCGAGCTGGACGGGCCAACAGCGGATCCTGAGTTAAAGGCCTGAGGACCCCTCCTACAGGGAGCTCGTAAAATAGAGGGGAAAGGAGCCATTGGAACCTGAGCCAGAGGAGAGGGAGGGGGGTCTCATGACCTCGCCCCAAGGGCATTGACCCAGGGATGGAGACGGGGTCTTTTGCCCCCAGACGGTATTGCCATCATGCTGTTGGCATTAGGGTTTCTTTAGGCCTACAGCAGGCAGTGGGGCCACCTCTCCACTCAAGAACATCGCGATCCAGCTTTCCAGTTGCCGTAGAAAATGTCCTCTCCCCACCTCCACACTCTCGTCCCCACACATCCCCCACGCTGCCTGGCCCCAAGTTTTCTTTGGGAACAGACAGCAAGATCAGTGGCCAACACCAAGAGGAGCACAGACAGGCCCCCTGGGCAGCCACACTTTCAGGAGCACCCACCGAGCCACGTCAAGCCAGCGCCATGTGGGAGGAGGAGGGAACCGGCTGTGACACAGAGGGGGAGGTGTGCGCTGAATATGGAGCGTCCGAGGGTGGCCAGGCCAGCCCTTGTCACAGCCGTGGGATCCCCCACTCCCCATTCACTCCCTGTCCACCACAAGGACGCTACCTTCTGCCGCCTCCTAGAACTCGTCCACACGGGCTCAAACCACACACAGGCACTTTGGGCTCCTTCCCTGCCCGGGCTCAGGCTGCTGGCAGATGGAGAGAGAGGCACCTGCCTCCCAAGAGGACTTCCAGGGAGCTGGCACCCGCAAGCACATCCCACTGCCGATCTCGGCTCACCTGAGCAGCTGCATTCAGTTCCTGCAGCACCTGGACCATCCTATGGGGGCCCTTCACCTTACCCCCATCACCAGGGCTCCTCGGGACAGGGCCCAGTTGCAGCCACCTGCATCCCCAGTGCTCAGTTCCTGGGCGAGATGAACTTAATCGGAAGGCTCCTCAAGTCCAAAGCCTCACTTAGTAGGTAAGGAAAGAGGCCCCAATGGGCGGACACTGGTTGGAGTCCCCGGGGGGGTGTCCAAGTTGAGGGGAGGGCTGAAGCCCCCTGTTCTCCGCTGCAGAGGGTCACCCCTCCTCCGCCTAGTCAGCATTCCTGCGCTCGCTGGCTCACCCACGCTGACCGAGCCCCCAGTCTATGCCAGGATCTCCTCCAGCCCTGGATACCATCATGAGCAAGACAGCAATCGTCCCTGCCCTCCTGGGGCTTAAAATCCTGCGGAAGGATGCCATGGTCCCCAGGGGACTCACCACACACGTGCCCTCCATCTAACCGTGCACTGGGATTATTAGCAAGCACAAAACGGGCTGCAGACCTTGACAGGAGACTCTGAGGAGGAGGAAGGGACAGCTGGGCCCTGGCAGGGGGATCTGGCAGGAAGGCAGGCAGACTGGTGGGAAAGATGTTGACTGCAGTCCAGGGAGGGGCCACTGTGGATTGGCATGACCCACAGGAATGACACCAACCAGTGGAGCTCCCCCGTCTATAGGATGGACTTGTGGGGAGGAGGAGGGTTATGAGTTAGCAGGCTGACACGAATCCCAGGCAGGCTCTGGTCCAGCAGAGGCAGGAGAACTGAGGCAGGGGCTGGGCCAGGAGCCAGATGAACACAGAGTCAACAAGACAGGGCGGGCGTGACCAGCTGGAGCTGGGAGGGATGAGGTGTGCACAGTGGGGATTTAACCTGCCCAGAGACAGGTCTGGCCTTTGCCCCGGGCTCCTGGGAGGAAAATTCTAAGCCCTGAGCATCCTGCCTGATGAAATTGTCTTGTTTGCCTGGGGCCTTGACCACCAGACAGTCTAACAATGTGATTTAGGGTGAAGGTTTTGGGTCACACAGTGTCATCTCAACCTCTGTAGGGGCTGGAGCCTGAGGTCAGCCATGGGGGTGGTCAGCCAGGCCTAGGTGACTGGTGCCCAGTGAAGACTGGACACTGAGGCTCACGGGAGCTTCCCTGGTGGGCAGTGCCCTGTGTTTTATTGTCACACATCACATCACATCATCAATGGAAGGACTTAGCACTGTCCATGCCTCCAATGGAAGCTCCTAGAACTTTCCTGGACTCTGCCTCATACCTCCTTCCCCTGGATCATTTTAATTTGCATCCTTTCACTGTAATAAACCATAACTGTGAGTATAACAGCTTTCAGAGGGTTCTGCAAGTCCCAGTGAGTTGTCAAACCTGAGGGTGGTCTTGGGGACCCCCAAACTTGCAATTAGCATCAGATGTGAGGGACTGCTGCCTAACTTTATAGCATGAAAGCCAAAATAGGGTCCAAGTTTGGGAGCTGGAGGATGCTCGGCAGCACAGAGGAGCCAACATCAGTTTGGGACATGACGAGTTTGAGGTGCCTGTGGGGCATCCTAGGAAAGAAGCTGGGAGGGAGTGAGGAGCGAGTAGCTCTGTTCATTCACCCTCCGTCGATCTGTCCGTCAGCTGTGGAATGACCGGCTGTATCACCAGGACCTATGCTACGCACAGGGATGGCCACGGGAGTGAAACATATGTGGGGTGTTCTCTACGTGCACATTAACAGGGAGCAAAAACTGCACCAAGGTGCACTCACGAATGGAGGTAACGAAGGAAAAGGATGAGGCTCAGCAAGAGAGAACAATGGCAGGCTAGTCACCATGAGGGCAGTGGACAGGGGCAGCTTCAGGAGGGGGGGCCATTTGAGCTGACAGCCAGACTTGCCACGCGAGGAGGGGGTCAGAGAGTTCCAGGCCTCCAAGAAATGGCTTCACGAAGGCCCTGGGCAAGGAGAGCTTGGGGTGCCCAAGGAGCAGAAAGATCGGTGTTCTTGGGGCCCAGTGACAAACGCTTCTGGAAAGAGCCAGATAGAAAATACATCAGGCTTTATAGGGCATGCAGTTTCTGTTGCAATTAATCAACTCTGTCTTTCAGCATGAAAATAGCCAGAGACACATGCAACGAAACAGGCGTGGCTGTGTTCCAATAAAACTTTATTCACAAAAACAGGCAGTGGGTCACACCTGGCCCGAGCACCATAATTTGCCAATCCCTGGTCTAAGGTTACAAAGCTCGTGAGAAGCCTGGCAGGGACCGCCCCTGGAGTTTTATCCAGCGGTCCTGTCACTGTTTGTTCCCCGCTTCCTCTCCACCCTGGCTGAATCCTCTGGACACACCCCAGTTCAATCTGCCTCCCATTTCGTGTGTGGCCTGAGGAGTGCATTGAGGACTTAGATGTTTATCTTCCCTCCTCTGGACACTGTTCTATAAACAAAACCCCATACTGCGTTAGACCCGGAACAGGCACCCCACTAGCTCCCGCTGGCTCCTCGTGTTCTCACATCTGCGTTCCTGCCTGGCACCTCCATCACATGAGCGTGCGGTTGACTCAGGACCCAGGCCCGAGACCTTACATTTTCCCTGTTCGGTTTCATCTTGTTAGAATCAACTCTAACACTTGAGACTGTCAGGGCTGTTTTAAATCCACGTTCTGTCACCTGAAACTCTTTCCCACTTGGAGCTGTCACAGGAGGCCATGTGGGAGGGGGCTGGGAGTGTGGACACAGGCCAGACTACCTGGGTCAGAATCCTGACACGTGCGTGACAAGATCTGTGGACCGAAGCGAGTCACTCAGCTGTCCTGTGTCTCAGAAGCCCAGCCGTAAAGGGGGAAGCTAACCCTCCCTCATAGGGCTATGTGAGCACCGGGCAAGGGAAGACACTTGGAGGGCTCATTCAATGGGGCGGGTCCAGACCAGCCTGGCTCTCATAAAGAGCTCTCTAAGGATGAGCACTGACATTGGAGTCAAAAAAGCCCGCGTCTGTGCCTGCAACCAAGTCATTGAAGAAAAATTGTTCTCTGAACAGGGCTGAGGTTAGACCCCTAGGGCATCTCACCAGGGACCTCCCTCCAAACAGTCAGCCCATAGGCCCCAGTCCCATCCGTCAGCCAGTAAGGATGGTCTGACTAGGGCCCTAGCAAAGAGGGCAAAGAGGGCAGGAGACAGAGGATGTCATTTAAACGAGATTCCCTGGGGGAGGTCCTCACCCAAAACCTCGACTCTGACAATGCCTAGAGTCGTGGCTTCCTCGGGTAAGGCCTGGCTCCTCCTCTGGGGCTCTTTAAAACGCAAACACACAGTGAGCCTGGAGGGTCTTAGCTGGACAAGCAGCAGCTCACACTCACCGTGCTCTTACTACACACCAGGCAAGGGCGAAGCGCTGGGTCGCGCAAACGCACTTAATTCACCAGCACCCAGAAGGTAGGTGCTGATGTCATCCTTCCACGCTCAGGGGATCTCTCAGACCCTCAGTTTCTTTATCTGTAAAGTGAGGATTACGGCACTTCTGCCCACATGAGAGGCTTGTGAGGGTTAACTGAGTAAACACACATAAGGTACCCACAAGAGTGACAGGCCATAGCATAAGTGCCACCCATTGCCCCATGTTGCGGCTGGGAAGCCATGGCCCTGTGGAGAGGTGAGGCCAACTTCCACGTTTTCTCCACTGGGAGGAGCAGAGCTGGGATTTGACCCTGGAGCCCAGCCCAGCCCCTGAATGTCACTGCTGCACCCTCCGGCCTCGTGAGCACCGAGTGCATCAGAAGGCCCCCTTCCCTGCCGCTCTGAGGCCATCCCGTTTCTGGAGGGCCTTGGTGCTGGCTGAGGCAAGGACGCCCAGAACCCAGACTTCGCTGCTGCCTTCATTACTGTGCCCCAGGCTGAGGCTGCATCCTCAGTCCGAAGGAATCAGATAATCAATAAACCCTCGAGTGCATCCAGGCAGTAAAAAATAGAGAAACATCTTTATGCCCAGAGAGCTGAGTAATTAACCCAAGCGTGAAGGCTGGCATTTGTTTGGCTGATGTAATTGGCTTTTGGATGGAGGGGTGGAAGGACTGATGAAGGCCCCCAACTCAGCCCCAGCTGGGGGGGAAGCGTCTGTGAGGGACCCAAAGATGCAAAGGGTCCCCTTTTTCTGCTGGAGCCGAGGCACCGGGCTCTGGAGCCGGGAGAAGGGCAATTTGTCTCTGACAGAGGCGAGAACTGGCTGTACTGGGTGAGTGATGCACATCTCTTGCTCTGCATACACGCTGTTAATCTAGCAGCCAGCTCAGGCCTGGGGGAAGACAGGACGGCTCAGGACAGCCAGGGGTCACCTTTCCCATCTCAGAGTCCTCAGCCAGCCTGTGGCAGCCACCCCATGTGCCAGTCCACTTCTGGCTGAAGGTGACAGAGAGCACGACAGCCAGGAGGCTGGGCAGGCTAGGGGGTGCAAACTGGGAGCCTGCGTGGGTGTAAGAGGGAGAGACAGCAGGGGTCATTTAAGTCAGGGATATGGACCTCCTCATCCCACCGCCTGCCCCAGTCTGCCTGGAGACGGGGTCTCAGTAGAGGCCACCAAAGAGGCCTCCGTCTTGGCCCCCGCCAGGCTCTCTGGGGAGGCAAGACAGCTGGGCGAGATCAGGCTGCAAGGGTGCACCAGGCAAGCCCCCTGGTGTATTGGTTCGAGTGGTGTGAGCTTGACGTCATAACGGACCCAAGTTCAAATCCAGACTCTGACGCTTGCTAGCTGGACAACTGGACTCTGACCTCCAGTTTCCTCTTCAGTAAAGTCGGGGGAGGAGAGAGTAACGGTAGCCATGTTAACAGGGTGGGGCTGTGAAAACAGAATCACGCACGAAAGGCACTTAGCACAGAGCAGGCCCTGACACAGCCCCTGGCGCCCTGCCGGGTCCAGGCCCCCGGGGAGGGGGAATGACAGCCCAGAAGGGTCGCTGCTGACTCGACTCAGCAAGGAAGGCTTTCTAGGCCGAGTGGGAGGTGGGCTGGGTCCACATTATAGGAAAATGTGGAACTCAGGTTGACGGGGAGGACTCGAGGGGTGCGTTCCCTGCTGTCCACTCACGCCTGCAGGGTGCAGAGGTGTGAGCCGGCTTGTCCCGGGCAGAAACGGACCAGACCCACGGGGGGCTCCACCCGCTGGTCAGCTGAGGAACCAGAGCTGGAGGAAGGAGCTGCCTTCGCAGAAGGCGGTAAAGGCCAGAATGACCCCGCAGTCAGGAAGTCCCTTGTGGGTGTGAGACTCAGGTTCCCCAGTGGTCCCCAGAGGAGAGGATTTAGGCGCCAGTCCATCCAAGGGGGTTTGCTCTAGACACTGGGAAATGTCAGTGGGAATCGGGACTGTGAATCAGAACAAAGAAAGTCGGGTGTGAGCCCCGACTTGTGAGCCCTGAACTGTGAGCCGTCTCTGCAGAAGAGACCATTCCAAGCAGGGACTGTGACAAGGACGCCTTCACAAAGGCAGCTGCCTTTTTTTGAGTGTTTACTGTGTGTCAGGCCCAGGCTGGACACTTTCTGACCTTGACAACCCTGCAGGCAGGCACTGTTACCCGCGCTGTGCATGTAAGGAAACTGAAGTTCAGAGATGTTAAGTAACCTGTCCCAGGTCACTCAGCTGATAAGTGTCGGGGCAGAATTTGAACCCAGGTCATTCTGACCCCAAATCTCAGAGTGTTTGCAGACGTGCAGGCCCTTGTCTTCCCAGGGAGTTCTGACCCTCTGCCCTTCTCTAAGGCACT
Organism: Ceratotherium simum simum; assembly: GCF_057802395.1. Taxonomy (NCBI): domain Eukaryota; kingdom Metazoa; phylum Chordata; class Mammalia; order Perissodactyla; family Rhinocerotidae; genus Ceratotherium; species Ceratotherium simum. Next base: position 47,045,915 of record NC_141921.1, on the reverse strand, counting down.
AAGATAACTAGGTGGCAGCCTCACCTTATACCTTAGACCAGTGAGAGCAGTAATTAATCCTTAATGTGAATCAGGGGCTTTCCAAGTGCCAGGGATTGGTCTAAGCACCTTCCCCATATCTTATCACTCAATTCTCATAGCAACTCTAAGAGACAGGTATCATAAGCACCTCCATTTTGCAGATGAGGAAACTGAGGCATAGTGGTCAGATCCATGCACAAGGGCACCAAGCTGGTCAGCGGCAGAGACCACTGAAGTGCAGGGTTGGCTGAGGATTACTCCCTGCGCACTCACACCTCCCAATCCGGCCCTCGAAAAGGCATGAACCAGAATGAGCTGACGTATCAGTGGGGCCCTGAGAAAAAGATTAATGGGACCCAGGCTGGGGAGATAAGGAAATAATGTGCTGTCTGAACGCACTGTACCGTGCTGGCTGTGGGCGTGCGGATGACGCGGGGTGCGTCCAGGGTACGGGACACGAGGAGATTGTCCCGCTCCTCTGATCCCTGCAGCTCCTGCAGCCTGTCTGGGGTCTGGACAACACTCTCTCCCTTTCCACCAGGATAATCGCTGGCGCAGACCTGCCCCAGAAAGGCCACCTGAGCGCGCTGTGGAGGGAGGCTGCTGGGAAGCGTTGCTAGGAGATGGGAAGAGGGGCGAAAGGGCATCAGGACCAGGGGGCTCCACAGCACTGCAGTAGGCATCTTGGTTGGTGTCCAAGGAGCAGAAGGATAAACGGATGGATGCCAGTCTCGTGATTTCAACGAGCTGGAACCCACCTGACACTGACAGAGGGCCCAAAGGATAATTTGAAATCTAATTGCTGGGTGTTTGGGTTTGGTATTAGGGCTGTTCCACTTGGTAAATATCAAAAACTGGATGCCTTCCCTGATCCTCTGGGCAAAGCTTACTGGTGCTGCCCTGACAGTGAATGAAGGACACGCAGAGCCAGAGAGAGAGAGAGAGAGAGAGAGAACATGCCCAGGAAGGGGAGAGGAGAGGGAGGGGAAGGAAACCACCAGGCCAAGCCCCTCCAGGACGTGTCTCCCCATGGCAGCCACTGTCTCTTTTCTTATAGAAAAAGGATATTCCAGGGCCTGGCTTCCTGGGAGATCTGCACCTCTGCCCACCCCAACCCTGTGTCCCAGGACCACCCAGATGAAAAGACAGGGAGAGACCCTGGTGGAAGCCAATGTGCTGCCTCTCCAGCAGCAGGAGTGTGAGGGTGGAGCCCGAGCTAAGGAGGCAGGCGTAGGAGTGAGCTCTATGCCCTGGCAGGGGGAGGCATAGAGCTCACTGAGGAGGACAGGGCGTGTGCAACGTGTCTGCTGCAGGAAACAGCTGCATTTTAGACACATAAGCAGAAGTCATCTGAAAACAAAAAAAGAAAGAAAGTTGGATCCTTACCTTATAACTTGTACCAAAAGAAATAATAGATGGGTCAAAAATTTAAATGGAAGGAAGGAAAGAAGGAAGAAGGGAGGGAGGGAAGGAAGGAAGGGAGAAAGAAAAAGATTGAGATGGAGGGAGGGAGAGAGAAAGATAAAGAAATCATTAAAGTATCTGAAAAAACTACCCTTTTTTAAAAAAAAAGGAATAATCTCTGATGAGGAAAGGTCCTTTTAACAAAAATACAAAATCTAAGAGCCACAAAAAGATAAACGTTAAAACAACCACATGAAACTTTTCTGTGGGGTAAAAGCTATCATAAACAGAGTTTCATTCAGTTCTGTTTCCCTGAGGATAAACCACAAAAATGTCTGCAACTCCTATACACGTGGACTTAAATTTCTCTATTAAATCAAGAATTCCCATAAAAGTCTATAAGAAAAAAAATCCAATAGCCCAATAGAAAATGGTAGCTCACAGAAAAGGAATTATAAATGGCTCTTATATACATGAAAATATGACCAACCTCACTCAGAACAAGAGAAAAGCAAAATAAAACCACAATAAGATAACATTTTTCATCCATCAGCTTGGCAAAGATCAAAAGTTTGCTAAAACATTGTTGAAGAAGTTGTGGGCATATAGTGGCACTCAGCTATTGCTGCTGGAACTATAAATTGGTACAGATTTTATCAGTTGTGATTGAACAATATCTATCTACCAAAATTCCAAATGGACATACTCCCTGATTCGGCAATTTCACTTCCAGAAACTTACCCTGCAGATACACTCCTGACGTCTGCAGTCCTGTGTGAATAAGACCAATTATTACACCATTGTTTTTTTTTGGTTTTTTTGGTTTTTTTGTTTTTTTTGTTTTGTGAGGAGATAAGCCCTGTGCTAACATCCGCCAATCCTCCTCTTTTTTTGCTGAGGAAGACGGCCCTGGGCTAACATCTGTGCCCATCTTCCTCCACTTTATATGGGACGCCGCCACAGCATGGCTTGCCAAGCAGTGCGTCGGTGCGCGCCCGGGATCCGAACCAGCGAACCCTGGGCCGCCGCAGCGGAGCGCGCGCACTTAACCGCTTGCGCCACCGGGCCGGCCCCTACACCATTGTTTTAACGAACAAAAATCTGGAAATCACCTCACTGTTATTCAATAGAAGACTGGTTATTTAAATTACGGCCACCCCTATTAGCATCCAGAATACTACGCAGCTAAATTTTTTTTAAAGAATGAATACAGCGAGGATGCTCAAAAACAATGTCCAAGAGATGTTGTAAGGTAAAAACGCAAGGTGCAGAGCAATGTGGATAATACGCCTCTATTCCTGTAAAGTAGGGGCGTATATAAATGCGCAGAGGATCTCCATTAACTGGTAACTGTTAATAAATTAAAAGTGAATGCAGAGAAGACCTCTCTTTCTTAACACTAAAATCCCAAGGATTGGAGGATTTCTCGACACATCTGCCAACGCACCTTTGAGCCTGCAGTCTTGGAAATGCGGCTCACGAAAAATCACGTTACTATTCCGCCTCCAGTGGTTTCGCACATGATTAGAATGATCAGTTCTTTGAAAGTTTGTAAAACTGTCCATACAACCATCTGGGCCTGGTGCTTTCTTTGTGGAAGATTTTTTACCACTAACCTTATTTTCTCAATGTTTAGGACTCCTCAGTCTTTCTGTTTCTTCTTGATTCTTCTTGATTCATCCATCAGAGAGACTTCCGGAGAGAGAGAAAGCCACAGGCCACAGGCTTCTTGTCTCCTGCTTTTCTGGCCCGGGTGGTCTGCCTTTTAACTATTCCACTTTCTGTCGTGAGTCACGCTGTCTGATGTTCACTTCCCAGAGCACTCAGAGATCTACATGTGGCCGCCAATCAGAATGTCGATCCAAGGACGGACCACCGCTTCAGCTTCTCGAACACAAGTCTCAGCCACAACATCCACTTCTGTTCCCTCCCATGTACTCTGTCAATCCCCCACCACATGGAGAGTGCTGATCTCCCTTGCCGAGGTCATTACTTAGGGCTTCTAATCTTGTACAACGTTCCTGTGGGTTGGCCTCCATAATTCTATCTACCAGGGGTCTCAAACGGTAGTCCAAGGCCAAAATACAGCCCAAATTTTGTATTTGGCCACATTACCCACTTTTCCACAACTACCTATTATATCACAGCAGGTTCAATTCATGCATTTATGTGATCTTCTGGCCCCTGAGAGGATGTGCATTCGAGACCCTGCAACATTACCATCCAAGAATGAAGGACTGACGTAAGGTGGGAAATCAGATGAATCTTTGGTTATCTCTTGCTTCAGGATTTATCTTCAGTCTTGGTCTATGGCTCAGGGAATCTCTGGCCTCAGTTTCATTCAGCTTGTGAGAGAAGTGCCCAGGGCTGATTTCCACACACCAGTGTCTCTAGTTTACGAAATCATCACCCATTTTCAGTGCGTCTCATGGGTGTTGACAGAAGTGAGCAGTGGGCAGCGGTTCAGCAGAGGGAGCCACAGAATGGTTCCCAAGGCATCTTTCAGAGAACCTACATGTGGGGCCGAGCCTCACGGGGACCCAGAAAAGAGAGGACAGGTGGCACAGACAAGAGCAGGGCTGGGAAGGTGGATCAGAGGCAACATGGCAGAGACGGTAGCTGCTGTCTCCTCCATGGTCAAGTCATTGGTGGGTTTTTTGACATATTATTGTAATGGTTGAGTAAATGGCTCTGGGACCGGCAACCTGGTTCAATGCCGGTTTGGCCACTGCCCAGCCAGGTAACCAGGGGCAAATCACGAAACTCCCCTCTCTGCCTCATTCTGCTCATCCGGAAAGTGGGATAACCATGCTCTGTGGCAGACACTAAGCACATCGCATGCGTGAGTCCATTGAATCCCCACGGCAACCCCGAGAGGTGGAAACCATCATCAGCCCCATTTTCCAGATGAGGAAACTGAAGAAAGAGAAATGAAGGGAGCTTCCCAAGGTCACAGAGCCCGGAAGAGGCTGAGTGGTGGCCGGAACTCGGCAGTCTGGCGCCAGGGTCCCTGTCTTCCACTACGCAAGGCTTAAAGAAAATGAGTATGGGGGAGACCTCAATGGCACTTGCTGTGGTACACACTGAGACCTCCATAAAGGGTAGCAGTTATTAGTCTTTCTAATGAAACAGAGTCCTTCCTCTCCCTGTTCTGGGAAATCCCATCCCGGCTGTGAACTCCAGTCCCTCCCCCGCTCAAGGGGGTGTGGGAGCTGCAGCAGGCTGATGCACGAGATCAGCCTCAACTCAAGGGCTGCACCGTGGCCCCTCACCGCAGTCCCTGCAGCTCAGCCACACTCACCTCAAAACGTGCTCCCCCTGGGCCTTCACACATGCTGTTCCTTCCCCCTAACACACTCTTCCTGCAGGTCTTCTCATGGTTGGGCCTCGCCAGTTCAGTCTCAGTGCCGGCGTCACTGGGGTGGCCCTTCTCTCTCCCCAACCTCACGACTTCCAGTCCTCTTCCCTGTTTTCCCCTGAGCGCATGTCACTTGCTAAAATCGTCTTATTTTTTCACGGTCTGCCTCTTCCACAAGAATGGAGCTTCTGAGGCCAGGGGTCTCTTCTGCTTAGTTCCCACTGTATACCCAGCACCCAGGACAGGGCCTGGCATATAGCAGGTGCTCAGTGACGACTGGCTGCATAAGTGAACAAGTGATCAGACACCTCCATAGCACAGAGGTCATTTGCACCCGATCTCACAGCCCCGCAGACGGGCCAGGAAGCCCGCTCGCCGGGGATTCCGTCCCGTGGTTCTGTTTAAGGGACCAGAGAACCGAGAGGCCGGCTTGTTAGGAGGCACACGCGGATCCGTTCTGGCCAGGAAATTACCTGAGGAGACAGCACTGATTAACACATTAATAAATAACTTTGCTATTAGAAGAGGCTCTCGGTCGCTGGGGGATAATTGCCTTGGACAGGAACGGCCCCGGCGTCTTCTGCAAGCCGCCTGCCTCCTGCCTCTGGGCCCCCAGCAAAGCCGCACTGAAGGCGCTCTGTGACCCAGCCTTGGGCCTGCCCCTGGGGACGCAAGAGACCTAAGCTGGGCCTGGAGCAGGGACAGGAGGACCAGCGGGCGCTGAATCCAGGGGATCTCCTGGCATGCTGACGCCAAACCCCGCAGGGAGGGCCTCGGCCTTCCATTAGTCAGCTCTCGCCAGGCCGCACTCAGTAACAGCCGCCACACCGCACGGCCACAGCATCAGCGTTTACTCCTTGCCCTGCTGCCTGTGGGCCACGGTACAGGCGGCCCCCATCCTCCCGTCTCCTTTTCTCCAGGACCCAGGCTGCAAGAGCCCCCACCTGGAACGGAAGGAGACGAGATCAGGGACAGACCCCGAAACAGCTCTGGAAGCTTCTGCTCAGACATGGAACACATCTCCCAGCCTCCCTACCCTTCAGGCAGGGCCCCTCTCTAGGTGAACCTCACCCCCCCAACTCTGACCAGAGGGATCAAGGGGGCTGTGGGTCAGAGCTTTAGGTTGCTGGGGCTGTCGTAACATGTACCACAGACTGAATGACTGGAACAACAGAAATTCATTGTCTCTTAGTTCTGGAGGCCAGAAGTCCGAGATCAAGGTGTCAGCAGGACTGACTCCTTCTGGAGGCTCTAAGGGAGAATCCGTCCCAGGCCTCTCCCGGCTCCTGGCGGTGTGCTAGCATCCTCGGCGTTCCTGGGCTTGTGGACGCAGCAGCAGATCTCTGCTTCACCCTCACAGGGCGTTCTCCCCATGTGCGTGTCTGTGTCCACATTTCCCCTTTCATAAGGACAAGTCCTGGTGGGTGTGGGCCGCCCAGCTCCAGTGTGACCTCGTCTTAACTAATTACATCTGCAACAACCCTCTTCCCAAATGAAGTCACATTCTGAGGTCCTGGGGTTAGGACTTCAACATGTGAATTTGAGGGGAACACAATTCAATCTGTAACAGTCAGTAACTCAAGGCTTAGCCTCAAACTCACCTGGGGGCTAGTCTTGTGGCCCACCCCACCTGTGGCCTTGACCCCTCTGGCCCTGCTCTGCCTGCCCCACCCCTGCAAATCCTCCAGGTAGCTGGCACTCGGCCCTGAATGCCAGTCACTGCTGTCGGAACTCTCCTGTCTCGGTCTGCCTCCTATTGTCTGCTGTGGCCAGATCTGTCCCTGGGGGAGGTGGGTGGCATGGAGTGAGAAGCTCAGATAGACACGAGTTCAAATCTCACCTCCTCCACTTAGTGGGGTGTGACTTTGGGGGGACATCTCACTGCCTCGAGCTTCGGAGTCCTCACCTCTAAAATGCTGCTCAGGGAGTGGGCAGTGAGGAGCACCAGGGCCAGACACACACCCTCCTCCTCCTCCTGACCATGCACTGAGCCCCTGAGACCTGCTGCCAGGGTCCATCTGGGCTGGACGGCCTCTGACCCCACCCCCCAAAACACACATATGGATCAGTGCATCCCTCAGAGAATATTCTAGGCTCCTGCTATGTGAGTGGCATAGCCCAGAGACAGCTCCCTCTCCTGCTTCCAGCCATATCTCTAACAGCAGTCAGGGCCTCATGGTGTTGGGGGGAGTGAGGAGTCTTTGCCTGAGAATTTCCTAAGTGTCACAATATTGGGTGTGTGCATGTACACACACACACACACACACACACTCATAAGCCTGCCTCCTCTACCTCCGAGGAAATTCAGTCAACACCCCCACCCATGCCACAGTCTTTATAGGACAGCCTTGTGCCTGCCATAAGCCACCTCCTACCCAGAGCGCTGAGCACTCTCCAACCACCCTGTGACTCCTGCATAATGACATGCCATGCACACACACATTAAACACAAATGAACCTTCGTGATTATTGTTATTATCATAATTGCTAGGGAAATTAGCGATCATGAGCCGCCTGGAGCCCCACTCCGTGGACCCACGTGCAGCCCGGCCTCAGCACCACCAGGGCTGCCCTTTCCACCCAACACAAGAGCAGCCCCCTGGGCTCTGGCCCTACAGCCCACCCCTGCCTCTAGCCCTGACTTGCAGCAAAAATCAGGCAGGGAGGGTGATCAAGGAGGAAAATCCTGGCTTCTGTGTGAGGAGGGCCTGACACCAGCCTGGTGAGGGAGGAGGAACCCTCATCATATTTACATATGAGGCCCCTGCCCTCCGAGAAGGTGCATAGCTTGCTCTCAGGTGGGACCCACACTGCCTGCCTCCAGAGCCCCGTCCTCAGCTGGGACCCCTCGCTTGCCAGGTCCTGCCAAGACGCCCTGCAAGGAGACAGTCCAGCCCCACTGCTTAGAGCATGTGACTGAGGCCAGAGCTCAGTGACGCACCCACCCAGAGCCAGTCATTCCAGAAGCCAAGACTAGGACCCGGGGCCTCTAGCCAAAGCTTGGGCCTTTCCACCATGGGCTCCCCTGGATGACCAGGTGCACCGCTGCCCATGAGAGTCCTCCTAACGCGTGCGCATGGCTACTTTACGAATCCCTTTCGCTTTGTATTCACCAGCCCAAAGCTCCCGAGGCCCTGACTAATTCAATTACAAACGCCTCCTGGATGCTTATGGTCGCATTTCAGGAGTCCTTCATCCCTGTCCAGTCCCAGAACCCTGAGGGCACTTCAAAACCTCTTCCCATGGACGTTGACAAGGCACAGCGCCCACTACCCAAGGCTTCTCCTCGGGCTGGATCCCAGCCATTCAAGCTCCTGGATGGGAGAGGCCCAGGTGTGGGGTTTCAATCATGCTTGAGCAGGCGACCTGACAACAGGATCGTCTGGCCAGAGCATCTCCTCAACCCAGAGCATGATCCCGAGGCCACCTCCGCTTCCTCCCACCTCCTCTGAGCGCCCCTTCCTGGGGCCCTGCTATCGTGCACACAGACAAGTGTGCCTGGGGCAGGGGGCTGAGAGGCCTCAGCCTGGGCAGGGTCGTCTCGCACACGGAAAGGGAGTGTCACGGTGTCCCTCCACGGCAAGCAGCTCTTGGCTCAGAGGACCACACCTTGCAGACTGAGCATGAACTGGAGGCGCTCGGCTCTCAGGGGGCCTCAGAATCAGCAGGATTCAGCTGGAACGGGAAACCTCGTGAAGAGATCAGGCAAGCCGAGCACCCTCACAGCTCCCCTCTGGCCTCAGAGCCTGGTGTTAGACAGCTGAATTAAAACTGTCCGGGAAGATAAACACTTACCTCTAAAATACGAACGAGAGGTTCAGTAAAGCCTGTGATTGAGCAAAGTGGGTTTTCCCATCTGGTGGTGGTGTGGGCAGAGTCAGGAAGTAGAAGCATCACGGGCCAGAGGAAAAAATACGCCCAAGGACCAGCTCTCCTCCCCGCAGCCACGAGCCAGGAGCAGGGCTGTGCGTCTGTTGCATACGTGGCATGCAAGGGCATGCTTACACGTGCATGTGTATTTGTGTGCACACTTACCTGACATGTGCATACATGCCTGTGTGTGCACGCACCTGTGTTCACAGGTGGGGGGTAGGTACGTGTATCATGTCCTTCCTTCTTTTCCTCCCCAGGCATCTGCTGAGCACCTACCACACGCAGGCACAGAGTGAGACCTGGGATCCAGAGGTGAAATCTCCCCTCCGTGCCCACAGGGAGTGTGCGGGCTGAGGGAGAGAGAGGAATAAGCAGGCAATTGCAGTGCAGCATAAAGAGCTGCCCAGGCCCTGCAGAAACACAGAGGAGGAGCACCCACCCCACCCCGGGCTGGGGAGGGAAGGCTGCGCAGAGGAAGGGAACCATGCTCCTCCTAGCGAACCAAAGGCAACCACTGAGACTTACCATCTCTGAGGCTCAGCGTCGTCCTGCACAGTGGGCACCCGGCAAGTATTTGCTGGACGAATGCCCCTGCGGTAACGATCCAGAGAGCCTGTGCCCCGTGGGCCCCGTCCCAAGGCAGCAACTTGTTGGGTCTCTGTTCCCGAGCTGGCTGCTCAGACAGGAGCGGGGGACGAGAGCATCACGGGATCACTGATGATAATCCCGGTTTAACTCGCACGGCACTTTTTGCTTTTCAAGTAGCTTCCCGTGCATCATCACATTTAAGCTCCTGGCTGTTTTTACAAAAGGAATAACTTAGCATATACATTTATGATCCTCTTCCCATCTCTGAACCAGAAACACTTCCACAGCCACTCAATGAGTCACATAGTGGTTCCTGAGAAGCAGGCAAACAACAGTGACGATTTATTTTAATCCCCACTCCAATCTTTGAAGTCAGACAGACCTGGACTCAAATCCCAGCTCTGCCCCTCGCTGGGAGAGCACGGTCCAGGCACTTACCTCACTGAGACTCATTTTCTCCATTTGTGGATCAGGGAAAATACCGTTTGCCTCACAGGGCTGTGCCGAGGTTGAAATGGGATCAAGCGTCAGTCAGGATGGGCCGTTTATGCTGCTGTAACAAAACAAAACGTCAGTGGTCTCACCAATCAGGTTGACTTCCACGCAGGTTCCATGTCCATCATGGGTCAACCAGGGGAGACGGAGGTGGAGGCTTATCACAGTCACTCGGGGTCTGAGACAGATGGACTCTTCTTCCGAAAGTTCTTCCACAGTTCCAGAGGCTGAGAAAAGAAAACATGATGAGCCTCGAGCCGCCTCTTAAATCTCCTGCCAGACAGGATGCACCTCCCTTCTGCTCACAGGCTGTTGCCCAAAATGAGTCATGGGCCAGACCCAAATTAAGAGGGTCAAGATGAAGAATCATTTCACAGGGAGGGGTCCCAAATACTTGAACCAAAGACGCAGATCATTTATGTCCAATACCACTTAGTTCATTCTGGCTTCCTCGAAGCCCCACTTCAGTCCTTTGAGTAGATGTTTCCTACGTCCATTATCAATTTAGTGCCTCCCATCTCCACACGCACCTTCTGATATGTGCAGTGTTATAACCAATGGAGATGGGGTCCGCACTTGAACTTCCCTCACATTGACTTCTGGCATGGCTGTACGATTTGCTTTGGCCAGTGGAATGTGGTAGACGTGACTGCGTGCCAATTCTGAGCCTAGGACTTCAGAGAACTCCATGCTTCTCTCTGCCCTCTGTGCTTCTGCCATTGGTGTGAGAAGATGTGCCCAGGCTAGCCCCTGACCCCAGAAGGAGGAAGAGAGACACTTGGAGCAGAGGCAGCTCAGGTGCCCCAGTCTGAGCCAAACTGCTCGGCCAAGCCACAGACTCAGGAGTGAGAAATGGTTGTCTGCTATCATAGGTCTCCGAGACTGGGGTCATTTGTTATGCAGCAGGAGTTAACAAATACAGATCCCTACCTCACACTTCCTACAGAACAGATAACTAAAGGATTCAAAAGCAAAACATGAGAAACAAATTTCCCATTTTTAGAAGAAAATATGGGATAATGTTTTTATGACAATAGAGTAGAGAATGGTGTTTGATAATTAGACACAAAAAACAAACATGATGAAGAAAAACACTGTATTATATTTAATATGTATTCTACTATATTAAAAGTAGAAATTTTGGCGTGACACAAGAGGCCGCGAAGAAAGTTAAAAGACAGAGATAATGCACAAATACAGAAAACATATTTTTAAAGCGTTTGGCCACAAAAGCGCTGATATCCAGATCATTAAAGATAGCACTTACAAGTCAGCAAGGAGACACCAAAGATCCAAGAGAAAAATGAGCCAGAGACCAAGAAGCAATTCACAGAGGAGGAAGCCCAAAGAGCCAGCAAATATAATGCAGAGTGTTCAATTGCATAGTGATTAGGGAACTGCAAATTAAAACAAGGAAAAACTATTTCACGCCCATCAGATTGGCAAAATGTTAGAAGATGTGCTAACAATTATTGATGAAGATGAGCAAACAGGCATTTTCCAGCTGCTGGTGAAACAGCAAAGTGGAGCCACAGTCCCAAAGATCAGGAGGCTATACGTCATGGGCAGAGCTGAAGATGGGCACCTCCCAAGACCCCAGATCTCAGCAGGGGACCAGACCATCAGCACCAGCATGGGGTGGGGTGGGGTGGGAGTTGTGCACATCATCTGCTCATCAGAAATGCAGAATTCTAGACTCATATGGAAAATTTTGGTGAAGGGAAAAGCAAATTGCAGAAGAATATGTGTGGACTATTATTTGTACAAAATTTCAAAAACAAAAAAAAGACTATAAATTCTTTGTGGACATGCATATTCAGTATTAAAATGTGGATGGGAGGGATACACATTGACTTCAGAACAGAGAGGAGGAAAGAGGCCAGTGGACTAGATACGGGGCGTGTAACTCAAGCATCAATGGAATCTGTGTTGTTTGACTCCCTTAAAAATAAACTCCGAAGCCAACATGTCGTAAAGCTACCACGTGTTAGGTTTGACTGGTAGGTACATGAAAGTTTCGTATCGTTATTCTCTACACTGTTCGGTATGTTTGTAGGATTGTGTAATGTTTTGAAGAGCTGATACGGAAGGAAGTGTGAGTGAATGGTGACAATGGTTATCTTTAGGTGGTAGAATTATAGGTAGGTTCTTTTTTCTTTTTTTCTCCTTTATTATCTGTTTTTCCTTTTGTGAGGATTGATTACTGTCCCGATGGAGAAGGACGTATTTTAACCCCCTGTGTGATAGCACACTGTGCCCCAGCTGGGAGGATGGTGAGGAGGCAGCACAGCCGTTCACCTGGGCAGCTCTGCAGAGAAAGATATGGACACCGCTCCCCTGCAGCCAATGCATTAAGAAGGCTCAAAGTGAAATGAATCATTCCAGGGAGCTAAATCCTGCCTTATCTAATTTTGTATCCTGAGGCTGATTAATTTAAACTCTAAAATAAAATAAACATCAGCTTTAAATAAGGATTAAATACTCAGCAGGGTCCTTAGTTGAACAAACTGTCATTGTACATTTTGTGGTATGGATGGGGGGTGTCCAGGGGTGTAATGGGGGGGGCGGTGGGGATGCTCTGAGCAAAGGAAAGAAAATAGCCAGTGCTTTGGGATTCTGTAGTGCATTCACCTTTAGTCTCTTATCTGAATGCCAGCAGAAAACCCAGGAGCCACAGAGTGGCAGCTCTTCACACAGGAGGAGGCCTTGTGCCCTGTGTCCCCAGCTGCCCCTTGTCCCCAAGAGGGAAGGGTTAATCAGGGCAGTGGGGTCAGAAGACTGGAGGAAGCCCCCAGTGTTCTTAGAAAATAAAAAAGAGATCCTCCTGTCTTGGTATTGCTACCAAACATCTGCCAAGAGCATCAACTAACAGCAAAGATCCCTGGCTCCCCACACAGCCACTAACTACAAGAGAGAACCAAGAAAGGTGGGGCAGGTAGAGGATGGGGTGGAGCTGTCTCACACGTAAGCCTGGGAGGACACACAAACCTGAGTTAGCGAGGAGGAAAGGCAGCCGATGGATTCTTCCAGGCTTGAAGCACAAGCCAGGCCATCATCCCAAGAATGAGCCACCTGTGGAGAGGGCTCCCTCCTTCCACACCCATAGTGGTATCATCACAGAACAGAGCCAGAATGCTTGAGAGGCCGTGTGCAGCATGAATGCAGCACCAGAGCAGGGCTCAGAAGGGCCTAGACCCAGGCCCAGCTAAGAGTCTGACCAGCTGTGTGGCCTGAGCAACTCACTTTGCCATTGGTCTCCCCACAAGCTCAACGAGGATGAAATCCCTTCAAGAGATGTATAGTGAGCACTGCTTTGTACAAGGAGGCACTGTGTTATCGGTGGCCTATAAAACAAGCCACAGTTCCCCAAAAGTAAGCACTGCAATAACTGAAGAGCAATTCAAGTTGCTATGGCCAAGTAGGGAGGGGGCAGGTGTTAGAGAGAGAGGCAGGAACACGGTAGAGTCCATGTCTGGGAAATCTGGAACATTTAATGATGGTCCCCAAATGCACAGCTTCTCCTCTTCCTACCAAAATTTGTAGTTGTCCCTTCAAAGCCTTCCCAGAGATACAGGGCAGCTGAGAAACACGCAGATCAGAAAAGAGGAGAGGGCAGACAGAGCACATTCTTGTTATTACAGTGCACATTCTTGTTATTACCAGCCACAGACTTTTTGCGGGAAAGAAAGCAATCCTCCTGGATCCATGGGCAGCAGCGAAATGTACAGAAAGACTCTGTTGACTATTCAGTTCATGGACTTGGAATATTTGCAGACCCAGACGCTGCGAATCTTCCCCAACCTAGAAGGCACAGGGTGTGGAAGCACAGAAAGGGACCAAGTAGGAGGGATGGGGGAGCGGGACAACGAGAAGGAAACTCTCGACCTGACCAGCACAGAGACAAGGCTGTCTGCCAACAACAGTGAGCAGTAGTGAGTGCTCGCTGGTGTGTGGACATCACATGTGCTGGTGAGCCCGTGTGACAGGGACCGTTGTCGTCTGGGGCATGAAGCTGTGAAATCATCACACAACTGGGAGAATGTCGGAGAGTTGGGTTAAATGTATCATCTTGCTATTTGCTTTCTATTTTTCCCATTTTCCTCTTTTTCTGTCTCCTTTTGTATTAATTATCTTTTATTCCACTTTATCTTCTTCGTTGGCTTACTAGGTTTAACTATTTTGTTTGGTTTGGCTTTGATTTTTGTAGTTGCTTTATGGTTTAGAGTATACATCTTTAACTTATCATAGGCTACCTCCAAATGATATTATGCCACTTCACATAGAGTATAAGAAGCTTAAAACAATAACTTTCATTTCTCCCTTTGGCTTTTGTGTTATTGTTTTCATGCATTTTGCTTCTACATATGCTATAAACCCTGTACTATATTGTTATTGTTTTTTATTTAAACAGTCAATTATCTTTAAAAGACATTTTACAATGTTTCATTTTTACCCACATATTTAAAATTTTTGGTAAATACTCTTCTTTCCTTTATGTAGATCCAGATTTCCATCTGGTATCATTTTCCTCCTGCCTGAAGGATTTCCTTTATAATTTATTGTAGTAACAATCTGCTGGTAATGAATTATTTAAGCTTTTGTGTGTCTGAAAGTCTTTATTTTACTCTCATATTTGAAAGATATTTTTGCTGGGTATAGAATTCTAGATTGACAGTTGTTTTATCCCTAAGTACTTTACTGATGTTGCTCCACTGTCCTCTGGGTGGTGTCATTACTGACTAGAAGTCTGCCATCATTCTTATGTTTGTTCCTCTCTACATAATGTATCTTTTTCTTTCTAGCTACTTTTAAGATTTTTCTCCTTATCATTGGTTTTGAGCAATTTGATTATGATATGCCTTAATGTAGTTTTCTTCAAGTTTCTTGTGCTTGGGGTTCATTGAGATTCTTGGATCTCTGGGTTTATAGGTACCACCAAATTTGAAATTTTTCACCCATAATTTCTTCAAATATATTTTCTTCTCCTCCTCTTTTACCCTCTTTTGGGGACTCCAATTACACATATTAGGTCTGTTGAAGCTGATTCTCTGTTCATTTTTTTCTCTGTGTTTCACTTATGATAGTTTCTGTTGCAATGTCTTCAAGTTTACTCATCTTTTCTTCTATGGTGTCTAATCTGTTGTGAATCCCATCCAGTGTGTTTTTCATCTCAGACATTGTATTTTTCATCTCTAGAAGTTCAATCTTGGTCTTCCATATCTCCACTTAAGATGCTCAAGCTTTCCTTTACCTTCTTGATGTGGAAAAATATAATTATAGTAACAGTTTTAATGTTCTTTGCTATTAATTCTATCATATGTGTCATTTCTGTGTCTGTATCTATTGATTGACTCTTATTCCCATTATTGATTGTAGTTTCCTGTTTCTTTGCAAGCCTAGTAATTTTTTGTTGGATGACAATGTGAATTTTACCTTATTGCATACTGGATAGAATATTCTATCAATATTCTTTTTTTTTTTTTTGAGGAAGATTGGCCCTGAGGTAACACCTGTTGCCAATCTTCCTCCTTTTTTCCTTTTTTCTCCCCAAAGCCCCAGTAGATAGTTCTATGTCATAGTTCTACATCCTTCCAGTTGCTCTATGTGGGACGCCACCTCAGCATGGCTTGATGAGCGGTGGGTAGGTCTGTGCCCAGGATCCAAACCTGTAAACTCTGGACCACCGAATCAGAGTGTGCGAACCTAACTGCTACGCCACTGGTCTGGCCCCTCTATAAATATTCTTGAGTTTTGTTCTTGATGAAATGAACTGGAAAGATGTTGGTCCTTTGAAGACTTTCTTTTAAGCATTTTTAAGTGGGACTAGAGCAGCTTTAGCCTAGGGCTAATTTTCCATAATGCTGAGGCAATATTTTTTTGAGTACTTTACCCAATGTCCTGGAAGGTGTAATATTTTTCCACTATTGCCAGTGGGAATACCCAATGTACCTGTTCTGTGTGAGGTTCAAGCATTGTTCCTGCTGTTCCTTTCAGATGGTTCTTTCTCCAGACTTGGTTAGTTTATTCACATACATGCACTGGTCAGTATTTAGCTGAAGACTCTAGAGATTCCTCTGTTTGCAGTGTTCTCCTCTCTGGTACTGTGGGTACTCCATCCTGCATCCTTTAGCTGCCTTGGTCTCCCCAGACTCCCAGCTCCATCTCCTCACTCAGGAATATCACCAGGCTCAGCCTGGGTTCTCCATCCCTGGGCTACATCCTGGGAACTCTCCAGGCAGTAAGTTGGGACTATCATTTGGCTCTGCTCATTTGTTTCCTCTTTCTCAGGGATCATCGTCCTGTGCTACCTGATGTCTGATAATCTATTATAGAGTTAGGATCTGAACTCAAATGCTCTGACACCAGAAGCCATGCTCTTAACCACAGGACTGTGCTTGTCTCTCAGTCTCACCTTGAGAGTTTCACCAGCTTCCTAGTGAGGAGCACTTGGGAGGCGTCATCAGCACTATCCTCTATATTTAGCAGGTGTTGGGTGTCCCTATCTTACTGCTTAATAGGTTGCCTATCACTCACTCCACAGCACATGTCCCATCATCGTTAACTAATGTTAACTCTTCATATAGTCATTCCAAAGGTGCTGAGCTGGATCCACTCAAGGCGTCATTAGCAGCTGAGATCTAGATGTCTAGCAATTACAGTCAAGAGCCAGTACTCAGAGCCAGCACATCAGGGAGAGAGAGGTAGTCTAGGAAGACCACCGTCAGTAAGCACTCTGCATACTGCAACCCTGGTCTTGAGGGGCTTGTAATATCGAATAAGGGAATTGAATGTGATGATTTCTCAGTCTTTCTCCCTTAATAGCTGTGAGTTTATAATTATCCACTTCCCCTCAGGGAAATAAAAATCGTGATTCCTGATTCACCAGTGAATTTAGGAAAAGGAAGTAGAGAAGACTAGATCAGACCTGTTCCTGGAATACACCAGACAGCTTCTGGGGATTAAAATAATGACCGCTAATGGATATACATGTTTAATGTTTCAGTTACTGGTAAAATTAATACCCTGTTTAATATTAATAGAAGTGATGTATGTCTCTGGGGTTGTTAATCTGCTCCCTTTCCACTATGTCAGATGTAAAAATAGCTCCCTGTGATTAGCCAGGTGGGCACAGAGGGGCGGATGGTGGGGAGGAGGGAGGGAGGAACTGAGGAGTAATAATGGGATGGTGACAATAGCATGCATTTTAAATGCATTATGGCTCATCAGAATTCTAAGGGAGAACGTTTTCTTCCAAGTACAAATACTTTTCCAAACTTCATTCATGAGTTCATTCTTATTCAACAGATATTTATTAAATGCTTTCCGTATGGCGCACACTGTGCTAAGCTCCTGACCACTTACCTTATTCAATCCTCACATCAACCCTTTGATGGGAGTGCTATTATCTCCCATCTTAAGGATGAGAACATTGAGGCTCAAGGTCCTACAGATGGGAAGGGGGCAGAGGCAGCACTGGGCCCCAGGTCTCTCTGACTCCAAAGCCAGCACTTCCACCTCCACTCTTTTAGGCCTGTATTCTCCTAAAGCATCTTTAAATCCACGATCACATAAACACTGCAGGAAGTGAATAGGAAGGGGGCACAGAAGATGAGGGAGCTGAGGAGGTCAGGTGCTCAGACCCAGACTCCACAAGTGAGAAGACGACTTTGGGAAAACATGTTTTCCTGATAGCAACTTCAAGATTCCATCATAATTAAATAAATCTATGTCGAGTTCCTACTCTGTGCCCGGCACGGTGCTGGACACTGAGAAAACTGCAATCCGGACAGAACAGCCCCTGCCTTCTGGAGCTTATATTTTATAGTCTATGGGAAGAGACAGACAGACAGAAATGCAAAGGAGTCACTAACAGAAACCAAACAAGTACACAGACAGAAATAAATAAACTCCAGCTGTGTCAATGCTGTTGAGGAAACTGAGGTGGTGGGGACCGACTTCAGGAAAGAGAGTCATCAAAGTCCTCTCTGAAGAGGTCTGTCTCTTAGGAGCCTTTGGGCAAACAAGAAAGACCACCTCCGTGTCCCTCAGCTAAAGGGATGTTGGAGGGGCTGGAGCTCAGAAGGGGTCAGGAACAGGGTCCTCCAAGTGTCTGGCAGCAGAAACCACCCCTGGTGAAGCTGCTGGAGTGAACGCCGTCCAACCATTTGTTATCCCTTGCTTTCCTCCATCTACTCAAGACTGAAATCCTGGGGAGTAAGGTGAGGAAGGGGAGAGTCCATTTGGCCTGGCTTGGCCAAACTTCTTGGCTGGGTGACAACAGAACATCTTAATTTCTGCTGTCCCACCAAGGCTATTCATGATAGAGAAGAAGAGATTCTCCAACAAACCAGGTGATCTCAGGAATGGAGAATAGATGCTGCAGTGCCAGAAAAGTCGGCCACGGGAGGGGACATGGACTAGAATTGAGACTGAAGAGTAAAGAGGAACAAACAGTTGCAAGTGGAGGGAAGTGCAGTCTGGGAAGTGGGGATAGCATGTGCAAAAGCCCTGAGGTGAGAGTTTATGTCTGGTAATAAGAGGTGAATCCTAATATCTAGAAAAAAGGGAATGATCTATATATATAGGATATACAAATACAGTAAGTATATGTGTGTGAATAGAAGAAGAAGGGGGGGAGGAGAAGGGGGAGGAGAAGGGGAGGGGAAAGATAGACAGATAGATGATAGATAGATAATAGATAGATGATAGATCAATAGATAATGAAGGATTCACTGAATATATAAGCTTACTGAAGGAGGTAAGTGGACTGAAGAATAGAAGGTTGGATGGAAGGTGCATGGTGAATGGATGGATGGATGGATGGATGGATAATTGGGTGGATGGTGGATGGATGGATGGATGGATGATTGGGTGGATAGATCTTCCTGAGATGCTGATATTTGGCCTTGTCCTCAAGTCTGCAATCCTTCAGCATCACCTTCCATGGCCCTAAGACATGTGACTGAGTGTCAGGGCTAGGATGAGGGTGAGGTGAGAGAAGCCCAGAGGGCACACACTGCAGGGTGGGCTCACCCTCAGAGTCAGGCAAGTGCCCTGTGAGTGAATGCCTCTTTGAATTTGGCGACCTAGGAACCTCACCCCCGTCACCCCAGTCCTGGCCCATTGAGTGTTACCCTCACACTTCTTTCTTCCAGAAAGGAAATGGACCCCCCTCCGAAACAGAAAGCTCTGTCAGTGTGCCTTGGTGCGAGCGCTCAGGGTGTTCTCATGGTCTGTTCCCCTCCGGTTCTTTGATCCTTCGCTGAGACCAGGTGATGTGACAGGACAACCGTTTGCACGGTTCTCGACCCAGATCCATGCCATCAGCTTGCTGTGTGAACTGGAAGAATCTATTCTCCTCTCTGGACTTCAGCTTCCTTCTTTGTGAAACAGGGGTAGTCAGGCTCACCTCTGGTTCAAAATACGGGTGGAAAAGAAAGGCAGGAGGCGCCCCACAACCTTCAAGGCAACCCCTCCTTAGAGGGCTTGCACTGCCCCTCACCCACTTTCCCAGTGTCTTCCTCGTTTGTTGATTTTACAAATATTCTTCCCATGTATCCAGCATGGGCTGGACACCGGGGTACAAGAATGAGCCACACAGACTCTGCCCCTGCCCTCCTGGAGCTTAGAGTCCAGCAAGCAAGCCAGGTGGTAAATCAAGAATGTTGCCAATCACAGTTGTAATGGCTGCTCTGACAGCAAAGTCCAGTGGGTGACAGGACCCTGGACAGGGACCCTGACCCAGACTGCGGTCAACAGGACCCTGGACTGGGATCCTGACCCGGACTGCAGTCAGGGAGGCTTCCCGGAGGAGGCAGCTCCACAGATGAGTGGAAGGAGATCAGGCAGATGACGGGGAAGAGATGACAGGTGCCCTGGGGTCTCGCTCTGAGGTCTGGGGAGGTGAGCCAGCCCCCAGCTCTGTGGACCCATCATCAGGCCTCAGGGGACTCGCTCATCTGTGACAGCAACGCTGCCTCCAGCTTAGAGCACGTCATCTTGGAGTCCTTACAAGCCTTTTCCTCTGCCTTGTGAAGCAGGATCTCGCTGAGCACATGGAAGGGCTTTTAAGCTGTGCCTTGTTGGAGCAGAAGCAGCAGAGTGTCATTCTCAACACACATGCCCCGTGGCAGCCCAGCATGAGACCTTAGCAAGATGATTAGGTGTCGGTTCAGAGGACGTGATTGCTACATTTGCTCTTCTGCTTTTGATGTTTATGACTCCCTTCCCGTCTCCCGGCTGCAGCCTAAGTCACGCGGAGCTCGCTCTTCCAACTCCATCTCATTATCCATTTTCCCCCGATTGCATATTTTAGGGGCTGGTAATAGGGCCGCCTACGGTGCTATGTATCACAGCTGAAGAATCCACAAGACGCTGACACCCCCACGCTCCCCCGCCACGCGAAAGAGACAAAATATTTTCATTTCTAAGCCTCTAAGCCTAGAGGGAAAAAAGTTATGCAACCGTTATGACTGCTGTGGCTTCCTAAGAGCCTTTGGTAGCTGGGGAAGGAAGCCAGGCTCGGCTGGCTTTTCTTAAGTAACAAGTGTCTGGGCCGCCTGACACCGCCAAAGGAGAAGCAAGGTGTTCTAAACACAGCCGCCTTCATAGACTCAGCCCTGGTTCAAGACAGGCAGCTTCTGGAATGAAGGTGAGGGGGGAGCCATGCTAATTAACCACCAATTATGCAAAGGTGCTCTGCCTTCTAGCTTGCATTAATTTGCACATGCATTAGTTATCTATGCTGTGTAACAAGTTACCACCAACTTATCAGGTTTACAACAGCATAAATTTATTCTTAGCTCGTAGATTCCATGGATCAGGAGTCTAGGTACAGGTTAGCTGGGTCCCCTACTCAGGGTCTCATCAGGTGGAAATCAAGGTGACACACAGGGCTGGGACCTCATGTGAGAGGCTCACAGTTCTCTTCCAAACTCACTGGTTGTTGGATGAATTCAGTTCCTTGTGGTTGTAGGACTGAGACCCTCAGCTCCTAGGGGCTGCCTGCCATCCCCTTCCATGTGGCCCCCTCCACAACATGGTTGTTTGCTTCTTCAAGGTCAGCAGAAGAGCATCTGCTGCTTCAAGTCTCTCTGACTTCTAGGCCCTTTTTTATAGGGCTCACCTGATTAGGCCAGGCCCACCCAGGACAATCTCCCTTTAAGTTCATTAAATGAACTGACTAAGGGTTTTAATCACATCTGCAAAATCCCTGCACCTTGCCCTATCATGTAACCTAACCATGGGGGTGATTTCCCATCCTATTCACAGCCCCTCCTGCACTCAAGGGGAGGGCATTATACAAGTCATATACCCCAGAGGGCCATCTTAAAAAGCTGCCCACCACAGCTTACGTCATTGTACTTACACTGCCTGGCTTCAGTGGTACTGCAGCTCAGGCTGCCAGAGTTGAACGTCTGCTCTGACTCCCTCTAGCTGTGTGACCTTGTGCAAGCCACCTAACCTCTCTGTGCCTCAGTTTCAATAGGTTCAATAATTGTCCCCACGTGATAAGTTGTTTTGAAGGTTAAAATGACAAAGGCACGTGGCTTGCTGAGCACAGCACTGAGAGTTCAGGGAGCGCTCAGCAGAGGCCCGCTGCAATGACGTCACCTGACGCCATCACCCTTCCCCAGCGCAGTGCCAGGACAGAGACACTCTTTCCCCCAAGGACCCCCACCCCGCTCCCCACCTCCAGCGTACTCCTCCATCCCAGGAGCAGACGGAGATGGAGCAACTAGCCTTCCGTGATCAGAGAGCACGGGGCCGTCGGCTGGGCTGCCAGAGGAATTTATGAACTCCGCGGAAGCGGGTCTGCTGCGAGAGAGATCGTCAGGGGACCACTTCCGAGGTAAAAACAAAAAACAGCCCATCCATCACTGCCAGATCCTCCCCGTGGCAAGATATTAAAGCGTCGCTGTCCCTCTCTGCATTTTCCAAACCTTCTACAGTAAGGCTGCGTTATTTTCATACTGAGACCAAAAAAGGGACTAAACCTGATTTTTCATAGAAAAGCTTCGTGGTCGGAAACGCCAACTTCTGCCAGGTTGCGTCTGCAGATGGAGCATTGCCAAAATGCCTGAGAGCTTGCATTTTGTTCTTTTCTTTTTTTAAAACAAAGATCCATTATGCAAACCGATCGTAAAATTTTTAAAGCATCTTGTCCTGTCTCAATTAATTACAGCCTCAGTGGGCCCAGCTTCAGCAGCAGTGAATCCTCACGGTGCGTGGATGCTGCCCTGAGAGGCAAAGCCGCTGGCCTTGTCCTGCCCTGGGGACCTCTCCTGTCCGTTCAGCCCACACCTGCCTTCTCGGCCACGTTGACCTTCTCGTCTCACGAGCCGACTGGCCACCACCCCTCCACCATCATCTCACACACACACATGCACAACCCTTGGCGGTAGCTGCTGTTCCAGCCTCCAAGAGGGTCCTTCTCCAACTAGATAGAAACTAATGGCCTGTAATTTATTGCTCAGCCCCTATGCTGCTGGCTAAGTGAAAGTAGCCACTTGGCTTAGTTCCACCTGGAGAGGAGAAGGGAATTAGGCCTCCGGAATCAGTAGCAGTGACCGCCTCTGTCCTCAGGTCTGCCCTCTGTCCCCTGCCCAGAGAGGAGCACGTTCAGGCCCCTCCACAAGCTCCTTCTCTGTCCTGACAGCCATACAGAGGCTTCTGAGCAACCACTAGCAGCCAACCCAGACCTGCCATCCCCAAGTCTAGGTGGCTGAGTTTTCTCTGACAACCACCCTCTGTTTTCTGCACACCCCACCCACTCATCACTAACCCACCCACCCCACGTCTACCTTTTGCCCGTCTCCAGGACCATTTCCACCTCGTTCTACAGAACCACACTCTCGAGAAAGGAACTCAAAACTCATTCTCACTGGGTGGCCAATAACCAGTCAAGGTATTGGCTATGGGCCCCCATCCCATTCCATTTGCATTTTAAGGGGCATCAAAGGATGAATTCTTTGTACCAGTTTAATGAGAAGGCTCAACATGTCAAGGCATAAATGTGAAGCATCTTATTTCCCCCAATAACTGTCCCCGACAGTGCTGTTAATCTCCCCATTTCTTCCTACTGAGTACCAGCACCTTTGTCAGTATCATGGGAGCCATCTCGGTTATTAGAGCAGCCTCATGTCGATAGTCAGGGGGCATGTTTGGACCAGTGCAGCAGAGCAGCAGCTCTTGCAAAGAAAGGATGGACAGTGCACAAGAATGCAGGTCACAGAGGCTTAAGCCAAAAGAGGAAATTTTCTAAGTGGGTAGAAGTCCAGCCTTCATTCCTGGAGGGAGAGCTTCTGTTCAAGGTTGTGGTTGTCCTGGTGCCCCTGAGGCCCAGAAAGGCTGGCTTGGACATGTTCCAGGATGCTTGGGGCCAGAGCCAGGCCCAGAGGCCCCAGAGGATGCCACGAGGACTGATGGATGAGGCCACTCCAGAGTCTGTAGCCTTGGGAGGAGGCCGGGGAGCACGGCCCATCTCAGCCTTGGGGGCCCATCTCAGCCTTGCGGAGCTTCCACTGCCTGGAAACCAGCCCTTGGCCAGAAGTGGGGTGGGAAGGAGAGCCCAGGGCTTCCGAGAGACCCTGTCAGGTGCCCACCCCCACCTCACACTCTGGCCTAGCCAGTCTGTGCAGAGCCAACCCCAGCCTTGCAAACCCAACCCCTTGCCCCCTCATGAGCCCCAGGACCACATGTCCCTGGAGGGAGAACTCGGACCTTATCCAGAAGGAAGTTGCCCTCCCTTCTCTCTCATCTTTCCTTTCTTTCCTTTTCCCCCTTCACGCGCAATGAACACAGTCAACATGGATTCTACAGCATCCGCTCCACACCATGGCACCACGGTCTGTTCCTCTGGCTCTAGTTCCGCCCTCACTAACTCGTCTGCACAGCCTGCAGCATCTTCTACCTGTTACACTGGATTAGGAATTAGCTCCATGAAAAGCCACGGAAGTGAGAACCTTGAGTTGAGTTAAAACCAGCGAAAGCAGTTGTATCGGTTCAGAGGTCTAGAGAACAGCCCCAGAGTTTCGGACAGCCTGCCCCACTCTCCCCGACAGCCATGCTGGCTCACAGACGTAACCAGAGCACCGAGTGCTCACCATGGGCCAGACGCTGCTGTAGGCACCCTCCCCGCAATGTCCTCATTTAATCCTCACAGGAGCCACATTTAGCGGCCCCGTTTTGCAGAGTTGGAAACTGAGGATCAGCCTAACTAAGGATCCAGCCCAAAGTCACAGAGCTCGTAAGCTGCACAGCCAGGATGTGAACCCACGTGTGCTCTGGAGCCTGCGACCTTAACCAGGATGGCATCCTGGTTCATGGTGGAAAAGGAAGGACAAAGAGAAGAGCCCCGGAGAGGCCGGAGCAGCAATTACGAGAAAGAAGGAGCGACCAAGAGGGCCACCTCTGCTGAAACCCTTCCAGCCACCATGCTGTCCCCAGTGCTCATAGGTGTGCATTTTAAATTGTCAGATTTTTTAAGCTCTTGGAGCAAATCTCACCTAACCCTCCAGCCAGAGAACGGCGGCCCCCACTGGGGAATCCATCCCAACCAAGAAGCTCCTTTGCAAAGATGCTAAAGAGAAGGAGAGAATGTGACCCTGCTTGGCAGAAGGAGCCACACTGGTACAGAACACTGAGAAGTCGAGCCCCGGGACCCAGGTTAAAATGGTAACATGGCCCACATGTCTCGGCCACCCAGACTCCTGCCCCAACGTCAGTCTCCAAATGGAAGGTGCCTCGTTGTGCAGACAGTTAAGAAGATGCCTCCACAAAGTGGGTCACGTCAAGAACCCCACGAGGGCGGGGCGAAGGACACTGGTACAGGGGCTCCAACCAGATGAAATGAATGTGGCTGTGCCATCGCTTCTGCCCGTCCCTTCCTGCTGGGGGGTCCTCAGAGTCCCCAGCCCAGACCCAATGGGGCCACTGCCAAGAGACATAGCCAAGAGCTCACAAACTCTGCACAAGGACGGCATGGTAAATGTGTCGTGAAGCTGCTCCTTTAAAAGCAGATAACTGGGATGGCGCTTTCATTTTAATCTGGACCCATCTGTTTAGGCTCATGGATCTGAAGGGGCGACACGACCTTGAGATTCCCACTCACAGCTCAACAGAAGGCTCACAAGGGGAAGGAGATGCATTTCCCCCAGTTATTGATCCTAGGCGGGACCTAATATTGCCACGAAACTCTGGGTCCAAGAATCGGGCAGGTGTTTTCCTCTTCCAACTTGCAGCCCACTCACCTCATGTGCCCCCTGGTCATCCTTTAGCTCAGCACGGAGCTCTCAGGCTGGGAACCCCAGGGAGAAGCCAGGTACGGGGACCACCATATCCAGCAGGACACACGCTTCCTAACGCATGAAGCAACAAAAGGTGCATTACGTGCTGTGAAGTGAGAATCAGAGCCCGGACGTCACACTTTCAAAGCCTATGAGACACGTGGCATTGCCCGGCTGCTAGAGAGTGAACACCAGCTTCTCACTTTGATCAGGCACCAGGCCTGACCTGCCAGAGGCCCTTGCGGGAGAGAGATGAAGCAGGAAGCTGCGGCTGGTGGCAAGATGCGACTTTAGGCCCAAAGAATGTAAGCCCCAGTGCGAGTCCTCGCCCTTACTCACTAAGGCAATTTCCTGCTCTGGCCCTGTCGGCAGGGCACCCTCCTGCAGTGTCCAACGTGGGCAACCAGACACAGCAACCCTGCCCACTGTCACGGGACTCCAGTGCAAGCAAGCTAAGAAGTTTTAAATGCATAGACAGAGAAGTAAATCCCGAAAGCATGAATTGAGCGATCTCTACACTTCAGGCACAGAGATACAAAGTTGAATGAATAAGACCTGACCCCTCCAGCAGGACCAGGAGAAGGCAGGTCCTCAGTCACTCGACAAGCATTCCTGTGTTCTCAGGCCAGGCCCTGGGGACCCGAGATGATGGAGCTGTGGCCCCATCCCCGGTCTGCATGTGCTAAAGGAGGAGAAAACACAGCTCATGAGTCATAGATAGTGTGATGAGGACTCAGGTAGACACAGAAAGAGAACATTCTAGGCGCCCAGAGGAGAACCTGGCACTCTGAGGCCCATAAAGCCCTGAAGATGGGAACCTGCCTCTCTTTCACTGCCCCCCGCCCACGCTCTGCTACACCCACAATGACCTGTCTGTGGGGCACACCCTGGAGCCTGCTGGGAATGCAGAATCTCATTCTACCTACCCCACATCTGCTGGGCTAGAAGCTGCCCTTTACCCAGACGCCCAGGGACTGACACACACATTTGAGAAGAACAGTCGAGAGTGACACACACTCACACGTGTCTGATACAGCCTCTCCTGGGACCCCACAGCGCTTCAGCTCATCCACGCCGCCTTTCCCCACCCTCTTGGATGCAGACAGACTGATGGCCCCTCCTTTGCGCAGCCCTGGGGCCCTGCACAGAGCCTGCCCCCATCTCCCCACCAGCAGACAGCACGTCCCCTGAAGGTAGGGACGCGGGTTTACACCTTTACACGTCCCTGATTAGCCCGCTGCCAGGCACTCGTGATGTGTGGTGCTCAGCCACAATACAGATTTGCTGAATGGATTAATAAACTGTACTAGAGCTGTTTTATCACATCACACCCTGGTACATTGACCAGAGGAGCTGTGAGGACGCTGGGCAAACTATTTAAAACTCATCCGATGTGTTCACTGCCTTTCAAAATGTTCAGAGACGAGAAGGCTGTGACATTTTGCAGAGAGCCAATTAATGGGGCCCGGGGCCGGCCGTACAGCGCGGGAGCTGAGAGGGAGTCTGTGAAAGCAGCCCTGCAGACCCGGTCAGACAAGGGATTCCATTTGTCATTTTGTTCCTTTGTCCAGAAGACTAGAGGTTCCTCTGAGCCGGCTGCTCTGGGAACCGTGTGGGGCTGGGATGGAGGAGGGGAGCGTTGGCACACAGGGCCCCCACCCCAGCGCTTCCTGGGAAGACAGCAGCTATCTGAAAAGGCAACGTCGTCCTTCTCTTCAAAGAAGTGAATTAAATTCCAAAAAGCAGGAATTGAGCAACTGCTACGTCTCAGCATAGAGATACAAAGATCTCAAAGACCAGAGACACCTGCTCAGATAGTCTGGGGTCTGAGCGTTCTATGCCCGCACGTCCTTTGAGCTACAGAAGCTGACTCGAGGGAACCCAGGCCGTAGGGAAGAGTCCACTGGATTCGGGAAGCGGAGCACAAGGAGAATTACGCACCCCGCAGGGAGGACATACCGCCGGGGGCGGGGTGAGGGCAGGGCTGCCGTTACTAACGCATTTGGATGAAACCTGTGAACTACAATTAAGGACGACTCTCTCCATCTATGGAGCACACAGAACAATAAACAGCTGCCTGCTTTGATGAACAGCCAGAGCAGCGCTGCCTGTGCCCAGCAGCCGGGCCTGCGCACTGTGCTGACTCGGAAGGCTTCCTCCCCCAGGAAGGGCGAGCCTCTGGCCCTGCTACAGCAGTACTGCTGGCGTTCATTCCACTGACCTGGACAGGGGCAAGGAGGATGTCTCGTCAAATAGAACGGGGAAACACCAAACCGAACAAAACCACAAGATCAAAATTCAGTAGGCGCCTTGACTGGGAGGCGTTTCAGAGCTCCGGCCACGCCGACGGTGTTAGCTGTGACTCTCCAAGAGAGGCAGAGGGGGCAGTGATGAGTCCCAGGACCCTTCTTGGGTGGGGATGCGGGAGGCTGAGGGGAAATCTATGAAAGCCACCTGGAAGAAATCACCCTCTCCCTTGGGGACACAGCCTCACAACTCCTCACTCCTCTGCACTTTACATCCCGCCACCTGCACCGTTAAAAAGTGGACACAAAACACATCCAGCCTGGTTCTCGGCTCTTGCAACAGCATCAGGGATCAGCTTTGGAGTTGAAATGTTGATGACAGCTTGTAAGGGACAGGCTGGGCCACTAGATGCATCCAGACAAGGCTTCTGGGAGGAGACTGGAGCTGGAATATTATCTGAGATATGGCTGAGGGAACTGGGTCTTTAGATGGTGGGAAGGAGGACCAAGGAGAATCCATTATTATTATTTAAAACCCATGACTGCCTTTAGAGCTGCTCCCACCATCCAGGTTCTCTCCTTCTGAGCAGACAATCAGTTTCCTCAACACTCCCTGGAGTTAGTATGGTCATGTGACTTGCTGTGGCCAATGAAATGGGAGGAGGAGTTAGATATGATCATGTGACTTATTTTGGCCAATGGAATGGGAGCAGAAATAGGTATGGTCATGTAACTTGCTGAAGTTAGGTTTGGTCATGTGACATGCTTTGGCCAATGGAAGGAGAGCAGAAGTGTGCGAGCCTCCATGCTTCCTTCACTGGCTGTGGTTGCCCAAGAAGGCTGCAGATGGTGAAGGCTTTGCAGCCTGCTTCCCAGAGCGAGGACAGCATGCATCAGAGCCCCCAGCCAACCCAACATGGACATGGAGCTTGAGTAAGAATAAACCTTTGTTGTTTAAGCCACTGAAGTCTCGAGGCTGGTTCTCACCTCAACAAAATCAAGCCCATTTTAACTAATACAGACGTTGGTTCCAGAAGTAAGTGCTGCTGTCGCAAAAATCCAAAATATGTGGCTTGGGCTCATGATCAGGCAACAGGAGTTTAGGAAACTGATACTGAAGGCTGGAAAGATGGTGGCCTATGTTACGTGATGGCAAGCTATTTGGTAACACTGTCGCCTGTGGGGACTTGAGAAGTAGATCAGGTACCCAGCGAAGCTGTTGTTCTGGAGGAAGGGATTGGGAAGGAGACTGAATAGCATGTGCTGGTCACTGTCGGAATTTGGCAAGGCGTTAGAAGAAAGAGGTGAGAGCAAAAGAGAAATGGCTGGTTCGCAAACACGAATGAAAGGGAACACAAGGAATTTCCCAATTCAGGGACTTGTAGGTCTGGAAGAGCCAACTTCTTCCCAAGCCCAAGTGGTAAAATTAAACATTTTGAGAAAGGCGTGGAGCCCCAACGGCTGACTAACACTGAGCCATGTGCTGAAGGGCCAAATCCCGGGAGGGCGGGTTTGTGCGTCACATCTAGAGATAAACTAATGGATTTGGTAGCTCAGGATAACAGCCCAACGAGGGATGTGACACCCATAGATCCTTCCAGCTGGACTAAGTAGCCCATGGAAAAGAGTCTACACGTGTGGCTCTCCCACCACAGCCTGGTATCTCGGGGGGTTGTGATGAAGTCTGGGGAGAAGAAGGAAGCATGGGGGTGAGAAGGCAAAGAAGCACAGAGCATATGAGAATCGTGCTTCCCGAGGAAGTGCGGCTGTGCCTGCTGGAACATGGAGCCAACCGGACTGGAGAGGGGGAAGTCATGACGTTTTTGAGAGGGCTGCAGCCACCAGGACCCCCAGCACGGACAACAGAGTGCTGTGTGCATCCGAGACAAAGGAGCCTTGACCTTCTGCAGGCAGGAGGAGGGCTGGGAAAGCTGTCCATCCCCGAGGAGAGCACAGCCCCCAGGCCAGCCTCTGATGTGGCGCAGGAAGGTCGTGGGGAAAACAAACTCTCCAGGCGGATGGAGCCAGGGGCGGCAGAGGACCAAGGGAGCTGCTCCCTGGGAGCAGAATCAGGGCTGAATCAAAGAACATTCCACACCCGATGGTAGAGTTGGGCCCTCAAAACGTTTGCCCAGTGCAGTTTCAGAACCACGGACTGTGGGTCCCCACTCCGTCCCTTTCTGAATGGAGACTTTTATTGTGGCAATCCTGGTCCTGTTCCACCATCCTGTATGGGGGGGGGGGTAATTTATCTTTCTTAGCTCCTGGATACTGCAGCAGGAGGGGCCGTGCACAGCCCTGATGCAGAAACCCCTGAGCCTCCGCGATCCTGGCCGGGCCCCGCAGGCAAGACTGAGGCTCCAGGGCTGTCCTCTCGAGTGGGCTGAGCGCGGGCAGGGCCCCTTGATATTTATATTTGGAAATATAGCATTTGCTGATTAAAAATAGAACTAATGATATCTTTGTTCCACAGAAGAAGGCAATTGTTTGGGGGAATTATAGTTTCCCTCCGTCTCAAATTTTCTGCAATCTGTGGCATTTCCAAGCATATAGAATTTTTTAGAATATTTCTAAGAATAGCTTCTCCAAGGATCCATAGAGAGAGCATGAAATTTACCCTTTTCAGTACAAGGAAAACTGTTTCCAAACCCTTGAAAGAGTCTCCCTGTGTTTGAAGCCACATGAAGTCACCAGAACAATAGTTCCTGGAAAATGTCTTTTTATCACACTACAGTTGAAAGATTGCCCTTTTGAATGCAAACCCGACGAGGCACCATGACACCCACTGCCCCACTCTCCCCCCATCCTTACCACCCCCTCGTGATTGGAGGGGGCATCTTCACCGATGCCCCCACCTGGGTGGGCCGTGGCTGGGACCCTCCGAAGGGATCTTCAGGCTCCAGCGGCCAAGCCCCCAAGTGGAGTGCGAGCTAGGCCCACTCCAAGTGATGTGTGAGTTAGCATGTTCCTCTGAAAATGATCTGCAGTCACCGGCAATAGAAACACATCATGAACAAGGCAGTGAAAAATTAAGAGGAAAGGAGAGAGTTGTACAGTGAAAGCACACAAAACTAGAATAAAAAGAGAAACAGCAGACCGGGGGAAATAACAGCATCGAGCATGACAAAGAGTCAATATCTGTGCGCAACAAAGACCTTGTGCAGCCTGGTGTGTGGAGACATCGTAAAAGCTGGAGAGAGCCGAATGAAGCGTAAGCCTGAGCGAGCATGTGCATGTGTGTGAGTGTACGAGTGTGTAGATGTAAGTGTGCGAGTGTGTATGTATAAAGCGTGGGTCCACAAGAGTGTGTGAATGTGTGAGAGCATGTGAGTATGTCTATGGGAGTATGTCAGGGTGTGCGTTCGCATGTGCGCACGTGTGTGTGCGTGCGTGTGTGTGATCAAAGGTGACTGGCAGTACTGACGCAAGATCCTGAAGCCTCCTCGGTCCCCAAAGGCTGCCAGGGCGCAGAGGAGCAGTGCAGGAGGGGGCTGAGCTCAGACCCCATCTCCACCGCCACTTGCTGCCGGACCTTACTGGCAATTACTTAGCGTCGTGGGCTTTGTCTCCTCATCTGTAAAACGAGAATAATCACACGGTGGCTGTGCAGTTCAAGGCTACGATGCATGGAGTTCCCGGCACACCAACTGTTTCACTCTGTGTTGGAGCATCGTCCTTCTGGAGACAGATGGACAGACAGCTCCTTGGAATGCACAGGCTGACCAGGTGTCCCCCTGGAGACCTGGAGGCTGTGTGTCTTCCATGATGACAGAGATGTGCAGGCTCCAGCCTGGGGTGTAGGCAGGCCCTCCGTGAGGGGTGGGACCCTCGGAAAACAAGGGGCCCAAGGAGCATCCCTCCACCTTCTCTTGTGTGGACGTGGACCCGCCGCACACAGGGAGGCAGGGGAGCACAGGCAAGAGAGGAACATCAGGGGCTCCAGGTCCAACCACCCCACTGAGGCTCAGACCCCAGCTCAGCCAGATCCTGACACGTGATGCAGGCCAGTTACTCAAGTTCCTTCCCTGGCGGCGAGGACCAAATGAGACAGAGCACAGGGTGTGGCGCCCAGAAGACGGCGGTTCCCAGTTCTCACGTGCAGTGGGGACATCGGTCAGAGCGAGCACTTGGAGCCACACCAAGTGCCTGGTCGGCGGGCGCGCTCTCGGAGCTGATTTTAACTGGCATCAACTCTCTTTGGAAGAATTCCCTCCTGCTTCACAGTGAACTCACACGGGGCTGCCGGAACATCCACAAAACCCCTGGAATGAACCGGAGGAGAACAAAGGCAGGTTTGGGGCCGTTCACACAAGGTGACAGCAAAATAACAGGAGAAATGTGAACCTGCGTTGAATAAACAAATGCGAAGTATAGTACTGATGCAGGGCCGCTTTCAATTAGCAGACAAACATTTTTATGATGATAAGGTGGGGGAAAGCTGACATTTTAATATATAGAGAAATGTTTTACAATAATTCAAACACCCAACCCTAGAGAGTGGTTAAATAAACAACCTTTCAAAGGAATTCCGTGTCACCATCTACATGATCATGGGTGGGTTCTGTCTTATTATTTACACTTTTCCGTACTTTCTGAATCACCTATGTCCTACAATGAGTATGCGTGATTTTATCAAGAGCAAATAAATTAATTTTTAGTGTACGCCTAGGGCTAAGAGCTAGGCATTTGAAAACAGCTGTATGAAGTGGTTAAGTCACAATGAGTGAATCTGGCCCTTTGTCAAATGTCATCGACTACAGCTAGGCTATCATTTTAACAACAGAGAAATTGAGGTAAATCATATCGGAGGTAGTTTCCCAGGACTCAAGCTGACCCCATTGGGCCCAATTACCCCAGGCCCTGCCCCCGGTGCCTCCAACCCCAAATTCTTTGACTCAAACTCCGAACGTCCCCCAGATCATCTGCTCTTCCTCTCCATTGCCACCACCACCTGCCCCAGCCACCTTCCCTCTGCACCCAGCTTGTTACAATACAACCAGTCCTTGTGCCTCTCCCACTTCCCCAGCCAACCCTGTTATGGGTTGAGTTGTATCCCCCAAAAAGGCACAATGGAGTCCTCACCCCCAGGACCTCAGAATGTCACTGTGTTTGAAGTCAGGATCTTTACAGAGGTGACCAAGTTAAAGTGAGGTCATGAGGGTGGACCTTAATCCAGTAGGATGGTGGCCTTATAAAAAGGCGAAATTTGGACATAGAGAGAGACATACAAGGGAAAGACCGTGTGAGGACACAGAGTATAGACGGCTGTCTACACACCAAGGAGAGAGGCCTCAGAAGGAAGCAACCCTGCCAACAACTTGATCTCAGACTTCCGGTCTCCAGAACTGTGAGAGAATGATTTCTGTTGTCTAAGCTCCCCAGTCTGTGGGACTTTGTTACAGCAGCCACAGGAAACTACTCTTGCTCTACAAGGCAGTCAAGGGGATTTTTTTAAAAATCTTAGCACGTCATAACAATGTTTAAAACTATCTAGTGGCTTCCCAATGCGCTTAGCAGAGACTGAAATCTTAGCATAGATTGCAGGCCCCTCCCAATCTGACTTCTTCCTCCGCTCTAACTCCGGGACGTTCTAGCACACCAGGCTCCTGTCACTTCACCACGCGAGGACCATCCCTCCCACCTTCCAGCTTTGTCATACGCACACGCTCTGTGTAGGACACTCTTCTCGTCCCCTCCCTCTCTTCCCTACACACAAACATGCACGAACTTACGCGCGTATGAGCGTGCGCGCGCACACACCTCCCCTCTAATTTCTCTGACTCACTCGCAGGCTGTCAATTTAAACAACACACTCGGCAGGTCCCACCTGAAGCCCTGTTCTTTCTTCCAGTAGCTCAGTGGACATTTGGGGCTGGATCAGTTTCTGTTTGGGGAACCATCCTGAGAATTGCGCAGTGTTTAGCAGCATCCCTGGCCTCCACTCGCTAGCTGCGGGGAGAGTCCCTCCCCACCCCCAGTTATGACAACCAAAAATGATTCCAGACATCACCAAACATCCCCTGGGGACACGACCGCCTGTGGCTGAGGGCCACTGCTCTCAACTGTCAGCCCCACGAAGGGATGGACGGCATCTTCCTTCCTCACCACCGTGCATCCAGCACGGAGAGCAGATCCTGGTACCTGGAGCTGTCCAGGTGGCCTGACGGAAGGATCCACGAATAAGGGAACCGGCAAATACAGTTCAGTCTCTATGGCTCAGCTGTAGCCTGACCCTCGCTTTTGCTCCTGGTGTTGGACTAACACCAGCAGGACGCCCAGACAGCCTGGGGGTGCCCACATGAGACCCCCCCCCCATGTGTGGCCACATCCTGGTTCCTGTTTCTCTCCATCGCTGGGGCTTTGTCTAAACTTGTTACCCATCAAGGTGAAAGCCAGATAAATAAAGACGAACCGACAGAACTGCGAATAGCATCTGATCCCTCCCAGGCAGAGAGATAATACGCTGACACTCTAATGGTTGTGTTAACAATTTAATAGAGCCCCGAGGGCCCAGGGCCAGGTGGGTCTCACCAGCAGCCAGCAGAACAGCAGACGCGGGAGACAGGGGTGGACTCCTGGGTGCCCATGAATGGTTCAGCTGGCAGTCTGGGGCTCTGACAGCACCTTGGCGTCCTCCATCCCCTGCACAGGGGGAGCCCTTGCTGCCCAGCCAAACCCTGAGCTCTGCCCGCTCGCCCCATTGTGACCACAGCCCTTGGGAGAGAGGGGCTGGAAACAGTGCCCATTCCTGGAGCCAGGGGCTTCTCCACCTCGGCACTGTCGACACTGACTTTGCCTGGAGCAAAGAGACCCAAGGCCCCTGAGGGCCAGGACCACACACAACGTCTTCCCAGCCTACAACTTGGCACACAGTCAGCGCTCAACAAATGTTTGTTGAGTGGAGGCAAAGAAGGGGGAGGGGGGAGGAAAGACATTATGCCTGTGGCCAGCGAAGCAAGTG
This sequence comes from Ceratotherium simum simum, assembly GCF_057802395.1. Classification (NCBI taxonomy): domain Eukaryota; kingdom Metazoa; phylum Chordata; class Mammalia; order Perissodactyla; family Rhinocerotidae; genus Ceratotherium; species Ceratotherium simum. The sequence goes on along the minus strand of NC_141921.1, from coordinate 47,011,682 downwards.
ATGGCTGCAGGTAGGACGCTCAGAGCCAGGCTCCACGACCCACCTGGTGCTCCCTTCTCAAACCAGCTGAGAAAGTCGTCTGGGGCCTGAGGACCAAGGGCGGGGCTCAGAGCTCCTCAGAAGCCGCAGTGGAGCATGGCCAGGCTCCCTGGAGGAGCTGGGTGGAGGCAGTGGGATCAGTCAGCATGCTCTGCTCAGCAGATGGGGCCCCCCACGGGCACCCAGACCCACCTCCCTCTTACCGAACCAAGTGGGCTCACCTCCTATTGAGTTAAACAAGACTCTACACCAGTGGAAGTTGTCTCACAAAGTAAAGTGTATTTGCAGCAAATAGGAGGCCACGAGGAATCATTTCCAAAGCCATGGCATCCCCAAACAAAAGGAAGCAGGAACTTTTATTTCAGTTGGGGAATGAATATTCAAAAGGCAGAGGTGGGTATTCACTCCCACAGTCTCAGCTGGAGAACACACTTCCACATAATGAGGCCTAAGCTCCTCCTGGAGAAATCTTTGCATTAAAAATAAGCAAAGGTCATGAGTATAGCTCTTGCATGAGGCTTGGTCAGCTTCAGGAGGGCTGGTGGTTACATCTCCCTTGAGTTTCTCGCTTTGTCAGTTTCAGGAGGGCTGGTGGTTACATCTCCTTAAGATACAAAAGGAAAAGAAACAACGTGGAAAAACAGATAATTGCTTCCAAACCCACGTTTGAGTTTCTGAGGCCCCTAGCCGGTGACCTCCCCACTGAGCAAGCTCCAGGAGGACACGGGCTTTGCCTGGCAATTGCCAGCACCGGGCAGCACCTGTCCAGTCATAGGCACTCAATGAACTTTGAATGGCTGCATGAATGCTGTGACTGGGTGAGTCTCCACAGCCTTCTGCTCAGGAACGTTAACTCCTGCGAGTTTCTACCTTGTGCTGGCAACTCCTTGCAATGTATGAATCACTAGCCAAAGGGCAAAAGCTCTTATTGCAACCTTCTTAATCAGACAGGCTGTGTTGAGGACCCAGCTGCCGCTTCCCAGCCATGTGACCTTGGCAACCCGTGACCTCGCTGCAGCTCACTCCTGCCAAGGCGTTCCAGGTGCTTCCTTGTGATGCTGTCACAAGGACCAGATGAGAAGACAGGTCTGGAAGCACCTTATAAACCACAAGGCAGTTGGTTCCTTGTTATGACTACTGCAGTCCAGCCACCTACTTGTGTGAGCTTCAGCTCCCCACAGGCAATTTGCCATCAGCTCGACTTGGCTGACCCCCAGCAGGGTCTTGTAGGAGCTCTACAGCTCCCCCTGTCCCTTACTCTGCAACCAGCCCAGCTGTCTCCCCTGTCTCATCCCCAGCAGCCTGCTTCCTGAGCACAGAGGGTTCCTTTGAATGGCGTGCTGTTTTCTTTATCTGTCTCGTCCTACAAGGGGTGTGTCTTTGAATGGAGCCTGGTTACTTTCATGTAAATATCCAGGTCTGGGCCCAACACTTGGCAAAATCTTTTCTAAAATTATCAAAGACTGCACCCACCCACCCATCCCCTCCACACACACACAGGGGATTTGGGTGGGTAATCAAGATTCCATTTTTCTGCTCTGCTGAGAAAAGCTGCAAGAAAAGTTGAAAGCTTCATATCTCAAAAATCAAATCAACAGGCTCTCTTGAAAAACTGGCACATGTGGGGAAAAAAAGGAAGAACAAAAAGGCTTCCTTCAGGGGCCTCTCCCAGAGCCCACTGTGTTTCCACTGAACTTCCTTCGAGTCAGAGCTGCTTCACATTCTGCTGACTTCGCCTGCTGGTTCGAAATCACAAGCCATATTTTTAAAATAAAGGAAGCAAGTCCTCATGTAATTTAGTGGTGGTTATTTGTCACCCATTCGTAAAAACAAATGCCCATGGCAGTGGAGGCCAGCAGATTTATGGGGAGGGAAAGATCTATATTTCCTGCACTAAATGACGTTCCCAGGTTGGGTAATTGCTGCATAAACAATAAGTTACCCATTGATTAATTGTGCTCCAGGTTCTTATGGAGTGCTTTTCATGCGGGCAGTTGTGTTCACTCTAGCAGTGAATTGGAAAAGGCAAAGTCCCAGGGACCCACCCCAAACAGTAGGGAACAAAGATCATTAACAGGATTCAGAACTCCCCTTCTATGTCACAAAGGTGTCCCTCAACAATGAGGGATTTCTGAGCACAACTGATGCACAAACATTCTCCATCTGTAAGGATGGACTTAAAAATATGCTTCCATGAGATATAATGCACACCTATCAGAATGGCCAAAATCTAGAACACTGACACCACCAAATGCTGGCGAGGATGTGGAGCCACAGGAACTCTCACTCCCTGCTGGTGGGAATGCAACATGGTGCCACCACTTTGGAAGATGGTTGGGCAGATTCTTACAAAACTAAACATACTCTCACCATGTGCTCAGCAATCACACTTCTTGGGGTTTACCAAATTGGGTTGAAAACTTGTCATGCAAAAATATGCACACAGATGTTTAGAGCAGCTTTATTCATAATTGCCAAAAACTGAGAGCAACCAAGATGTCCTCCAGTACGTGAATGGATAAACTGTGGTACATCCAGACAACAGAATATTATTCAGTGATAAAAAGAAATGGGCTATCAAGCTGTGAAAAGACATGAAGGAATCTTAAATGCATACCGTTAGGTGGAAGAAGCCAATATGAAAAGCCTATACACTTTACGATTCCAATTATATGACATTCTGGAAAAGGCAAAACTATAAAGATGGAAAACAGATCAGTGGTTGCCAGAGGTTTAGGGAAGGGAGAGGTTGAATTGGTGAAGTACAGGGAATATTTTAGGGCCGTGAACCAATTCTGTATGATACTGGTAGATACATGACAGTATCTATTTGTCAAAACCCATAGAACTTTACAGCACAAAAGTGAGCCTTAATGCATGTAAATTTTTAAAAAATCGATTAGGAGGTTGGAGGACCCCAGGAGGGGATGGAGACTGTGACAAAAGAATCTAACTGTAATACAAATATACAACCTAGCCTCAGTGAAGGAGGTGGGCAGGGGGAAGGTGCTGACCTAAGTAAATCTAGAAATGAGTGGAATCTGTTAGACTAAAGACAAAAGAAATTGTACATAAGCACTGTACTCTATTTGGTAAAGTTGGTTCCTTCAGGGTACTGGTTAACAATTCTGAAACCACTATACATATATACTAGGATTGAATAAACAAGTACATGGATGGAGGATGGTGGGAGCAGGTTTCCCACAGGTGGAGAGAAAGGTTACAGGTACGCAAGGAGAGGAGGCTAGAATGATCCATGTGGTGATGGATCAGAGCTGTGGAGACATCAGTATGAACTCATGTTTAACTTAATGTAGATACAAATGCAGAGAGAGAGAGAGAGAGATAATGTGTGTATATATATATGAGTTAGTATGATATTGTGATTTATAATAAGAAATATATATTTGGTCTTCGTCTCCATTTCTGGCACAAAGCTCCTAAAACCCTTGGAATGTCTTAAGTGATAAGAGCAGCAAAAGTGTCTCTTGTTGTGTTTTAATGAGGTGACTTTTGGAACACATCTAAGGATGGGGACTGGCTGCCAGAAGAACCAACCATGTGATTAGGGGATTGGAACTTTCAGTCCTACCCCATGACCTCTGGGGAGGAGAGAGGGCCTGGAGGTTGAATCGATCACCAGTGGCCGATGATTTAATCAATCAGGCCTATGTAATGAAGCCTCCATAAAAACCTAAAAGGACGGGGTTCAGAGACCTTCCGGGTTGGTGAACACGTGGAGATGCAGGGAGAGTGGTGCACCTGGAGAGGGCATGGAATGTGCCCCATACCTTGCCCTACACATCTCTTGCATCTGGTTCTTCCTGAGTTATATCCTTTTATAATAAACCAGTAAACCTGTAAGTAAAATATTTCTCTGAGATATGTGAGCTGCTCTAGCAAACCCAAGGAGGGGGTGGTTGGAACCTCTGATTCATAGGCAGTCAGTCAGAAGCACAGGTAAGAACCTGGACTTGTGATTGGTGTCTGAAGAAAGTAGGGGGTAGTCTTGTGGCATTGAGCCCTTAACCTATGGGATCTGACGCTATCTCCATGTAGATAGAGTCAGAATTGAGTTGAATTGTAGGACACCCAGCTGGTGTCTGGAGAATTCCTTGGATGTACAGGGACACCCACACTGGAAATTGGTCTCAGGACACCTTTTAATTAGTAAACATACATTTATTTCCTTGCTCTGTCCACTGAGAGGACCTAGAAGCAGTGATACCCCAGTAGCAATGAGCACACCCAGTGCCCAGATCTTGGTTTCTAAATACCATTCACCAACAAAAGGAACCAGGGCTCCTTAGAGAAATTGCTGATTCTAGGGCTGGGACAGGACACATACGAGATGAGCCTGCGGTATCTTGTAATGTCAGAAAATAAGTGCTCAAAAAAACAAAATGAGGGGGTTATCGCAGAGGGACACAGGAGCCAGCAGAAAGAGCTCTCAATGGCCAAAGCAGGAACAATTTGAGCAACAAAATAAATACAACCCAAAGTATGAAAAGAAAATCTAAGAGTGGTACTGATATAAACAAATGGTTGAATAAATAAATAAATGGGCAAGAATAGACAAATATCCCATACAGAGGAATTCCAAATAGCTCATGTAGAGACTTCCCCCTCAAGGAAGTGGAGCATAACCCCCCAGCCCTTAAGTGTGGGCTGTGTATAGTGACTTCCTTCCAGACAGTGCAGCATGGGAAAGAGGAAAGGGAGTAACTTTCCAGGGGAGAAGAATGACAGACTCAGCCAGGGGCCCACGGTCAACATCAACAGTGGTAAGTCATGTTGATAGCAGGTCCCCGTGACATGATGTGATGAGAACACTGCCCCTCTGTGGTCGTCCTCCCAAGGACCATCACCCCCATCTAACCATTAAAAACATCAGATGAATCCCAATAGAAGGACATCCTACAAAATAGTTGACCAGTCCTCCTCAAAACTGTCAAGGTCCCCAAAAAACAAGGAAAGTGAGCTGCTCTCACAGCCCAGAGGAGCCTAAGGAAATGTGATGACTCAATGTCACGTGATGTCCTGGGTGGGTTCCTGGAAGAGAAAAAGGGCATTAGGGAAAAAATAGTGAAATCTGAACAACGTGTGGAATTTAGTCAATAATAACACATCAACATTGCTCCATTAATTATAATGAATGTTCCACACAAATGTAAGGTATTAACACACGGGAACCTGAGAGAGAGGGCTATGGAGCTCTCTGCACTGTCTGTGCAACTTTTCTGTAAATCTCAAACTATCCTTTAAAAAATTATTAAATATATATATACACACACACATATGCCATTTTATGTCAGTCTCAGCCTGTGATAGTGATGCTCTCTGCTGGGATGCCCGGGCCCTCACCTGGGCCTGGACTACCTGCAGGGAGCCCCACAGGAGCCAGTGCTGTGGCTGCACGGGTCTTCGCAGTTCTTCTTATGATTGCAAGATGCCCTCAGCAACACCCATCAGGGAACTTTGAGGAACATGGTTTATTGTTCCTCAAAGTTCCTCAAAGAACAGGTCCTGGGGGGTACACAGCACACCTGGGGCCACACAGCAAGGTTGCAGGTAGAAAGAGAGCACACATGGAACTAGGGTTCTGCCTTTATTGGAGTTGAGGGTGGGGTGCCTAGGGTTTCTTAGGTTCACTCTTTATTGGTGAATTTAAAACATAAGAGCAGGAATTAAAGCTCAGAGAGAAAAGCAGGGTGACTCGAGCGGTCAGTCATCTGGCTCACCTCAGGCTTCCTAAAGGCAACCTTTGTGGGAGCAGGGGGCTTGGCTCTTATCTGGTTGTGTAGCTGGCAATGTGTTTATTCGAGATGGATGTCTTTGAAACGGACGCCTCTGCAATCAAAAGCTTAATGTCAGGCACTTACATTACAACCAAAAAAGCTTATTGTCAGCCACCTACCATATATATATCCCGCACACACACATATACAGACAGTCCCCAACTTACAATGGTTCAAATTGTGATTTTTCAATTTTATGATGGTTTGAAAGCAATACACATTCAGTAGAAACTGTACTTCGAATTTTGAATTTTGCTCTTTTCCCGGCCTAGCGATATGCGGCCCCATACTCTCTTCTGATGCAGGGCAGCGGCAGCGGGCCGCAGCTCCTGGTCAGCCACGCAGTCACTTACAACCCTTCTGTGCCCAGACAGCCATTCTGATTTTCACTTTCAGTACAGCATTCAGTCAATTACATGAAATATTCAATACTTTATTATAAAATAGGCTTTGTGTAAGATGATTTTGCCCAACTGTAGGCTAATGTAAGCGTTCTGAGCGTGTTTCAGGTAGGCGAGCCTAAGTTATGATATTCAGTAGGTTAGGTGGATTAAATGCATTTTCGATTCATGATATTTTTAGCTTACAGTGGATTTCTCGGGATGTTACCCCATCATAAGTCAAGGAGGATCTGTATGTATATTTCCACAAACAATCCTGGGCAGCAGCACAGAGCCCCTAGCAGCCTCCAACATATTCACAGGGCGGAATTCTGAAGCTGAACAGAAAATGTGCCCACACACTTGATTCCCTGAGGCTTTGTCCACACAACCGTTTCTGAGCAGAGAGACTCCAGGCAGTCCAGGAGGGACGTGGTGGGGGCTAGGGGGAGGGTCAGAAGAAGGGGAGACGCCCAGCAGCCTGGTCTCTGGGCCATGACCTTAACCTCACAAGCACGCCCGTCCTCCGGGCCTCTCCATCCACAGCGCCGTGGGCACCAGGGGCCTGGCGGCCATCTGAGGCTGGAGCCACCCGATGTTGCGTTTCAGGAAGATTTCTCTCAACAACAGTTACACTTTTTTAATGCTTTTGCTCTGGAAGAGATAAGCCTTTATTTTGTAGATATGATAATTATGTTTAAAACAATTTTACTGCCACAGCAGCGGGCACTCCCTCCGCTGCACCTGCCGTGAGATGCTCACGTACCTTGTCTCGCTCCATCTCACAGTAAGGTCCTGCGCGCGCCCTTCTCGGGTTGTAGGCAAAAAACAGAGACGCGAACTCATTCAAGACACGGGCCCAGGTTCCACGGCTGATCAACAGAGAGGCGGGGGTCAGGCCCTCGTGGACCCGGTTCTTTCTCCCCTCTTTTGCCACAGTCGGGGGGGACAAAGGCGAGCTCGCTTCCCGTCGCCGTGCTGCGAGCCTCACGCAACAGGGCGCCTCTCCTTCCAACACAGGGCGCGGGAGGACCTGAGCAGGACCTGAGCCCCAGCGGAATCGCGAGTCCAGCTCTGCGGGCTGAGGCAGAAGCCACAGCGTCCCGCCCATCACCCCAGCCCGCCACTGCTGGGCCCTGCGGCCTGTGCGCAGAGAGCACCGCGGACCCGCCCGCCAGGGCCCGCTGGGGGCGCCTCACCCCTGCAGCGTCGCTGACAAGGAGGCAGCCCCCCCGGCGCGGGCAGAGCCGCGCCCACCCGGCACCCCCTGCAGACACCACGCAACAGAGAGGCTCGCAACAGTGAAACAGTGAGGCCCTCCAAGGGGGGAAGAAATGGGAGTGAGGAGGAAGGAGCAACGATGGAGAGTCACCCATCCGGAGGCAGGAACACGTCACTCTTCAGAAAGACAGGGGTTTGCCTGGTCTGGCTTTACAGTTTCATTTTAGTTTATTTTTTAATATGTGAAAAGTCCTGGAGGTCTCCAGCAGAGCTGGCCAGGCCAATCCCTCCATCTCCATTCCATCCCTGCCTCTTGTTGCCATGGCAACCATCCTGGTCCAAGCCTCCCGCCCCTCTCTCAGGGGCCTGTCACTGCCTCCCACAGGAGTCCGAAGCCATGGAAAGCTGGTCTTTACCTCTGTGGTCTCCTCACCCACCACACCCCTCACCTCACCTCACCCCCTGCACAATGGGGCCTCCAGAGAGTCTTTATAAAACGAAAATAAGACACAGACACTCCTCTGCTCAAAAGCTCCATGGGTTCCCCTCCCACTCAGCGGAATTTCCCCCACATGGTATATGACCTCTGTGACCTCACCCTGTCCCTTCCTCCCCCTCGCTCCCCCGGCTCCACCCACACTGGCCCCCCTTTCCTTCATCAATGCCCCCAAGCTCATTCCTGCCTCAGGGCCTTTGCACCTGCTGTTCCCTCTACCCAGAATGTTATTCCCCAGAGTCTTTGTACCACGTGCTCATCTTTCCCCTCAGCTTAAATGTCACCTCCTCAGGGAAGCCTACTCTTGTCACTGACCTCAATTCTCCCACCCACAGTCCCTCCCCATCACAACCCAGGTTTATTTTCATCCTGACACAAACCAGTTCCTGATCCTGTCTTGTGTATTTGCTGATCTCTTTCCTGTCTCTGTCCTGTACTAGACATCAGGCCCCTGCAGGCGTGGACAGGCTCTGCCTTGTTCCCCACTCTATTCCCAGTATCTGCGGCAGTGCCTGGAACACAGTAGGTCCTCACCCGCCTAGAGACCTGGGGAAGAGCCGATGCTGCAGTTCGAGTCTGAAGGCTTCTGCTGCAGAATTGCCCCTTCCTCGGGGGAGGTCACTCTTTTGTTCTATTCATGCCTCCAGCTGATTGGATAAGGCCCAGATGCTTTATGGAGGGCAATCTGCTTCACTCAAAATCCACTGATTTCAGTGTTAATCTCACCCATAGACACCATCACAGAAACATCCAGAATAATGTTTGACGACACATCTGGGCATCATGACCCAGCCAAGTGGACACATAAAATGAACCGTCACAATCCCAAACAGGATAAACCCAAAGAAATCCATGCCTGGACACGTGATAATTAAACTTCTGAGAATCAAAGCCAAAGAAAAAGCAGCCAGAGAAAAACAAACTCACCTACAGCAGAAAAACCGCTATAATGAGAGCAGATTGTCCATGAGAAACCCCGAGGCCAGAAGGAAGTGGCACAACGTGTTTCATGTCCTGAAAGGAAAGAACAGTCAACCCAGAATCTTACAGCCCATGAAAATACCCTCTAGGAATAAAGGGGAGGTCAACATGTTCCCAGACGAAGAAAAACCAAGAGAATTTGTCACCCACAGACCTACTAAAGAATGGCTAAGGGAAGTTCTCTAAACAGAGAGAAAGGATAAAAAAAGAGACCTTGGAACATTAGAAAGGAAGAAAAGATACAGTAAGCAAAAAAAAAAAAAGTAAATAAAACAAGGCTTTTTTCAACCCTTGAGTCTTCTAATTATGTTTAATAGTTGAAACAAAAATTACAACACTGTCTGATGTGGTTGTACAAGCGTGTAGACGAATATTTACATTATAAATGGGGGATGGTAAAGGGACATAAAACAAGGTAAGGTTTCTATGCTCCACTGAAACTATCGAAATGAAAAAGCCAGTAGACTATGGTAAGTGACATGTATATAATGTAATATCTAGATCACCCAATAAAAAATCTATACAAAGAAATATACTCAAAAACACTGTAAATAAACAAAGGGGAATTCTGAAAATGTTCAAGCGACCCAGTGGAAGACAGAAAAAATAAAACAAGAAATGAAAAACAGAGAGAACAAATACAAAACAAAAAATAATTTGGCAGGGCCAGCCTGGGGCGCAAGCAGTTAACTGCACGCACTCCACTGCTGCGGCCCGGGGTTCGCCAGTTCAGATCCCAGGCGCACACCAATGCACCGCTTGTCAAGCCATGCAGTGGTGGCATCCTGTATAAAGTGGAGGAAGTTGGGCATGGATGTTAGCCAAGGGCCAGTCTTCCTCAGCAAAAAGAGGAGGATTGGCAGATGTTAGCTCAGGGCCAATCTTCCTCACAAAAAAAATAAATAAAATAAAATAAAATATGGTATTTAAAACCTAACATACAAATAAATACACTGAGTGTATCAATTAGAAGACAGAGAGTGGCAGAATGTATTTAAAACCACGACTCAACTAGATGCTTTCTACAAGAAACTCTTTAAATACAACAATATTGGCAGAAAGTAAAAGGATGGGAAAAGACGTATCATGCAAACATTAATCAAATGAAAGCAGAAGTGGGTCCATTAACATCAGATACAGTGGACATCAGAGCATAGAAAATTACCAGCAACAGTGGGGGACATTATATAATGACAAAAAGGTCAATCCACCAAGAAGACATAGCAATCTTAAACATGTATGCACCAAACAACAGAGCTGCAAAATATGTGAAGCAAAAAGTTATAGAACTGAAAGGAGATAAACAAGTCCACAAATACAGTTGGAGACTTCAACATCCCTATTTCAACAATTGATAGAACAACTACACAAAAATAAGCAAAAATATAAAAGAATCATTAACCTCATCAACAAACAGGACCTAATAGAGATTTACAAAACATTCCACTTGACAAGCACATATACACATTCTTTTCAAATGCCTGTGGGAAATACACCAAGATAGATCATACCCTGGGCCATAAAACTTAAAACATTTTAAATAATTGAAATCATACAGAGTATGTTCTCTGACCACAGTGGAACCACACTAGAAATCCATAACTGAAAGGCAATGTGAAAACCTCAAACACTTGGAAACTGAGCACACTTCTATGGGGAAAGAGGAAATCTCAGGAAAAATCAAAAAATACATTCAAATGAAAATACAATGTATCAACACTGCTAATGCAGAGCTGAGAGTGAAGTGTATAGTACTAAATGCATGCGTTAGGAAAGAAACAGTCTCAAATCAATAATCTAGGTTCCCAACTCAAGAACCTAGAAAAGAAGAGGAAAATAAACCCAAAACAAGCAGGAGGAAATAAATAATAAATATAAGAGCAGAAATTAGTGAAATTTAAAACAAATGCAATACAGAATATCAATGAAACAAAAAGCTGGTCTCTGAAAAGTTTGCTAAAATTGACAAAACTTTAGCAAGACTGAGAAGGAAAAAAATATGAAAGACACAATTTACCAATATAAGACATGAAACAGCGGTGTCACTATGGAAGCTATAAGCATCAAAAGAATAATAAAGAATACTATGGACAACTCCACACACATAAAGTTGACAACTTTGGCTAAGCAGACCACGTCCTTGATAAATATAAACTACCACAACTCACCAATATGAAATAGAGGGCTTGATAGCTCTATAACTGTTGAGGAAACTGAATTTGTCATTTAAAATTCCCAAAAAAGATTTCTCCAGGCCCAGATCATTTCACTGGAAAATTCTACCATACATTTAAAGAAAAATCAACACTGGGCCGGCCCCATGGCTTGGCGGTTGAGTGCATGCGCTCCGCTGCTGGCGGCCCGGGTTCGGATCCCGGGCGCGCACCAATGCACCGCTTCTCCGGCCATGCTGAGGCCGCATCCCACATACAGCAACTAGAAGGATGTGCAACTATGACATACAACTATCTACTGGGGCTTTGGGGAAAAAAAAAAAAAAGAAAAGGAGGAGGATTGGCAATGGATGTTAGCTCAGAGCTGATCTTCCTCACAAAAAAAAAAAAAAGAATCAACACCAATTCTACACACTCTCTTCCAGAAAATAGAAGAGGAAGAAACACTTCTCAAGTCATTTTATGAAGCTATTATCATCCTGACACTAGAACCAGACAAAGATGGTTCAAAAAAGAAAAATTATGGAGCAATATTCCTCACGAATATAGACACAAAATCCTTAACAAAATATTAGCAAATATAATTCAGCAATATATAAAAAGACTTATACACCATAACCAACTAGGATTTATTCCAGGTATGCAAGGCTGGTTCAATATTTGAAAATCAATCAATGTAATCCACCATATTAACAGACTAAAGAAAAATATCACACAATCATGTCAACCAATGCATGAAGAGCACGTGTCAAAATCTACACCCATTCATGATAAAACTCTCCAAAAGAAAATGGCAATAGAGGTGAACTTCCTCAACCTGACAAAGAACATCTAAAAATCTTACAGCTAACATTTTATTTAATGGCATAAGACTGAATGCTTTCTTTTTCTAGCAATGAACACCTGGATACTGAAATTTAAAATATCGTGCCACATATAATCACCAAAAAAAAATTGAACACTTAGTTGTAAATCTAACAAAACGTGGACAGGACTTGTATGCTGAAAATTGCACAATTCTGATGAAAGAAATCAAAAAAGATCTAAATAAATGGAGAGACACATCATGTCCATGGATTGGAAGACTCAGCATAGTACAGATGTCATTTTTTCCTAAATCCCTAAATTTACTTACAAAGTTAACACACACCTAGCAAAATCCCAGCACAATTTTTTTGTAGATATAGACAAGATTATTCCAAAATTTATTTGGAAAGGCAAAGGAATTAGAATAACTAAAACATTTTTGCAAAAGAAGAATAAAATAAGAGGAATCAGCCAACCTAATTTCAAAACTTGTTATATAAGCTGCAGTAATCAAGACTGTGTGGCATTATAGAGGCACAGACACACAGGTCGATCAAACAGAATGGAGGACTCAGAAATAGACCCTCATAAATACACCCAATTGATTTTTGACAAAAGTGCAAAGCAATTCAATGGAGGAAGGATAACTTGCTCAACAAATGGTGCTGAAGCAAGTGGGCATCCATAAACAAGAAAGCAAAACAAAAGAAAAGAAAAAAACTTTGTTCTTACACAAAAATTAGCTCAAAATGTATCACAGGTAAAGTAAAATGTGAAACTATAAACTTTTAGAAAAAATATAGGGGAAAATTTTTGGGACTTAGGACTAGGCCAAGATTTCTTAGATGTGACACCAAAAGCACGGTTCATAAATGGAAAAATTGATAAATTAGACCTCATCAAAATAAAAAATTTTGCTCTGTGAAACCACTACACCTTTAAGAGGATGACAAGATAAGCTACAGAATGGGGGGAATATTTGCAAACTACATATCTGCAGAGGACTAGTATACAGAGTATACAAAGAACTCTCAAAACGCAACAGTAAGTAGCAAACAAGTTCTAGGTGTTTTATATTTGCATTTGGAGTTACTTTACAAATTGTCACCCCATCCATTCTCTCCAGTAACCCTCCGTCAATCTTGATTTATGCTAACATCCTTGCTTTATGGTTGAGGAAACAGAGGCTTTGAGACTTGCCTCTGTTTCAACTCCTAGAGGGAGACAGAGATGGATTATTTTTTTTTAATTTATTTTTTAATTGTGTGGAATATACATAACATAAAATCTACCTTTTTTTCCCTTTTTTTTTTTTTTTTTTTTGGTGAGGACGATTGTCCCTGAGCTAACATCTATGCCAATCTTCCTCTATTTTGTATGTGGGATGCTGCCACAGCATGGCTTGACTAGCAGTGCGTAGGTCCACGCCTGGGATCCGAACCCGCAAACCCCAGGCCACTGAAGCAGAGCACGTGAACTTAACCACTATGCCACCAGGCTGGCCCCTAAAATCTACCTTATTAACCATTTTTAAGCATACAGTCCTGTGGCATTAAATACATTCACATTGTTGTGCAACCATCACCTTCATCCATCTCCAGAACCTTTTCATCTTGCAAAACTGAAACTCTGTCTCCATTAAACGCTAACTCCCCATCCCTCCTCCCCCAGCCCCTGGTAACCACCATTCCACTTTCTGTCTCTGTGAATTTGACTCCTCTCGGCTGGAATCCTGCAATATTTCTCCTTGTGTGACTGACTTATGTCACTTAGTGTAATATTTTCAAGATTCATCCATATTGTAGCATGTGTCAGAATTCCCTTTTCAAGGCTGAATACTATTCCAGTAGTAGAGCTGGATGTGAACTGCCACCCTAAAAGGCAGCCTGTCCTCTGAGAAGCCCGCCTGGCTGGGGGCAGTCTCCTGGGCCCTGTGTCTGGAGCCTTTGGGCACCAAACAATCCTGCCCTCCTCCGGGCAGATGATGTAGCTTTGTCATAGAACAGTACATATGGAGCCTGGAGAAGGTGCCCAAGATTGACCAGAAGGATAAAAACCAAATGGATTTTGGAAAAGGCACACCGTTAGCCCAGGCTAAGCGGGGGTCCAAGACCCTCCAGGGACCCGGCAGGGGTGCAAGAGGCTGAGTCCAGGAAGGCAGACCAGGGAGGAGGTGTCGGGAGCTGGGGTGGGAAGGGAGGCCGGCGGGAGGCGGTGGGGTGCTGATGGGAACACGCAGGATGCTCCCCCTGGCCCTGTTATTCTCGCTGCTGGTCTTAACACTGTGCCAACACCACGAAGGGCTCAGCAACGATGCAAGTGAGGCTGGGATCGTCAAAGCACTGAGGAGGGGTTAAATATTGTTTAGGAAACCTCTTTTCCTCTAATTCATGCTGCGCCTTTGAAGATGAAGAAGCCTCAACCTCGGCAATTGAGAGCAGGAGGGAGGGGAGGGACCGTGAACGTCTTAGGACGGCAGAGGCTGGGGGAGGGCTCTCACTGTCCTGGTGAATATCAATTCCAGACAACTCTATTCCAGCACATAAAGGAGCCAGGCTTTTCAAAGAAAATCAGCCTTTCATAAAATTTCTTGGAAATTTGGTCAAGAAAGTATGTGTGTCTCCGTCAGATAACACTGCTGTGTTATAGGCATTTAACTCGATCCGTGGGCTCTGGAAAAATAGAACACCCATTTAAGCCGAGTGCCTGGGGCTGCGGCCCAGTGAGGAAAGCCTTGGCCTGTCGGGGTGCTGGAGGGACCCGGCGGGGTTGCCGTGGTGACGCGCGCCGTTCCATCCCTAATGACAACCTCAAGGTCCTTGAAAGACCTGGTGTCAGCATCATCCCGCGTGCTGGTCAAACACGCAGGTTCCCTGGCCCCACGCCAGACCTGCCAACCCCAGGTCTCTGCAGGTGGTCCCCAGGAATCTGCACATTTAACAAGTCTCTGGGGCAATTCCTATGCACATAACAGGATGTCACAGTGGGGCTCCTGACTCGGCTTCTGCTGAGGGCCAAGGTCACGAGATGCCAACAGCCACCTTTGCAGTCCTCGGCCAGGTGCCCGAGCACCTGCACGTAATTCGCAAACTGGTTTCCCTGCCCTCAGACTGAGCCACCTTGAGGGCACGGAGGGTGGGAGCGGAGGAGGCAAAGGAGGTAGCTGGAAATCGGCAAGTCCGCTTCTTCGGAAAGAGGCGCGTCTGCTGTGGGGACCCTCTGGGGAACGGGGGGCGCCTCCCCTCACCTGGAAGAAGGGAGACGAGCTTCTAGGAGACCCCTGGAGGGTTTGACGTATGTCCCCAAGAGTGTGCAAGACACAGAAGGAAGTCAACTCACTCCCAAAGAAGAGTCTGTGGCAAAGGCAGCACTGCCCCCCAGAGGCTAAAGATAGGATGGCTGCGAGGGAGGTGACACGCCACCAAGGACAGGGCCGGCTGGGTTTCTCCTGGGGACAGGTGGCACCACGTGGTAAGAGTAATGTCCTGGGGCCACTTTAAAGAGATTCTTCCCAGGAGGACGCCTGAAGGGGTTGGGAGCATCTGTGGGGAGTGGGCGGCCTGGAGCCCTGAGGCCGTCCAAGGAACCACGGGAGAGCAAGGGGAGGGCTGGCCTCCATCACGGGCTGCAGTCGGAGGGACCAGATAGTGGGACATCTCCAAGAAGCCCCCAGAGCTCTCAGCACCAAGTGCCCTTCCTCTTCCCTCCTCACTCCAACCTCAGAAGGACCTCGTGCCTTGGGACTGCGAGGGTAGTGAGGGTCCGAACCTGTCAGAGTAAAGAAAGCCGCAGGCCCCCGCCGGCCCCCGCCGCAGGCTGCTGGTCTTGGCAAGGCCTGTGCTGGAGGAGCAGAGACACTGATGGGGAAGGAAGATCAGATTCTGAGTATTTTACTGGACTAAACACGTTAAAGAAAAATCAGACTACTGTTGTAACTAAAAATGACAACAGAACTTTTATTTTCTGAGAAGGACCAGAGACATCATGGGGCCCATGTGGGATTTTACCCAAGGGGCAGGCCCCCGACCCGGCAGGCTGAGCCGTACAAGCCTGGCGCGCGGCACACCCGTGGGCCCCATTCGCGCCACTGAGGCTTCACAGCTGAAGGAGAAGAACCCCGGACGGTAAGTGCTGGGGTCAGAGACAGCTCTCCCAGGCCCCGGAAACCTCTGGGAAGCTGAGGTGACCACTTGCAAACTCAAGTCTCCCAGTGACTGAAAACAAATCCTGTAATACAGCCCGCTGCAAGGCGGGGGCACTCAGTGCTGTTGTCTCATGCCCCCCGTCCTCACACTATGCACGCCGAATCCACTCAGGCCCCCACCCCCGAGAGGTGGCCAGACGAGACCTTTAGTGGATGTGTCAGAGACCCCTAATTGCCTGCCCAATATCCATTCTTGCTATCTTCCTTAGGAACAGAATCCAATTTTTAGCTGGGCAATGATGAGCCCAGCTAAAAGACCATGTATCCCAGCCTCCTTGCACTACGTGTGGTCATATGATTCAGTTCTAGCCAATGAGATGTGAGCAAAGCCTTGTATGGAACTTCCAGAAAGCCTCCCTAAGGGACATGGATGGGATCGCTGGAGTTCCAGCACCCATCTTAGACCATGAGGATGAGGACATGCTGGAGTGTTGATCCCTAACAGCTTCCTATAGCCACCCACTTCCAAAACACTGTTACCTAAAAAGACTTATAAAATATCTATCTTGTTTCAGACATTGCTGCTGGGAAGTTTTTGGTTAAATGCTGCATAACCCAATCTCGGCTGGTGGATATATACAATGACCCTCTCACACACCTCAACTCACCAAGCACACTGCCAGCCAGGCATGCAGTGGGCACTCGCCTCTGCCTCATGCGGTTAGCTCTGCCTCCCCTGTATGCTTCAGGTGGGAAAAGCACGGCATGGGATTTGCCCTTAGCTCTCTATACCAAGCAGAGGTGATTCATCGAGTTTACTGAAACTGCCTCCTAATGGAACTTGGGGGCAGGTGACAATGTGGCATTTGCTGGCTGAAGTGATCAAGATTCCATGCCAGGAGTGATGGCCTGAGCTGTGATCGGACCTGGATCTCCAGGTCGCAGGTTGCACTTCAACCCTGGCCTGCAATGGCTCTTTGGGGAGACGAAACACAGCAGGTGTTAGGAGTTGAGTTGTGTCCACCCAGAATTCATATGAAGTCCTCACCCCCAGTACCTCAGAATGAGACCTTGGAAATGGGGTAGTTGCACATATAATTAGTTAAGAAGAGGTAAGTAAGGTGGGCCCCTGATCCAACAGAACTGGTGTCCTTATAAAAGGGGGAAATTTGGACACAGAGCACACACAGAGAGAAGGCCACGTGGAGACTGGAGTGATGCTGCCACGAGCCAGGAGCTACCAGCAGCCGGGAGAGGGGCCTGGGACATCCTTCTCCAGCCCCTTCTGAGGAAGCATGGCCCTGCCAACACCTCGATCTCAACTTCTAGCCTCCAGAACTGTGAGACAACAAATTTCCTTTGTTTAAGCCACTTGGTTTATGGTACTTTGTTATGATACCTCTAGCAGACTAATACAGCAGGTTTCACCCACATTGCCGTTGCACGTCAGGAGTTTACATTGTAAGTGTCACAGTACACTGACTGGCTAGTACTCCATGTCTCCTGAGTGGGAGGACAAGCAGCAGGTAGGATGGATGGATGGATGGATGGATAGATGGGTGGATAGATGGGTGGATGGATGGATAAATGGATGTAAAGATGTGAGTACATGGATGGGTATGAGGGTAGGTAGATGAACAGATGAATGAATGAATGAATGAACACACAGGGCAGCTACCAGCTGCTGCAAGGATTCTGCAAAATGCATCGTCTGCCTACACGTGCTCACATACCAGTCCAGCATGTGCAGCTGGAGGAATGGATGCATCATGCTCATGGATCCCAGAGAAGTCAATGCAACCTCAACACCACGAAAAAATAGGTCATCATTTTCTGTAAAACTGCCACAAACCACCCTGATCAATGACTACATCCATCTGTTTTACTTTTCACACTGTCTATTTTTATTCCTCGTGAATAACAAAGGGGTGTCAAAGGAGGAAGCCAGAAGTGGGGTTTGCTGCAAGGGGACTGGGTGCATATCCCCAAGGGAGGTGATGGGAGCAAGTCCCTCTCTGAAGGATGACCTCTCGCAGGATTTCTTTGCCAGCCAGGTAGGATGAGCAAGGAGCAGCAAGAAGGAGATGCCAGCCCCCAGGGATGCCATCCTCCTCAGGAGGCACCTTGGTGCAGGTGCTGGTCTTCTGATACGAGAGGGCCAACCACTAACTAACCAGAATTAGATGGAACTGAGCACCGGGGACACGGCCGCCTGTGAAGGTGCAAACTCAGGCATTAGCGTGAGCAGTGGTACACCCTCCCACCCTGAGCACCCTGTGGGGGCAAACATTCACCAAAGGCTCGGCCTGGGGAAGCTCGAGTTGGCCTTGACCCAGGTCCAGGGGCTCAGACGCCCAGTGGCTGCAGGAGAAGGAGCCAGCAGAAGCAAAGTCTAGGAGGAAACCCACAGAGCCAGCTGGCCCTAGAGATGAGCCTGCCCTCCAATTCCAGAACAAGGCCCCTGCACCTCATTAACCCTCCCGGGCCCTGGGCGCAGCCAGGCCAAGCAACTGAGTAAAATAAACCAACACCGTCAGTGTCAGGCTGCCCCCGAGGCTCCAAACACTTAACTGTACTGGTCCCCAGCACACGGGCCACCAGGTTTCTCCCTCCAAAAATAATAATTACTGGAAAAAACCCTATGGGCAATGAGAAATCTGTGGACGCCACAGCCAGAAGACGCTGTGAGTTAATCTACTCCTTTCTGAAGCTCCGGACTCATTTGGCTGGGCTTCTGGGGCTCTCCTTGCCAGCGCAGCCTCGGCTAATAAGTAATTAGGAGATAATTAACATTTGTAACATACAATGGGAAACATCTGGACCTACTGACTTATTAAAACCTAAGAACCTGATTAATCAATCGTGTAGTGAGATGTAAAACAGGCTCAGGTTGGGGGATCGGCTTCCTTGGGCTCAGCCCTTCCCACTCACGCCGGTAAAGGTGTCTCCCCGACCCCACCCCACCCTCGGGTCTCCAAGTCGGGGACACTCAAGTGCAGACTCTGTCCATCCAGGGCACCCCTCCCCAGCCATGCCCTGCTTCCTGCCTCCCCAGGGATCTTCAAGAATTAGAGGGAAGCAGAGACCCAGCCCTCTCCCCCGCCAAGGTTCTCCTGGGATGGAGAGAAAGGCCAAGGATGTGGGTGGGGCGCCATCCATGTTCCCATCTATCTCCGTCTCCTCCTCCTTCCCCTTCTTACCCAGTCACCGGGATCTCAGGGAGAGAGGGAGCCTTGGGCGTGGCCCGCTGAGATTTCCAGGCTTAACCTGGAAAACGCAGTGGCTCTCGGCCCTCCTCCCACACACAGGGGAGGGCAAAAACTAAACCATCGCAAAGCACCCCTCCAGCCAGGACCACGGCGGTGAAGACGGCGGGATTCCAGCTGGCCCCCAGTCTGGCCTCCGCTCTTCCGTCCTCTGTGCTTGTCCCCCTCTGCTTCCTCCTGCTTCTCCCCTTCATCTTCTGAGCAGCAGGGCAGGGGCAGATGTGTGGGAACACGTGTATTTGATGAGCTGAACGCTCTCCCCAAGTACTTTGATTTCCAGCCAAAACATTAAGATGTTGCTCTACCAACTAATCATCCTCCCTTAGACAGGAGGGAGCTGAAATAAAAACCTGGTGTTTCTGTGAACGTGGGGAAAGCCAGTTACAGCCGTGGAAACTCTCCCCAGTGAAGCTCGGCCGAGGGGAGATCCTGGGCTGCTCCTCAAATGTCACATGAAGCCACTTCCTGGGGATTGTTCTCTGAGAAATCTAGGTCCAAGCCGCCTCCATTTTCTCTCTTCAGTGAAAAGCCTGAAGAGAAATACTCCAGAAGATGCAAACGAGAGGGGTTCCGGGTCTCTGGGACCCCCGTCTCCTCCCTCAGGCCAAATCGATTGGTCGAGGGATGGGCACATGATGTGAGCTGACCCTGCCAGAGGTCTGTGCTGGGATTTTTCTCCCTCAAGATAAGGGACGAGGCCTCCCTTATCCCTCTCTTGGCTGAAAGTATGTGACGGAGGCCCAGAGACTTGTGCAGCCCTGGCTCCTGACTTGGAAAGCCAGCACGCCTGCAGGAACACAGCCAACACGCGGGAAGGCAGAGCTGGGACTTGGAGACAGACGGCTGAGAGCATTCAGCCCCGGTTCCCTCGGACCAGCTCCCTGGACCCTTCCCCTGGTTCCACTTAGGGAACCAGTGGATTCCTTGTGTTTGCTTAAGGCCGTTTGGGCTGCATTCCGGCTCTTTCCAACCACAATCCACGAATGCAAATACCCTGACTCGGTCCCGGTCATTCCTGGGGAAGGCGCGGTCGCCCAGCTGCAGAGATGGGCTCAGAAATAGAAAAAATAAATAGAAGAAAGTGATACTTAGCAAGTTAATATGACCAACACATTAGCAGGGGAAAGGGTTTAGTCTACTTAAAACAACAAACCATTGTAAGTATTTTTAAACCGTGGCTACCCTCATTTGCATACAACCGGGAATGTTTCAAGCAGAAAGCCTCTTACTCCGTCGTTTGCAGACAACCTGTCTTGACCTAACTCCTCCGTGGTATTGGGTTTTCAGCAGATTCTTTTTTTTTTTTTTTTTTTTTTTAAAGATTTTATTTATTTTATTTTTCCCCCCAAAGCCCCAGTGGATAGTTGTGTGTCGTAGCTGCACATCCTTCTAGTTGCTGTATGTGGGACTCGGCCTCAGGATGAACGGAGAAGTGGTGCCTCAATGCGCACCCGGGATCCGAACCCGGGCCACCAGCATCGCAGCGCGCGCACTTAACCACCAAGCCACAGGGCCGGCCCCAGATTCTTTTTTTAAGTGGATTTTTACGTGGTTTTCCAGTGTCTAAAGCAGATGAAATAGGCACATCTCTGGGGGAGATGGAGACCCCTCTGTGGAGGAGAGAGAAGGCGCTCAGGCCAGAACTTGGAACAGAACAGCCAGTGGATCCAGCCCCAGCACCCAGGAGCCACGGGAAAACTCCTCCGCTTTGGGGGGCCAACATTGCCCTCACCTCAGACCTAGAATCCTGAGATGTGGACGAGTGAGCTGAGACAACCCCAGGAGGGGACTGTCAGGGCAGGAGAGCCAGCCATGTCCCAAGCCCAGCGTTCTGCACTGTACCCCTTGTAGTTTCCACAACTGCCCCGGAAGCGTGGGTGCCGCTAGCCCCCGTCACAGATGCGGAACCCGAAGCTCGCTCCTGGGAAGGGGGACGGGATTCGCACTCGGGTCCACCTGGCTCTCCAATCAGTGTTCCTTCTGCCAGCTGCTCTGGGTCATCGCTGGGTTGTGACTCCGCACCCCGAGCTCCTTCATCAGGGTCCCACCCCTCATAGTCAATCCAAACAGAGCAGCAGGCGGCGGGGCACTCCCCCAGGCCGGCTCACCGTGGCAAGCGGACTGGCAAGGACCATCTCAAGAGGCAAGTTGGGCCCTTGGCCAGCCCTGGAGGGAAACCGGCCAGGAGAGAAAACTCAGTCACTTAGGGCCACGAGCTTACTAGGCAACCAATTTGCAGACAGCCTGTCCTTAACTTGCGCCACTGGCAAGGTCTGCGCGGGCAATTTTGGTCTATCAGCCTTTAAATTACAGTCGGCCGTATCACTCCGTCAGGGCTGCCGCAGAGCGAGATGGAGCGGCTGGGAGTGAGTGACAGCTCCAATAAATGCGTTCCTGCCAAGAAAAGAGCATTACCACGCGTAGGTGCTTTGGAAAGTATTGAACTTCAGGAAGAAATAAAATAAAAATAAAATGGCTCTGGCGCTCCCGGGTGCTCCGTCATTATTGCCAGACACAGTGGGGAGAGAAGGATGCCCACGTCAGATAAATCTCTCTCTGTCCTTGGTGGGGAAAGGCGATGCGTCACAGCTCGTGAGCAGCTGGTCCTAAAGCCTGTGTCTGGCACCAGCGGGGGAGTCTCTGCTCAGCAAGGAAAGCCTTCCGGGGTCATCTAGGGCAGCTTCCTCATTCACAGAAGAGGAAACTGAGGCCAAAGTCATGCAGCAGGTCAGGTCGGTGGAGCAGAAGTTGTTCAAATAGGAAAGTACACGACAGCCTCCCAGGCAAGACCAGCTCCCCAATATGCTCTGAATTGGGGGCAATCAAGGACTGCTCCCGGGCACGGCTTAGGGACCCGCACAGCTGCTGTGCAGCACACTGTCTGTGCCCTTGAGGAGTGAGGAAGGGCAGTTAAAACCAGAGCAGCCCCCAGACATCCCCAGCTTGCCACTGACTTCCTCCTAGTGCTGATGTTCTAGCCTCCAGTGATGGGCTGAGCTCTAATCTGAAGGTTCAGTAGTCTGTCCTTCTGGTCTACCTGCTCCTCTGCTCCCCTATCCATGGCCCCCATGTCCTTGCCTTTCCTGGCAAATGAGAACCATCTGAGGCCCCCACCCTGCTCCTTCTCCGTGTACCAGGCTTCTGGGAAGACCACGGGGTAAGCTCAGCGGGGGCAGGCTTGCACCCACCTGCAGCCGCATCCCCAGCCCCAGGACAGTACCCGGCACACGGCAGGTACCCAGCGAACCGGCCGAGTGAACGGACAGAGATCCAACAATAGACCAGACCTGACACAAATAAGAGTGAGGAAGGGCAGTTAAAACCGGAGCAGCCCCCAGACCTCCCCAGCCCCTATCTCTGTGGCACTCTTACCTTCCCCGTGGAACACCCTGTCACCTTCTGCATGGAACACTTATGGTCAGGTGACGACCTCCATGTGGTCACCAGGTCTGCCCCTGGGGTCTGAGACCCTACTGTCCCCCTCATCCCTACCACACTGCCAGAGGAGGGCTGGCTATCTGCGTCCCCCTCCAAGTTTCACACTTGGAGAGTACCTCTCACACTTCAAAAATCAGAGTGAAACAAAGGAAGGCTGAGCTGGACCCAGGCATGTCCCACGGTCACTCCCATTTAACTCTGGGCGGTCACTTACTCCCGGAGTGCAGTTTCTTCAGCTCCACAGTGGAGGTGATGGTCCGACCTCGAAGGAATCAAGTGCGGGAGAAAGAAGAAGATGCGCATCTTGGAAGCTGGATGCACGGGGCTTATCGCTCTATTGTTATTAAGGGCTTGAATTAATCCTTGATGCTCCAACACCCCATCCTTCCTCCCTGAGTGGTGTGATCTGCCGCTTCCGGGTGTCTGTGCAAAGGGTTTTGATTCTGAAGACGCACTCCTTACATTTGGCCTCTTGTTACGCTCCCTCCGTGGATTCCTCTCCTCGCCCTTATCATGCACTGCCTTTCTCCGTGATGTCTCACAGCCGCCTTGACAGTTAAACAAGTGGAAATGACATTCAAGGCCTGGGGAGTGTGTGCCACATCAACGCAACAAAGCATTTCTAAGATGACTTGTGGACTTCTCAGGCAGGGAAACCTCTGACAGAGCGTATTTGACTCATCTCCCTGACTCCGGGTGGGCTACCATTCACACCCTCTCAGGCCATGGCAGCAAAATCACAGCTCAATGTCACGGGAAGACCACGTCAACGTGAGGGACAGTCTTGATGATCTGTCTCAGATGGGAGGCGGCTGGCCAGCAAGAGGCGGGCGGGCAGACAGGACAGGTGAGGAGTGGGCCCTAGGTTCTGACGGCCATCATCTCAGCTGTAATGAGCTTGGGCGTTGACACCACAGCTGCCTACAGGTGCCTTGTCCCCTGTGGTCACATGCCCGACGAGCCCCCAGAGGTAGCCAGGTGGGTCTGGAGACCACACCACCCTGGGACTTGGAACCCTTGGGGTCAGACTGACCTTGACCCACCCTGGGAGCTCCAGCTCTGACCTCAGACGCCTTACCTGTTACGTGAGGACCAGGAACTAGATCCGAGACTTCATTCTTTCCTCCAAGTATTTATCAAACGCCTACTGCGTAGAGACCCAGGGCCCTGAGCAGGGAGGAGGGTTCAGGGTCTCTATCTAAATGTAAAGAATAGCATCTATATTGAAACATTCTAAACTAAAGCATTCCACTGGCCCTCACCAGGGTCAGGCATAACGCTAGCAATGGCACGAGGTGGGCAGTATTCTCATCCCCGCTTTACAGATAGGGGAACCAAGGCACAGAGAGGTGAGGTAATATCCCCAGGGTCACACAGACCAAGACTCACCCAGGGCTGCCGGTCCCCGAGCCTGAGCTTACGTGCAGCACCGTGCTCTCAGAATAACTACAACAGCCGGTATTAGTTTCCTATTGCCGCTGTAACAAATGACCGCAAACCCAGTGACTTAAACAGCACGCATTTTTCTCCTACAGTTCCAAAGTCAGAAGTCTGAAATGGCTTTTACGGGGCTAAGATCATGGTGTGGGCAGGGCTGGATCCTTCTGGAGGCTCCAGGGCGGAATCTGTTCCTCGCCTCTTTCAGCCGCTGGGGGCTGCCCGCATTCGCTTGCTCATGGCTGGTCACTCCAGTCTCTGCTTCCACGGTCACGTTGCCTTCTCTGCCTGACCTTCCTTCATCCCTCTTAGAAGGACCCTCGTGATTACTTCCGGCCCACCTGGATAATCCAGAATTACCTCCCATCACAAGATCGTGTCTGCAAACTCCCTTTTGCCGTCTAACGTAAGCTTCACAGGTTCTGGGGATTAGGATGTGGACATCTTTGGGGGGCTCATCATTCAGCCAACCACACAGCCCAATAACACCATGCCTTGCACATTCATGGATTACTCCCTGTGGATCTACCGAGATTTTTCCTCAAATTTACAGCTAGGAAACCGAGGCACAGGGAGACTAGTCGGCTGGCCCGAGGTCACCCCCCTGCTGAGTCTGACTCCTGGGAAGCGCCAGGACCTCCTGCTCACTGTCCTCTCGTTCACTGCCCACCCCCCCACTCTTGGCCCCCAGCCCCTGTGGGAAACGCTCCTGCCCGGAGTGACGCTCATCCTCGGGACTCCCCGACACGGCCTGTCCTCGGGCTGACCCTGGCCTGGGGTCCTGGCGGGCATGGATCTGCAGAGGGTGGTCTCTGGGGGTGCTTCCCCAGGGAGCCCCTCTGGCAACGTGTCTTAAGGGTATCCAGGATTTGTTTTAACCAGGGGTGGTGAGACACACAGACACAGAAATGACTGCCGTGAAGGAAGAAGTTTGTTGTGCTCCCAGATCCCAGAAGACGGGGCACGAGACACAGGGCCACACGCGGAAGCCCTGGCATTGGTCAGGAGGTGGGGGTCGGGGGATGTGGGTCAGGAGCTGGGGGTCGGGGGATGTGGGCAGGAGCCTCGATTGTGGTTTCCATGGGAGGAACAGGGCAAAGAGGGGGACAATCGGCTAGTGTGAGTCATCTCAGCGGGCTCTGGGGCATCGGGGCAGTCCCTGGTTGTCCGGTCCCTGCCCTGGGGTGACGGGAGCAGGGGGAGGGGCCCAAGGGTCAGAGTCTGATAAAGAGGGTGCTTGGGCGGGGGTAGCGACTCTGGGTTGGAGGGTTTGCTCCAGTATGAGCTGTTCACTGTCTCCAGGCATTGGCTAACCCTGGGAGGGGCAGTCCCTCCTGGGTCAGCAAGGCCCCAGATGTCAAAACATCAGAATATAGAAAAGAGAAAACATGGTTAACACACCCTCCAAAATCAGCCAGGGAGGTCCTGGGGCCACCGCTGACCTCTACAGAGGCTTTTGTGCGAAGAAGAAGGTGCCCCTTCCTCCAGGCAGACCAGCCCTGAGCCAGGCACAAGACTTGGCAAGCACCAGCAGGCTGGATTTCAGCACCTGTTCATCGGCTAGGCCAGGTGCCCTTGAGCAGTGCACAACCAGCACAACTGTTCAGAGGCCCTGGAAAGCCCTGCCCTCCCTGCCCGGAGCCTGATCCAACCATGTGCCTCTGGAACTAATAGCTCGGCTGCTCTGAAAGTGCCCACAGGGACAGAACACCCGACCAGCCTGAGTCCTGTCGGCTCATGCTTTGTACACAAGTTTAAAACTTCCAAGGGAGGCAAAGCTGTGTTTCAAAACCCTTGGGGGGTAAACATCCTGCTCATAAAATATCAGCAGGGGATGGAAACCGTCAGAGAGGAGCAAATCTGCTCTCCAGGGATGTGTTGCGTTCCAGGGTCTGCTCAGAGTCCGCCCCCACCCGCCTCCCCAGTGCCGCCTGACCAGGCCCGGGCCTTTCCTGGGGCTCCCACGGGTGAACCCCATCTCTGAGCCTTCTTTCCCCAAACACGGGGGCGACTTCCCTGGAGCAAGCAGCAGCCTCCCTTGGAAATTGGAGAACAAACCTTCTCCCTTCACTTTTCCTCTGAAAAGCCCGGAAGGACTCTCCTGAGCCCAGCGGCGTGCCGTGTGGCTGAATTTCAGGGTTGTGGGCTCTGCCTTTGGTGAGGTTTATTTTTCTCCAAGAAAAATAATGAAATGCAGTGATGCCCTAACCCCAGGCTGTAACATGTTCTGCGAGGGGCAATTTCAAAGCAGAACGGTCAGCTGAAAGGAGAACGCTGCTTCTAAAACCGGC
This sequence comes from Ceratotherium simum simum, assembly GCF_057802395.1. NCBI lineage: Eukaryota > Metazoa > Chordata > Mammalia > Perissodactyla > Rhinocerotidae > Ceratotherium > Ceratotherium simum. The sequence goes on along the minus strand of NC_141921.1, from coordinate 46,985,210 downwards.
TCCCGCAGAAAGGCCGTCCCCGGGAGGCGCCCGGCCTCCGCTCCCTGGCCTCCAGGGAGGACAGAGGGCGGGTTGTCGTTCAATCAGGATGTGAAAACGGGGCCTCCAGATTTGGTTCAGTTCTGCTCTTTTTCAGTCAGGTGTTACTGAAAGTCATATTCGGCTGTGGCCGGCGCTGGAAGGCCAGCTCAGGGGAGCCCCTATCTACCACCCAGCCCCAGCCTCGGGGGAGACTCGGACTCCAGTGGTGCATTCTCCACACTCCCTGGCTTCCTGCAGCCACGAGGATGCCACGATGCTGGCCCCAGGTGCCACGGTCAGAGCCCACTTCCGGAAACAAGGTCACAGCTGGCAAAGACAACAGACACAGCCCCATAAGGACCCAGCACCTAGCCACCGATGCTGCAGGCGGATCTCCCTTCTAAAGGGGCAAGAGCCCCCCAGGCTGCAATGTCCTGGTCCGAATCCACAGTGTGGAATTTGCCAAGCAAACAGTCCCCAAACCCAAGCCACGCACTCTCTGTAATAAACCATGTTTTCAAACACAAATTCTTAAAATGTGAAGGCGGGAGGTGTTTGAGAGAGAAACTTAAAGTTGAACAGGACCTTCGAAGCCACCTAGTCCCACAGCCTGTTCCTGTGATGGGGACAGGAAGGCCCAGACGGGGGAAAGTGCCCACCACAGTTGTCTCGGTAACGGGAGACGCAGAGCGGGGCCTGCCACGGTGTCCTGCCCCTCGTCCTCTCGTGCGCGTCCAGAGGAGCCGCCGTCCCGTGTGAGGGGGCAGCCTCTCCTAGACCACGCTGGCTCCAGCCTTTGAACCCCTGTGTTTTAGATGGCCTCGTGGACCACCCAGAACTACCCTGGCGGCTCACACTGTCCCAGGCCTCCTCGGCCGAGATGTAATTCCGTGCTGGTTAATATCGGCTCTGCCTCTGAGCAGCCGCTCGAGCGGAAGGAAAGTTACGGAAGAGTCAAGGCCTCGCCTTTGTGCCGCGGAGATGTGAAAGCCGCGGGGCGCGCCGAGGAGCCTCCCGTGTGGTTGGAAACCAGCGTGCAGAGCGGCCGGGCCACCGGGAAGACAAACACGCCACCGGAGCCCACTGGTGCCATTGCTGCTGCCACCGCCAGAGGCCACTTCCTTGTCTCCGGAACCTTCCAGTGGGGGCCAAGGTGGCTCTCGTGACAGCGGCTACTACCACCGAGGCACAAAACAAATCCAACGTGGGTTTGAAAAAGAACAACAAATACGCACGTGGGCCTGGGAGCCCCCAGCACCGGGTGAGGACAGGCACAATTGGAAGCCACCCTCGGGCTTCGCAGCCTCTTCAGGGAGGGGGTGGGAGGGACACCGCTGGCAGACTGTCGGGGCTGGAGAAGGAGCATGACTGCGCCCCAAAGACAGCTGGGTGGCGCCCCGGGAGCGTGAGCTGGGAGAAGCTGAAGGTGCCTGGAAACCCAGCTCTTCCATTCTGAGCACTAAAAACACCTTTGGTTGCTGGAGCAGGCGGGCTGCCTCTGTGTCCCCTGGACGATAGGGTCAGGGCCTGAGGGCATTGCATGGTCCTGAGTGAGCTGAGCCCGTGAGAATCTCATACAACCCCGAGCTCCAGCAAGCTCAGACCACTAAAGAGCTATGGCCTCCGTCCCCAGTAGGGACAAGAGAGAGGCAGCTTCTCCCGGCAGGACATTCAGCAGCACCTCCTCCAGGGAGCCCACCCTGACTTCCCTCTGCCACGAGACAGGGGCCCTCCCGGGACTCTTGGAGCACCTAGGCACGCCGCCCGCCAGCCATGCACTTGACACACCTGATGGCTCCCTTAATCCCATTTGGAGCAAGATGGATATAAAAGCTAACGTCCCACTGAATTATAATTTTCTCTTCACTTGTCTCCCCCACAGGCAAAGACCGTGTTCGTGGTTGCACACGTGGAACGGGCGAGGTACCTGCCCATAGCTGGGGCTGAAATAGTAAATGTCGCAGATCTAATAACAACAATAATAATGGCCAACCTGGGCTGTGGGCTCTGGGCCGATGCATGCAGACCTTTACCTGCGGAGCCCAGAGGGGCTGCTGTTCTGTGCCCAGGGTGCGTGCGATGGACCATTTAGAGGGGTTTAATCACTGGACCAGAGTCACCTCGCTGCTCAGGGACAGAGGCGTCCAGATCCCAACACCGCCACCCAGCACTGCGGTGAGCTCAGCCCAGGGCGGGAGCAGTGGGGCAGGGGGGATTTCGTCCAGGCACCCGTGCAGTGCCAGAGGTGCACAGAGTCCTGGGGTCAGGAGACCTGAGATCTAGCCAGGCCTGAGTAGCCCAGGGTGACCGGAGAGAGGTCACACCCCATCTCACCCCCAGCCTCTGAGCCCACCCTCCTTCCACAGGTATAATGCTGTGTGGACATAACTCGAATCCTAGCCCTCTCTCGGGGAGCCCTGGCACCCCTCCTGAGCCTGGGAAAGTGGAGACGGAGGTTAGGGGTCCAGCCCGGGGGTCAGAGGACACATGAAGACAGGAACCCAGCGATGGGTGGAGTGCGGGGGGGTCACGAAAAATCGCCTGTTGTGGGGGTTTGGAAGGCAGAACAAGCCTAGAAGCCCCCCAAACCAGGGGCCCCGTCCGTGTCTGTGCCTTGCGCCGGCAGGCCTCCGGAAACATCTGACCGCGGTGCGGGCAAATTGTTCCAGGCCCATGGTGTGTTTGGACGGACTGATTAAGTTTCATTACGTGTCTTTAAACAATGAATGCCTGCAAGACCACTGGAAATCACGACAATTAAGTCTGAATGAAATGCCACTTGGAAATTCCACTTTCAGGCCTAGACTAGCCGTAGTCAATTCCACTTGATTAGACTGAACTGGCATTTAAAGGGAGACACGAAGTGGGGATCGGGACCCGATATTGGGGGGGCGACAGTGACTGACTTAGGGTCAGAAGCGGGGGTGGATGTGTCTGGTGGGTTTTGGTCTTTCTCGGTTTGTGGCTGTACTGGGTATTTGCTGGCATACACACTCTGTCTGCCCAGTTCCCTCCCCCTCCTTTTGATAACGGTTCTCTGGCCCCCCTCCCCCATTCCTAGATATTGAGTTTGGGTTGGGTTCATTCCAACCCTGGTTCCAGAAGTGGACGTGTGACTCAGACCTGGCCAATCAGAGAACTGCACTTCTCTGGCCACAGTGATTGGTCCAGAGATGGGCATGTGATCCCAGCTGAGCCAATAGATGCAATGGAACTTTTGCAGAGTCCACTGGAAGAGAGGCCTGGAGGAAGGTGAGGCTGGAGCAGTGGCAGCCATCTTGCCACCACGAGGGCACAGCAGATGAGACAATGGAGAAGCAGCAGAGCTAAAGCAAGAAAGGGAGAGCGTGGGCCTGGGGGACCCATCTGAGCTCCTGGATGAAGGCCTCTTTTCCAGCAGGTGGTTGGGTTTTCTGTCACTAACAACTGACAAAAATGCCCCAACCAGGATTCCGCTGATGTAAACCACCCCCTGCCCCTGGCGATCAAGACTAAAGACGTGTCTCCCGTTTTTAAAGGAGCTTTACAGCAACTTGCCCTTGAGATTTATTTTGACATATTTCACAGCTCTTCTTGAGAGGCAGCGCAGCCAGCCCAGGGCCGGGACCCAGCCCAGTTCGCGCCCTGCAGGAGGGAATTGGAGGTGCCTGGGGCTGCCTGGGCTGCCAGCTTGCTGGCTTCCTCCTTTGCCTGGACCAGGCTCGAGACGAGGGCGAGGCAGGTGAGGCATTTTCACCGCCCTGCTCGCGAACTCCTCTGTGCGTCTTATGCTCTGGGGGCCTCCCTCACCTCACTGAGTCCCAGCCCTGGTGCGGATGATGCCCCCCCCAGACCAGAGCCGGGCCGCAGGCCACAGGGGGCCCTGGAAACCGCAAACCCCCAGTTCCAGTCCTGAGTTGCCCTCCGCTGCCGGCCCCAGGCAGCTGCGTCTCCTCTTGGGGCTTTGCTCTCCTCATCTACACAGTGACAGGGGTGACTAGGGGACCTCCTTGGGCCCAGCTGGCCCTAAATTGTACGGTTCTTCTGAGGGCTTTGGGCAGCAAACCAGCTCCGAAGACCGTCACACGCCTGCGCCGGGTCAGCCCACGTCTGCCCCGCCCCTCCTGGCACCGCAGCGGAGGGGAGGCTAGAGCTGGCTGTTTGCACCCCTGTGGCCTCAGCGGGAGGGAACACACTCCTGACTCTGTGGCTCCTTGGGACGCCTGTGCCGTGAGGAACGTTTCAGACAGAGGGAAATCATTCCTGGACCGAACAAAATGAACCTCCTCTGCTGGGGCGCCCGGGGACACGCAGCCACTGAGGTCTGTCGAGGCTGGCGGGCAGGCCGTGGGGTCCCGCCTGACCTCTGGCCCCAGCGCTGTCCTCCTCTGGCCCAGGGCTGAACGCTGCAGCTCCTCAGCCACACTTGGCACTGCAGTGAGCCCAGCTCACACCCTAAGCTCTTGATGAGCAGGAGCTAATTAATCCCTGAGCGACGTGTCAGACGCCCTGCACTGCCCTGATAAACAGAGAGACAACCTGCACTCAGAGCGAGATCTGTGGTTCGTCTGCAGGACACGAGATAGCATAGCAGGGGGAGGAGGATGGCTCAGCCCCAGCTGGCTAGGGAGGCACCCCAACTCCAGCAGACAGAGGGACCCGCCCCCCGAAAGCAGATCCTGAGGTGGAGAGGGGAGATAGAAGAGGTGACTCTGATTGAGAAATCCAAACAAAGCTTTCCTGGATCTCTCTCATCGCCGCCACCTGTCCGGGTCAATGGTGGGTGCCCCCATAGCTCCGTCCTCATCAACATCACCCGCCCACACCGTGGAGTCTTCACTGCCACGTGCCCACAGCTGTCCTGGGGAGCACGGGGGCCAGGTCCTGAGGTCTGAGAGCCCCCAGCCAGAAGCCCAGCTCTGCCATGATGGGGAGCAATTACTTATCCTCTCCTATACTCTGCCTGGTCCTCCAGAAAACAGCAATGACAGTAGAGTCATCTCACAGGAGCGTTGTGATAACTTGTGCACGGCACTTAGCAGGGAGCCTGGCACAGAGCAAGTCCTCAGCAAAGTGCAGCAGCTGTGCATCCGGGTCCCTGTGAGGGTCGTGAACTCTGCCGTCACGGAGCTCGCAGCCGGTCAAGGAGGCAGCTCTCCCAGGGGAGATCCTCCAAAGGCTGAGCATTGTGACGTGCCTTGTCAGTGTCATAGAACAGGAAGGGGGCTGAGCGTGGGCTGCCAGAGGGGCCCTCAGAGGGTGCTTGAAGCTCAGGTAGGATCTGGGGTGGCATTGCCCAGGGGGAGACAGAGAAGCCCAAAGGTGAGATGAGGGTGGTACATGCGAGGGCAGTGGCTAGAAGGGGAGACATTCTGCCCCTGGGTCCTGCTCTAAAAGGCCACAGGACCCCAGAGCCGGGAAGAGCAAGGCCACACCTGAGAGTCCAGGAGGACTCGGGGGCGGACAGTGTATCAGCATTTGGAACGCCAGGGGGCCGGCTGCAAGGAGAAGGACCAGTGCAGGCAGCCGCAGGAGCCAGCGGAATGTGAGATGCTGGGGGCTCCCACGCATCACCAGATACCAACCTCCCTGCCAGAGACAAGGCTCCAGGTGAGCAGAGAAGAGGGCCGGCTGCAGGTGGTCAGCTCCCCCTTGCAGGGGTCCAGGCCAAAGCCTTTCACATCCCAAGTACCGATAGTGCCCCATTTCTCACCTTAGCACTAGCGGCATTTTGGGTGGAATAAATCTTTATTGTGGAGAATCATCCTGTGCATTGTCAGAGGTTTCACAGCATCTCTTATCTCTACCCCCCCATACACACACCCCCACTGTGACAACCAGAATGTCTCCAGACATCGACACAGGTCCTTTAGGGGCAAGATAGCCCCTGGTGGAGGCTGGTGGATTAGTGAGAGGAAGAATTAAAGGCTTCTTTTCCAAAGAGAGTAGAGAAAGACAATAAATGCTCCTTCACTCCTTCAACAAATATTGATTAGCACTTATGTTGTGCTAGGCGCTGGTGACAGAGTTCACAGTCTGACAGCAGTCGTCTACAGTAGGAGAAGCACCCAAATGTGTCTGGACGTTTACTTCTTTAAATCTTGCTCCAAATCTATTATCTGTTAAATATGAAATGCATCCTTCGGGAACCAGCACGCCATCTCTATCTTGAAATATTCCCCAAGCCCCAAGTTGGGAGCCCAGTGCCTCTCCTCCGTGTACCCCCAGCAGCTGTGTCTACCTGAGCCCTCTCTACAGGACACTGAGGCTCTATTCCACACACATCCCAGTCTGCATCCTCTTTCAAGCTGAACACTAAACAAATATCTGCCGATATGTTGTTCACTTTGCTGTTTTGTATAAGCAGTTGGCACTATATGGAAATTTAACTCACAAGAACTCACCTATATATGCTTGGGGTTGCAGGGAAGGGAATGAAGAACCATCTCTCTATGAGCTTACCTCCTAGCCCTGACTCTGTTCAAACTAGACCTTGGTGTCGGCCATCCTCTACAGGGAGGGCACAGCTAAAACACAGAAAAATGAGAGAGGAGATCCCTGGGGCCTGCACTTCCAAGGGCCCAGATCCAGGCATTGGGTGACAAGTACATGCATTTTTTTAACCTATGTAGATGTTGGAACCTAAACCCACCCCCACTTGTCATGAGTTTGTCTTCAGCTCCAGGCACTCAGCGCAAAGCCTAGCACATTGTACATGTTCTGCAGAGGTTTGCAGAGCTGAAATGAGCCGAAGCTAATACTATTGCTTTGTTATTTCTATGAAGCTTTCTAATTTCATAGAGAAAGCACCATGCACTCCAATCTACATTAAGCACTTCCCTGCCTAAGGAGACCCCTTGTCTGCACTGTGCCCTCAGCCAGGAAGCCAGCTCACGTGGCAGCAGCTCCTGAACAGCAGGGGAGCATCAGAGGGCCAACAAATACCCCTCCAGTTGCCAGCCTGCAACCTCAGCCTCAGGAACAGGAACCCAGTGACCCTTCGACAATCCATAAACTCTGATGAGGAAAAGTCCTCCCCAGTTCTGTTCAGGCAGCAACACCAGCCAAGCAGCCCCGGTCACCCTCCATAGGAGACTCGCCGAGCCCACAAGCCCTGTCGGTGAGGGGGTGCCGGGGCGGGGGGCCTTGGGACCCATCTTGAAGATACCTGTTCCAAGAGCTTCCCTCAAGAGGAGCAGAGGGAGGGACTGCATGTGAGGACAACACGCCAAGTAAGTACCCTGTGCTATTAATTAAAACCTGAAAATGGAGCTTTGGAATTTGATTAACAATCCGAGTGCAAAGAATAGAGGTTTTGTGGGGTTTTTTCTAACACATCTATAATCCTTCATTAACAGCTAGAAATGCAGATTGCTTTACATAAGTGAGGAACAATAAAGCGGAAAAGGCACTTCTCATTTCTGAGAGTGGCGGTCGCTCCGGCTGTCAGTCATCTATCACACCTCACTGGAGAAGGGCATGTGAGCCAGGGTGCCTGGGGGGGCCATGAGTGCAAGGCCAGGAGCAGGGGTCCCAGTTGACTGAGGCTGGAGAGAGACGCCAAGTGGAGGATTTGCAAAATGACAAGCAACTGATGGAATCACCCAAGTCTGCAAAGTCTGTGCTCCTCCTCCAGCTCCCCCCCCTCCCACGGGACGGGGTAGTGGCGAGTGGTGGAGATGGAGAGGAACGGGCTGGCATCCACACTTGGCCTGGAACGACACCTGGCTCTGGGGCAGGCCCCGCTGTGTCCCCTTCACCAGATGAGGGAAGAGGCTGAGCAAGGCTGAGTTACGGCTGGGACATCGTTCTCCAGGGGTCTCACATTTCTGCACGTCTGGGAGAGAGGCACCTGCAGCTTTTGTTACAAACTATCTTTCCAAGGGTGTTTAGATAGCAAGCAGCCTTGGGAGACCGAGAGACGGTCTCCTCCAGCTTGTTCACAGTGTAATCAAGATAACATCTCCCTCCAGGACAGAGGCCAGGCAGGATTCCTTGCAGCCGTTGAAAAAGATGGGGCTCTCTAAGTCGAGTCCTCAGCTGTGAGGCAAACCCCCTGCACACACCTAGGCCACCCGGTGTCACACCTGTGGAGTTTAGGGGACAAAGTGGACCAAGGAGACCGAGAAGCTGGTGCCACCTGCTGTGCGGTGAGTCACAACCACCTTTGTCTCTGCCCCAGGGGTCTCATGTCTTCAGGCAGCATCCACGAAGGGGTGACGGGCTGACTTGTTAGCTTGCAAGTCGGGAGAAATCTTAGACCATCCACGTCGTTGAACGTGCCCAAGGTCACACCGTCAAGAGACGAACAGCAGGCTGGGGTCCCCGCTCAGCTGAGCAGCGTGCCCAGTCTGAAAGCCCCCCCTTCACCACTCTGCCTCTTGTTCTCTTGTGTGCACAGCCATGAACATCTGGACTTGGGGAGGGCCTGTCCCAGTCCTGCAGCAGGAAGTGGAGCCCCGACCTCTGCTATGAGAGCCAGAACCCTGGCCATTCCCCGGGGGGGCCCCAGACTCTGAGGGCTGGCTGCAGGGGCCTCTGCACCGAGCTTCAGGCCCTCTGGGAGCAAGGGCAGTGGAGACTTTGTTTTGTTTTCTGCTGGATTCCCGGTGCCTAAAAGAGCGCCTGGCACACAGGAGGTGCTCAAAATGTATTAGAGAAAGGGAAGGGAGAGGGAGGGAGAGATGGAGGCAGGGGAAGAGAGAAGGGAAAGCAGCAAGTCAAGGCCAGATGCTCTGAGGACAGAGACAGCGTCTTCAGCCAAACCCCAGAGTCCCAGAAAGCTCAGCGTGGGGATAGTGCCACCCTGCACCCTCTCACTCTTCTGCTGTGCCCACCGGCCAGACTCTCCTACTCACACCAGCCCCTCCCCACGGCGGGCGCCCAGGAAAAACGTGGAGAGCGAGTGAGTGAGCGGGTGAATGAAGGACCAGCCAGGGCGGCATCCTGCGCCATCACTGAGTGCTCCCAGGCGCAGGGCTTCAGGTGACCGTTGGCCCTGGGACTGTCCTGTTGCAGCGTAGAAAGGACGCACATCTCAAAAGTGCCCGGCACACTTAGGCTCTTAATAAACACCTGATCCGTGAGGAAATAGGCTCAGAGAATTGAGCTATTTTGCAGAGAGCCGATTTCTAGGAAGTAGGGGAGGCAGGACACTGCCACGAGCTCTCATGCCTCCCAAAGGGCTGAGGGCCCCAGGACACCTCCCTGGCCCCAGCAAGCTCTGCCCCTGAAGGCCACCTCCCCTCTGGGCCAGGAGAGGCTCCGGGCTGTTGGCCCACCTGCTGCAGAATAAATGGATCCTCCAGCAGCCGTCTCAAGACGGGCTGTTAAGCTGCAGGGGCTGCGTCCTGCCAAGGTGTCTCAGGCCCTAATGTAACCTTATTAAGCTTTTCTGCTGGCGTTAAATGTTACCCACATGCTCACGGGGCCCGGACCCCACACGGCGCGCTTGCTGAATAATTAAAGGGAGAACTATGTTCCTGAGCAGAACTGTGTGACCTTCTCCAGGAAGGCACAGCCCAGGGGCCGGCAGGCCTCTGACAGAGTGTCTAAATGACCCGATGTCCGGGCCCCCGCCTCTGCTCGCCCAGCCCCCGTCAGAGCAGCCGACAGTGGGCATGGGAGGGCCCCAGTCTGTGTCTCCCGGGATGAGGTTTGGTTTACTGAAAACATGGTTCGTCAGGTGACTGTGTTTTCATTGGAATGCTTTCTGATGAGTTTGATTTGGTGTTTTAGGAAGACATTTTTTAAAAAGAAAACTCAGGCTTCCTTCCTGCCTCTGTCCCTGCAGAGGAGTAGGGACCTGTGGCTGGCTCACAGTCTCCCGTCCTGTCCTCTGGTCGGAGGGGGAGTCTCCTTGGTTCTTGTCTGCTCCGGCAGTCCAGCCCACCAGCTGGGCCCCAACCCGAGGGCTCACCCTGCAGCCCCAGTCGGGGTGCGCATGCTCCTCTTGGGGCCCAGGAGCAGCAGGCAGTGGACTTTCCTCCCTGCAGACACAGACACTCTGGGTGCTCTGCAGCCTCCGGGGTCCACAGGTACCCAGGTGAGGCCCGCAGGAATCCCACAGCCTCTGGGGTTCACAGGTACCCAGGCGAGGCCCGCGGGAATCCCACAGCCTCCGGGGTCCACAGGTACCCAGGCGAGGCCAGGGCCACCTTGTCCTTTGAGTTTTGGTGGAAATGGATCTCTGTGCCTTTCTCATGCCTGTGGGATGCCTTGTACCCTCCCAAGATTTCTGCAAATCCTGGAATTTTCCATCCTCAGATTCCCCTCTGCTCTGAGTTCTGGGTTCCACTGGACTTGCCAACTCTCTGTCTCTCTTTCTCTCTCTTCTCTTGTCTCTGGGCTGGAGCTTCCCTGTTCTCACCTCCTCCAGTGCCCCCCACTCCGGGCATCTTAGCACATCAGACCTGACCAGTCTTTTCTTCAGAGGCTCTCACGTCTCAGCGTGGATGTGGAGGAGCGGCTGGAGTGGCGAGCAGAAGCCCTTTGACCATCCAGCCACTTCTCAAAGTCGGGGCTTTCTGGAGGCTTCTCCTGGGTGACGAAACACCCACCAGTGAGTAGTCAGTCAAATTGGATCAAGAACGTTCCCAGAGCAAAGTGTGACTCAGTGTTTTAGCTTTGGAGGCCCAAGTATCAAGTACTGGGGAAGGAACTCCATCCCAGCACCTGTCAGTGTCTCTGTAAGCAAAATGCCAGGAGGCTGTCATCATCCAGTCCTCTGATAAGCTGGGCGGGGCCCCAGGCCAGCTCTGTCCACGGAGGACCCTGGGGACGCCGCTGCACCTTCGGGCATGCACTGCCCAGTGTTCAGCTCTCTGTGGCCTGCAGTAAGCCAAGCAGATCATAAGGGGTGAGACGCTGGTCACAAAAGTCCCAGGGCCCAGTGAGGACTCCCAGCTCTTGAGTCCCTTCCGGGCCTCTAGGAAAGATCTCAGCTAGGTCAGCTCAGACAAGTAATACCCTTGAGGGTACATCAAGGGCTGGCGCTACCTGCACTGAGGAGGCAGACTGGTGGATTTGGAAGCAGTGAGGGCAGCAGGTGTCCCCCCTGCCCCACGCGGTCATTCCCGTGCTCCCCTCTTCTTGCTCGGTGTCCTGCCTCGGGAGCCATCCTCGTGGACGGAGACCCTCTCTGACACCCAGCTGACCCCCGGGAGAGCAGCTGCAGCCCTGACCGCCCCGCCCCGGGCACCCACCGGTCTCCTTCAACGAGTAAACGGCTCCCGGGCTCCTGCCCCTTCATGGCCGGCACAGTCTCCTCCGTTTCTATCAACCTCGTGGCTGAAGGCCTCTGCGTGATCTGGTTCTTTCCACAGGCTGGAGCAATTTACCTGAGAAATTATCATGGCATAAAGGTGGAGGAAAATTTGGAATCCTGAGCCGCCTCTTCCAAACCACCGCCACTTAGCAGCCTTCCTGGGGGCCGCCAGACTGAGCAGGGTTGGGGGAGGGGACGGGGGTCCTCTCCCTGGAGCCCAGGCCCCGCTTCCCACAGGTCTCCAGTTGACTTCATTCTAAAGCAAATTTAACGTTGGAAATTAATTCAAATGTGCTGTGGAAACCATTATGTAAGCAGCATACTTTTAAAGACCTGGGCCAGAGATGGAACCTTGCGAAGCGCTTACATAAGCTCGGAGATAATGAGCTGCTATAATGAAGGGCCCTGTGCCTGCTCCCAGGCCTTCAAGGGGAGCTGTTGGAAGGCAGAGACGGGCACTCAGGGCACAGGCCAAGCTGGAGTGGGGCGCTCACCGGACTCCCCCACCCACCTACAGACGTGGGAGACCAGAAATGGAGGCGCCAATGCACAGAGATGCAGGACGGTCTATGAATCAGACTTAGCCCGCACCTGACAGGAAGCAGGCTGAAGAGGAGCCTCTACAGGGACCTCCAGGCCTCCGGAGCTCCCTCTGCGCTCCGCCCGCCCTCCACCTGCCTCTCTGATCCAACCCCTCTGCCATCTGTAAACCCGCTCCCAGCCCAGCAGTGAATTTCCTGCAGCACAATTTCATCCCATGAGAGAGCTTCCTTCCCAGTACTTTGCACGCCTATCACTCAGGCATGCTCCCGATTTCTTCTGGGTGGGACCACGCGGAACTCCTCAGAAACTGTGTCTTATTCATTGTAGTTTCCAGCGCATAGCAGGCACACGGAACAATGGTTATTGAAAAAAGAAAAGCAAATGGCCATTACATGAGTGTTCAACCTCCCTACTGATCAAAGAAATGGAAATTAAAATGAGATTCCTTTTCACCTTTCAAATTAATCAAATATTTTTTAATAAATTTAGAAGATACTATTCCAGGCTGGTAAGGATAGAGTAAGACAGACACTTGCAAACACCGAGGATCAGGATGCAAATTGGCAGAACCAACTGGAAATCGATCTGTCACTTTGTATCTATCAGTCAGGCTGGGCCAGGGTGTGCCACAGAGGAAAACAGCAACAAATCATAATGGCTGGTAACAAAGTTTTGATTGTTTCTCGGGCCACATGTCTAGAGCAGTTTGCTTATTATGCTGGGGGAGAGGGTGGTCTGCACATCACAGTGTTCTTCACTCCAAGTTGATGAAGCAGGAAACACCTAGAATGTTGCCGGCCTAGGTGGTGGAGGAAGAGGAATGTAGCCAACAAGAACTGCCTCTGAACTTCTGCCCAGCGGCAACACACCTCATTTCTGCTCCTGTTTCAATGGCCAAAGCAAATCACGTGCTTTGATTTCTAGCACAGCTGTGTGACAGAGGATGGCTGGATAGACAGATGGGTAGAGAGATAGAGAGAGACGTACATACATACATATGTAGATATATACATAGACACATAGATACGTACATGCATACGTATCCAGATATAACATAGATGCATAGATAGATGATGGATAGATAGATAGATATACGCTCCATTAGGGCATGGATGTTTGTTTTTTCATGGCAATGGTTTTTATGTTTTGAACAGCAGTTGGCACAAAGTACATTTTTTGAAGGGGTGGGTGAAAGGATGGATGATGGATGGATGGTGGATGGATGATGGATGGATGGATGGATGGATGGATGGATGGTGGATGGATGATGGATGGATGGATGGATGATGGATGGATGGATGGATGAAAGGTGAAAGAAAGAGCAATAACAAAAGCAAGGGTGAAGGCAGGACTAAGAGAAAACCCATAAGTGGGAAGATGGCCCGGGGGAGGGGATCTAACCTCCTAATGCCTGGATGGTGTTGGGAGAGAAGGCCAGTTTTTAATAGAAACCCAGTTATGTCCCAAAAGTATACATTTGAGGCATTTGGGACACTCGGATTTTTGTTTTGTAACTTTAATTCCAAGGAAGGACTAAAAGACACTGGAGAATCAATCTCGCTCTCTCTCCCCCCCCCGCCGCTCTTCCTCTCCCCTTCCCCCCACCCGCCAGCCAGCTTCACAAGAACACATTGAATACCAACTCTTTATAAGGTAAATCCAGGGAATATTGGGAGTAAGAGAACTGCCACCTGACGGTCCTGTAAGATCAGGGAAGGACACTCAGAAAAGGCGGCCCCTGACCTAGGCCCTGACAGATGGTGAAGAGTCTGCCAGGTGACACACTGGGGCAGCAGCTCACAGGACAGGGGTGGTAAGGAGAAAAATCAGACCTAGGAAGTGTATTAGTCAGGTCAGACCAGCTGCTGTAACAAACAACCCCAACGTCTCAGTGGCTTCACAAAAATCCCAGTTCTCGCTCCATTAGGCAGCAGTCCACGATGGGATGGTGAGGGGATGCTCCTGGCTGGCTCTCTGCCAACCAGCCCAGGCTCCTTCCATCTCCTAGGTCCTTGCAGTCAGCGTCCATTCCTCCAAAGATGGAAAAAGAGCAAAGCCACCAGGAGGGTCTCCCAGGCCAGGGCTGGAAGGGGGGCTCTTGCTCTCTCATCCACTTTCCATTGTCCAGAAAGCAGTCACGCGGCTGCCCTGACTGCAGGGAAATGTCATCTAGCTGAGTTCCCAGGAGGAAAGGACACAGCTAGTAGCATCCAGCCAGCTTGGAGATAATCCTACTGACTCCCCTCCCCCCATCAAGCCCCGTGCACTCTAGGGTGACCCCCACGCCCACCTGCACAAACGTTGAGCCACCTGGAGCCTCCTGCATTATCATAGCGGTATCCTGGCTCCCTCCCAAGAGCGAAAGGGCAGGCTATAGAAAGGACTCCTCTCCCTTTGTCTGGCTTCTAAGCAACAACAGCACAAACGGACCACCTGGCAGGCCTCAGTCTGGGCGTCTCACATCCACCAGCCGGCTTGTGCCACAGAAGTGAGAGAGGCGAGGCGAAGGGTGGGAGGGAAAGGAGGTGAGCAGCTGTGAAGTTCCGTCGTAGTGCCTTCCTGGGAGTTCATCCATGCAGCCAGTCAGCAAGTAGACGCTGTGCCTCGTCTGTCCCCGGCTCTGTGCGAGGGGCTGGGGATATCCCGTGAAGACAGGAAGATTCATTCTTGCTAGGGAGATAGAGAATTTGGCAGTGACGATCCAGCACGACGGGCGGGAGGACAAAGGACGGAGAGTCTGGGGGGCTTTGCTGCCTCAAGCAAGTGGGATGGAGACAGTGATTTGAAGGGAGAGTGCAGCTGGCTGGGCGGAGGGAGAGGAAAAGCGTTCCAGCCAGAGCCAGAGCAGAAGGGAGGCTGAGGCCTGGAGAGCCCTCCTGGCAGAGGGCTCAGAAGGAGGGCAAGAGGAGAGAGGGGGCAGAGGAGGGGAGGGTGGGTGTAAGCTTGACCACATGGGTAGGAACAACCCTGAGGACCAGGAGGCCGATGGGCAGGAGGGGTCTGGAGGTCAGGGAGGCCGGGGTTCAAGTGCTTCTGAGGGAGGAGGAGAAGCATTGCCAGCCTTTGTGCTGCAGAATGACCATCTTTCCCTGCCCTCCCCCATGACACAGGAGGGGAAGGGACTAACCATCAGAGTGCAGCCTCAGGGGTAGCGTCCTCCCCGGGACAGACCTGAGACATAAAGCTGAGATGACCATAGGCGGCCAGGCTAAGCGGTTAAGTCTCCTTGTATCTACAAAGACAAAGGGTGTGTTACTTTCTAAAAACAGGAAATCGACCAGACATGGAACAGACACGTGTCAAAGACATGCCAACGTGTCACCAGCCTTCCTGGAGGGTCAGAGGTGATGGCTCTAAAACAAAGCAAAGAAGACCTGGGACTTCTCCACAGTGAAGGCAATGGTGCCAGCGGGGACCCAAAAAGATTCTAGAGATGCTAAGACTTTTGGATGCAGTGGTCCATGATATAGACACCTGGATAAATCTCTAATTTTCTGGGGTCAACTCCTTGGAAGGCAATTTCCACAGGCTTCCCCACCAGGTTTCTCATCTGTGGGCCACCGACCACAAAAATGATGCGAATGACTATTTTCTCAGTTGCCCCAAATAGCTAGAACTGTTCCAGACACAGAGGACAGAAGTCTCGTTGCGATGATGGAAGTTGTCTGGTATTCAGTCCACGTCCCATTCTGCTTGTCAAACCCCTTGACTCACTGAATCCCGGTTCATTCCAAAAACCAAACTAATTGTTTTCAAAGCTGAACAGTCACCGTGAAGAAGGTTAAAGTAAACTTCCAAAATTGAAGAGAAAATATTCCATGAGTACTGGTCTTTGAAACCGACTGTGGTGGGTGAAAGGCCTCACTCAGATAAGGAAACCTGAGACGTGCTGGCCCCGTTTGTACAAGCAACAACCCCATAACTGCTGAAAGTTTATCAGGTGTTTGAGAAATCCATTCTCAAATCCCTTCTCCCGGTGGTCCACCCAGGAAACCCGAGATAAGCGGGAAGCAGAGAAACGATGGTGGTGAACCAGGGAGAACGTCCGGGTCTCTGTGAGCTCGGCGCCGCGGGCGTCTCAAGGGCCTGAGTCGCGAATTCCAACATGCCGGAGCACCAGCGCCGCCTGGGGAGATGCTTTTCCAATACAGCTTCTTAGGCCCCACGGAGGAGAGGGCGGGGCCGGGCCAAGAAAGGCATATTTGTAACCAGTTCCCGATGATTCTCGTAAAGAGCTGGCCTGGAGAACCACTGCTGTAATCCTAGCAAGAACCTTGTCCTGGATCCTTCCAGGACGCTTTCCAAGGCAGGACGCCACACTAATCCACCTGGAGCCCAGTTAATATGCCAAGCCGTCGTGTCCCGGCCCTCATCTCACAATGTGCCCTTTGAACTTGATGTGCTACACATGGACACACGTGTGCTCTTACGCACACAGAGGTGCACACACACATACACGTGCACAAACACACAATCACATGCGCACACACACTCATACACACGTGCGTGCATGATCACATGTATGCACACACACGCACAGTCCTCCACCCCTGGGTAAGGAGAAAGCTGGGCATGTGCTGGTGGGCCCCACCTGCCCTCTCACCAGCCACCTGCCACCCTGGCGCCCTGCTCTCAGGCTGCTCACTCGTTTGAGGACAAGCACCCACCCTTCCTTTGATGGGCCTGTGCCTCGTGCAGGCTGAGAGCTAGGGTGGGCTTGGCCAGGTGCCCAGGGCAGCTTCAGCTGCTGCCCTGAGCTGCACAGGGCCCAGTGAGGTCATGGGAGGATTCACGGGGGGCAGGGAGGGGCGGGCATCAGGAAGACAGCGTCTCTCGGTGTCAGCCAAGTAGAGCCCCACTCAACACATAGCAAAGAATTTCCCAGGCCGTCCACAGCCCTGCTGTCCACAGGAATGCACTTGCCTCTTGCCTGGAGGGGGCTTCTGGATCGTGGATGCCTTGGCATGACCTCAGGCGGTCTCCCCGGTCTCGGCCCCTTTGGTCTCCCCGCCGAGGTGGGCAGAACTCCCCTGCACACGCCCATCTGTGACTGCCCACGACCCCTCCCCGCCACTCTGGGCACTAACGGGGAGCCAGCTGAGCTGGCAGCTGGACCTCAGGTTCTGGCCACGTGGGCATCGCCCCCGTGCAGCCCACTTCCTGATGTCTCGGGTATTGTTTGGGCCCCGAGGCGGAGGAGGAAGTTCCCCAAGAGGCAGGGAAGTGCAGTGGTGTTGGCTTCCGAGCCCACTCCACTACCTGCCCTGTGCAACTTGGGGTGACTTATTTATGCTGAGGGCCTCACTGCAGACTAGCTGTGCTAGCACACCTGCCCGCGGGTCCCAGTGAGGATGATGTGTGATGACAGGAGTGAGGGGCCCTGCATGGTGCCTGCCACACGGGGAGGCTCAGAAATAAGTGAGGGTATAGCAGCCCCTCCCTGGGGAACGAGAGGCAGCATCTTTGGGAGAGAAGAGGTGTGCCCAGAGGTAGGAATTCCGAGAGGGCAGGAGCAGTGACCGAGTCCCTTTCTCCCTGAGCTGCTGCCCCACCCAGCTGACCTTAGGGCTGCTCATGTTCAGGAGGAGGAAAGGTGCAAACTGGCCACAAGTGCAGGCCCCCGGGGCATCCGTCCCCTCTCGAGGAGAGATTTGATGGCCCTCCCTGGCCCCTTAGAGGCTGTGCCCACCCCAAGTACCCAAGGTCCCAGCAGGAAGCCAGCCATGGGCTGCTGTCAGCCAGGGCTTCTTGCCTCCACGGAGCCCCCAGAGGGCCCAGCTCTGTGGTCTCAGCGGTGGATGAGATGCAGTCCTCAAACTTGGAATCACAGCCAAGAGGGGGGGACAACAACCACACGGGCTGCCTGCAGCACCGCAGAGCCCTCAGCACCCAAGAATACGTTTCTCTGGGGCGTTTCCAGGCCAACTTGGTGACTGCTGTTGGGGGTCATGGTCGCCCCGCCCCTTGCCTGACCCTCCTCAGCCAGCTCATGAAGCCAGTCCCAAGGCAGGCTGGGTCTCTCCTCCAGGCCCCCCATGTCCCCCTCGCTGGCTCCTCGCCTTCCGAATGCAAGGACACTGTTTCTTCAGCCAGGGAAGAGCTGCTTATCCCAAGTGCCAGGGAGTTTCTACATGACCTCCAGGTTTCTGCATGGGGCTCAGGTCCTGCTGGGCCTTCCCGAGCTGGCCCCTCCAGATGAGCTCCCATCACTCACCACCTCCCCGAGCCCACAGATGCAGAGCCGGTGGAGGTGGGTCGTCGGGTCCATGGAAAGCCCAGGCCACGGCTGCTGTCAGCACTGTGCTCTGCTGGACGCCTGGAGAGTACAGAATCAAGCATCCCTCCTCAACGAGGAGTGTCCAATCCAGCTGGGAAGGCAGCCCGTCCCACACTCATGGACTCGCATCCTGGGGCAGCGCCCCTCTCTCCGCATGGTCCTGGGCACTATGCATCAGTTTTCACTGCCCTGCCCCAGGCAACAAGAGACCTGGGCCTGGCTGAGGACCACCGTCCCCAGGCCCAACATTTGTCCCAGGACCCCAGCAAGACCTATCAGGTCCTTCCATGAGACCTGCTATCTCAACACTGCCAGGGGCAAGCTCTCTCCTGTGCACTGAGCCATCTGGGTGGGCCATAGTTCCACCATGGGGACGCTGTCTCTCAGACACCTGGCCCCCACAGGGCAGGGCAGAACTGAGGACTAGAGGAAGTCAGAGCCCCACCTACCCATTGGAGCCCCAGATCTAGCTGTGCACGGAGCTAGACAAGCCTGGACTCTGGTGACCTGGGTGCCATCGTGTGTGTGTGTGTCTGTGTCTTGCGTTTGTGTTTGTGAGTGTGCATGTGTGTGTGTCTGTGTCTTATGTACGTGTCTCTGTGTGTGTACATGCATTCTTTCTTTTCTCTGTCTTTCATTTGTTTATTTAATTACACACAAGCTACTTTGACGCTTTGAACTGAAAGAGTCCCAGCCCCCCCAGATATGAAGCAACAAGCCCACATTCCAGGAACTTCCAGTGCTGATGGGCAGGACTGATGCTGCGATGGGCAGGACTGATGCTGTGTGCATCTGGAATTCAGAGAATCCAAGGTCAGAGCGAGCCCCTCCACTCTGCTTCTGGCTCCAACCTGGACCTCAATCAACCCCGTCAGAGATGAGCTCAGAATTCTGTCTTTGTCTGAGATTCTGCTCCAGTGACCAACTTGAGGCACACACACACGCAAACACACATACACAGACATACACACAGACACACACCCAGAGACACACACAAACACATATACACACACACATACACAGAGACACACACAGAAAGACACAAATACACACAGACACACACACACCTGCGATGCTCCCAGCCTGGCTGGACAGGGGCCCTGAGGCCATTCCCGGGAGGCCAAGTTTGCCCGGGGAAATCCACATTTTCCTCCCGACACTGGCCCGAGCACCCTGGGCAGAGACTTTCCCAGGCTGAAAGGGGGCCCGTACAGAAGGGGCCTCAGCATCGTGCCCGGTGCCCCACGTTCCTCCCTCTCTCCACCCACCTGCCAGCTCCAGGCCCTGCAGGAGTGAGCTGTGGTAACAGCTAGAAGCGCAGGCAGAAACCCACACAAAAACTCTCACACACGTGTGTGTATATTCCAAGGAAGAAGTAAAAATCCCCCTCCCGTTGCCACGGCAACCCAACTCAGAGCTGTGGCAAGAGCTTTAATTGGAAGTGCTTATTTGGCTGAAACCTCAGGAATAATCAACAGGAGATTAGGAACATTAAAAACCAGCAGGAGCCACAGAGCATCTTGGAGGAGTTGGCGACAGAAAGGACAGCCCCTCTGAAAACCCTATTGACAGAATAATACCCGTCGTCACCAGCTGTTGAGTGATGGCCTCACCCCAGGCCTGTGCTCAGTACTTTGCACGCATTGTTTCATTGAATCCTTCCAAAAACACTCCCATCATTTCTCCCATTTTACAGACAGGGAAACTGAGACTGGAAGCAGTTAAGGAGGTGGCCCAAGTCCACACGAGATTTAAAGCCAGCTCAGGAGGATTCCAAAGGCCACCATGTTCTTAAGCACTGAGCTGGGCCTCATGTCTCCAGAGGGCCACCAGCATTAGGGCCCGGGACCCACAGAGCCTGCACCTCTTGCAAGGTAGCTGATCCCCACGGTATCCCAGCCATTGAAGCCCACAGCTCAGCTGGCAGGAGGGCTGGGGCAGAGACCTCCAAGACATCAACCAATGCCTGCATCCTCCACTGGGCTGCCTACCCCCGCCGCCTCTCTCTGCTCCGGGCCACCAGTGTCTACCCTCCAGCCCGCCATGGGCCTGCTGACCCCTGGTGGCAGCCATGGGGCACTGCACCAAGACGCGGGCTTCCTCCCAGACCCCAAGGAGGGAAGGTGCTGGTCCAGGAGGCTCCATTGCGAGGGCGCCAGGGAAGGTGCCAGAGCGAGACAGGAGGGACAGCTCAGCCAGCACCCAGCACCTTTGCAGGTGGCCAGGAATGAGGTGAGAGGCAGCAGCAGATAGGAGAGGCCAATTTGTGCCCAGGGGTCTGCTCGGCTCCTCGACGCTGCCCGCCGTCCGCCAGAAATTGGGTGAGGCCCGTGGTCTTTCCCAGTGTGCAGCAAACGGTGCGACAGGCACAGGACGCTGCCCCAGGCCAGACGTCTGGCAGAGTCCAAGATGTAGACGACCCTGTGGTCCACCGCAGGCCCCAGGGCCACTGAAGACCGCGGGCAGGGACCCTGGGCCCTGACCCTGAGCCTCGTGTTTCAGTCACAGAGTTGGCCCTGGTGCTGCGGCCTAACAGTGGGCTCTCCCGGGAGCCACCATGACGCCAAGCACCCTGGCACTCCGGCTTCGTTCGCAGCACAACTTACAGGAGGAAACAGTGCTGGGCTGCGGCAGTGGGGGCGTGCTGGCCGAGCAGCCCCCAGCAGACGGACGCACACGGAGCCCGCCGGGACAGCGGCAGCAAGAAAGCAGCTCTCACCTAAACGTTTATCCGCCCGGCAATTTAAATTACTTTTTTAAACCAAGTGGCATTTACTCAGTTGGCATCTTATTAAATTCTCCCCCTCGAGCTACTCGAATATGCAAGTCACTGTTATTCCAAATAAGAGGACTTCCAATTCAAACAGAGAGGGAGCAGTGTGCACGACAACAGACACCCCACTGGGAGTCGGCCCTGAGGGCTGCGAGGACGTTATCACTGAACCTGCAGAGCTGTCCGTCGGGGACACCTTGATCTCAGATTCCTCCAGAACTGAGACAGTAAATTTCTACTGGGTAAGCCACCCAGTCTGCGGTACTTTGTTACAGCAGCCCTCGCAAACTCATACAGACGACCCGACTAGGGTTTCCAGAGCCAGCAGAATCCAAGAGAAACTCTGACAAGTAGAGTAACCAGCCATCGACCCAAATGTTCCCTGAAAATGCCACTGCCCCCAGATCTCGTTCTGGAGAGGAGAAGCCCAGCTGGGTTGATGGGTTGAATGAGAAGAATCTTGAAAATCTAGCTCAGCCCTGGACCCATAACACTTGCAACTTTAGGATGAGAATGTCACCTCGCCTCCTGTCCCCAGGGGAGATCCCCAAGATAGCAGAGGCTGAGGACGGGGACGGCCAAAGGCAGATGTTCCCACAGCATCTGCATCCATCCAGGCTGGGAAGTAATTTTTCAAAACAGAGAGAGATTGAGAAGCTTCGAGCACAGGCACTTACCGGGGTCAACAGAACTGTTTATCCAGAATTATTCTACATCAGGCCGTGCGTCTGCCACTCGGATTCCGTGCGCCCCTCCAACAATGGCAACACATTTCCATATTAAGAGAGAAAGCTCTCAGAGCTGAAGGAGCATGAATATTTGCAAATTCCATGCAGACTCCCCTTTTTTTCCCCATAAACCAGCTACTTACAGAGCCTTTTGGGTAGAAGAAGCATCCCGATTAGAAACGCTTATTTGTGCTCTGGATTCCAGGGACGAGAGCTCCCCGTTTTGTCACCTGCAGGCCTGAGCTGCTGCTGCGCCCTGAGCCCAGACCCCTCTGCTGCTGGCATGAGGCCACGAGTGGGGTGGAGGCCAGGGGACCCCTTTCCCCTGCGGGCCCTGTGTCCCCTCCCTGAGGCAGGGGAGGTGGGAGTGGGTACAAAGCAAGAAAGCTCTAGACACTGTTGGCCACGTGGTAGGTAGACCAGACGGCTCAGTGATGCCAAAGAACTGGGAGAGGACCAACGTTCCAGGAACTTGGGAAAGCAGGGGTGCCATGGCCTTGGGCCAGAGGAAGCAGGCAGAGGTGTCAGAAGCTATGGGTGGAAGTTAAGGCACCAACTTAGCACGAGAAGTTGAGTTAGGGAGGGGACCCTGCAGAATACAGCCTGTTTCCTGGAGAATGATTGACTCAGAGAATGGATGCTGACGTCTCTAGCCCAGCGCCCAACATAAGGGCACTCAGGAAACGTCTGCTAATTCAACAGCCTGAGCCCTTCATGTCTCAGGTCCTCTGGGGCTGAATCGGGCCCCCGCAAAGAGGCCCCCACCCTTCTGGCGCTAAAGCAGCAGCTGTTGAGTACAAACTGCCGTGTCCTTTGTACCCAGAGCTGTCATTTCCCATCTGCCTCCAGGACCGCCTACACTCAGGGCCCTGAACGATACCCAGACACGGTGAAGAGAAGCAGGAAGGCGCTGAATAAAAGCTAAAAATCAGACTGATGGAAAAGAAGCACTAACAGTTACCGGAAAGTTTCTGCTGGGGTTAAACACGGCATTTTACCCCGCAACAGCCCTGGGCGTAGGAGCCACCGTTACCCCTGTTTTCCAATCCAAGAACCCAAAGCCAAGGAATTGCATGATTTTCCTAAGTTCATCATGGCCGAGCAGGAGGCAAACTCAGCCCCTCTGGCTCCGAGCCCCGCTCACACCGTCCTGACGTGCTCTCCTAATCCCTGAGCTGCCCTGACCCACTACTGGAGCCCCTGCCTGGAGCCCCCTGTGGCAGAGAAGTTGTTTGGTGAAGCTATGGGATGGAGGCAGGGGAGCCGCTTAGAAGTAAATCGGACCAAGAGAGCCTCTGGTCCAATCCCTCTCCCCATTTCACAGGGGAACAAACAGAGGCCCGGAGAGGGGACAGGATGGCACGCATCGGCAAACGCTGGCTCCTGGGATGTTCTCCATGCTTGCGTGACCGAGCAAGACTAAGCAGGTGAGCCAGCAAGAAATGCTGCTTCTGACCCGAAAAGCTTGGGGGTGAGCAAGCCACTGAGAAGCAGCCCAGCTTACTTGGGGGTGACATGCTGGTGGGCACAGGCCCTCAGGGACGATGAAGGGGCAGACAAACCTTTGAGGGGATGGAGCCCTGTCCCAGAACGGGACCGCAGCCCAGAGCACCGCTTGCTCCATGCTGAGCTGAGGCGCTGGCCAGCCTCCATGTCTCGGCTTTTTAAACAGGCCCCTGGAACCGGGGGCTGGGGGCTGTCCAGAGACGGTCAACCAGCGGCCACATTGGCCACTCCTCAAAGGAAGGTGTGGGGCTGCCAGAAAGCTGATTTACTGGAACAGTGAACGTGGCCCTGGTGGGGATTCTGGTCACTGAGCTGCAAACCCTTGAGGACCATTCCTCTGCTTGTTCATAAACTGCCCCTTCCCGTGGACACTGCAGGCCGACGTATGAACTGCCCTGGAAGACCGCGAGCCCGGCCTGGGAGATGCCGGGGAGCAGGTAGATGGGCGAGAGAAATACGGCTCAGAACACCCCGCCCCCGCTGAGAACCTCACATTCGCAGCGGGCTTTCATGCCCAATTCTGGGCTTTCCGTTGCTGGAGGGAAGCTCCGAGAACAGCAGGGACCCCTGCCCCAGGCGGCCACCACCCACCACCACAAACCCAAGCGTCTTATAGTTTCCCATTTGAGCTTTAAAGTTCAGGCTCATTTTGCATTCCATTCCTCTTATATCTATACTTTTTAACATAAAAATAATGCTATACCCCTAAATCTTGGAGAGAAATGAATGCTCATTCCAGTGGATGTAACAGCAGAGCAAGACTCTGAACCCCTCCCTGCCCTGGCAGGTGTCCCTCTGTGCAGGGGGCTCAGCGTGTGGCCCCGGTGTCCTGCTGCCTGAGCTCAAATCTTGGCTCTGCAACTTTCTTGGCTGTGTGACTTTGAGGGAATTAAGTCACTGCCCTGTGCCTCAGTTTTCTCATCTGTAAGATAGGGGCAATAATAGTGCCTACATCACTGAGAGCGGGAAGGCTAAAGACCCACTGCAGGAAATGTGCTCGGAACAGTGCTGGACCCGAGGGTTATCATTGGAGTGGTCTGCTTGGGACACTGGGGAAGTGGGGATGCCCGAGGAGGGGGCCTCGGGGGACTTCTCTGCAGAGCTCAGGAAGCCATCCAGGTCCTGGCAGACAGGCCAGAGTAAGGGGGATGAGGGGGATGGCAGGCGAGCCCCCTGACCCTGCTGACCCATCCGCCAGAAGCCAGAGCAGGTGAGGAGGCCGGAGGTGGGGCTGTGATGCCCACGCTGGTCCTCCATCATGGCCCTGCTCCTGGAGGGGGCTTCCCCTCCCCTGCCACTTCCCGGGCAGCACTTCTGAAGCTGAGATTTCACACCAAGAGAGGAGGTTTTAGTGAGCTAGAGCGGCTGCAAACCTCTCCCCTTTCACGGCTAAAGAGCACGCACTCAGAGCTGTGTGCCTGAGCCGCCTCCCGCTCGAGTGTTCTTCACAGACCGGCTTAAGGAGGTCTCAAGGTATTCCTTAGCACATGGCCCTGCTGTCAGGGTGCGGCCTGCTCTGCGCTCTGAGCAAATGGGAGGTGGGCTTCCCCCTTCACACACTCAAGGAAGCCCCTGGAAAGGTGGCATCCAGGAGGAGGCAGGGGCGACAGAGGGAAGCTCTGAAAACAGATCAGGTTAGAGGACTGGGGAGACCCTGCTCAGACATCAGGAGCTTAAGGACCCACCTCTCCAAAGCGTCAAACACCATGCCTCCAAAATTGCACCCCTGGAGCTGGCAAGAGAGGGGCCTGCGTGGGCGGATAAGGGAGACCCACGGCTGCGACCTGCTCCACCCACAGACTGAGGAGGGGTGCAGGGAGCTGAGAACTTCTCCATCTTCCCAGCCCTTCCTTGGTGAGAAAAGCCAATAGCACTCGGTAGTAGTTTTCAGTTGCTGCCATACAAATTGCAAACTTAACACAAATTTGTTCTCTCTTGGGTGTGTGGTTCGGAAGGCTGACATGGAGACCTATGGGCTAAAATCAGGACATGGGCAGGGCTGTATTCCTTCTGGAGGCTCCAGGAGAGAAAACATTCCCTTGCCTCTTCCAGCTCCCAGAAGCTGCCTGCATTCCTTGGCTCATGGCCTCCTCCTCCATCTCCAAAGCCAGCAACAGTACCTCTCTCTGACCGTGCTTCTGTTCTGACTCTCTGCCTTCTTCTTGCACTTGTAAGGACCCTGTGAATACCTTGGGTCTATCTGGATAATCCAGGATACACTCTCTATGTCAAGGTCAGCTCGTGAGCAAGCTTGAGCCCATCTGCAAACTGAATTCCCCCTTGCCATGTGGCCTAACACATTTTCTGGGGATTCGGACTTGGACGTCTTTGAGGCCATTATTGTGCCTACCAACATACCCATTGCACAGATAATAATGACAGCAAACAACAGCAAACACTCATTTAGTGCTTACTGTGTGCCAGGAACACAGTGCTACGTGCTTTAGATGCATCAGGCATCGTTTATTCCTCCAAGCAGCCCTGTACAGTGGACACATTTATTATCCCTGTTCTATATACAAGGAACCGAGGGGCTGGAAGGCTAAGAGATTTGTCCAAGGACACTGGCACCACTGTGGAGCCCAGCCCTGAGGAACAAGGAACACGCCTGACACCCAGAGGCTGCAGAGCTGGAGCCAGCACTGAAACCAGCACGAGTCTGTGCACTGGGGGCCGCTGCAAGTGGGCTCTGTGACAAGTACCCGACCCACTGTGAGGGCCAGCAAAACCCACGCACCCCAAAAAGACAGACAGTCCAGCACTCGGGCAGCGTGAAGGTGGGAGACGAGAAGCCTTCGAGGAAGCCAGTTATTATCTCAGCTACGGCTCAGCCACGTCCCCCACGGTCCCTGGGCACTGCCGAAGCGAGAACATAGCACTCTCAGTGGCGACACAGAAGGCAGCTCATCTAAACACTTGTCGTAGCTCTGGGCCAACTGTTAAAATAACTTTTCAGTTGTTATTACAAAGTAATAGATGTTTATTGTAGAAATTTTAGAAAATGCAGACAAGCCAAAAGAAGGGAATAAAAATTACCCAAAATCCCAAACTGCAAATGTACCACTTGACATGTTTTGTACATCCTTCCAGTAATTTTCCTAAGCATTCATTTCTGTGTTTTTCTAAAATGAGCTCTCTAAAAATGGGCTCGTACTTTTCTTCCTGTTTGGCAAAATGTCTTTTCTCCTGATGTTTCGTGAATATGTGGGGGAGAAAGCGCTCTCCCCTCCTCTTCCCTCCCTCCGCCCCAATTCCTCCCCAAGAAAGGGAAGCTGATGGGGCTGCATCTCCTGATGGGCAGGGTGGTCTGGTGTTAAGAGAGCACACACACACATATACACATACCCACAGACACACACACGCGCAAACAAACCCACATACACGTGCACATATGCACACGTATGACATGCACATATACATGCATGCACGTGCATAGGCATGTGCACGTGTATGTTTACACATCCACGTGTACACATGCATGTGTGCACACCTGCATATACATGTGTGTGCTGTGCATACATGTGCATGGGTGCACATATACACGTGTGTGCGTGCAGTCACGCATTCTCCTGTTACATTACATATGCATGCACACACACATACACACACACACAGGCACTACTCCCTCCTGCCCAGGGCTGCCTGGACTTGCCCTGACTGCTTTGCTCTGCCCTCTTATGTGCTCACATGGGTGACCCTCTCGTCTGTGGTCTCTGCAGCCTGGCGATGGGCAGATCTGAACTTGAGAGAGCAAACGAGCTTTACTGTGGCCTCGAGCCCAAGCCCTGCCCTCCGGGCTGCTCTCCAGAGAACCCAGTGCGGTGGGTCACTGGCCTGGGCTCAGCCAACAAGACCCGACCTGCGCTGCCCGTCTATTCCTGCTTGCTGGGCACACATCCACCTCGGGGCTCCTGGGTCCCCTGGCCAAATACCATCTAAGAACCCCCAGCTACTGTCTGGTGGTGGCGTGTTTCCTGCCACAGTTTTCCACGACACCATGCTGGGAAACTGCAGGGCACCCGGGGTGCAGATCATGTAACCAGTTGTCCCCACTTGTGGACAAACAGAGGGTCCCCAACTGTCCCCAATTAGTACACACAGCACCGTGATCAACACCACACACACCCGTGGTTGTTTCCTAGAGATCACGTCGTAGAATTGCAGCAGAGGCAGGGAGGGTCCACAGCCCTGAGTGGGTGTGATGAGATGGGGCCGCTGTAGGAGGATAGTTGGGGAGACCAGTGGATGGAGGCAGGGTGATGCGGGGCCCAGGGCCAGGGAAGGAAGGCACTTGTGGAATCTCCTTTAAGTGCAAGGAGAGCCACTGAAAGATTCTAAAACCACGGCTCTGGCTACTGTAGGGGCAGAGTTTGGAGGGACTTCCTGGCCTAACTCGTCCCCCCGGTCACTCTCGACCTCCTCACCAAGGTGGTCTGCCCAGCAATGTCCGTCTTGTGGAAACAGAGCCATAAGCCGCTCTTCCGTTCTTCCCCGAGTGGTGCATCTCTGGGAAGGGCGCAGGCTCCCTGTGGGCAGGGCCAGGCCTCCTGTGTCCAGCCTGTGCCCGGCAGAGGGAAGGACCCTCCCAGAGAATCCTTGTGGTACCCAGGCCCAGCCCTGCCCGTAGTCCTGCCTGCGGCACCCGTTCCCGAGGCAGGCTGTCACCCGCCCTTGGCGGAGGGATGCTTCCCAAGCTCAGAAAGGAGGACCAACTGCTGAACAGCTGGGAGCTAAGGGGGATGCTGTGGGAGAAGGGGAAGGAGGTGCTGGTGCCTGCGTCCCACAGGTGAGAGGGACACAGGGACAGGACGGTCTGGGCTGCCCAGGCCACCCAGAACCAGTGACGGCACCTTCCTCAGAGGCCAGGAAGCCGGGACACCCCCCGCTCAGGGGCTGGCGATGAGAAGGGGAGATGAGGTGTCTTCTTCCTCCCAGCAGCACCAGGTCATGAGCGCCCGACGCTGGTGTCTGATATGCCAGAAAAGCCCCCGCCCTGAAGCCTCACCTGCCTCTCCCCCTTGTGCTCTGCGTCTGGGCAAGCTGGCAAGAAAGCTGAGCGCTGCCTCCTTCAGCGCCGGCAGGAGATTCAAACCATGCCAGCCCCTGCCCGCATGGGACCCCTTAGCATGGCCCTAACCAAGACGAAAGCCCGGGCCAGGCTCCTGTCCCTGCCCAAGAGGCCTGCCCCGCGCTCCCAGGGACCTCTACTGCGTGAGTCGTAAGAGTTTCCATACCCGGTACGGGCGTGTGTGTGTGTGTGTGTGTGTGTGGCATCATCAGTCTCAACATCAGAACCAAACTCTGGCTGGGGCTCCCTCCTGCATTTGCAGCTGACCGCACAACTGCCCAGCAACCCAGGCCACAGGGCCCCTGGCCCCAAGTGGCAGGGAGCCCCACGCTTTGGAGTCCCCTTCCTGGAAACTTTCTAAGCCCTCCCCCAGTGCCTAGGACAGGCAGGGCACCCCAAGAACATTCCGGGGCCTGCATGGGTCCCCACTTGTCTCCTTTGGGGTGCTCTCTGCCCCTCTGCCTGGAGCCTGAGACCACCCAGATGCCCCCACAAGCTCTGAGACTCGCAGCTGTGGGGTCATCTGGGGGCCTAGAGCCAGGCTCCTGCTCTAGGCCGGAGCCTGCTGAGCCCCCCACTTCTGGTGGCCTGCGCGGTGCATTTGTCACGGGATTGCGGAGAGCAGGCCACCGAAACAGTGCTGACATGCTGCTCTCAGGTGACTCTCGCTCATGTCAATCACGAGACGACTTCGAGGCTCTGCGCAACAACAGTGCCCCTCTGGCCTTGGGCTTGAGCCCCTGTGTGGGCCCGCATGTCGGCTCCGGCCTGTCTATTCTGACCCTGGGCCAGCATCCTCCATGCTGTGCACCCCCACTGCTGGCCCCCACCTGCCACCCACCCTTCTGCAGTCTCCATGCCACAGGTCAGGCTGGCCCCAGGGCGGGCCGGGCCTATCTCTTCCAAGGCCTTTTATTCTCTTTTGAAGCTTTTATTTTATTAAAAATTTGCCAATGTGAAATTAAGCCCACTCTCACCACCCCTTCAGCCCCTCACCATTCTCTCTCAGATAAAGACAGTATTAAAGTGTTCTTCTTATATCGCCTAACACTTATGGACAGTGAGGTGCCTACCAAGAGCTTTCTGATGGGTCAACACATCCTTATTTGGCAATTCCTATATATACATACTAACGCTGAACATAAAGTTATTACATAAACTCCCTTCAAAATATCTTTTAAATTCAACTTTTTATTTTCAGATCATTGTAGATTCATATGCAGGTGTAAGAAATAATACGTGCCCTTTACCCCTCCCAGCGGCAGCATCTTGCAAAACCATAGGACAATATCAAAACCAGGGTATTGACACTGATATGGTCAAGATACAGAATATTCCCATCACGCAGACCCCGCATGCTGCCCTTTTGTAGCCACACCCACTCCCGTGCCCAGGGAGTGGGCACCTGCAACCACTACCCTGATCTCCGTTCGGATAATTTTGTCATTTCAAGAATGTTTCACAAAGAGAAACAGACAGCATGTAGCCTTTTGGGAACCTGCCGTGAGGTTTCTACTCTCGGTGATATTCTCTGGAGATTCATCCTGCAGTGTTGCCGGGGACCATTCCATGGCGTGGAGGGACCACGCATTGCTTAACTACAGACGGTAGAAGGACATCTGGGTTGTTTCCAGTTCTTGACTGTTACAAATCAAGCTGCTATAAACATACGTGTGCAGGTTTTTTGTGTGAACATCAGTCTTCATTTCTCTGGGATAGATGCCCAGGAGTGCAATTGCTGGGACATATGGTAGTTGCATGCTTAGTTTTTTAAGAAACTACCAAACTGTTGTTCAGAAACACTGTACGTTTTACCTTCCCTCCAGCAATGTCTAAGTGATCCAGTTTCTCCACATTCTCACCAGCATTTGGTATTGTCACATTTTTTTATTTTAGCCATTCTGGAAGATGTGTAGGAACATCTCACGATGCTTTCAGTTTGCATTTCCCTAACGGATAGTCAAGTGGAACACATCTTTTCACGTGCTTATTTGCCATCTGTGTGTCTTCTTTGGTGAAATGTCTGTTCATGCCTTTTGCCCATGTTCTAATTGGATGGTTTTTTTGTGACTTGAGTTTTGAGAGGTCTTTGTATAGTTGAGATGCTTGCCCTTTGTGATTTGCAAAGATTTGCTCCCCCCTACAGTTCGTCTTTTCACATTCGTAACAGGGTCTTTCACAGAGCAAAAGTTTTAATTTTGATGAAGCCCAATTTGTCAATTTTTCCTTTTATGGATTATGTTTTTGGTGTCAATTCTAAGAACTCTTTGCCTGGCCAATATCCCAAAGATTTTCTCCTATTTTTTTTTCTAAGTTTTATATTTTACATTTAAGTCCATGATTAACTTTCAGTTAATTTACATATAATGTGTGACATTTGGTCCAAGGTTCGAATTTTTTGCCTCTGGATGTCCAATTGTTGCAGGACCATTTGTTGAAGAGCTATCTTTCTTCCATTGAATTGCTTTTGCGCCTTTGTCAGAAATCCGTCGGGCATATTTGTGGGTCTGTTTCTGGGTTCTCTGTTCTGGTCCATTGGTCTGTGTGTCTTTTTCTTTACCACCATGACACAATCTTGGTTCTGGGGGCTATGTAATGTCTTAAATCGGGTATACTGATTCTTCCCATTTTATTTTTCTTTTTCAGATTTGTCTTAATATTCTAGTTCCTTTGCCTTTGCAAATAAATTTTAGAATAATCTTGTCCATATCTATAAAAAAATCTTGCTGAGATTTTGATAGGAATTGTGTTCCACTAAGATATCAATTCAGGGAGAAATGACATCTTTACTACATTGAATCTTCTAATCCATGAACAAAATATATTTCTCCATTTATTTAGATCCTCTTTGACTTCTTTCATCAGAATTGTGTAGTATACAACATACAAGCTCTGCATATGTTCTGTTAGATTTACACCTGAATATTTTATTTCATTTTTTGAGCACTTGTAAATAGTATTGTATTTTTAATTTTGGTGTCCATGTGTTCATTGCTAGTATATGGAAATACAATTGATTTTTGTATGTTTATTTTGTATCCTGCAAACTTGCTGAACTCATTTACTAGTTATAGGAGGGGTTTTTTGTAGATTTCTTGGAATATTCTACATAAACGATATCATCTACAAACAGCGACAGATTTATTTCTTCCTTTCCAATCTATATGCCTTTTAATTCCTGTTCTTGCCTTGTAGCCCTGGCTAGAACTTCCAGCATTAAGCTGAATAAGAATGGCAAGAATGGACACCTTTGCCTTATTCCTGATCTTATGGGGAAAGTCTTTCACCATTAAGTATAGCTTAGCTGTAGGTCTTTCGTAGATACTTTTTATCAAGTTGAGGAAATTCCCCTCTATTCCTATTTTTTCTGAGAGTTTTTATCATGAATGGGTATAGAATTTTGTCAAATGCTTTTTTCTGCATCAATTAATATAATCATGAAATTTTTCTTCCCGTTGATGTGGTGGGTTATACTGACTGATTTTTTCAAATATTGAGCCAGAATTGCATTCCTAGAATTCCTTGGATATGGCTTATAATTCTTTTTATATATTGCTAAATTTTATTTGTGAATATTTTGTGAAGACTTTTGAGTTTACATTCATGAAAGAAATTGGTCTGTAGTTTTCTTTTTTTGTACTGTATTTGGTTTAGGTAATAGGTAATACTAGTTTCATAAAATGAATTGGAAAGTTTTCTCCTCATTTCTATCTTCTGAAAGACATGGTGTAGAATTGGTATTAATTCTTCTTTAAACATTTGGAAGAATTCTCCAGTGAAAATTTCTGGGCTTGGAGATATTTTTGTTTGTTTGGTGTTTTTAAATTATAAATTCAATTTCCTTAATAGTTATAAAGCTATTCAAATTATTTATTTCATCTTGAGTGAGTTGTAGTAGTTTGTGTGTTTTGAGGAAGTGGTTCATTTTTTCTTAGTTATCAAATTTATATGCACACAACTGTTTGTGGTTATTCCCTTATTGTCCTGTTGATGATGTCTGTGGGGTCTGTAGTGACTTCACCTGTTTCATCCCTCATTCTGTTTTTTAGCCCATCCATTAAGCTTTTTATGTCCGTCATCACATTTATCAGGCCTAAAATGTCCATTTGGTTCCTCTTTATATCTTCTATTCCTTTGCTGAGACTTCCTATTTCTTTGGTGAGACTTTCTATTTTCACTTTTGTTTCAAGAGTGTTCATAATTGCTCATCAAGCGTTTTTATCATGGCTGCTTTAAAATCTTTGTCAGATAATTCTAACATCTTTGCCATCTCAGTGTTGATATTAATTGATTGTAACTTTTCCTTCAGTTTGAGATGTTCCTGGTTCTTGGTATGAGGAGTGATTTTTTTTACTGAAACCTGGATGTGGTTGTATTATATTGAGACTCTGGATCTCATTTAAACCCTCTGTCTTAGATGGCTTTCTCTGGCGCCAGTCCAGCAGTGGAAGTAGGAAAGGGACTTTGCTTCATTGCTAATAGATGGAGGTTTCCCAGTCTGCCTCCACTCACACCTGATTGGGGAAGGGGGCTTCTCATTACTGCTGGGCAGGGGTGGGAGTTCCAGCTCCCCACGTGGTCTCCACTGACACCACACTTCGGGTGGCCTCACTACCACTTGGTGATGGTGAAAGTTGAGACTCTTCTTTAGGCCTTCTCTAATACCACTCCAAGAGGAGATGAAGGGGCAATTCGATACTTCCAGGTGGGGCTAGAAGTCCAGCCTCCCCACGTTGTCTCCACTGGCACCACAGGAAAGGGGGACCTCATTACTAGCTGGCAGGATGAAAGTCTCAGTTTTCTACTTGGCCTTCTCTGACACTAACTTGGTGGGTGTTTGGGGGCAGGCATTCCATGGACTTTTAAGGCATTGCTCTTCAAAGCAATGGGTCCCTCCAATTATCTTCTCTCGTGCATCCAATCAATGTGGTGGCATTGTGTTTCCCTGGGTCTGTCTTGAGCTTTGGACAATGACAGATGGACATTCCTTGTGCAAATGGGTGCTTGCCTATCCTTCCTGCTGGTGTCAGTGTTTGAAAGGCCAGGAGAGTCTTGACACAAAGATTTAGTTCTAAGGATGCAGTGGTTATGGCCTAAAGATTCAAGAGAAAATGTGGTAGGGAGAGAAGCTGTTCTGCGTCTGTGCTATGAAACCACAAACAGTGAATGTAACGTGAGGACCAGAGAGCACATCTTTGTTCCCATTTTCCAGCGTACTCTGAGTAGGACTTGCGTTTATGGTCATCATTGGTGAAGCACAGCATCCTTTGCGAGTCACCGGAAGCCAGGATTCACAGACTACATGACAGATGATGCAGCGTCATGAGTAATGATGTAACCAGCATTAAATACACGGTATTAGGGAACTGCAGAGTTGGGTTTCACAGTTTTTTGGTTGGCTTTTTTTTCTCCCTATACTGCTTCACGACAAACAGGTTCCAAGGGGCCAGGGCTCTCTGAGTCATAAGAGTGTTGCTGCCTTTTTTTCGTGGCAGGAGAGATGAGATGAACCAAGAATGGGGCATTTAACAATAAAGAACAGGAAGAGAAGGTTTCTGGACCTGAGCAGGAAGAGATGGTGCCTGGACGCTCTGAAGAGTCTTCCTATTTATTGAACAATGGATAAATATATAAGTTCTTCCTCTCTAATTATTAGTCTAAATCTATAGCAATAAATCACTGTACCTCACATAGGCCCACACATTTTGCTGTACATTTTCAAAGGGGCAAACTTGTCTTGGAGTGTGTAAGTACCCTGGGGTGACCATGGACACTGGCCAGAGCAGGGGGCAGGCGGAAGAAAGAGTAAAAGGGCTTTGCTGCCAGAAATTTCCAGCCCCATCCTGAGGGCCACGAACTGAAGGATGGGGCTCGTTCGCAGCTCTCTCTCCAAAACCCGGTGATGGGGCTCTAAGAAAGCCAGTCAGATCTCAGTGTAAACGCCTCCCTTGGAGGGTCTTCCTCAGCCCTCACCTAAAGTGAGTCTTTTTGATACAGAAGCACTGACCTCAACTTGTTCCTGGAGGGCCACAGTGACATTTCGGGTCTCCTGGAATCAGTGTCAGCTCAGAGCCAGTGTCCAGTAGTCCCCGAAAGCCCTGACTAATTCCCTTGCCGTGATGCACAGTCTCCCTGGTAAAAGGCTGTACGTCCCTCTGGGGAAGGCTGGGAGAAAGATTAACAGTATAAAATTTTGGCAGTGTACTGGGGTCCCTCCTCAAGCGGACCTGGCCTCCTCCTCATGGGGGCTCTTGGTCTGTGAACCGGCTCACATCTGGGGACTGATGGGGGCCAGACTCTGTGACTCTACCTGCCCTCAGGTGACTGTGCCAGCAGCTCCTCTCCAAGGAGTGTCTTCCTCACACTGGCCCAGGAACAACAGAAAGAGGCGCAGGTGTACCACTGGGCAGCTGGGCAGAAATAGACCTCGCCCAGCTGTCACCCCTTCTGAACCAGATGAAGATGAAAACACAAAACGGCAGGAAAGCTGCATCAGAGGAGGCGGCTCAGACAGAGACCTCCCTCCCTCTCCACCCCCAGTCTCGGCCTTGGGGCCCCTGTAGGAGGATCGGGCCAGTCGGGGGGGCCACTTCCCAGCCCAAGAATGGAGATTTGAGGCCGGCCATGCCCACTGGGCAGGAGGAGGAGGAGGCAGCCACGCCCCAGGTTCTTGGGGGGCGCTGGCCTCTCCAAATCTCACTTAGTCCTCCCATAGAGGAGGCCGGGGGGGGCGGGGAAAACAGGGGCTCCCTCCCCAGTGGATGGTGCGCTGTGCCCACTCCCACAGCAAAGCCCACTGCCCTCTACCCTGGCCGAGAGCCACCTGCCTGGCTCGCTGCGACCCACACTCCATCGGCCTCTGCTTCTGTTTAGTCTCTGTTTGCAGGGGTGGGGTGGTGATTTTCTTGTTATTAGCTCCATCTCTTTGCATTATAAATGTGCATTTTACAAAAGTCAGGAAACAAAGAAAAAAGAAAAAAACACTCATCATTTCACTGCCCTATTAAAAACATAAAGTACTATATGCTGCATGATAGAAAGCTTAGAGCAGAAAGAAAGAAGAAAAACCAGAGGGCAGTGGGGCTCAAGGCAAATGTGGTCTGCTTCCCAGCTCTCAACACCTCTCCTCCCTGCCTGCTGGGGGCCCACTACTGGGTGCCGTTGCCCCTCGACCCCCTCACACCCACCCTCAGCCTCTGGCACCCACTAATTTACTTTCTGTCTCTATGGATTTGCCTGTTCTGGACATTTCCTATAGGTGGAATCAGACAGGAGGTGGTCCTCTGTGACTGAACTGCATCGTTTCTATACCTCAACACAGGCACGTTCTGTTTACAATAAGGACACACATCCCTTTTTATTCTTCTTTTGTTATAAAGTCTACCCTCCTTCCATGGGTGAATCCAATACTTGGTCACGTCCAGAATTCTGTTAATAAATCCAGAGCCAACTGGAGACCTTCAGTGTCCAAAGTCCAGACCATCCAAAGTCAAGGCCGGTCCCTCCACACAGGGTTTCTCCACCTCTGCACTCTCCACACTAGGGATGAGAACGCTGTGTGATGGGCCATCTCACACAGTGGGGGGTGTTTCCAGCATCCCTGGCTTCTACCCCCGGGGTGCAGGGCCAAAAGCGCCCTGTACGGGGCAGCAGGGTGCAGTGTGGGGAGCGAGGGCTCTGGCCTGACCTCCTAGGTTGGCATCCCCGCTCTGCCCCTTACCTGCTGAGTCACCTGGGTGTGTTGCACAGTCTCCTTCTTCCCATCTGCAAAACGGGCCTCCACGCCCCCTCCCCCGGGGGTGTCGTGAGAGCTGGATGTGATGAATAGAAAGGACTTGGCGAAGCATCCAGCACATGCTCACGGCTCCCCAAAGTTCAGCACGCCCTCATCATCAACTTCATCTGAGGGGCCCACCTTTCCAACCAGGCACCTGCCTAGAACCAAAGGAAAGTGGGCCAACAGCCGCGTCAGATGCTCAGCAAGGCCCCTGCCAGCCCTGCGAGTCCCGGGCTCCTGACCTGGCCATCGCCCACCCAGAAACAGCCACCTGCAGGCTGGAAGCCCCTGCCGCTCGGCTGCGCCACCCTCTGACAACAGGGCCTGACCCTTTCAGCACGAGTAAATTCAATCAGAAGAAGAAGCTTCCGCAGCAGGGGGACAGCTGCGGCATTTAACGCGCCATGCCCCTCCTGGCAGCCAGCCTCTAGGACTAGTTCCAGCCACATGTGTTTTTGTTTTTTCAAAAGGCAGATAAATGGGTCAGAAGCCAACAAGGGGAACCGGAAGCTGTCTCTGGAGGATAAGTTCCAAAGGATAAAGTTAGAGGCTCGATTAAGGAAGATTTAATGCGTCAGAAAGAGATCAGAAACAGGACAAACCCAGGGCGTAAATCACATATTAATCATGGTAAAGGCAAGGCTTGCTAAGGCATAAATCAATAGCCCAGGGCCGACTCGCATACATCTGCCTCTCTCAAGAGCTCCCAGAAACCTGGGGCTAAAATAGCAGGGGGAACGGGAAGCTGGAGGAAGAAGAGAGTCTCCATCAGCCAGGAGACAACACAGGCATCCCTGGGAAACGAGGAACACTGTCGGCCGTCCCCCGATCCTTTGGAGCCCGTCTCCCCATAGGTGCTGGGCGGCAGCTCTGGGCAGGAGGAGCCCACTGCATCTTTCACTCTGCTCAGGGGCCCCTCCTCTGTGCCGCCCTGTCCTGGCAGTGATGCACGTCATCTCTAGCTCTCAATCCCGTGAGCCTCGGAGGTGTAAGTTAGGAGTGCAGGCAGGACGCCCACCTGGGCCCTTGGGTTCAAGTCCCTCCCACCTCCCAGGACCCTGCGTGGCCCCACGCCTCCCCAGGGAAGCCTTCCCACCAGCCATGGAGGGGTGAGCAACACATGGATGTGCACAGTCGCAGGGAGGGAGCCCACCTCCCCCTGTCAGCCCCATCCCAGCCCTGCTCTCAGAGCTGACCTCCCCGGGGACCAGCCCCTCCCCCTCCAGGAAAGGGCCTGGTCACCTTGAGAGCAAGACGGGAGCAGAGGTTTGCAGGGCCCACCCACCTCCTCTCGGCACTGACCACTTCTGGTAGCCAATCCCGCCCCCGCCACCTCCGCCCACTCAGGGGTCAGGCTTGAAGTGCCAGAGCATTGATGCCCCGGGACCAGCTCCCTTGCCCCTTGGCTGGTGTGTTCATTTGTTAGGGCTGCTATAACAAAGTCCCGCAAACTGGGGGCTTAAAACAATAGAAATTTATTCTTTCACAGCTCTGGAGGCCAGAAATCAAAAATCAAGGTGTCGGCAGGGCCTGCTCCTCTGAAGGCTCTTGGAGAGGATGCTTCTCACCTCTTCCAGCTTCTCGTAGCTCCAGGCATCCCTCGATTCATGGCCACATCACTCCATCTCTGCCTCCGTCCTCACGTGGCCTCTTCTCTCCTCCCTCTGTGTCTCCTCCTCTTCTTTTAGGGACACCAGCCTAACCCTGCCCTAACCCTGAAGGACCTCATCTTTACTTGACGACATCTGCAAGGCCCTACCTCCAAACAAGGTCACATTCACAAGTGCTGAGTTAGGACTTCAGCACATCTTTTGGGGGACACGAGTCAACCCCTCACAGCTGGGGGAGCTCTGAGGTGTATTCTAGACCATGTGGGCCGTGGACCAGCATCTGCTTCATCCGAGAGTTTGTTAGATGCAGAACTCAGACCACCCCAAACCTGCTGGGCAGGATCTGCACCTCACAAGGTCTGGAGGCCCCAGGTACCCTTCTGCACCTCGGAGCAGAAGTCCCCAGGGGGACTGAGCACGATGGCCTCAACCCCACCCCTTCCCAGCCCCATCACACATACCCTTCCCTGAGACACTTCCTGGGGTCTGGTTCCCCATCAGTCACTCACACTCACTTCCTTGTCTCAATGTC
The DNA here is from genome assembly GCF_057802395.1 of Ceratotherium simum simum. Lineage (NCBI taxonomy): Eukaryota > Metazoa > Chordata > Mammalia > Perissodactyla > Rhinocerotidae > Ceratotherium > Ceratotherium simum. Next base: position 46,947,130 of record NC_141921.1, on the reverse strand, counting down.
TGCTTCAGGGGACCCCACCTAAGACAGGGGTTGAGGGCCCAGAGATCCTGATCCCTTCTAGAAACCGCAGCCCAAGTCGCCAGCTCACCCAGAACACAAACACTCGGGCCATTAACTCACCACACCCAGGCAGGCGATGAGCGGAAGAGCAAAGCCAAGAGGGGGGGCTCGTTCCAGGGGCGCTCCCTTCGGTTCCCAGCACTGAGCGAGCTGACTACCTTCGGGGACTATGCAGGCCCTGGTGAGAGGAGAGGTCGGGCGAGAGACAAGGCTTGGCACTGGTTACTGGAGAGCAGTCCACTCCTTCCCGACATTGCCCGACCACCTGCCTCTCCACAGTCTCAGCTCGGGCCAGCTCTGCCTCCCCCCGCCAGGGCCTCACGGCAGGACTGAGGGGAAGGGGCTGTGGGCTGGAGGGGAGCAGAGGAAGCAGGCTCCACAGTCCCCACAAGACCCCCAGCTGACTGACCGGGCCCCACCCCGATTTTCTGCGGGACGTTTCTGGAGATGGAATCACCTTTGCCAGCTGTGGCTTTGATGTCTCCCAGGCCAAGGAGCAAATGCAGCTGCCTCTGATCTTCTCCAAGCTGCTCCGAGTTTCCCACCCGGGGACAAGAATCCAGACTTGTTTGCTTTCTTCAGAACACACCTCCGGCCTCTTTTAAAATTTCCCAAAGAACAGGTTGACCTGGGTGTTACAGGACCATCTCTGTTCCCATCAAACAAGAAAGGCGCTTCTCAGGGGAACAAGCTGTCCAAAGGCCCCACACAGAAGGGGTTCTGCCTGAGCCGACCTCGTGGCGGTCCAGCCCGTTTCAGACCCTCGGAGGCTCAGAGCGATTGTTCTGGGAAAGTCCTTACATGTCCGGAGATGCGGTGTTGCTGGAGCGTCCACGGCTTGGCTGCAGGATGCCCAGGCCCACCACGGCAGCAGGGCTCGACCTCCCTGAATTCCCGGGAGTGGGAGGCGCAGGGATCAGGCACATCCAGTGTGGACACACAAATTCCAGAGACAGAAAGGGAGTTGAACCTGACTCCCACAGCCAGGAGGAGTTTAATTCAACAAATACTTATATGATGCCTTTGATGGGGCCCAGGAGGCGGGGTTCACGCTTGTCCACAGCTGTAGGCTCTCAAGTGGGGGCACCGGACTTGGATCCCAGCTCCGAGCCTCCAGAGCCACGAGGATCACCCTCAATGGGTTATGTGACCTCTCAGTCTTGTCTTTTCTCGTCTGAAGCAGGAATAATAAGAATATCTACCCGCTATGGTCGCTGTGAGAATCTGAATTCATGACGGGCATGATGTACTTAGCACAGTGTCTGGGAACAATAATGAAACCCCACACAGATGGGCTGGGCCCAAAAGGGGGTGCATGGGCCTCCATGATTGGGACATCCATGGGGAGGGACCGGCCTCGAGGGTTCCAAAGACGCCATCGCGTATGTGTGTGTGTGTGTGTGTGTGTGTGCACGCGCGCGCCTCCATGCTCGGGCACATACCCTCTCTTGCTCTCTATCTCTCCCTCCCTCTCTCAGCTATCCATTCCTCTGTGTTGGCTTCATTTTCAGGCAGGCTCTCCCCACGTGGCAGCAGGACGGCCACTAGCAGACCAGGAGGTCCTGGCTTTTATTGTCTTATGGCTGGTGAGGGGGGGTGTGGAGGGTGCAGGGACCTCTTTCCCTATTACTCCAGCAAAAATCCCAGGAGTGAATCTGATTGGTCCTGCCTAGGTCATGTGCCCACCCCTGAGCCACTCGCCAATGCTAAGGGACAGAGCTCTGCAATTGGCCAGCAGAGGGCACATGAGGCATGCTGGGCAGGTAGAAAGTTATGGGTTTCCACTGCAGCGTCACTCAGTAAATATTCAGTCAACACTAGTTGCTCTTTTTTTATGACACAGAGGGTGAGGGGGGAATGTCTGCTGTGTGCGGGCCCCAGGCAGGGGCTCACTCACCATCGCAGCCCCCAGCACTGAGCTCCGCAGAGGTCAGGGACAGTGCCCGGCCTGCCTCATCAGCCCGGCCGGAGCTCCCCTCCCCTCCTCCCTCCTGACACTGTGGGCTCTGTCAACAAGCTACCCCCTGGCTCCCTGGCCCAGCACAGCCGTCTGCCACCCCTGCTCCCCAGCTGGTAGATGACCTCACCCGCCTGCCCTGGCCACGCCTGGACAGCAGTCTCTATTGTCTTCCCTGAACATCGGAATCGGCTGCTGGGTGGCCAGGGCCCTTAGCTCTGCACTGAGGCTCCAGGTCAAGGGGCCAGGGCAGAGCGAATTTCTCACTGCCTGCAGAAATGCGCCCTTGGGGCGCTCCCCGTGGACAGCACAGCCCTGCCTGGAAACAGCACCAGAGCCTGGGCACAGAAGAGCCAGAGAGCTCCCGGGAGCACCTGGTCCAAGGCCGAGGGTCCTGCCGGAGGGACAGGCAGGGGACAGGGAGGAGGACGGCCCCTCACACTGAGCCCAGCAGGGATGTCACAGAAGGAACACAGATCTCTCGGCCAACAGCACCGGCCCCTCTACCAGACACTCCACCAGCTCTGGGGGTCCACAGCCCCACAGTTCCCTCGGCCCAGAAGTCGCCTCCCCAGTCACGCACATGCACAGACTCGAACTCTCCGACCCACGGTCTTAGCCTCCGTCAGGCGAGTGATGATGAGGTCACTAACACCACTGAGCTGGCTGCAGGAAGCGTTCTGGATGCACAAGCACATTTAACCTTCCTTGAATGACCACTACCCCCACCTCCTCACACCGAGAGGTTAAGCAAGGAGCCCGGGAGAGAGAGAAGCCAAGATGGCAGCGTAGGCAGACTCTGAACTCACCTCCTCCCATGGACACAGCCAAATTACAACTACTCTTGGAAAAATTACCCCTGAGAGAGAACAGAAAACTGGATATGAGGACCTCCTGCAACAAATGACAATCCTACTTGAGGTAGAAGAGGGAGAAACTCCCTTCTGGAGAGAAAAAACGCCACCTTCACAAGCCGCAGCGCCTCACGGCCGCCCAGGAGCAACCCACAGGTATGCAGCCTCCCTGGAGGAGCGGGGCCCTGAGCCGGGAGTGCCCCCACTGTGGGCATTTTTTGGACCCAGCACGATCAAGAAGAGTGGCATAATATCTGACTTTGCTTGCTACTAAAACACTGGGGAGTACCCCCAGAAAAGCTGGTTCACAAAGAAATTAAAACCGGCTCTTAAAGCGCCCACACACAAACTCGCCTGTTTCAGAAAGCAACCTAAAATCAGCAGAAAGAAAGGTGCACAGCCCTTTGGGGAAAAAAGACTCACCTGATAGGCTCTCAGTGCATCTCGGTGAGAAGTGAGACTTCTCCAGGGACTGGGACATTGGTGGTGGCCATTGTGGTGGCCTGGTGTGGGCATGCTAACACAGACACTGGCAGATGCCATTGGAGTTCTCCCTGGGGCCTGCTAGCTCAGGGTCTGCCCCACCCACTAGAGCACCCATTTCAGCCAGGGCAGGCAGCCCAACCTAGGGACTGGCCCCACCCAACAACAAGCCCTTGGGCAACTTGTGGGCCTGCTAAGGGAGCTGCCTGGATTCTCCACAGCCTGGATGCTGGGTCTGCCTCTGTAGGGCAGAGTGTATGCAAGGAGTGGATGGAGAGTGTGGGGCAGTGGTGGAGAGTGTGGGGCTCCCGCCTTGGAGAGACTGGGTCCACTTCAGGTGGTCAGGGCGCACACATGGGGCAGGACTGTATTAGCTGTGTGTGTGGACCTGTAGGCAGTGGGGCTTGTCAGTTGTGGAAGACTTGCGCTTCTCAAAGAGTGACACAGGGGGTTGGCCCCACCTTCCAAAGCCTGAAACAATTGGGTGCTCCCCTGCTTGAGGCCAGGCCCACCAGTCTGCAACCCTCAGAGAGTTGACAAGGGACCTAAAGGCTAGAGGCTTATAGCAATTGTAAGCCCCTGAGCCTAACAACCTGCCACACTGGGGGCCTACTCACTTAATAGAAATACAGCAACAGGAATGTGCTATTAGACCTTGCAGCCAACTGTGCTGGGACACCCCACACCCAATAAAGAAACTGAAGGGCCCACAACAACTACACGCAGCTGAGCATTACAACAGTTGGCCAGGGGCATAACTCAGCCTTCCTGGGCACCTACGGGAAGAACAACCCCACCACAACAGAAGGACACATGTAGCCCACACAGTGGTCACTCCTGGAACATCTGCAACTGGAGAGGAGAGGGAAGCACACTGCCAGGTCTCCTAAGGCATCACTTATATAAGGTCACCTCTCCGAGAGCAGGCGACATAGCTGACCTACCTAATAGATAGACAAAAGCACAGGGAAAGAGGCAAAATGAGGAGGCAAAGGAATATGTTCCAAGTAAGGGAACAAGACAAAACCCCAGAAAAGGAACTAAGCGAAACAGAAATGAGCAACCTACCTGACAGAGAGTTCAAAGAGTGTTAAGGATGCTCACTGATCTTGGAGGAGAATGGATGAACTCAGTGAGAATGTCAACAAAGAAATGGAAAATATAAAAAAGAACCAATCAGAAATGAAGAATACAATACTGGAAATGAAAAATTCACTAGAGGGACTCAAAAGCAGAGTAGAGGATACAGAAGAACAGATCTGCGAGCTGGACGAAAGACTAGAAGAAATCACCCAAGCTAAACAGATAAAAGAAAAAAGAATTAAAAAGAGTGAGGATGGTCTAAGGGACCTCTGGGACAACATCAAGTGCACTAACATCTGTGTTATACGTGTCCCAGAAGGAGAAGAGGGAGACAAAGGGGCAGAGAATCTATTTGAAGAAATAATTGCTGAAAACTTCCCTAACCTAAGGAAGGAAACAGACATCCAGGTACAGGAAGCACAGAGAGCACAAAACAAGATAAACCCAAAGAGGCCCACACCAAGACACATCATAATTAAAATGTCCAGAATTAAAGATAAAGAGAGAATCCTAAAAGCTGCAAGAGAAAGACAAGTTACATAAAAAGGAAACCCCATAAGGCTATCAGCTGACTTCTCAGCAGAAACCTTACAGGCTAGAAGAGAGTGGCATGATATATTTAAAGTGCTAAAAGGAAAAAATCTGCAGCCAAGAATACTCTACCCAGCAAGGTTATCATTCAAAATGGAAGGAGAGATAAAAACTTTCCCAGACAAGCAAAAATTAAAGGAGTTTGTCACCAAGAATCCAGTACTACAAGAAATGCTAAGGGGACTTATTTAAGGGGAAAAGAGAAGACCACAAATGGGAAAAATTATCTATTTCCATGATAAGAGGGTAATGGATACAAATGCACAAAAAAGAGGTTAGATATGGTATCAAAAACATAAAACGTGGGAGGAGGGGAGTTAAAGAGTAGAGCTTTCAGAAAGAGGTCAAATTAAAAGACTATCAACTTAATATAGACTGCTATATACGTAGGTTACTATATATGAACCCCATGGTAATCACAAACCAGAAATCTATAATAAATACACAAAAAACTAAGATAAAGGCACCCAAACATAGTACTAAAGAAAGCGATCAAACCACAAGGGAAGAGAGCAAGAGAAGAAGAAAGGAACAGAGAAGAACTACTAAAACACCAAGAAAAAAAAGTTTAAAAAATGGCAGTAAGTACATACTTATCAATAGCTACTTTAAATGTTAATGGACTAAATGCTCCAATTAAAAGGCATAGGGTGGCTGACTGGATAAAAAAACAAGACCCATATATATGCTGCATACAAGAGACATATTTCAGACCTAAAGACACTCACAAACTGAAAGTGAAGGGATGGAAAAAGATACTCCACGCAAATGGCAATGAAAAGAAAGCTGGGGTAGCAGTACTCATATCAGACAAAATAGACTTTGAAACAAAAACTGTAAAAAGAGACAAAGAAGGGCACTACATAATGATCAAGGGAACAATCCAACAAGAAGACATAACACTTGTAAATATCTATGCACCCAATGCAGGAGCACATAAATATGTAAAGCAATTATTAACAGACATAAAAAGAGAAATAGACAGTAACACAATAATAGTAGGAGACTTTAACACTCCACTTACACCAACGGATAGATCATCCAAACAGGAGATCAATAAGGAAACATTGGCCTTAAATGACACACTAGAAGAGATGGACCTAGTAGATATATACAGAACATTCCATCCAAAAACTGAAGAATACACATTCTTTTCAAATGCACATGGAACATTCTCCAGGATTGATCACATATTAGGCCACAAAACAAGTCTCCATAAATTTAAGAAGATTGAAATAATACCAACCATCTTTTCTGACCACAACGGTATGAAACTAGAAATCAACTATAGGAAGAAAATCAGAAAAACCACAAATATGTGGAGATTAAACAAAATGCTACTGAGCAACGATTGGGTCAATGAAGAAATCAAAGGAGAAATCAAAAAATACCTAGAGACAAATGAAAATGAAAATACAACATGCCAGAATTTATGGGATACAGCAAAAGCGGTTCTAAGAGGGAAGTTTATAGCAATACAGGCCTATCTCAACAAACAAGAAAAATCTCAAATAAACAATCTAACAATGCACCTAAAGGAACTGGAAAAAGAACAAACAAAGCCCAAAATCAGTAGAAGAAGGGAAATAATAAAAATCAGAGCAGAAATAAATGAAATAGAGACTAAAAAAACAGTAGAAAAAAGTAATAAAACCAAGAGCTGGTTCTTCAAAAAGATAAACAACATTGACAAACCTTTAGCTAGACTCACCAGGAAAAAAAAAAAGAGAAGGCTCAAATAGGTAAAATCAGAAATGAAAGAGGAGAAATTACAATGGACACCTCAGAAATACAAAAGATTATAAGAGAATACTATGCCAACCAATTTGACAATCTGGAAGAAATGGATAAATTCTTAGAATCATACAACCTTCCAAAACTGGATCGAGAAGAAATAGAGAATTTGAATAGACCAATCACCAGTAAGGAGATCAAAACAGTAATCAAAAACCTCCCCAAAAATAAAAGTCCAGGACCAGACAGCTTCGCTGGTGAATTCTACCAAACATTCAAAGAAGACTTAATACCTATCCTTCTCAAACTCTTCCAAAAAATTGAGGAGGAGGGGAAGCTCCCTAACTCATTCTATGAAGCTGACATTACCCTGATATCAAAACCAGACAAGGACAACATAAAAAAAGAAAATTACAGGCCAATATCACTGATGAACAACGATGCAAAAATCCTCAACAAAATACTAGCAAATCGCATACAACAATATATCAAAAAGATTATACACCATGATCAGGTGGGATTTATTCCAGGGATGGTTCAACATTCGCAAATCAATCAACGTGATATACCACATTAATAAAATGAAGACTAAAAAACACATGATCATCTCAATAGATACAGAGAAAGCATTTGACAAGATACAGCATCCATTTATGATAAAAACTCTGAATAAAATGGGTATAGAAGGAAAGTACATCAACATAATAAAGGCCATATGTGACAAACCCACAGCTAATATCATCCTCAATGGTGAAAAACTGAAAGCTATCCCTCGAAGAACAGGAACCAGACAAGGATGGCCACTCTCACCACTCCTATTTAACATAGTACTGGAAGTCCTAGCCAGAGCAATCAGGCAAGAAAAAGAAATAAAAGTGGTCCAAATTGGAAAGGAAGAAGTGAAACTGTCACTATTTGCAGATGACATGATTTTATATATAGAAAACCCTAAAGAATCCACCAAAAAACTTTTAGAAGTAATAAACAAATACGGTAAAGTTGCAGGATACAAAATCAACATACAAAAATCAGTCGCATTTCTATGCACTAAAAACAAAATAGCAGAAAGAGAAATTAAGAATACAATCCCATTTACAATTGCAACGAAAAGAATAAAATACCTAGGAATAAACTTAACCAAAGAGGTGAAAGACCTGTACACCAAAAACTATAAAACATTGCTGAAAGAAATTGAAAGATATTCCGTGCTCTTGGATTGGAAGAATTAACATAATTAACATGTATATACTTCCTAAAGCAATCTATAGATTCAACGCAATCCCTATCAAAGTTCCAACAACAGTTTTGACAGAAATAGAACAAAGAATCCTAAAATTTATATGGAACAACAAAAGACCTCAAATAGCTAAAAGAATCCTGAGAAAAAAGAACAAAGCTGGAGGTATCACACTCCCTGATTTCAAAACATACTACAAAGCTATAGAAACCAAAACAACATGGTACTGGCACAAAAACAGACACACAGATCAATGGAATAGAATCGAAAGCCCAGAAATAAACCCACACATCTATGAACAGCTAATCTTCGACAAAGGAGCCAAGAACATACAATGGAGAAAGGAAAGTCTCTTCAACAAATGGTGTTGGGAAAACTGGACAGCCACATGCAAAAAAAATTAAAATAAACCATTACCTTACACCATATACACAAATTAACTCAAAATGGATTAAAGACTTGAATGTAATACCTGAAACAATGAAACTTCTAGAAGAAAACATAGGCAGTACGCTCTTCGTTTTTAGCAACATATTTTCAAGCACCATGTCTGACTGGGCAAGAGAAACGATAGAAAAAATAAACAAAAGGGACTACATCAAACTAAAAAGCTTCTGCACAGCAAAGGAAACCATCAACAAAACAAAAAGACAACCTACCAATTGGGAGAAGATATTTGCAAACCATACATCTGATGAGGGGTTAATCTCAAAAATATATAAAGAACTCATGCATCTCAACAAGAAAAAAACTAACGACCCAATTAAAAAATGGGCAAAAGACCTGAACAGACATTTCTCCAAAGAAGATATACAAATGGCCAACAGGCACATGAAAAGATGTTCAGCATCATTAACTATCAGGGAAATGCAAATCAAAACTACAATGAGATATCACCTCACGTCCGTCAGAATGGCTATAATTAACAAGACAGGAAACAACATGTGTTGGAGAGGATGTGGAGAGAAGGGAACTCTCATACACTGCTGGTGGGGGTGCAAACTGGTGCAGCCACTGTGGAAAACAATATGGAGATTCCTCAAAAAATGAAGGATAGAACTACCATACGATCCAGCTATTCCACTGCTGGGTATTTATCCAAAGAACGTGAAAACACCAGTGCGTAAAGACACATGCACCCCTGTGTTCATTGCAGCGTTATTCACAATAGCCAAGACATGGAAGCAACCTAAGTTCCCATCAAGGGAGGAATGGATAAAGAAGATGTGGTATATATACACAATGGAATACTACTCAGCCATAAGAAACGATGAAATCCAGCCATTTGTGACAACATGGATGGACATTGAGGATATTAAGCAAAGTGAAATAAATCAGAGGGAGAAGTCAGAGGGAGATCAAATACCATAGGATCTCACTCATTAAGTAGTAGATAATACAACAAACAAACACATAGAGACAGAGATTGGATTGGTGGATACCAGAGGGGAAGGGGGGAGGGAGGAGGGCGAAAGGGATAATTAGGCACATGTGTGTGGTGATGGGTTGTAATTAGTATTTGGACGGTGAACATGAGAACATGATGTAATCCATACAGAAATAGAAGTATAATGATGTACACCTGAAATTTATACAATGTTATAAACCCATGTTACCACAATAAACCAAAAACAAAAAAAACAAAAAACTGAGGGGGAAAAAAAAAGAAAAAAGCAAGGAGCCCGCAGCCCCACAGCCAGGAGACCGAGGCTGGAATTCAGCCCAGGCCTCTGACCCCAGAGCCCCTGCCCTGGCCACTGCCTACCGCCCAGGGCAGCCCAACAAGGCAGCCAGCAGGGCTGGGGGACCAGCAGCTCTGTCCGTGCAGAGGAGAGAGGATCCTGCGCTCCAGGTGAAGGAAGCCTGCCAGGTGGATGGGTTGTGGACTGCCTGGGCCGGCATCCTTCCTGGAGGACAGACAGGACGGCTCAGCGCAGCCCTGAGGAGCCCAGAAGAGGAAGTGGAGGCCAAGGGTGTGGCGATGTCTCCGTGGGCATTCAAAAGGTTGCCAGCACATTCTGAGGGTTCTAACCTCTATGGGGCTCCTGTGCTCCCCGGGATGTTTGTCCGGAATTCCATGTCTCTGTCCAGGGCCTCTTCTAAGAGAGTCCCCCAGGGGTCCCTGACTCCCCGCTCCTCAAGTTAAGAGCCAGCCCCCTCTGAGATGATGGACGTGGCACCTTCTATTGCTGCTCCACTGCCCCGAGGGTTGCTGGGACCCCCAAGCGCTGCTCACCCTGAGGCTTGATGCCTTTTGCTGGGGCGCCTGACACTCTCCAAACCTGCTCATCTCCCCGTGAGATCGGCTCGACTCCAGTCTCTGCTTGGCAGACGGAGAAACTAATGCTGAGAGAGGCAAGGAGCTGGTCCAGGGCCACCAGCTTATAAGTAGGGAGAAGGATCTGGTCCGGCTCAGTTCTGCCCAGCTGACTGTCTAACCACTGAGCCGCACTGCCACAGGCCCTCAGTGACTCGGCCCAGACTCCCTCTTCACACTGGCCCTGGCAGAGTGACGAGAGTGCGTCAGGCTGTCTCTTGTGAGAGCTCGGGAGGAAGGAGCCCAGCTGGGAGGCGAGGGGCAACCTCTTCCTTTCATGTGCCATCTCTTTTCTGCACATCAGTCACGGAAAGGAGAGGAGCTCGCAGTGACTGTGAATCTGGCCAGTGAAGTTGCACGAAAACTGCCTTGTCTGCCGTCCACCCTCACTGGCCCTTCAGCTCTGCCGGGCGACGAGCCACTGCAAGCGATGTGAGACTGACGCTCGACTGGCAGTACGTAGCCTCAGGTTTCAAAAAGGTGTCTGGCGTCAGATCTGTGAATTGCTTAACAGGATTAATCCAACTTGCAAGCAGGCTGCTGCCGCTTTGTTCCTGGTAAGAGGAGCTCTGATAGGAAGGAGCAAAAGCAGGCTTGAAATTGTCGGTGGAAGAGGGAGAATCTCCCTCTGCCCTTTCCCTTAAGGTTCTTATGGCTGGCCAAATAATCAACAAGACAGGTTAGCAGGAGAAAATAATACCAAGTTTAATAACATGTATACATGGGAGAAACTCAGAAATGAGCAACTCGTCCCTCTGTCTAAGCTGCTTGCTTAAGTATTGCAGCTAAAGGCGAGGAGCGTGTTGGGGGTGGGTAGTGGCCTGGGACTTCAGAGGGCAGGAGGACAATTCTTTTCGGGGTCATCTATAGATAATGTGGTCAGGGAGAGACAGAGTTTTTGATAAAAGGGGCTTGGTGCCCCTCCCATTGTAACATCTATTTTACATTATCTTTATAGCCATCATAATAGAAGATCTGTTCCAGGAGGGAGCCACCATGTCAAATTCTTTAGGCGTTAGTGGGGGAGGTCAAATGTCCTTCAGAGAAAACAATCAAGGTAAAGAGATATATTTCAGGGTGGCCAAATCTTGATCTCCCACAAAATCCAAGGACCCCGGCTCCCAGGCATCCCCTGGAAGCTCCCACCAGCCAGAGCAACGGCCTGTCACATCTATCGCTGAGACGCTCTCAGGGATCCGGGGCTGCTGGAACAGAGGCCGGACAGCCCTGGGGTGGCCAGCGGGGACTGAGAACCCTGGCTTCACCCACAAGGTCGCAGTCATTCAGGGTGTCGGCAGGCTGCCCCTGCATCCACACGCTGCCCCGCCTTACTGCCCTCCCCAGCACACTCAGGTTTGTCCGGAAAACCCAAGACCAAGATCCACCCGAGCTGCAAGAAAACCCCAGGTTCAAGATGCTACAGTCAACGTCAGAACCAGGAGGTCTGGGCTGAGGGACCTGGGTCCGGCAGTAGAAGCGACGTCGTGGTAGATGCTGGGGGCACAGAGTGGGAGTCAGATGGCCTGGGTTCATATCCCAGCTCTGCCACTTTCTAGTGGGCTGCGGTCAACATCTTAACCTCTCTGGGCCTCAGTTTCATCATCTGTAAAATGGGGAGCTGATGCTGTTAATGGATCCTGCATCCCAGCAGCCGACGTGAGGACTAGACGAGTTGGTACGTGTCCTGGCTGCCCCAGGAAGCACACTGCATGCTGGCTGGTGTTATTACATTACAACTCTTATATTACATTAAAGGTTACATTATTATATATTATATTATTTTATTATAAATTATTACCTTGTAACTATTAATCATATATAATTATTATATGTTATATTATTATAGTATAAATCATTACAGTATAATCATTTATAGATGTGAACATAATTATAGTGTAATTATGTTATATTATAATTATAATACATAATAATATTATTATTACCACTTGAAAGGCAGTAAATTAAACTCTTTTCATGAATATTTATCCCGTTCAGTCCTCCCAACAATTCTCTGAGGTTGAAAGCATTTAGTCCATTGTACAGATGAAGACCTGAGATTCTAAAAGGTCAAGTGACTTGTCTGTGGCCCCATGGCCACTGTCAGCAGAATAGACTCCAGACCCAGACCATCGGACTCCAGGGTGACTTGACCTAACCCAGACCCCATCACAGAGGCTTGAAGCTCAAACGCCAGTGGGCCTGGCCAGGCAGCGTACGTGACTGGCCAAAAGTTAGATGATAAACAGCAATGGTCACACGGGCTCGGCATTGGGGAAGCTATAGGGAGCGGTAGTGATTGTGGCAAACTGGAGCAGGTGTCCAGTTTAAAGCAGGTAGCTGTTCCTCAGATCTACGTGATTAGGACCATAGGGAATATTGATCTAGCATGGCCAGACCTTTCTGTTTTTCAAAAGAAATATATACTTTGATTTAATTTTTAAATGCTGGCAAATCATTTAAATTTTTTAAAACACAGAATGGCCCAAAATATATATATATATTTAAAAACTCTCTGTGGGCCAGACTCAGCATGTAGCCCCCCAGGCTGGGATCCCTACAGTAGTAGAGACGACCAGAAGACCCGAATCCCTCCACAGGCCCAAGCCCAGGACATGTGGTTCCATCCTCCTGAGAGGATGTCCTTGTGGGAAGCCCCATTTTTCCTGGTAGAAGGAAGCATGCTGCAGATCTGGGTGGGAGACTGGGGCTCACGGCATGGCTGCGTGCCTCACAGCATGCTCCCCTGAGCTGCCCCCCAGAGCAGCACCTGCTCACAGCCCCCCAGCTCAGCACTGCCCCCGTCGACCACGAGAGCCAACAAAGGAAGAGCAGGTGTCACCAAGGGCAGGAAGCATGAGGGGCGAGCTCGTCTGCCCCAGGGCCTTGAGTCTGCTCAGCGCATGTTGGTTAAATTGAAGCTCTGAGCTCTGGAAACCTTACAGGGGCCTGATGGAAGTTTGTGGAAATGGTTAACACCATGGCCCTGCTCTGGAAGCCCTTAGCTCCAAGTGTCACAATTTCTGGTTCACACAGGGGCCACCTCTGGCCTCTTGTGGGCACAGCTGTGTCTCTAGCATCAGGATACTCCCAGCCCCCAGGCCTGGCACGGGGTCTGGCCAGCAGCGTTGGGGAGAAACAAAGGAACAGGAGGACCAAGGAGGCAAAGTGGGGCTGCATGTGCGGGCAGGACGGGAGGTGACTCTGACATTTCCCCCGCACAGCCGGCAAAGGCCTTGCTGAGGCCTTCAGTTCACCAGCCGCCACCCACCAGCCCAGGAAGAACAGCACAGCGGCCTCCAGAGGAAGGACAGCCTGTGACACACAAGGTTCATTTCCCCCATGCGACTGTAGGCCAGCCCAGAAAAGATGCCCCTCCCTGGGGACCTCAGCCCCTCCCCCATCTGCTGAGCCCACCCTCAGGTTCAAGCCACAACCCTGTTTTCCAAAACCGTTGGACTTCCAAACCCACTCCCCGAGGAGTGACCATTCGGCAAGCTTTTCCCAGTAAACATTTAGCTCAACCCCCCGGGGAAAGAATTCCCAAGAGGGTGGGAAGGAAGCCACAGCAGAGACACCGGCCATGAACTACCAGCTCTCTGTGTTCCAGAACAGAAGTAGAGGGATTCCGACCCCCACATTCTCTCCCCACCGAATTGAACAAGAGGAATATGTCATGCTCCACTCAGAGGAGAGGGGAGCCGGCAGGATCCTGGCACTCGTGAAGTCCAGCCCTCCCATTTCAGACAGGGACCAAAGAGGGAAGGGCATTGCTCAAGGTCATACAGAGACACGCCACAGAGCCCTCCTGGGGCCCAGCCACTCCAAGTCCTGGGCCACAGAGCAGGCTGGCCTGGACTCCAATTCCCGGGGCTGCACCGGAAGAGGCCCACACACTCCCCAAGGAAGCAGACCGACTCCGCAGGGGCCCCTTTGCACGCCAGCCTCCATCACCAGCCACAAGGCCACCGGCTGGATCCGAGGGATGCGCTGCCTTGTGTCAGAGACCGTGAAAACACTTTGAACATTTCACACTTTGAAGCTTGCTTTGACTTTAAACCCAGGCCTGCAAAATATCTGTGCAGAAAAATAGCCTAGATTTGTCATGGCACATTGTGACACATTTGTATGGTCCCTTGATCCATCCCTGGGCTGACAATAGCTCCCTGGTTTCACTTTAAATAAGAACATTCACAACACAAAGAAGAAGAATGGGGGTAAAATGGGCAATTACTTTAAAAAAAAAATAACTTTCACAAATGTGAAGACAAATTCAGTCTGCTGAGAAGGGATCCCGGTTTCCAGCCATCTGACAGACTCATAACCAAGCGGCCAACAGCTGTTGACAGGCGCCAACCTGAAAGGGAGAAAAGAGAATGAGGGTAGGGGGCCGTGGAGCGGGAAATGGGATCTGGGGCCCTTAATTTGCAGGTCACTGGTTTTAATTTAGCCCAAACACCCTGTCCCTGAGAGCTGCTACGTCTGGCCGCTGAGGAAGAACCGGCAGGCCGGGCACGTGGGCAGGAGATGGGGGCCCCGAGAGCCAATCCAGGCAGCTGCTGCTGGGGAAGCCAGGGGTCCAGGGGGACAAACACCAAAGGTCCCTTCTTGGGACTGGAAGTCAGGTCTGCAGCCGGGAAGATGAGGGCCAGTCCCTCCTTCCCTCTCGGTTAGCTCTCTGTTGCCTCCACTCCAAATCGACCAAGTCCAGACTGGCCGCGATCCAGCACTCCCCCCACTCTTAGGAAATACAGCTCCTTAGTGCCGCACGTGCACTGCTGTGGGGTTCTCACAGTGGCCCTGTGCGGTAGGCACGCCTCTGCCCCATTTCTCGGGGCTCTGAGAGCGCCGAGGTTTCCCCTTTAAGGGGATGAGCCAGAACGCAAACCCAGGAGAGCCCAGCTCCAAAGCAGGCACTGCCGTCTGCTCAGGTCACCTCCCACCGTCACGGCCCATTCACACAGTTCAGTGGATGCAGCGCAACCTACAGGGGACTGTTACTCAGCCTTAAAGAGAAGGAGATTCTGGCACACGCTACAGTGAGGAACAACCTTGAGGACGTTATGCTAAGTGAAATAAGCCAGTCACAGAAGGACAGATCCTATGTGACTCCACTCACATGAGGACCCTAGAGGAGTCAAATCTGTAGAGGCAGAAAGTAGAATGGGAGGTGCCAGGGGCTGGGGGATGGGGGGATGGAGACTTAGTGTCTAGTGGGGACAGAGTTTCAGTTGGGGAAGATGAAAAAGTTCTGGAGATGGATGGTGGTGATGTTTGCACAATAATATGAATATACTTAATGCCACAGAACCGCACACTTAAAAATGGTTAAAATGGTAAATTTGATGTTATGTATATTTTGCCACTGTCTTAGTCTGTTCAGGCTGCCATAATAAAATACCATAGACTGGGGGGCTTATAAACCACAGAAATGTATTTCTCACAGTT
This sequence comes from Ceratotherium simum simum, assembly GCF_057802395.1. Classification (NCBI taxonomy): domain Eukaryota; kingdom Metazoa; phylum Chordata; class Mammalia; order Perissodactyla; family Rhinocerotidae; genus Ceratotherium; species Ceratotherium simum. The sequence goes on along the minus strand of NC_141921.1, from coordinate 46,931,369 downwards.
CTAGAGGCTGGAAGTCCAAGAGTGCCAGCACAGTGGGGTTCTGCTGAGAACTCTCATCCGGGTTGCAGACTGCCAGCTTCTCACAGCGTCCTCACCTGGTGGAAGGAGAGAGGGACTCTCTGGGGTCCCTTCTATAAGGGCACTAATCCCATTCATGAGGGCTCTGCCCTTATGACCTAGTCACCTCCCAGAGACCCCATCTCTTAATACCATCACCCTAGAGGGGTAAGAGTTCAACACATAAATTTGGGGGGACACAAACATTCAGACCATAGAACCACATGCAAAAGAAAGATGCATTTCAGAGCCTAGACACGGCGCCCCTCACTGTCCCCCCTGCACTGCCTCCCTTTCAGCCCTGCTGCTCACTCCTTCATTAAACAACCATTTCTTAAGGACCTATCACTTGCCAGGTGCTCTGCTGGGCACTCGGGCTGAGATGAAATATGCTTTCTGCCCCAGAGCGACTTGAAGCTCAGAGAGGGGAAATGGACCAGAAAACCCATAGCCCCTCACTGTGCACACGGGCACCTGGCGGAGTACAGGGACGCCTGGGATGGGAGAGAGGCTGATACCCAGGGAAGAGCACCGAGAGCCTGGGGCGTCCTCCACCAGCAGGACGGCACTGCAGTGGATGAAGAAGGCTCGAACATTCCACTGCTAATAAAAAGTCCGCTACTCGAGCCATGAACGTTTCTTGCCGTTTATCCCAGAAACCTCTGGGACGGTGCTAGGAGCGAAAGGTATGTCGAAGCTCACCTGTCTCTGCCCCGCCAGGTAATCTGTCTTCATCTGGGTCTCCGTCGGAGTGAATGGGGCCTGTGCTCCAGGACGTGAAGGATGTGATGTTTACTCATTGCCTGCCTGGCCATTCTTCATGCTCCGTCTACAGGAGGCAGAAAGAGAGATGGATGGCCCAATCCTCTCACTCCCCAAACCAGATGGGAACAGGGGCAGGCACCCAAGTTTCACTTCCAACATCATCCATCTTGACTTTATTATATCCTGACAACGTCTGTTTGAGGTCTTTGTCATTTCCCATACCATGGCTGATTTTTTACTTTTGGCAACTTGTCGAACGTGCTTTCCGTTGAGTCGTTGTTTCATTTAGAAGTCCCTCGGACTGGCTGTGATTGAAGGTGCTTAATAGAGTTGCTCAGGCTGTAGAAAGATTTCATATCTGATTGTTGACAGCTTTAATCTTAAAACAATCCATTAAGCGAGGCCAGCGGCACCTCACGGCATGTCCTCACCATGTAAATACATTGCGTCACACCTCTGGGACTTTTCCGGATGGGCAAGATTTTCCCTCTGGGTGGGGGCGAGCCCATTCTCACCAACCACCAGGAGAAAAGAAACCAGGTCAGAGCGAAGGCTGGTTTCTGCGCCAACAGTCAGGCTCTCCAGGGAGGAAGCTTTTACCTTTAAAGACTGCCCACGAGAAGGACACATTTTCACATGAACCCGAGCTTTAATGAACTTGGTCCAAGCAGACCCACTGATGCAGATCCCCGGACGGCTACAGCATGGACCTTCGAGGGTGGCTGAACATCACACGGAGCTTCAATGTCTCAAATTGCCAATTGGCACTGAAGGTGTGCAGACTGGAGGGCTTCAAGTAGAGGTAGGACCCAGTAGAGGACAGTCCAGACCATGAATAGTTGGCAAGCTGACCATGAAGGACCCTCCAACCCTCAGCATCTTGGGTTGGACAGTCAGCTGTGGCTGGAGATCTCGAAAATGTTGTCCCATCGATACTGTTGCCCACAAGGCAGCGATCACCACCTCCTCTGGGAGGTGCCCCCGATCCAGAACGGTCACCTGGGCAGCTCGCTTGTTCCACCTGGTCCCTCCCCTGAGTGTGGTTGACTGGACCAGGAGCACACACCTGACCCGACGTAAGTGATCAGATCTCGTCTTCTGGGAATGTTGAGTTGCAGCCAAGAAGAGAAGTGCCTGTCCAGTGGCTAACCTGTAGCCCGCAAGCTCAGGTTCCATGGGCCGCCACGTGGACGGCGGCGAAACCTGGGCCACAAAGATGGGGAGAACGAAGAAGAGAGACAGAAAGAAAGAGAGAAAAGAGAGACAGAAGCTGCCAGTCCTGGCCCCAGTGCAGGCTGCTGCCTCCCTGCCCTGTGTCCCTGAGACGTGCCGGTGCTCGAGCCGCACGAGGGCTCTCCATCCTAGGTCTGTGGAGCCCTCACGCTACCGTGGGGCGGGGACGGTGGACTATCAAGGCCGAATCCACAGGAAACGTCCCGTGAGCCCCATCCTCAGTTTCCACATGCAAAGCGCGTGAATTTCAAACATGCTTAGAGTAATTTCAAACAAATTTTCTCTTAATCATCAATGTTAATGGCGTTAATGGAAAAACATTTTATTTAAAACAAGTAAGCGGCCAACTTTGCCAGCCAACCGACAGTCAGAACCTGAATTCACAAGTTTGCTAATGAGCCTTCCAGAATAGATGTTAATGGGTGTTTGATCTTCGGCTCCCTCCAAACACGTCAGAAGTCTTTGAAGCTATGAGATCCACACGTGAGAGGAGGAGGGACCAGGCAGCCCAGAAGAGCCCGGAGCTGGGACTCGGGACATGGGCTTCCATCCTTTAAGAATAAGACTCAACGACGACAACAACAAAAAAGCAGAGAGAAGAAATTATTTAAAACCTAAACTGAGAATCATCCCAAAAAGAAATAAGTAAATCCTCAGCTGAGTAGGGCTACTTTACCTTCTCAATGAGACAGCAGAACTATGTCACCATATAGATTTCTACTGCTGCATAACAAATGAGCACAAACTTAGTGGCTTAAAACAACCGACGTTTGTCACTCACGGCACCTGTGGGTCAGATTCTGGGCGCGGAAAAGCTTGATCCCCCACTCAGGGTCCCAGAGGCTGAAATCGAGGTGTTGGATGGCTGCATTCTCATCCGGAGCCTGGGGTCCTCCTCCAACCCCGTTCAGGTTGTTGGCAGAATCTAGTTCTAGCGCTGGTAGGACTGAGGTCCCTGCCACTTTTAGCTCCTACAGGCCACCCTCAGCCCCTAGACACCTGGCCTTCTGACACATGGCAGTTTGCTTCTTCGAGGCCAGGAGGAGAATGTACGACCTCAGGAAGGGCCCAGTCCCTTTCAAGGACTCACCTGATTAGGTCGGGCCCACCCAGGATAAACTCAAAGTCAACTGACTTGGGACCTTAATTGCATCTTTAAAATCCCTTCACCTTTGTCATGTAAGTGACTTAATCACCGAGCCTTGAGGAGGCCCTGAAGTCCTCACGACCTTAGGTAAGACCCTTCTCTTCCCTTCCTTTTTTCCCAAGGAAAATGCAAATAGAAATTCCTGTTTGTGGCCACCACCCACAGATCTTATAGCGAGTCCTAGGCAGGTGCCGCTCCTTCCGTTTGTAAACTGCACTCTCAGCCCCACTGTGTGTGACCCTCATGCCTCTCAGAGGAGGCTGGGGCAGGGGCTGCTCCCTGGGTGAGGACGGTGTTGGGGCAGGCGGCACAGTAAGGGAAGGGGCCCAGTAGTCCCCACTGCAGTCAGGGCCCGCCCACTCTGTTCTCTCTGGGCACCGAGTGCTGCTGGTCACCAGTCCAGACCTCTGCGCGTGACAACATGTGACGGTAACCGGGGCTTTCCACAGACATCGAACGTGTGAGTGGAACAGCCGTGGTGAGGTGCGGGTTGTAATGCGCTCGAGCCTGCAGTCTCAGTTCAGCCTGGAGTCGGTCATTCCTGAGAAGGGAGGGGTTGAGGCTGGCTTCATGGAGGAGGAGGCTGTGAGCAGAGCCTGGGATAGCAGGGGCTGGGTGGGGCATGGCTCATAGGCAGCTCGGGCCACACATGGGCTGTCTGGGCTCCTGGGAGGCCCAGGAGTGGAGAAGGGTCTGGGAACAGCCGGGATTTCCGTTCCTACATCCGCCGTGCTCTTCCCACTCCCGTGTCCTTGAACCTGAAGAGCCGGATTGGGTGATCTTTGCAGAGATTTCCCATCAGTCACAACTCCAGGCATCAGCAGGAAGGACTCGGCCGCATGGACTGACTGCTCCTGGTACCGGCCCTCGGGAGGGCCGCAGGCAGGACCGCTGCGGCCTGGGAGGAGAATCAGGGGCTTGGCCTCCGGGAGCAAGTGATCACACGCAGCAGGATGGGTGCCTCCCGAGAGCCCCGCCCCCCCAGCCCCCCCCTGCCAGGTTCATCTCTGTCTTTAGTACATTTTCTGATTTAATGAGGGTGAGGTGGAGACCAAGCTGAAACAGCTCCAAGTACCGATCAACACCTCTGGCTCGTTACTACCAAAGCCACCAGCGCCTCCCCTCCCATTTTCACACAGAGGCACGATGACGCTAGAACTCAGGATCTGGAGGATCTAAACCCAGCCATGACCTGCCGCCGAGGCCTCGGGTGAGCAGAGGGTAAACTGAGGCGGGAGGGAACGTCATGGGAAATGGGCAGTTCGAAAGGCCCATCCAGTGCTAGACATTTGTACATTAGAAATTCATTCCTCGAAACAACCCAAGTGTCTATAGACTCAAGAATGCACGAACAAAATGTGGCACAGCCATACAGTGGAATATTATTCAGCCAGGAAAAGGAACGAAATTCTGATCATGCCGCAACATGGATGAACCTTGAAAGCATTGTACTGAGTGAAAGAAGCCAGACACAAACAGTTGCATATTGTATGACTCCATACCTATGAATGTGCAGAACAGGCAAATCCATAGGCTCGGTGGTTGCCAGGGGCTAGTGGCCGGGAATGGGGAGTGACTGCTAATAGGCGCTGGGTCTCCTTTGGGGTGATGGACATGTCTTAGTGCTGATGGTTACACAACACGGTGAAAGTAGTAAATGCCACTGAATTATATACTTCAAAAAGTTAATTTTGTGTTATGTAAATTTCACCTCAATTTTTTTTTAATTCTTTTTTTTTGGCATTAAGGCCCCAGGTTTCCAGCAGCCTCCTATTTAACTGATAACACTTCTAGACAAAATAATACATTTATTCATTCATTTGAAAATGTTTATTGAGCAATTATTGTGCACCAGGCACTCTTCCAGACACTGAGGGATGCGGAAGGAAGGAGAAAAGTCCACGCCCTGGGGAATTGCATCCGTGGACATGAATGAGTGTACTGCAGGCCAAGCGGCATCTTAGATGTCACAGCGAGGCCCAGGGAGATGGAAAGAGGGTGGGTCAGTGGCGACTGGGAACTGGCAGGGAGGGTGCAGCCTGGAGCCGAGTGTCAGAGGGACATGAAGGGGCAGGGACATTGCCATGGAGGAGGACCCGGGCAGCCAGGACGCTGTGAAGTCACTTTGCAAAGGTGGGCGGTGGGAGCCGGGAAAATGCTTGGAAAACACCTAAGGCAAACTTTGTTTCACCATGGAAGGATCTTTGGTATTCCTTGTCTTTTTTTAGCAGCTTTATTGAGATAAAATTCACATAGCATAAAATTCACTCTTTTAAAATGAGGTTTTTTAGTATATTCACGGATATGTGTAACCATCATCACAGTCAATTTAGAACATTTTCATCACCCCAAAAAGAAACCCTGTACCCCTTACCCGTCACCCCTATTACCTCCTTTCCCAGCCCCTGGCAGCTGCTAATCTACCTTCTGACCCTATGGATTCGCCTGTTCTGGACATTTCACAGACATGGAATCACACACTGCGTGACGCTTGTGTCTGGCTTCTTGCACTCAGCACAACGTTCTCGAGTTTGTCCGCGTTGTAGCCTGTGTCAGTGCTTCCTTCCTTCCTGTGGACGATAACATTCCACTGCGTGGAGGGACCACAATTTGTTGATCCATTCGTCTATTGATGGACTTCTGAGTTGTTTCTGCCTCCTGGCGACCGTGCATAGCACTGCTGTGAGCACAGGGACACGCGTTTTGTGCAGACACGTGTTCTCAGTGCTCCTGGGTACACACCTAGCAGTGGAGCTGCTGGGTCTGTGGTCTCTACATTTAATCACCCTTATTTTCTTGCTAAAGACCCGCTCTTCGTGCTCTTTCCTCAGAATCTATGTAAATGCAGTTGTTTTTATTTGTCTGTCTGTCACCTTTTCATCCCCAGGCTGGAAGATGGACTTGCGTCATATTGAGAGTTTGCTGGGCACGGTGGAACCAAAATGTTGCTGTGAGCATGGACAGGCAGCATGGTGCAGCATCGAGAGCTGTTCCCCCACCCCTGGACTCGGGGGCTTACACAGCCTTGGCACCTCTGTATCTTCATCTAGAAACGGGGTAGGCAGACTTGTTGACAATTACGTGGACAAGGTAACTAGAATGCTAAGGGCACTGTCTGCCACATGCTAGCTGTGTCTATTTTCATTCATGACTGCTACTTGAGAGGACCTTGGGAAGCATCACAAGGAGCCAGGCAGGTAAACTGAGTCACGAGACCCTGAGATCTCAAATCACAGACAGGCCCGTGTGTCACACAAGTTTGTTTTTTTATTCCCCAAAAAGAATCTCAGAAAAGAGGGAGTCACAACTGATCTATGGACTCAACAGGGTCCCAATCAAAATCCCAGCAGGGTTTGTGCACAAATTGACAAGCTGCTTCCAAAATTCACACGGAAATGCAAAGCACCTAGATTGGCCCAAACAGCTTTGATAAAGAAGAACCAAGTTGGAGGACGAATACTACCCGGTTATTGCCAATTAGCCTTCAGTGAAGCCGTTAGAATAGAAAAACAAGAGAGAGGGTCACCTCGTATTCTGGTCTTTACAAAGGCTCTCAAATACAGAAAGTTCTATTACTTTATTTTTTAGCTATAGAGCATTATTCAGGAGCAATGTGCTATGTGAGGCATGTTAAAACACTGTGGACAGAGGAAATCACAGTGGTCACAACTAGGAGAGCTGGCCCGAAAATCAGTCATACTGTCAGAGCTGTGGGCATTGGAGCTGCTTCTCCTGGGGGCCACTTTATCTGACGTGATCCAGAATAAGCATCAGGCATTTATTATGTGCCAGGCACCATGCTAAGGTGTTTACATACGTAATCCTATTCAATGCTCAATCAACCTATGATGTGGTGTGTTCTGCATTTATCCCCATCTATGGATAAGGAAAGGGCAACTCAGAGAGGTTGAGTAACTTGCTCAAGGTCACACAGCTAGTAAGTGGCCAAATTACAATTTGAATTCTGGTCAACTGACACCCTTGGCCGTGATGTTATGCTGTTCCTGACAGGTGCCAGGCCTGGGGCTGGGGACATGTCCAGCTCTGCCAGACCTATCAGCAACCACATAGCAAGAACCCTTGATAGTGAAGTCAAGACACCAGCCACAGCCACCGTGGAAAACAGTAAGAACTTAAACATAGAACTACGATATGATCCAGAAATGCCACTTCTGGGTATTTATCCAAAGGAACTGAACTCAGGATCTTGTAGAGAGATCTGCACTCCCATGTTCATTGCAGCATTATTCACAACAGCTGAGATTTGGAAACAACCTAAGTATCTGTCAATGGATGAATGGATAAAAATGTAGTTTATGCATATACAGTGGCATATTATTCAGCCATGAGAAATAAGCAAATCCTGCCATTTGTGAAAACATGGATGGATCTTGAGGGCACTATGCTAGGTGAGATCAGTCAGAGAAAGACAAATCCTGTGTGATATTACTTATATGTGGAATCTAAATAAGCCAAACTCAGAGAAACAGAGAGTGGTGGTGACCAGGGGTTAGGGGGTGGGGAAATGGGGAGATATGTATTGGTCAAAGTGTACAAATTTCCTGTTATACAATTAACACATTCTGGGGCTCTACTGCAGAGCATGGTGATTGTAGCTGACAATACTGTGTTATATATTTGAATGTTGCTAAAAGAGTAGATCTTAAGTGTTCTCACCACAGATAAAGAAATGGTAACTATGTGACGGGATGGAGGTGGTAGCTAACGCTACGGTGGTAACAGTATACCTTAACCTTACACAACGGTAGATGTCAATTATGTCTCAGTAAATCTGAAAAAAAAGACACCAGCCCCTCTGCCACGTGGATGAGTTTAGAAACAGGACTTTTGGCTCACATGATATAAGCCGAGGCTCTCGAGCCCCTCAAATCCTGTATCTGCTGGAAACAAGGGCAGAGCCTTAGATTCTGGTCCTCCAATTACAGTTATGGGGGGTTTCTCTATTGCTTTATTGTGAACCACAAAGCATTGTCTGGGGAAGATGAGTTACCCTGAAAGAACCTCAGTCACTGGGCTTATGGAGGTCACCCGATGAAATCATTGTAGAGAGAGGCAAAGGAATTCACACAGGTGTGGCCAACACTCCTGGAGGCCTGGCTTCCCAACACAGGTGCTGCATATGCTTATCGATCTCCTTGGAGAACAATAGAGTCAGTGGTTACTCTCCGGAGGTCACATAGCTACACTTACAAGACAGAGAGAAAGGATTCTTCTAGTATTAAGCAAATAAATATGTGTGGCCTAGAATAACATTTTTCCCATCATACATGGGTTCAAGGAGTCCTGTAACCTTCCTTTTCCTCATCCTCTCATCTAGTCCCAAAGCCGTTAGTCAGGGCCAAGCCAGGCAGGCATCTGCAGGGGCTGGTGGGGAGGAGGGGCCACGGCCACTGAGCTCGAGCATCAGCAACGAGCAAGAGGAGGCGGGTGCCCATGGCGGGCTGCCCTGGTTGAAACCCAGTGTGGGGTGTTGGAGCCCCAGCAGTGTGAGAACGGGACGGGGGCTTGGAGCAGCTGATGTGGGGTGCTGGAGCCCAACCAAGTGGGTGAGAGTCGGCACAGGGGGTGGGAGGGAGACAGGGCTGATGGGAGATTAGTTACAACCCAGTTCCAGCCTACAGGTTTGGCCAAACAAATTATAGTACATGCATACTACAGGATATTACAGAGCCATTAAAGTCGATGTTGTAGAAAAACATTTAATGACGTGAAAAGACGCTCATGAAATATTGAGGGGAAAAAGCAAGGTACAGAAGACTGTCCCCAACGGTCCTAATGGCCCTGTTCTGGTTCTCGGCTGCTGCATAACAATCCCCTACAAAACCTGCTGCCACTTGATTCTGCTGCTGGACTCTGTGGGCCAGGCCTTCCGAGAGGGCACAGCGGGGTCACTCCTCCCTGTCCCTGGAGGTCGGGGACCTCGGCTGGGATGGTGCTAATGGGTCGGGTGGAACTGGGGCTGGAGGATCCATCCAAGATGGCGTCCTGGCACCAGGGCTGGGGTGACTGAAGGACAAGCCCAGCCGGACGGCCAACCAGAACCCCTACGATGGACTTCCAGCGTGGCGGCCTCAGGTAGTCGGGCTTCTTACACGGTGGCTCAAGGCTCCAAGGGCCGGTGTTGGGTGAATGAGAGGGATAGCGTGTGGCCTTTTGTGACCTCCCCCAAGAGGTCAAAGGTCACTTTCACCATACTTACCATGCAGGGACCTGCCCAGACAGGGGCAGGGCGGTGACCCCGCCTCATTGTAGGATTGTCACAGCATCTGCAACCAGGGTTGAAAACCACCACATGCTCCCTCAGAAAAGATAGGATGGGGCCGGCCCCGTGGCTTAGCGGTTAAGTGCACGCGCTCCGCTGCTGGCGGCCTGGGCTCAGATCCCCGGCGCACACCGACGCACCGCTTCTCCGGACATGCTGAGGCCATGTCCCACATACAGCAACTAGAAGGATGTGCAACTATGACATGCAGCTATCTACTGGGGCTTTGGGGATGTCGGGGGAAGAGGGAGAATCTCCCTCTGCCCTTTCCCCCAAGGTTCTTCTGGCTGGCCAAATAATCAACAAGACAGGTTAGCAGGAGAAAATAATACCAAGTTTAATAACATGTATACATGGGAGAAAGCAGGGACACTGCATTTCTCAACACAATAGCAGAAATTCTCATCTTAAATATCATTTTCAGCCAATGACAAAGGAGGATTTTGGGGGTGGGGGGAGTCAGTTACAGGAGATTACCACTAAAGCACAGTAAACAAGAGTAAGGTTTATTATGTAGCTCAAGGCCTCACCTTCCACATTGATAAGTCACTAGAAATGAGCTCATCCCCCTCTCTTCTCCAAACAGAGAGGGAGATACCTTTACAAATGGAGATTCCCCTTATAAATGTAAATGATTGTCTGGCAACTCCTCGCAGGGTCATCCAGAGAATGTGGCCAGAGAGACAGAACTTCTGATAAGAGGGGCTTGTTGGTACCTTTCCTATTGTAACATTTACCCTACGTTATCTTTATAGCCATCATGATAGATCTGTTCCAGGAAGGAGCCACCATGTCAAATTCTTTAGGCAGTTAGTGGGGGAGGTCAAATGTCCCTAGAGAAAACAACCAAGGTAAAGAGATAGATTTCAGGGTGGCCAAATCTTGATCTCCCACAGGGAGAAAAAGGGAAAGAAAAAAAAAAGGAGGAGGATTGGCAATAGATGTTAGCTCAGAGCCAGTCTTCCTCAGCAAAAGGAGGAGGATTAGCATGGATGTTAGCTCAGGGCTGATCTTCCTCACAAAAAAAAAAAAAAAAAAAAGATAGGATGGCCCCAAGTGTCACCCAGCATTTCCTAAGAGTGGTGAGATTCTGGGTGGGTTCCTTCCTCTGGCTTCCCTGTGCTTCCTAAATATTCTACGATGAGCATGTATTACCTCATTAAATAGGAAAGAAGGATACACAATGTACACTAAGGTCTTTCCTTCCCCCTTCCCTCTCCCCCACCTGCTTCCACGCAGCGCCTCTTCCCACGGTGCTGTGGGGCCCCAGCCGTGAGCCAGGAAGAGCAGAGGGGCCCTGAGGGACATCTCCCTCTCTGTGTCCTGGGGCATTTCCAGAACAGTTTTCAGTGTCTCTCACATAATAGCCTCAGGATCGTGCGGGAAGGCACCACGCGGTTTCGTCTCATTGCCAACGACGAAACAGAGCACGAGGCACCGGGGCGAGCAGAAAGAAGCCTGTGGGGGTGTCAGCCGAACCTCCTTTTCCAGAACCCTGCCAGAGTGTGAGGGACAGCGCTCTCCAGATGGTGAGCTGCAGGAGGGCCGAGCTGGGCACCTCCCTGCACCCCGGGTGCCAACACCAGCAGCACAGACCAGAGTGCTGGACACACTTCTCAATGGCTGTCCCCACCCCCGTGGTGTTTGCAGGGCTTGCAAACACACATCTGCAGCCCAGACCCAGCCCAGAGACAAAGGTTGTTTGGCCCACCCAATGGGTAGCTTGTGTGGTTTTCATTTGAGGCCACATTTAAAAATCAGGAGATTATATAGAAAATCCCAGCCTCTGGGTTCTCCTGAGAAGCTGGAGATTTGGTGACACAGGCCTACCCTCCTGCAGGGACACTATCAGGCTTTGCCCGTCCCCTTGGCCCCCACGATGCCACATTGGCCCTCACACCTGGCCGGCGTCACTCACCCACTTTACCTGCACAGCCTGCAGGACCCTAGCTTTGTGACCATGGCTGGCTTTGCAGTCCCAGAGTCTCAGCAGTGGGAGTGTCCTCAGAAAGACCCCCGCTCCTTTCAGGAATACAGTGTGCCTGGCAGATGTTCGTGGGGTCCTACATAAATAACCCCGGGGTGGGGAGCTCACTCCACTATTAGAACAATTTTCCCATTCAAAGACAAGTGTATCTCCATGTGGGTCAGATCATGCTCTGCGTTGGCTTAATCCCCCCAGGGCTTCCCTTCACACCCAGAGTACACCCCCGGCACTTACCGTGATGTACAAGGCCTGGCCCAGTCCGGCCTTGCCTGGTTCTCCAGCTTCAAGTTGTTCTGCCAACGTGCTGACACCTTCTCCCAGCTTCCCGGATGAACCCCTCTGCCTCTTCCACCAACATGCCCTTCCCCAGACACCCTCAGTGGTGGCTCCTTCTCAAGCTTTCGGTCTCAGCTTGAATGTCAACTCCTTGGCTAGGCTTCTCCAGTCCCTCAGCCCAAAGTCAATCCTCCCACCCATTATTCTTTCTCTTCCTAACACTCAGCACCATGTGGACTTGTCGTACTTGCTTACTTGCTGGGTTATCTTCCTCCCCTACTAGAGTGTCAGCTCCATGAGGGTAGGGACTGGTTTGCTTTGTCCGTTGTTGTCTTTAACACCTAGAACGGAGGTGCTTGTTCTAACCATTGGCATAATAGGTGCTTAATAAATATGCGACGGATGGAGGATGGATGAGAGGGTGATAGGATGGATGGAGAGATTGGTGGATGGGTAGATGGATGGATGGCTAGAGGATGGATGGATGGATGGATGGATGGATGGATGGATGGAGGCTAGATGGATGGAAGATGGATGAATGGATCATTACTCATTAATTCACACTCTCATTCAGTGAATATTTCTAAGTAACTGCTGGAGACAAAATTCTAATCCTATCAATGGGAGAGACGTAGATTTGGTCGGCCCCACCCAGGACAGCCTTTCAGATCCTGGAAGGCTGGCACTCACACCCTCCCTTCATCTTTCCGCAGGCTCTGAAGGACCGGCCCCTGCAGCAGTCGCTGGTGACCTGTGTCTCCTCTGACTCATCCCTGTTGCCCCTGTTCCCCTCGGCAGTCTGTTTAGGCCACTGTGTAGGGCCACAGACTTTCCCTAACAGTTGTCCACTGTCAACAGGATTGTCCTCTAAAGCAGGCTTATCAACTCTCTGTGGAGGACACATATTTTATTTCCAATTTGTCACGAACCAGTACTTTTGTAAAATATGGTAAAAATGAATGACTTTAAAAATGAGATGAGAAAAGATACAAAATATAAGCCCAAATTTTTTTATTAGATTCAACAGACATGAAATTACCCTGAAAATTGCCACAAAGCTTTCTAAACGCTTACTCGCAATTTCTGTGCTTATCTTCTCCAAACCGGTGACAGCTTGGCAACCACCCTTGGAGCAGCTGCCTGGAGCAGCGCTGTGAGCCCTTGGAAAGGTCTGAGCGGTGAGGTGGTGTTAACACCGGTGAGCAGGTGTGAGTGAGAGGCCCCCTGCTCTGGGGCAGGCTGTGTGGTAGCCCAGGGTATGTGCCAGGGAGCCCAGCGGACAACGCCCCACATGCTCCTAGGAGCCCAAATCTAAGAGTTAAATCTAAGCAGCCCCCGCTGGACCCCGCTGCTGGCCCAGTTCCTTTCACGTGTCTGGGGCCAGAATCCAGTCTGGCCATGAAGCAAGCAGTCAAAACACCTGCCTTCAGAAAGCTGGTGTTCTAGTTGGGGGAGGCAGAAAATAATAATTAAATGAATGGATGTTGGGCAGTATACGTAAGCAACAAAGGACCAGAGGAAGACGGTTTTAAGTATGGCAGTCAGGAAGGCCTGATGGAGGAGACCACAAGTACCTCTAGGAGGGGCAGGAGGGAGCCATGCTGACACTGGGCGAAGAATGTCCCCAGCAGTGAGAACAGCAGATGCAAAGGCCCTGGGGTGGGAGTGTGAGAGGAATGTTCCAGGAACACCTCTTCCAGGAAAAGGCAGGAGGAAAGAAGGGAGGATGAGAGGATCGAGTACTGCCAGTTCACCATGGCTGACAGTCTTTGGCCTGGAATCTGAGAACAAGAAGCAATGACACCTTGCTCTTTAGTCCCAGGTGGGGCTGGTGTGGAATTTAGGCTGGAGTCTTTCTCTGATGCAGCAAATTCAGAAGAAATCACTGACCTCTCTGAGCCTCACTGATCTTGCCTATAAAAGAAGGATAGGATGCATACACACACATACCCCCAAGGATGTTGCAAAAATTTAATGAGAAGTCACAAAAAGTATCTGACATTGAGGCTGGCATGTTCAATGAAATGACTCAGCAAGTGTTAAAAAAAAAAAAAGGAAAATGCAACCTTGAAAGGAGACACAGTTTAGGCCCAATCAGTCATTTACACTTTAGTGAAAAGTAGCATCAGAGTCTTTCCTCCGGCCCTCCGGGTGGGGACTAGAGTGCTAAAGGGGCCTGGGGGTATGAAGGTGAACTTGGCCAGGCGCCTTTCCTCCCAGGGTTGCACTGTGTCTGAGGGAGCCATTCCCCCTCAGAGTAGGAGGGAACCCCAGAGGTCAGCCCATCCAACCTACCTGGGGCGGGGGGGCTCCTGTGCTTGAATGCCCCTAGGCATGGGAGACTCACTCTCAGATGGAGGGAATGGCGGGTGGGCAATGGCCAGTTTCTCTGAGCCTAGTGTGAATGTTTACATCACTTACAACACATTCTCTTCTCCCAGAGTCGCCCTCTCAAACACGTCTGTGCTTGTTCTTGGTCCTCTCCCTAAGCAGAAACCCTAATAGATCATGGCTCCTGCAGGGGTTGGAGAGCAGCCAGAGAGTTCCTCAGAGCGGCCTGGACATGCTCCCTCCTGCCAACTGTTCAGTGATTCCTTCATGCAACCTCCTACACAGACACTCACATAAACACACACCCATACTCAGGCACACATGCATACACACACATGCCTATATGCTCACATGTATGCACGCACATGCACACACCACACTCACGCACCCACACATGCATGCACACACATGTGCATGCATGCTCACTTGTGTATATACATACCCACATTCGCACACATGCATGTGTGCACACGTTTGTATGTATGTGTGCACAAGCATGTGCATGCACACAGGCATCACAACACAAAGGCACTCATGCATTCACACACAAGTGCACACACATACACGAGTGCAGGTTGAAAAGGATTAGCAAGTATTTGCTGGCTTCTGTTCAGCAGGAGACTCTGCAGGGCTCTCTGGAGTCTGCAGAGAACTTAACAAGAGCCCCTGCCCTCGGGCCAAAAGAGAAGACTAGAGGGAACCCATGTTCAGAGCCTACCATTTGGAAACATTGCAGGCACGTATTTGAAAAGGCTGGAAGACACCTCCTGTGAAGAAGGGCGGAGTCGCCCATGGATGTGCTGTGGCCAACAAGTATGTTTGCACAACTTGCCCGTTTCACTAGGCATCTTCATCAGAGGGGCATTGGTTTTTGACCTAATCATACTCCAAGCCTGAAAATAGGAAATCCATACGTCTCCAAAAGATGGAACCATCAGTCTCCATTCCACAAACACAGACCGTTTGGGAGACATCCACTTCAGGCCACGAGGATCCTGCACCAAGGCCCCAAGGCCCCCGAAGCATGACCAGCATCTGAGAACACAAAGGAGAAAGTCTGACCGGGATGCCTGGAGAAAAGATGCATGCAAGGTGCGCCTGGAGGGAGGAAGTGCTCAAAGAGTGATGCAGGACCGTCAAAGGACCACCAGCCAGTTCCCTGAGCCAAATCTGGGACAATTTGAGCAGAAAAACAAATAATGATAGTAACGGATTACTGCCCATTGAAAAATAGGAAACTGTAAGTCCATACACATATAAATCACTCAATTTGATAAATAAAATGTAATAGATGGAATAAACGAATTTAATAAATATGATAACTTTAATAAATTAATGGGAGGGAGGAGAGAGCTCTTCCTTACAGTAGAATGCCTGCTGGTAAATGTGGAAAGAATGCTGGGATTAGGAAGTCATCCACCCAGGCGAAACTAGGGCATGTGAAGGTTTGTCTGGGAGTGTAACACTTACCTCATCTCACAGTGTCTCCCCACAAATACCTAGCAACTATAAAGGGAAAAGAGCGCTTTACAGGCAGTAAAGAAACCTGGTGGACACCACCCGAACCAAGCAGTCAACGTTCACAGCCCAGCACCAAGACCCCCTGTGCTCCTGACACGATGGACTGAGAAGGACACAACATCACCGCAGGAGTCTGTCTGCCTGGGAGGCATAACCTGAGTCTAAACATGAGGAAATGAGAGAAAACGCAAATTAAGTTATTTCACATTGTGAAATAACTGGCCTGTTATCTTTCAAAATATCAAAGTTCCCAGAGACCAGCTGAGGAAGTATTCCAGATGGAAGGCGATAAAGCGAGGTGTTAACTACATGCAGTGCATGACCCCGGATTAGATCCTGGACGATGAGAAACAACGGGAATAACGGACACGATTGGGACGGTTGAAGAAATTTGAACATATTTATTGAGAAACAGAATGATAAAGCAAATTGGGCAAAATGTGAACAATGGTTGAATTTGGATAGAGAATACAAGAATTCCTTGTACGGTTCTAGCAACTTTGGTATAAATTTGGAATTACGAGCCAGCCCTGGTGGCCTAGTGATTAAGTTTGGCACATTTCACTTTGGCAGCCCAGGTTCGGTTCCCAAGTGTGGACCTACACCGCTCATCTATCAGTAGCCATGCTGTGGTGGTGACCCACATACAAAATAGAGGATGATTGGCAGCAGATGTTAGCTCACGGCGAATCTCCCTCAGCAAAGAAAAAAAATTGGAATCACATAGAAATTTACAGTTACAGGAAATCGAACACTCTCCAGAGGCACAGTGTGCTTGGGGGTCCCCGAGACCACCCTCAGGTTCAATGATTTGCTAGAAGGACTCACAGAACTCAGAAAAGTCACGATACTCATGCTTGTGG
Organism: Ceratotherium simum simum; assembly: GCF_057802395.1. NCBI lineage: Eukaryota > Metazoa > Chordata > Mammalia > Perissodactyla > Rhinocerotidae > Ceratotherium > Ceratotherium simum. The sequence continues at coordinate 46,914,906 of NC_141921.1, read as the reverse complement.
TTTGTTACAACGAAGAGACATGGACGAAAACCAGCCAAGCGAGCAGCCACGGGGCAGAGTCCAGGAGAGACCAGGCCCCACCTCCAGCTGTCCTTTCCCAGTGGAAGCACGCAGGCAGCCGCCATTCTCCCAGAAATGATGAGGGACGACATGGACAAAGTGTTGCCTACCAGGGAAGTTCAACCAAGCCTTGGCGTCCAGCGTTTTTTATTGGGGGTGGGTCACGTAGGCATGGCTGACTGCCTGTGTGGCTGACCTTCAGTCTCCAGCCCCTGCAGAGGTCAAATTCATACCGTGTGGCTCAAAGCCCCAACCATAAATCACATTGTTAGACTGTCTGTGTGACCCAAGGCCTCAGGTAAACAAAGCACTCCTGTCGGGCAGGATACTCCAGGGGCTTAGAGGTGACCTCCAGGAGCCAGGCAAGGGCCAGACCTTTGGAATGTGCAGGGTGTGGACAACCCAGACCCGGCAGTTAGTCCTTCACTGCACACACTTGCAGTAGTTGTGCACAAGAGTCGGAATAAGTCAGGAGAGAAGAGGCAGGAAGCAGGAGGGGGCATTTGCAAAGGGCAATTTGGAGGGGTCTGGGGGGTAGGCAATGGGGACTGCCTGGGGGTCCACGCGGGGACCATCCAGGAGGAGTGAGGTCAGCAAATCTCATGAGAGCTGGGGTCTTGAACTTTCACTCAAAATCTAAGCCTGTGCTCTCATTCAACCATCCAACAAGTACTTACCGAGCCCTGTGACATGCTGATTCTAGGCTCCGTGGAAGCAGACAGGCCAGGGCCTGCCCTCTTGGGGCTGGTGGTCTAAGACAGGGGCAGACATTCTATGAGTAAGCAAATAATAGAAAATCCTCGTATCTGGCTCTACTCCTGGCTCTGCTGTGCAGAAGGAGCTCCCCCTGTCTCCCAGCCTCCCCCTCCTGCTCTCAGAGGGAAAGGAAGAGTCAGGAGGACCCCAGACTGCCCTCCCTCCCTCCCATACCACCACTGTTCCCTTCAGTACAAGACAGCGAGAACTGGCCCCACGTACACCGCAGAACAAAATCCAGCTTCAATTGCCCAAACCTGCCATAACTGTGGGGCTGGGTGGGGGGCGTGCGGGAGAGTCCTGCCCCGTTAGTCCAGCTGACTCTGCCTTCCACTGGGGTTCACTCACTCGTCCATCTCTGGGTCCCCTGTGGGATCCCAAGGACAACAGCAGACTCCTCTCCTGCAGTAGGGATTAGAAGGAGCCGAGCGAGGGTCAAGGGAACAGCAACCCAGTACCGAATCTTCCAGCCAGTAGGAAGCCCCCCTGAGGCCTCTACCCCTCCTACACAGCTTTGATAAATGGATGCCCTTGTAGGATCCTTCTTCTTATCCTTGCCTCTGTGGGGTCAAAGAGGACACCTCAGCCAGGCTTTTTCTAATCTTTGCATCTAACACTTGGTACCAACACGTTCACAGTAACGGCCATCAGAAAAATGATGGAAGGGTTCTCAAAGCACATTGACCGCGTTGATCAGCAAAGCCCTGTGAGTCGATTCTTCTCTGGTGGGATCCCCTTTGTAGATGAGGCAGCTGGAGCCCAGAGATGGTGACCAGGCTGTTTCCTGACACGTCCCTCCTCCTCTGTACCGTCACTCTGACCGGGCACCCCTTCAGAGCAGTGGACGGTGCTTTGATCAGATGTTTGCTGGTCCACCTCTCCCTGGACTCTGAGCTTCCTGGCGGCCGCTGGGGGCTGCCGACGGGGTGATGGGGGATGTGCAAGACAGACGCCGTCTTGTTCTCACAGAGGGTATGGCCTGGTGAGAGACGGTTGTTATACAAATACACCCGAATACGGGTTATTGTTACAAATCGCAATGATTGCCCTGAAGAAAACAAACACAGTGTTACAAGAGGAAAATAATGAGAGGGACTTGGAATTTAGATTGTGGCCGGAGAGGGTGGTGGTTAGAGCAGGAGGGACCCAGGCAGGGAGACAGCATGCACCGGGGACTTGTTGGAGCTCAAGAGGGGCCAAGAAATGACCACCCCTTCCCTTGGCTGAGTTCTGAGCCAACTGAAAACAAGATCAAGCAGCAGGCAGGAAAGAAGAGGGGCTGTCACCTTCGCTACCATACAGGCAGAGCTGAAGGAAAAGGCCTGGGGCAGGGGTTCCAAAATCAAACAGACTCAGCTCCCCGCCAAGGGCAAAGCCAGCCCCAGGGCAGGAGGAGCAGAGCGGCAGGGGTGCTGCACTAACGGGGCTCCCCCGACGGGAAGGCAGTGCCAGGCCCCTCGGAGGGTATGCTTGGTATCCTGGGAAGAGGAGAGGAGCCCCGCCTTCCCGAAGTACTGGGGACACTGGGCCGGGGTGGGAACAGAGCCAGAGAAGGAGCTTGACTCTCCTCTCAAGAACAATGGGAAACCATTGTTTAAAGCATTGGCCAGTGTTAAAGCAGAGCAGTGTCATGCTCCCACTTACATTTTTTTAATTTATTTTTAAAAAAATTATTCATTGTTATTGAGATATAATTGACATATAACATTGTATACGTTTAAGGGTACAACGCTATGGTTTGATACATTGATATATTGCAGTGTGATTACCACCCCAGCAGTAGCTAACCCCTCTATCATGCCACATAATTATCATTTGTTGTTTAAGGGTACAAACTTGCAACTACTAGCTAAATCAGTTCTGGAGATCTAATTCACAGAATCGTGAGTATATACAGTCAACAATACTGTATTTTAAACTACAAAGTTGGTGAGAGATGAGATCTTAATTGTTCCAACTTGCATTTTCAAAAGTTGCGGAGAACTGGTTGGAGGGGGGAGAGCAGAAGCAGAGGGACCTGCAGGAAGCTGTTCCTCGGGTCCAGGACAGCGGCGGCAGCAGTGTAGAGTGGATGGGGTGGGCACGCAGACGGCGAGAGCTGGAGGGATCTGAGAGGCACACACCGGCAGGAACGAGCCAGGCCATTTCGCCCCAAGGAGGGCGGCTTCACACCTTCCCATTTCGGGAGTTCTATCGTCAGCACCCTAACACGAGTGTTTAGAGCAGGTGTTAGAGGAAAGAAAGGAAATACTCTTAATGATATGGAGAGCAACACGGGCTCTCTCCCCAGGCCAGCAGCAGCAGAGTGGGCGTTTCTGGCAGCTCGTCTCCCTGGGTTTTATGCCGCAGGCTTTGGGAACAGGCTGCTGAGACTTTTGTCTCACACACCGGAGGCCAGGGCCCCCGTGCGGCATGTGAAAAGGCGTTGGAGAGAGAAATAAGAGGAAACCGGCCTTTTCCAGTCAAAAACAATGCCTCTCGGAGTTCCTTTGGAGAAGCCTGAGGAATCTGGAGGGCACTTAGCCCTTAGAGTGTGAAACGTTCTGTGAAATCACTAAAGGGAAAGATTCCGATTTCTTTGAACCTGAAAGCTACAGTAATTACTGAACCAGGGCTCACAGCAGGAGATGTTTTATGGAAGCTAATTAAAGCTAAGTGGGAGGAGAGAGTCATCAGAACTGTGTAAAAGGATACATCATGGGGAGGCAAGTGAGCAGAGCAGGGGCGAGAGCAAGCAAGGAGGTGGCCGTCCAGGCAGAGGAGGCGTCCCACCCGCACAGAGTGATGCCCAGGGCGAGGGCCCGGGCTGGTGCTGCTCCGGGTCCCAACATGAGGCCAGGCTCCTAAACGATGCCTGGGGTGCAAGTGTCCCCTCCAGCGTCCCCCTTGAAGATAGCCCATCTGTACTTGCACACTCGCACACACGTACGTACACATATACAACACACATGTGCACACATACATGTATTGCATGTGTGTGCTTATACATGCACAATACATGTGTGCGTGGGCATGTGTGCACACATACGTGTGTGAACGTGTGCTCTGCAGGTATACACATGTATGCATTGCGCTGCATAGGCGCATGTACATGCATGCATACAGTACTTCATACATGCACGTCACACATGCATACGCACACATGCACATGAACACATTCACACACATATACACACATGGGTGCACACACGTACACACATGCACACACAAACAGCTCCTCTCCTCTTCAGTGGGTCAGAGAGAATACAGCCCTCTCTCCTGCTGATGCATCAGCCAGGACTCTCGGGGGTCCTGACCACCAGCAGCAGAAAGACAGAGATGGACAGATGGTTGCTTATTCTCCATGGAGCCTTGAGCACTGGTGTGAGCCAAAGAGTGATGTTTTATATCAGCAGACACCAGGAGAGGCTGGAACAATGCAAAGCCCCTCCACCCCAAGCCAGGCAAAAATAATCGGTCTTAGCAAGGATTTTTTTCCAGCAAATCGAGCCTGAGGCAAGGATTAAAGGGCTGTGCTTGATCTGGGTGGTACCAACCCAAGTCAGCCACAGTGGGGAGAGAAGAGGGACAAAGGCCATAAGAAGCAAGGCAGAGTGATGCCCTACGGGGCCGCCTGCTGCTTCCCAACGAGCCACAGAGACCGGCCTGTCCCGTGGCACAAACGTGACCCTGGCACGTGCATTTCTCTGGCCAGGCTTGGAGCAGAAACTGTGCTCTGGGTTATTCTGTGGGAAGGAGGAGGGAGGAGGAGTTTATCTGCCCAGGTTGTCAGTTTCCCATTGGTCAGAGGTAGGCGCCCAGGGCTCTGATTCCCCAGCATTTTGCTCAGGACATCAAATTCCACACCTGGAGGCCAGGGCTCCCATCCAAGGCCAGAAGTGGTGGGAGGAGCCAGAACTCCCTGCATGTGTCAGGCCGGCCTGGCTGGCAGTAGCAGCCAAAGAGGAGGCCCCCGCACTCCCAGGGCCAGGCTGGTCCTCAAAGCCGGCACACCATCCAGTGCAGGTTAATATCACTGCGGGCATCCAAGACTTGTGCCCAACGAAGTCAACCCAACTGTGCCGCAGGCCACCAGGGTTCCAAACCTTCGTCCCCGCCAAGGTGGTCCACGCCCTGGGTGAGCCCACTGCCTTGTTGGAAAGTCAAGACTGCATGCTTGCAAAGATAATAAGGACCCACTGCAGTGGGGACTCAGCCACCTGTCCCCCCATGGGACCTTTTCTGACGCCCCCTTCTGTGTGTGCCATGCCCCCTCTGCCTGCTTGACTCAGCCAGCTGAACCAGGCCTGGCTCCTGTCCTGGGCTGCCCCTCCAAGATAGCGTCTGTTTTTCAAGCATCCTTCTATTCCTGGAGACCAGCACATTGCAGACGCTTGAAAAAATGGTTAAGAGCAAATGAGCAGATGGACAAATGGACGGGCGAAGAAGGGAGGAGAGTCTTGATGCAGAGAGACTCAGAGAAGCTTTCCAAGGAGGCATGTGTCCCTAGGCAGGCCTGGGAGGTAACTGATTAATGCAGAGACTAGGGGACATAGCATGACTCCCTCAAAGATCCACGCTGTTACCTGCCGAGCCACAGAGGTTTGCTATAAATCGGAGTTTTAGCTAAACTTAAGCCTTGCCTCCACTTGGTCTAGCCTCCAGGCCCATTTCTCCCCCAGTGCAGCCTGGAACCATCTGCGTCAGAATTTCCCAGGGCATTTGCTAAACATGCAGATCCCCAGGCCCCACCCAGCCCAGTGGAATCTGAATTTCCCAGGGGATCGGGAAGCTGCTTCCTCCGCTCTCTCCCAGGGGAGCCCATACACCCGACTTTGAAAGCTCAGCCGCACCCCCGGGCTCCCTGGTCGAGACTGCAGCAAAAGAATCCAGAATCCCTTTTCTTCCTTTGGAGAAAAGGTTGGTTTTCTCAAGTCGAGAAAATAAAATCCATGAAGATCGGGATTTTTTTTAACGGAGAAATGAAATGAAACAAAAGACAGGCATCTGCCTGAAGCTCAGCCAGAGGCGAGGGGGAATAAGTGGGACCTGCAGTGCGGTTCATGGAGTCGGCTCATTTGATCATCTTTGCCAATCCTGCTGCGGTGAGGACAGTGTGGGGTGACAAGGGGGCGGACACACAGTCCTTGGAGAGCTGTCCACGGAGCAGAAAGGCACCAACTCCCGCTTTGTGACCTCCAGTGGAGAGGAGCACCCAGCCCCCTGGGCAGGAGAGGGTACCTGCCCACACCTCCTAAGACAAGAAGAACAGGTGAGGCGGCCCTGGTCAGAGAGGGTCCAGCGCTCACCAGTCTCCAGGGGGATTCTAGGGGGATTTTTTTGTTTTTTTCTTTTTTGTTGAGGAAGATTCGCCCTAAGCTAACATCTGTGCCAATCTTCCTCTATTTTGTATGTGGGTCGCCACCACATCATGGCTGATGAGTGGTGTAGATCCACGCCACCTGGGCCACCAAAGCAGAGCACACCAAACTTAACCACTAGGCTACAGGGCCAGCCCCGATTCTAGAGTTTTGATTTAAGTTCCCCACCCCTCACCCCACCCGTCACTCCATCCCACCCCAGGAAGGGTTCAAGGCTGTCCCAGGCAGTCAGCAGGCTCCGTCCAAAGCAATCAGGCACATGACGGCTCTCGTAGAAAAATGGGAGAAATGGAAGGTGTGCAAGGATGCCATTGGCTCCTTGTCCCCGAGACCGAGAAGCAGTTTCATTCCCACTACATTTGCGGCTGAGATTTTGCCCAGCTCTTTTACTCCCATCCATTGGTTTCATTGGCAGCTGCCAGCAGTGTGATGGAGTGAACAGGGCCCAGAGCTGGGTGCCGGGCAAGCTCCCTGCAGCCCTCTGTGGCTGTGTGGCCTCAGAAGGACCCTTAACCTTCCCAACTCGTAGATGGGGGTCTCCACGATAGCTCAGGCACCGTAGGGCCAGAGGCTTTGGACTTCTGTCACAGCAGCTGCCCAGCACACTCACACCCTCCCAAGCTGGTACCAAGACCCCTGGGGGCAGAGACATTGGGGTAGCTGGGGGCCCAGGTGCCAGGGGAGTGGGGTGACCCACTTCCTCCTTCTCATCGGGGGACCCACGTGAACCCATCACTCCCCTTGCCGAGGCCGGGGGTCACACTCTGGCTGGTGGAGGGGTGGGTGGGGAGCTCTGCAGAGCTATAGCATCCCCTTTACCTGGGCAAGGCGGGGGTCCCAACGCTCCGTCAGGAACACCGTGCAGCGTGTGGGACCGACTCAGCACAAGCAAAGGTGGGCTCAGCCCGGTGAAGTCTGGAAAGGGACGTGCTGGGGAGAGAGCCTCTAACAATTCAGTAAATTAGACATGGCCCCGGCACAGCTGCCTGGAGACCCAGGGAGGGGATGCTGGGGACGAACGCAGGTGAGACATGCGACACAGCAGCCGGGCTCTCAGGAGGATTAGGAGAGCGGCACTCGAAAAACGGCAATCTGGCTAATTGAAGCCGCATTTCAGGCCCAGAAAGGCACGATTAGAACAGGCCTGAAGAGTCAGCTCACGTGCTTCCATTTCCTAACAGCTGCCTCTAACTGGGACCTGACCTGGGGGGATGGTTCCCCAGGCTCTCCCCCTGGACACAGGTCCTCCTGTCCTGCCTGAGACGCCAGTGACGGGCCAGGGCTCGACTTTCATAGAAAAGCTCGGCTTCCCCCAGCGGATGCACTCCTGTGCTGCAATTAGCAGGGATACTGTGGTAGAAACAGGAAGGTTTCCCTTTCCCTGCCAATCAGCAGGTAAAACCCAATCCACAGGCTTCGGAAAGCCCCCTGGGAGCACAGGTGACCAGGAGGAGGAGGCTGAAGACGGCCTCCCAGGCTGGGCCTTCTCCTGCAGGACACAATGGCCTGGGGAGATGGGAGCCAGGATGGGGTCAGAGAGTCGCAAGCGCAGAACAGACAGAACCTGCTTTGGGCACTGTCAGTGGACAGAGAGCCAGCGCATCTCGAGGGGCTCTGCTGAGCCCTGCCCGGTGCTCCTTTCCTGGCTGCACAGAACCAGGACTGGCCTTCAGCAAACAGGACCACGCAGGCGCAGGGTTGGCCCTGGGTATAAGCCCCTCGTTCCCTAGAGCCTTAGAGATCCGGGTCTCTCTGCAAATACCCAGGGTCAGACTGGGCAACTCCAGGCCACATGGTGGGAGAGGCCTCTCCTCTCCCTGTGGCAGGGTGGCCCTGGTGGCCATGGCCAGGAGCAGCTGGAAGCCATGGAAACAAGGACCTTCTGCTGGCTGTGTCACTTCACGTCATATGAGATCCTGAGTTTCCAGAGTCCCAAACCACAGATACCCAGCCTCCAGGGGCCCCGACAACCCTCAGAGAAGCTCCACCTGAGCTCAGAATTCCGAGCCAGGCGGGGACGGCGGTCCCCCGGACAAGTGACAACGGTATCTCCGTGAGTCTGCTAACGCCAATCGCAAACATCCCCAGGAGTGTCGGTTGATCCTGCTCAGCTTCTAAACGAAAGAGCACAATTCAGCAAGCCTGAGAGAAGAAGAACCAGGACTTAGGGAGTGTCCGAGGGTCAGTGATCACATAATTTATCAAACAGCAACTCAAGAATCAAAGAGGGGAAAACAGGGACTCACACAGACGCTTGTGCACCACGTCCACAGCAGCACCGTCCACAGTCACCAAAAGGTTGAAACAACCCAAACGTCCGTCAACAGATGACTGGATAAACAAACGTGGAACATGCGCCCAATGGAACATTACTCAGTCGTGAAAAGGAATGAAGCACTGACGCACACGACAACATGGATGAAGCTTGAAAACATTATGCTGAGTGAAAGAAGCCAGACACAAAAGACCACATATTTATTTACATGAAATATCCAGAACTGGTAAATCCATAGAGTCAGAAAGCAGATCAGTGGTTACTAGGAGCTGGAGAGAGGCGGGTAGGGAGTAGCAGGGAGCGACTGCTTAATGGGTACAGGGTTTCCTTTTTGGGGGATGAATTGCTTTGGAACTAGGTAGAAGCGACGGTTGCACAACATTGTGAATGTATCAAACACCACTGAATTGTTCACCTTAAAATGGTTAATTTTACATTACGTGAATTTTATAGAAAGAAAGGAAAGAAGGAAGAAAGAAAGAATCGATGGGGAACGACGAATGCTAAACAGAAGAGGACAGCAGGCATAAACCCAGACAGCCCCAGCAGACAGGGGTGCACAGTCCTCTGCCCAAGGACATCATGTGAGGATGGGTTGCTGGGGCAGCCAAGTTTGCCTGGGGGCTGAAAGGATGCACTTGTCAAAACCCTAGTTCTGCACCAGCAGACCAGGTATGGAAGGGCACCTGGGGCAGCCCAGAGGCTCCGTCAGGCAGAAGCCTATGGACCCAGCCCCCAAGACGCAGCCATTTCCAGACAGGTTAATGCAGCCCCCAGGCACCAGGGCGGGGTCCAGTGGACTACTAAGAGGCCTGAGGCATGAAGCTTGTTCTCATGCACTGGAATGCCTGGAAAGAGATTAACTGGGGGCTGCTTGCTGGGGTGCCCCCTCCTAAGATTGGAGGGGAGCACCCTGCGATCAGCCCACCTGCCCTCTGACTTCAGCCCTCCTGGGCTGATGGTCGGTCACCTCTGACTCAACCTCTGTTAGAAATGAGGCTTTCTCAAGTGCCTAGAAATGTACCCGTGTGAGAGCTCACGGTCCCCTCCCACCGTCTCCGGAGTGGTGAGATCGAAGCCCAGCTCTCCTTCCTGACCCCTCTCCAGCCAGGAATCCTGACTTTGGAAAGACCCCTCACTCCTGCAAGACATGGCAATGGATCTCGGGGGGCCTGGAATCCCCCTTCACAGCCCCTCCCAGAGCTACAACCGTAAAGCATTTCCAAGAGGCGCCGGGGCACGAGGGACATGCTCGCCCTCCTCCACATCTGGGGATGTGCTAATTGATACTGACATTGAGTTTCTAGAAATAATTACAGCCTGTGCTGGACAGAAGGCTTAACGAGATGGGAACGTTTTAAAACAGAAGACATTCAATGCATCCAGGGGACTTATGAGCCAGTGGAGACTGATTAGTGAGGGGCCTGGAGGGAAAGTCATTATCCTGAGAGGCTGATGGTGGCACAGCCTTGATTAGTAAGGTCTGTGTGCTAGTAACACCCATTATTTGAAAAATAATCCCTCCCCACCCAGGGCAGGGGAAAAAATCCAACACCTCTCTCCTCTGCCTTTTGGCTGGCCTCCCTGTACATCCAAGCAAACCCTGGAAAAAATTCATATTCCTGGTATTCAGGCCAAGGAAGGGGATGGGAGAGTGTAGTGGGTTGAGTGGTGGCCCCCAAAAAGATGTGTCCACTTCCTAACCCCCAGAACCTGTGAATGCTACTGATTTGAAAAAAGGGTCTTGGCAGATGTGAGTTGAGTTAACCCCTTGACTTGAAGTTAAGGATCTTAAGACGATTTCCTTCTGGATTATCCGGGTGGACTCTAAATAACTTACAAGTCTCCTTATAAGAGACACACAGAGGAGAGACCAAGGGAGAAAAGTGGAACACCACGTGGAGACAGAGGCAAAGATTGGCATGATGCAGCCACAAGGATTGCTGGCAGCCATCAGAAGCTGGAAGAGGCAGGAAGGATTCTCCCCTAGAGCCTCTGGAGGCAGCACGGTCCTGCAATACTTTGATCTTGGACTTCTGTCTTCCAGAGCTGTGACAGAATAAACTGCTGTTTTAAGCCCCCCAGCTGGTGGTAACTTGTTACAACCACCACAGGAAACCAAGGCCCAGAGCCTGGCCCCAGCGAGCCTGACTTTTCCAGGTCTGACCACAGCCATCATCTGCTGAAGCTCTTCTGTGACTCTGCCACCTCCACAATAAAGTCGGATTCCTTAGGAGGTCTCCAGGACTTCTGTGGTCTGGCCCCATGTGCCACTGCAGCAGGGTCAGC